>NC_064619.1:45288837-45919948 GCF_023898315.1 Schistocerca nitens | reverse complement strand
GTGTCACTGAAACAAAGTTAACTTTCATCACAATCATGGGAGTGCCGTGCACTTTGCAGACGTGATGAAACGGAAATGAATATGAATGGAGAGTGCCAAAGAAACTTCTGAATGCATTGGTGGGGAGCTCGACCCACATGGTCTGTGGCTTACTGCATTGGCCCCCTGAATAAGTGTCTGCACCGTAGCCCAGCTCACATTGTGTGTTACTTTTTACTAACCTGCACCTGCGTATGCCACATGTGTTGCCAGAATTTTGCCTATTAGTAAGTGTACACAACAGTGGATACCTGATGCAGTTAGCTTGTACTGACTGTGAGCATATCTGATCTGTTCTTGTCTTTTTGCATCATGGTTGCCACAGGGATGTAGTTGCTCATGATGACCAGGAAAGAGGTTGTAGACTTTTAGTCTGCTGAGTGTTGGGAGAGGGGGTGTTCAGCAGTGGCAAGGCCATGGGCATTGAAGATGTTAGCATAGATGGAGATGACATTGGCAGTGATGAGCATCAGGTCGTAAAGGAACAGGAACTGTGGAGAGTCAGTGGAGGAAATAGTTGGTGTCTTTTATATAGGAGAATAAGTTATGGGTAGACTGAAGGGTGGGTTCACAAGAGCAGCAATTCCCTCTGTGGGACCGTAGGAATCAACCACAATGGTGGTTCCGAGGTGGTTGAGTTTATGGACTTTAGGAAACATTTAGAAAGTAAGAGTGTGGTGAATTAGAGGGTGGAGGGGAGGGGAGGGGAGAGAGAGAGAGAGGGAGAGAGAGAGAGAGAGAGAGAGAGAGAGAGAGAGAGAGAGAGAGACTCAGGGTAATGGTTCCGGGGTGGACCTAAGGATTTGAACAGCGACGGGAGAACCTGGTGGAGTTCTGGAATGGGTTTGTAGGTGGACATATCTGACCGCTGGAAGAGTCATTTCACCAGGTAATGCCTGCAGTTCATAACCATAGAGGTTAACAGTTGATGAAATCATTCCACCAGGTAATCCCTGCGGTTCATGACTATAGTGGTAGAGCCTTTGTTGGAAGTAGAATTATACAAGCAGAATCAGTGTTTAGGTGGTGGATTTTTGTTTCTTTTGTGGATCTGAGCTTGGTTCCCATGTTAAGGCATTTTGGGAATGATGGTGAGGCAAGGTTTGAGCTTAAAATTGTGGAATGTTAGCAAGAGGGGATTTGGAGGCTGTGAGAGTGGGTCATGGTTGGGTGGAGGAATAAACTGAGTCAGGCAACATTCAATATTGGTTTTGGATAGAGTCTGATTGGTAGGGATAATGGTGAAATAGTGTTTCCACTGTAGAGACTGGGAGAAAGAGAGAAAGTCCTTAACAAGCCAGGTGACTGAATTTTGGGTTAGAGAAAAAGGTAAGGTCTTTGGAAAGGACTGATACTTTTATAGTTCTGTGGCTTTTGGAGGACCGCCCAATAACTGTGTTATGGGACTGTTGAGGCTCTGGATTCTGTAGGGTGATGTGAGGGAGTTTTGGAGGGTGGGCTGAATGTAGCAAGTCTGCAAGGCAGGGTTTGGTGCTTATGAGGAAATGCATTCCCCCCACCCCCCACCCCCACCCCCACCCCCTGGAGGGCAATCATGATTTCAGCCCGGAAGTTGGCAGGTACAAATTTGGGATTTCCAAGTGAGTGGTAGTCCAGATCTTTTCTACTTCTTTTCTCCCCCCCCCCTGCCCCCCTCCCCACCTCCACCACCACCCCACCCGTCCCTTCCCCTTTGCACAGCCTCCCGATGCTGCTCCTAGCAACCCTATCTGTCCTCACCTTGTCCTTCTACACTCCCACAGAGTGCAAAAGTATCTTCCTCAGCCCGTCCCAGCTATCCCTCCCCCTCCCCACCCAATGCCTCCTCCTTACCCTCACTACCGACCCCAGCTATATTGCTACTCACATCAGATGCAGTTGTAGCTGGGCCTTAGTGCCCAAAGACAGTGACCCTGTATGTGTGAGTTGTTGTGTAAATTTGTGAGAGTGCTACTGTTGAAGAAAGACTTTGTCCAAAAGCTGAAAATATTTCTGGTGTTCTTTTTTGTTGTGCCTGTCTGTGACATGTTCAATAACCAGTCTTGCTGTTATTGCAAGCATGAATGTTTGTCTGTCTGTGTGATAGTGTATGTGAATGCACATACTCTTACCAGAAGAAGAGTAAGAGCCCAATAGCTAATTTTTTTTTAATTTTTCTGTGCCGCACTCCAGTACTCTATAGGTCAGTAATAATAATAATAATAATAATAATTTTGTTGTCGTTCAGCTGATTACAGCAATAGACAAAGTCAAGAGCATATATTTCTACATAAACTACTATATCGAAGTGAATTGGTTTACATAAAATAGGCACACGTTAGAATACAGTATTTTCATCTTCAAAGAATTCGTCAATGGAGTAAAACGGATTGTTCACTAGTAGCTTGTATAATTTAGCTTTAAAGATATTTACAGGCAGTTCTTAGTCTATTAAACATCCTTAGTCCAAGAACTAGGTAAGAGTTATGCGATTTTGATAATCTATGATATGGCACGTCTACAGATGTTCTGTTTCTAGTATTATGGCTATGAATATCACTTCTCAACACAAAATTAGACACATTGTTTCTAATGTACATTAAAACATTGTAGATGAATATGTTTACTACTGTAAGACACTGCAATTTAATAAACAGAGGTTTACAATGTTCTGTTTTATCAGAATCCGTTATTATTCTTATTACTTTCTTCTGTAAAAGTAAAATGTCATTTACATGACAGCTACTACCCCACAGTAAAATTCCATAAGAGATGATGCTTTGGAAGAAGGCAAAATATGCTGATCTCACATAGTCATTGGGAACATGTCTTTTTAAATTTTTAATTAGATAAATCACTCTTGAAAGCCTAGCCAATATATTTTTAATGTGTGGTTCCCACGTCAATTTATTGTCAATAGTAACACCTAAAAATTTAACAGTTTCTAATTCCTGGTAGTTAGGAATCTCTCTGAGGCTAAAGTAAAGTGTCTGGTTTTGTTTTCATTTAGCAAGAAGCCATTAGCTTTGAACCATAATGAGGACTGAGCAAGGGTATTTTCGGTCAGTGTTTTCAGTGTACCTAGATCAGAGCTTTTATGTAGAAAAGTTGTGTCATCAGCATACAATATTGTATGAGATTTTATGAATAAGGGCAGGTCATTAATCATTAGTATAAACAGTAAAGGTCCAAGCACTGACCCTTGAGGCACTCCGTACCTAACATTAACCAAATTTGATTTCTCCCTACCAATGCACACAACTTGTTGACGGTTCTCAAGAAAAGACCTGAACATATTTATACTGTTGTCATCAAAACCATAGTAAACTAGCTTATTCAGCACAGTGTCATGCTCTACACAGTCAAAGGCTCTGCTCAGGTCACAAAATGTAGCCTGGGCATACTCCCTAGCCTCGAACACATCTAGGACTAATTTTACGAGGGAGTCCATTGCATCTGTTGTGGATTTACCTTTCCTAAATCCAAACTGTTTATCACTAATTATATTTAGTGTACCCAAGTAGGCACTAACTTGCTCATACATAATCGTTTCTAAAATTTTTGAAAAAACTGGGGTCATGGATATAGGTCTGTAGCTAGCGGGACAGTTCTTTTCCCCTTTTTTGTATATGGGCACAACTCTAGAAATTTTTAGTATGTCGGGGAACTTACTTTCAACTAGGCATTTGTTAACACAAAAGGTTAAAGGATAAATCACACAATCAATAACATCTTTCAACAAATTACATGACATATCATAGTAATCAACACTAACTGAAGGTTTGAAATTTTTCACTATTTTTAGGATATTATTTGGGCTCACTTCTGTGAAAGTGAAGGTGCTTGGGGGAAGCTTTTCAAAGCAGCTGTCCATAATACTAAGTGCATTTTCAGGTGGTTTGATTATTGAACTACTAATTTCTTCAATGGACTGAATGCAATATTTATTAAATTCTTCTAGGGTAATGGCAATTTCCTCCTTGTGTTTAGAGTGTGCAATGGAGTTTATTACACTCCAGGCCTTCTTGCATTTATTGTTAGATTTTTCAATGTTTACTATGTTATGCAGTTTCTTTGCTTCATTTATTGCCTTCCTGTACTTGCATTTAGCTTTAGCATACAGGTCTTTACACAGATCTGATTTACTGGTTTTGTACAGACTAGAATACAGCATAACAATATTTTTCAGTTGCCCTAACTGTGGAGTATACCATTCCTTCGTTTTCCTTTTCTTGTAATTACTACTAATATTCACTGTACATTTTTTCAGAGGGATGCTATTTTCAAATACATTTAAAAAGATGGAGAAAAACTTTGTGAATACAATATCAGCTGAACAGTGTTGAAGCCTAATAAAACATATGTCCCAACAGAAATAAGTGAGGGCATGTCTAAACCTATCCATCCTCTCTCTGCTCACTGGTCTAGTAATCACAGTTTTAGATTCTGGTTTGGTGCAGTCTGAAGTTACATTATTAAGACTAAGATATACTGCATCATGGTCTGAGAAAGGGAAACTAATTACATCAGTGGACATACAAGTTCTCTTAATATTTGTAAATATATTGTCTAGACAGGATGAGCCTCTGGTAGGTTTGCAGTTAACATAGTACATGTTAAATTGTCGAAGCACATTTTTGAGCTCTGTCACAGTTTTTCTGACCTGCAGGACATCAAAACTTGAATTGATATCCCCTCCAATGACAACATTGTATTTTTTCCATTTCGGTATACATATGTACATTAAGAGTTCCTCAAGTTTCTCCAGAAAGATATGGGGGTCACCACTAGGTGGCCTGTACACTACTACTACCATTAGCTTAAGGCTCTCAATTACTAGACCTGACATTTCAAAATGCCTTTCATCACAAAGGGTATTGAGATCTATCCTGCCACAGTTTGGTGCAAGAGGTGTTTTTGCATATATTGCTACCCCACCACGTAAGTGCTGTTTTCTGCAATAGCAACTACGTAGTGTGTAATCATCCAATACTTTGTACCCAAGCTCATCCTCTTTACACCAATGTTCACTTAAACATAGAATATCTATCACATTTTCATTTGAAAATTCGTTGACAACAGTGGTTGCTTTTCCCTTATTTTACGTATTTTGCTGTGTTATCTTTACTTTACAGGCTCACACAGGATAACTTACCAGGAAAATCAGAAATAACTCTGAGGTAAAATGAATTTGTTGGTAAAGTTAGGGAAATCTTGGATAATTCTGAAAGACATGGATAATTCTGAGAAACTCAGGGAGGACCTGAACTATTCATTCATGAAAACAAATGTACTGAGTCAATTTGTAACAAGCCGCTCTGAGGTTCTGCTTCAGAAACAGACACTTGTGGAGTCATGTAAGCAAAGGTGAAGAAGTTCATTGGATGTGACCTATCATCCAATCCCTTCTTTTAGCCAAATGTGCTGCAACTTTATTTTTTCACCAGTTTGATTCTCTAAGTATCACTATTGAACATTATATCTGGAGTTTTGTGTATAATTTGTTTTTAATTCTAGCTGAACTTCAAATAATGACTAACAAGCTACTGTGTAGCTCAAAAAGTTTCATTCGCAGTTGTGAAAGATTGTAAAGAAAAACTTGCTCTTGCATACAAAAAAGTGGTTCATAGAAATTTTGAAATTCAGCTTGAAAAAACTGGAAATTTCAGGGAAAAGTTGGTAGAGTAAGTCATAAATATGTGACATTTTATTTGTATCCAGGACATGTTGTCACTTTATTTGGATTCATTAGAAATGCTATTCTCAGACGTTTACCATTTTCTCCTTCTATAACTATGAGATTACATCATAGTGAGACAGAGAATCCAAAATTTGGTATTGAATTTTGAGGCATACTCCTGTGCAAATATAGACTCAGATCATAATTTAGTAATGATGAAGAGTAGGCTGAAATTTAAGAGAATTACCAGGAAGCATCAGTTTAAAAGGAAGTGGGATACTGGAGTATTGAGGAGTGACGAAGTATATTCATAGTTACCTGAGGCTGTAAATAATGTGATAATGAATATCACAGTATGTTCTGCAGTTGATGGAGAATGGGCATCCATAAAACAGGTAATCACAGATGTTGGACAATCAGATACAGATAACAGAAATGTAAGCGTGAAGAAATTATAGGTAATAGAAGAAAAGTCAAGGCACTTTCATAGGGTTTGTCAGCCTAAAAAAAAGTGTTTGACTCTGTAAAGTGAGACAAGATGTTTTAAATCCTCAGATAAATTATGACCAATGTCCACTGAGAGACTGAACATCACTTGGTGGTATTGTGGGCAGATGACATGGTAAAAAATAAATATAAGTAGAGCAGAGACAAATGAGGAACCAGTTCAGCAAATGATACAGTCCACAATAGGGAAATCCATTGATTCACAAAGAGCAGATTCTATGGGCTGGAGCCTGGGAATGAGCATCCGGAAAATGACAAAGCTGGTCAGCTGTTCATGTGCTACCATACTGAGTATCAGTGACAACTCGTTGAAGGACAATGAAACCCTGAATTGGTAACAAGCTGTTGGATATCCATACCATGCCACAGAACATGGAGGTTGGATGCTTGCCCACTCTGTATAGCAGGACAGGCAGCAAGCTGTGGCAGATCCAATGACAGAGTACAATGCTGGTGCAGACACAAGTCTTTCAGAGCACACCATTCAATGTACAGTGTTGAACATGTGGCTCCACAGCAAATGACACTGTCAGTTAAAATTGCAGTGAGCATGGGATCATCAAGATTGGACTTTGGTTCAATGGAAATCTGTTGCCTAGTCAGATAGTTGGATCAGTCATTTCTGTTACCACACCAGGTCAATGGTCATATCCGGATTGCACTGAATGTGTGCTCGAAACATGTGCATCATGTAGTGAACGCAGACTGGTGGTGGTAATATGATGTTATTGGGGGGGGGGGGGGGGGGGTCCATGGTACATGTGGTAGTAATTGAAGACACTGTGATAGCTGATAGCTGTGGACTGTGTGAACATTATTGTAGACCACTTGTATCCCTTCATGCTTGCTGTCCTCTCCAACAGTGATGATTTCTTCCACAGGTTTGTGTCAAGGCTAGAATCATGCTACAGTGGTTTGAATAACATGATAATGAACTGACATTGATGTTACAGCCACCAAATTCACCTGGTCTGAACATGGTGGAACAAACCTGTGATGCTAACAGGCACAAGCTCCATGCCCATGTACCAGTGGCACATAGTTTATGGGAACTAAGTGACAAGTATATAGATATCTTGTGCCACATACCTCCAGAAACCTATCAAGGTCTTGTTGAATCCACGTCATGAAAAGTCACTGCTGTATTATGTTCCAGTGGTGGAGCAACGTGCTATTTAGCAGGTGGCCATAATGTGTTTGGCTCATCAGTGTATGATATTGCTATCCCCTAAGAAAATGTGGAAGATTTACAGGACTTATTGAATGAAATGAACAGACTATTGTATTCAGAATATTGATTCAAAGTAAACCAATGAAAGAGGAAAGTACTGAGGAGCAGCAGATATTAAGTTAGTGGCTAACTTTACATCAAAATTGATGATGAAGTGAAGGAATTCTTTTATGTTAATTACAAAATGATGTATAACAAATGGATCAGAGGCAACCAGAACAAGCAAAGAGAACATTCTTTGCCAAAAGAAGTCCGTTGATACTGAACATAACCCATCACTCGAGAAATAAATTTCTGAGTATATATGTCTACAGTGGAGTAGTGTTTAAAGTGGATCAGTGACTACGGAAAAATCAGAAGAGAAAAGAATGAAAGCATCCTTTAGTATCGGGTCTTTTCTGCCCAAGTGAGTGTATGTGTCATAGTTATCATTCATAAATAAATAGTGGCATAAATAAAGAAAACTATTTACTGCATAGTGGAGGCATTGAGTGGTAGAACAGATCACCACAGACCAGCACCAGCAGTTCAAGTCATCGCTCTTCACAGCCCTGTGCTGCCTGAGCAGTATCATTCGCACAACCACCATATCTTACCACCCCCAAAAACAACAGACTGGTTGAGAGATGGCACAATACTATGAAGGAGGCTCTGACGGGCCACAGTGGGTCTTCGTCTGAGGCACTGCCATGGGTGCTCTTCGACATTCGGTCAGAATATAAAAATGTCATTCGTGCGTCACTTGCGGAGATCCTATATGCCAATACCATATTCCTTCACACAGACTTCTCACAGCCTGCGTTTGATGCAGCACACTCTGGCCTGTCGACTTTGGTGGACTGAGTTCACACACATATTCAGAATATTTACATGCCACCACCGTCACCACACACAGAGCAGTAAGTCTTCATTCATAAGGACCATCACCAGTGTGAGTTCATAATGATACGTGATGGCACCATATGTCCATCCCCTCAGCCAACATACACGTGGCCTCACAAAGTGCTGTCCTGGAGCGAACAAATGTTTGATGTACTAGTGTGCTGCACACCAACAACAGTGTTGCTCACAAGGCTCGAACCTGTTTGGGTTCTTCAGGAAAACCACATTATGTCCCTCACAGACAACAGACCATCCAATTCCAGCACAGGCAAGCAGACTGTGCTGATGCCAGCACCACCTACTCAGCCAAGCCACTCACACATCTACCGTCACTGTCACCTGCACTGGACCTCACCTCTGAATTGTGTTACAACTGTGTCAGAAAGCTGCCTCAACATGTGTGGCAATATCATCTGTATGCCATTCATCAACATGATCCTCCCCCCTCCACAACAGACAACAAATACCCATGTATGGTGAAGGCCTCAAATGAACTCCCCATCATTATACGGCAGCCGTCCAACACTCGGTTCAATGAGGAATGGTCCAATCATGTATTACTCATGCACTAGCCAAGCTACAGTCTGTCTGGTGATCTCACACATCACTCGCTGTCGATGTAACCCACAATATTCTGCACTTCCCACAGAGGCTCTGTGGGAATCAAAAGCTTTGGAAGGTCAAAATCTCTCTGGCATCCAAGAGAGATAATCTTTGGATGAGGAAAGCAAAGACAATGAGTGCATTCTTGATGTTGCAACTGTACAGAATATCTGTAAATTCACTCTATGCAATAAAATGATTAATGTATTCATGTATAACCACAACATGCATCATTTATTAGTGTTTCTAGTAGACCTTGGTACGCTATTTCCACAAGCGGTTAAAGTCTGTAAGCAGTTTACTGCACTGAAATGACTGTTAGCAAATTCAGTGTCTCTCTATTCATAAATGTCATTTCTGGGCCTCAAATGCAAGCTCTGGTAATCAGGATACATGTCGAATAACAAAGATCTTTTGCTACATTCCATCTGTGAGTGGAGAATACAGTAAGCAAATTTTAACTAATGAGAATCCAAGTTTGTAGGTTGAGTTCGTCTGTGGTGATTTGTTCTTGGATTCTGAAGTATATGATCCACATTTCTGTAAGTGTGTCTGCCTTTGTTTCCACTGTAATATTGTGGATGGGTATCACCTCAACCCATCTTGATGTTCTGTCAATGGCCAAAAGCGAGTACCAGAAACCTTCCAATTGAGGAAGAGGTCCTACAGCATTGGTCTAAATTTGTTTGAAATCTACTTTGGGTGTCAGAAAGTGTCTGGGCTGAGGCTGGGCGTGTCGGCTGGTTTTGCTGTGTTGATGAGCCAGGCAGCCCTGAGTCTAGCATCTGCAGCCTTGCTTAACCCCATGCCACATGAACCTCTCTGTTACCAGTCCTGTTGTTATTCTGATTCCTGGATGGCCCAGGTTGTGTAATCTGTTGGACACCTCCCATCTGATAATGTGTGACACTATGGGGCATATTCTGTCTTGGAACACGTCACACAGCAGTGTTAGCCTGGTATTGGGTAAGTCTTGATATTTGATTCAAAGACTGATTGTCTGATCTGTTATGAGTTTGTTGATGGAAGAATCATTGGCTTGCTCTGTGGCCATAAGTTCATAGTCAAATTGTAACGAAATTGCACTGATGTACGAGAGGTGATCTACGATTACATTGTCTTCTCCACAAACATACTGTGAAATGAGGTCTAGGTGGCAGAAATGGTACGGACTGATTTCTTGAGGCATGTTCTTTATAGTGTCCATGAGTGGCTTATGATTGTTGTGAACTGTTACCTTGTGCCCTTTTATGTTCTCTTGAAAATGTCTGATTGCAATGTAGATTGTAAGCAGATTGCAACTGAAGGCAGACAACAGAACCTAATCAGCTGCAGTACATTGTTGGCAATTTGCTGCAGAACAGCCTCCATCATGGTGTTGCTAGTGTTCGTTGTAAGGCTGAGTCGTGCATTTGTGTCAGGATGGACTTGGGTGACTGCATTAATTAGTGACTGTTTTGAGGTCCGCAGCACTTCTTTCATACTTGCTGTCCATTCGACTTTTTCGTGCTGTGTTTGTCCTTTTCAGCCATCACATCTGTTAACAGTGACTGTGAAGCAACTATGTGTAATACGTTGCAACAGTGAAAGTTTAGTGGGCCAAGGAAAAGATGTGTAAGACATGGTACGTCTCCAGCAGAGGCAGGGTCTGAACCATAGGTAAGCACTCCACAATGAGGTGGATGCCTTCTGTGTTCAAGGTGTGGCCCAGGAACATGACTTCAGACTGTTTAAGTTGAGATTTAGCCTTCTTAATGATAACCCGACTTCATGGAGAGTGGCTAAGACCTGTTCTAAATTAACTGAATGGTCTTTGAGGTTATTGCAGTAGGCCAAAGCATTGCCTAAATATGTGTAGCAGTGTGGGAGCCGTAAGAGGAATCCACATATGATGTCACATTCCAGAAGAGGAGTCCGCCAGTGATGTCACATTTGGGGTGCATTCTTAAAGCTGTATGGCATATACAGGTTCTCAGAATACCCAAATGAGGTAATAATGATGATTTTCTCAATGTTGTCTAGGTGCATTGGAATCAGGAGGTACACCCACTTACAGTTGAACTCTGTGGCACACACAAGTATGTGAGTAAAATCTTGCATGTTAAGAATTGTCCTGGAATTAGGAACCCAGTAATCACCACAGAGCCTCGTGGTACCATCTTTTTTTGGGACAAGTTTGATACTGGAGGCCTATGGACAGTTCACTGGTCGCACAATCCCCATTTGGAGCTGTGTGTCAATATCATTCTTCAGGATCTGCAGATTGACTGGATAGAGGTGACATAGTTTGTGACAGCTGGACAGACATTCTCTTGTAACGGTGCTAGGGTGCAGGAGGTGGCAGTAGCGGAAGCACTATTTGTCAACACCATATGTTGCCTTTACTAGTCTGGGCATGACTGTTGTCCCATTGGGGCAGTGTTGAAGGAGGCAGGGCAGCGCCTTCATTATGAGTGTAGCTGGCTGGTGACCCATTTGATGTAACCAACTGCTGTGAGATAAAGACTGTAGATTGTTGTGTGCCTATGCAAGTGATGTAGTGGTGATTTCAATGCGATGTGTAAGAGGAGAATTCTCATATCATAGTTTTGTGACTGCAATTGACATTCAAGAGTTCAATGGTGCATCATAAGGATGTTGTTTACTGTGTGAGTGCAGTTGTGGAAGGTCTCCACATAGGCATAATCAAAGAAGTGGTGTTCTGATGGGCAGGCTGCGCCACTTTGGGTTGTATATGGGGAGAGTGCAATGACACCATCCACATGATATTGTGTTCTGTGCTGTGTGAGCATGTCTAGCACAACATCCAGTTGACTGGCATGAAGGAAGTCAATTCCCAGGACTGGCTCTGTGATGTCAGATACATAGAAGTCCATTTGACATGTAACATTAGTGAAAATCTCAGTTTGTTAGTATGGAAATTCCCCAATCTTACGGACATATTGGAGGAGATTTTAATTGTCCTACTGTCAATTAGGGTAATTACAGTATTGTAAGTGGCGGGAGTGACGCTTGATGGTGTGTTATATCTAATGGCAACAAATGGAACTGACCTGTTAGAGGATTATCACATTGAGACTGGTATCAGTAACCATTAGGCTGTTGTAGCAGTAATTGTCACCAAACTACAAAATACAGCTAAAACAAGTAGAAAGCTTTACATGTTCAGAAAATTAGATAAATATGCAGTAGTGTCACATCTCAAATAGGAGCTCAGAACATCTGCCTCTGAGAACGAGCTTACAGAAGAACTGTGGCTCAAGTTTTCTTGTAGTTGTTCAAGCACTAGGTAGATGTCTACCTAGTAAAACAGTTCATGCTAGGAGGGAAGCTCCACAGTATACACTCACTGTAAAGAAACTTGTAAAGAACCTACTGCATTATAGATGTAAGATGAAGCATAGGGCTGTAGATAGAGAGATGCTGAATAAAACGTGTTTAGCTGGCAAGACAGAAATGCCTGAAACCTTCTATCACTAATGTAGCAGAATATTATTGATAAATTTCTCACAAAAGCCAAAGAAATTCTGGTCATATGTAAAGGCTGTTAATTTTAGACACTCATGAATGAGATAGGACCTAAGATCAAGGGCAGCAAAACAAAAACAGTAATACCGAACTCCATTTTCAATTGTTCCTTTACACAGGAAAATCCAGGAGTATTGCCCCAGTTTAATTCTTGTACCACTTCAAAGATGTATGAAATAGGTATTAGTGACATTGCCACCAAGAAACATACAAAATCATTAAAAATGAGGAAAGGTGCAGAGCCCAGTGGAATCCCAATCAGATTCTATACCAAATTTGTGGCTGAAATCAGACAATGGAAAATCGAGGATGGAATATAACAATATTATGAGAAGGAAAGTTGCTGCTCAGCATATAGCGGAGATGCTGAGTCACACATAGGCACAATAAAAAGAGTTTCACTCTTAAAGCTTTCGGCCAATGGCCTTTGTCAACAATAGACACACACACACACACACACACATGCACACACACACTCATGCAAACGCAACTCACACACACGACTGAGTTAGTCATTATTTCAAGCATAATATATCATAGATCCCTTGAATGAAAAACCTGTGCTCATTGCTTGAAAGAAAGCACAGGTTACACCCATCTACTAGAAGGGGTGTCTTCAACATCCATTTGTTGTAGAATCTCATAACATAAAGAGAACTCAAATGTGATGAGGTAACTCAGTCAGAATGACATCCTCCATGCCACCCAGCATAGATTCTGAAAGTTTAGATTCTGTGAAACCCGATTAGTGCTTTTCTCAATTGGTGTGCAGAAATCCATGGACAAGCCACTTGAATAGATGCAGTATTTCTTCACTTCTGGCAAAGCATTTGAGTGAGTACCACCATTACCCTCATTATCAAAAGTACAATTGGATGTGGGGCATCAAGCAAAATTTAAAAGTGAATTGAAGATTTCTTGGTAGGGAGGATGTGGCAGGTAATTTTGGATGGAGAGTCTTTGATAACTGTAGGCATAACTTAAGATATGCCCCAGCTAAGTGTGTTGGTACCCTTGTTGTTTGTGATGTCTTGTTGTTCATGACCTTGCAGACAATTTTAATAGGAACCACATGTTTATTGCACATGGTGAGGTTATCTGTAATGAAGTACTGTCTGAAAAAGGATGCACATATAGTCAGATCTTGAAAAGATTTCAAGAGTGTTGCAAAGATTGGCAACTTGCTTTAAAGGTTCAGAAATGTTAAATTTTACTCTTCACTAAATGGAAAAAAGTATCCTATGGCTACAATATTAAAGCATCACACTTGGATTCAGGCAAATCATTCAAATACCTAGGTGTAACAGTTTATAGAGTTAAATGTAAATGTAATATATCTGTCTCAAAATGTACAGTGGTCAAATCATCTGATGTGAGGAGATAGCTCAAGTAGAAAAATAAACATAAATGCCCTTTTTATACAAAAAATGAAATGATTGTATGGCATTATTGGCTCAGTGACTTATGCATCTGCAATGATGAAATGATGATGATGACAACACTACACTCACTCTCTGAGCAGATAAAATCTCTGCCCTGGCTGGGAACCAAACCTGGGACCCCCTGATATACTGGCAGCCATGCTAATTACTAGACCACAAGCTGTGTACTTTTATACAGAAAATTAAACAGATGTCAATAAAATAAAAAAGGATGAGAAGTTTAACATTAGTTTATAGAAATTACTTTAGTATCATTTATTGCTATAATTTGTTATATGGAAGAAAGTTAATAATAGATTATAACATAGTGGCTTAATTTTATTCTTTAAACTAAAAATTCTTTTATTGACTTATTGCACTACAAAAATGGCTGTAGTATTGTTATGTGTGCATATAAATGTATTTTGTTGTTTAAACTGTCATCCATAAATTCTTCTGTAGAGTATCAACTTATCTACTTGAAGATTATACAACTGTCATTTCAGTGAGAAAGTTCCATGTTAAATGTATTCCTGTCTTTTAGTTTATTATAAATCTTAAGTTCTGTGTGTAGAGGTGTCTGGGCATAAAATTTTTATCTGTGTGTTGGAAGTTTGAAATTTGCTTTGTGAAGAGTACTATAATGTACTTGAAATGATAATTTTGTAGTGCATGGTGATTTTGTATAGTGAAATACAAATTTCATAAATATATATAGAGAGAGTGATTAGTATTTTTGAACAGTATGCAACATGTTTCCGGTGATTTTGTTTTAATTTATTAGAAGTCTAATGTCATTAGTTGAATTTCTGGCCGGCCGGTGTGGCCGTGCGGTTAAAGGCGCTACAGTCTGGAACCGCGTGACCGCTACGGTCGCAGGTTCGAATCCTGCCTCGGGCATGGCTGTGTGTGATGTCCTTAGGTTAGTTAGGTTTAATTAGTTCTAAGTTCTAGGCGACTAATGACCTCAGAAGTTAAGTCGCATAGTGCTCAGAGCCATTTGAACCATTTTTTTTGAATTTCTCCAGAGGATCATGCCATGCTAATTGAAAATATCTGTGATACACTAGTTTCACTTGCTTATATGAATGGCACTTGATCAAAAACATATTGTAAAAGTTATGCCGTTCAGTTTGTTTGCTATGAAGTCTATGTGTGCTGTGCCTTCCAGTTTAAATTTTTGTCTGCATTTAGGTCTAAAAACTTCACAGCGTTTACTTCTCTTGTTACCTCATCAATGCGAGCTGCTTTTATGCCCACCATTTCCGTTGATTTAGCACTAGATGGAATCGTCTGGAAATTTTTTACATTCAGTTTCAGATAATTTTGATGAAACAAGGATTTCAGGTTTTCTAGAGTATTTTGTACACTACCTTGTTTTTTTTTTTTTTCCCTAAGACACCATTTTCAATTAGGACTGAGGTGTCATCTATAAGACTGAGTGAACATCGATGTTTGATGACATGTTATTTATATAATACAGAAAATGATATGGACACAGTACTGAACCTTGTGGTACCTCTTTGTAAATTATTTTCCGATCCTAGAAGTAATTGTTTGCATTTGATGTTGTAATCTCTCAGTTTTTCCTTTCTGTCAAATATGATTTGTACCACTGCAACAAACTGCCCCCATCCTACACCTTTGTGGTTTATAAAGAAGTAATGTATAATTTACTATGACTTTTTTAACCCTTATCTAATGAGGAGATTAATTTTTCAGTGAATTCACTTGTGGAATTTATAGGACTTTTCCTGTTAGGAAACCAAACTGATTTTTACAAATATATTTTTTGTCACAAAATTTTCCATTTGCTTGGATAAAATCTTTTCAATGACTTTAGAGAACGCTGGGAGGAGTGAGATAGGGCAGTAGTTCCCCATATCTTCCAGTGATCCCTTTTCTGACGAGTGGCTCAGAACATCTCAGGACATTGGAAAAACATCCCTGTTCAACTGATTAGTTAATAATTGTAGTCAATGGAAGAAAGGTAATATCACATATAGCCTTCACAACAATGATGAATATTCCATCCCACCCACAACACCATTGCATAGTCCTTACCATCCAGCTGAATTTGAATATAAAATGGAATGTTCACATAGGCTCAGTTGTAGATGAAGCCAGTAGCAGATGTTAGTCCATTGATGGGATGCTTGGGAAATGTAGTTGTCTTCAAAGGAGATCGCACACAAAAAACAATTGCAACCCATCCTATAAAATTGCTCAAGTCTGTAGGACCCATACCAGATAAGATTAACAGGGTGTAATGAAATTATACAAAGAAGAACAGCATGAATGATCAGGTTTGTTTGACCCATGAGAGCACTGTGCAGATGCTCAAAAACCCAAACTGGCAGACTCTTCAAGATGAGTGCAAACTATCGCATGAAAGCCTACTCACAAAGTTTCAAGAACCAGTGTTAAGTGAGGAATCTAGGAATGTACTACAATATATTGCTCCCAAGGGGATCATGAAGACAAGATTAGACTAACTATAACACACACAGATGCCTTTAAGCAATTGGTCTTCCACACTCCGCATATGAATCAAACAGAAAGATGCTATAATAATTGGTACAATGAGAAGAACATTGTGTCATGCACTTTACAGTTGTTTGCAGAATAAGGCTGCAGCCTTATTATTTTTCCATCAGCTCTTCTGGTTTGGGTGCACTTCTTATTACAAATCAATGTTGCTCTTTCTTTTTCTTCCTGTTGATCTTAAAACTGCTGTCTTCTCAAGTATTTCTTGCTTTCATTTTCATTTTGTGAGTATCGAAAACCATTCTCCTGGCAATTCTCTTTTACCATTCTTGAAACGACATATTACTTTGGTGTTTTTATCACCATCTAAGCTAACATATTATTGTAATTGTCCAGATTTTTTGACATTTTTGCTCATTGTAATAAACTCTTCTCTGTGCTTTATCTGTAAGAATTGCCAATGTTTTCTACATTCTTTTCTAGGTACCTGTCTGAATGACACAACATTCCGTTTTTGATTTGTTTTGCACAATATTTTCTCTTCCACATACGTGCAAATATTCACAGTATGTAACATCTTGTTTATTGCCTCTCAAAGGACTATCATAACATTATCAGCTATTATTCCTTTATACCTTCTTTCAACTTCATCTTCTAAACAGTTTTTAAAGGAATGCATTTCTGTTCATGTATCTCATGGATTGTTACTCTCTGCTATTTCAAAAACTTAAATGGAAAGGACAAAAATGTAAATTAAAAGTTCTACTCAAACTCATGATAATCAAATACTGACCAGTCCCTGAAATAATGTCAATGTAAACTTTATACAGAAATAATGCTACCTCCAAAGACGCATTAAGATAAAAATATGTAGAAGGGAGGCTAAAGGAACTCTGTTAAAATTAGTTGGAATTGCTTGCTTTAGTTTAGGTTATTCTGACATTGTGCATGCATGTTCTATTTTCAAGTTCTGATTTGTACTGCATTAAATATGTGAATTTTATTTATGATTACATCTTATTAATTCCAGTGCTCGAAACCTTGTGGTGGGGGTATAAAAACAAGAGAAGTTGAGTGCCTGCAAGTAATGGCCCAGAACCATATAGTGCCACGTCCTACATCACAATGTCCTGCATCTAAACCAGCTGACAAGAAGCCATGTAACACTAAAGCTTGTTCTACACATTCTGATCGACCAATTATTGATACTGAAAACAAAACTTTTATCCAAAAGAACTCAAATGAGAAGAAAATAAGTTTGAAAATAGGAGGACAAGCAGTGGTGTTTGCAGGTGTTCAGGTGAAGATAAGATGCCCTGTTAGAAGATTTAACAGGTAAACACTTCACTTTTTATGTTTTAAGCTTACGAATTTACAAGTATCTTCCTATGCAAAATGTTTGTAAAATGTACCATCAACTTAGTACTGCATTAAGGAAAAAGATCATTTTTTCAGTGATTAAAAAAATTAAACTTTTGCTGGTTTAAATCAACAGCAATGTTATTCTCACATTGTTCTTAACTTCGTGGATTTCTACAAAATGGATATCACAGTAAATTCACTTTACAAAATATATTGTAGAGTATGACTGTAGAAATAGCATATATTTAACTCAGCATAACCCCCCCCCCCAAACCACCCCTCCCCCTAATCAGTAGCACAAATTTATGTAGAGTAATGTTTGTTACATATAATTAGAAGTTTAATTTCAATGCATGTACAGCTTCAAAGTGATAAGTCCAGTGCACTTTGAGATACATGTCAAGCAAGAGACAATGTTTTTCATATTTGTGCACATAGAGCGCTGAGTGCTTTGGAATTGCAGTATTTTATATGACTGAAATAAAGCAAATCCACCATGGGGCTGTTGTTTTTGATTGAGTAAAACATTTTTTGGGTTTTGGGGAGAGTGATCTAGGTTAAAATAACATTGACACAAAGGCCAGGTGTGAGAACTGCCACACAGTTCTGAGAAGTGATCGACAGTGTGAAGTCACATACACTTCTTTCATGTAGGATGTTCTGAAGGAAACTGCTTCAATAGATATGATGAGGTTGGCCTTTACTGATTTAGTAGTCATGCTTATTGTCATAATTACGGAGTAAGAACTGCTGATTTTAAAGCTCAAAGCTCAACTGGCAGTAGCATGGGCAAAATTGGGACTGTTGAGAACTGCAGTTGGCAGAGGTAATGTTGGAATGGAGTTTATGATTGGTCTATTGTCAAACCTGCCAAATCAGACAAGAAGTTGTAAGAGATATTGCAAGTCTATTCGTTTCAGTCTAGATGTCTCCAGCTGCTTCCCTAGAATGGAGACTGGAGAAAAATATGTAAACAACCCAAGGAGTTCATGAACACTCCAAAAAGAAAGGAAAACAGAAGCAAGTTGTGGTTCGTAGTAGTCAGAGGGGTGAAAAGGCCAAGAAGATCCTTCTGTTAGTGAGTACCCATGGGATGAAAAGTGTGAACTAGTACAGAACCTGCGGGCAGTGAATATAAAGTAACAAGTCTTTCTAAAGGCAAGTTTCAGGACTGAGTAAAACCACTTGCCATTTATGCTCTCTGGGAAAAAATCTTGGTGAAGCAATCCACATAGTAATTATTAGGGGGAAGGGGGTCTTTGAATGGTAATCTCAACTTGGCAATTGTGGAGAACATCAGGTGCATGTCTGGTAATGCTCATCAAACTAACATGAAGACTATCACTCTCTGAATAATAAGACAAATTCTGTATGAAGAATTCCATCAAATATGTTAATGCAGAACCTTAAAATGTTGCTCAATAGAATGGGGCAGTGACACTCAGGAGTGGTTAATACATTGGACCTCACGCAGATGCACCACGGGCGGTATGGTCTACATCTGAATGTTTCCACTAAGAGCTTACTTACATGACTTACACTGTGTGACAAAAAAAGTGAAGCACCTAGAAGGGGAGAGGGAAGTAAAATGAAACTTAATAAGTTGAGAGGGTATTTTCATGTTATTCCAGTCATTTAAAAAGAACTTGGCAGTATGTGCCAACTCATAAGTATGACATTTCTCCTCCTCTTGCCTGTATGCATGGACTGATTTGTTAGGGAATGGCATCATAAAGCCAATGTATCCTCTCCTGAGGTGAGCTGGGCCACAGCTGTTGTAACAGATCTTCAATTCCTTGATACTGGCAATGGTATTGATTTCACATTCAGACTAGTTCCGCACTTGTTCCGCTGGGACATACCTGGGGATCATGTTGGACACAAGAGTACCTGAATATCTCACAGACAGCTCATATAGACGTACATGCATGATTGGCCATTATCCTGTTGCAAAAAGGCATCACAGTGCTGCCGAATGAGAGGTAACACTTGAGGGTGCAGGATGTCTGTGACATATCATAGTGCCATCAGATGTCTGACAATCACTACTATCCATGACCTGAAGTCATATCCAATGCCCCCCTCCCACACCACGGTGTCAGAAGTAATTGCATCTCTCCAAAACATTGGACAAATGAGACCTCACCACCAACAGTGGTCATCTGAGATATTGCAAAACTGTGATGTATTTATGAATGGTTTGTGATGCCATTTATCAGCAGTCCATGCTTCCCACTCACAGAACCAATTACCTAGTCCTACTGCTGCTAGCCTCAGACCAATTCTGAGGGATGACACAGAATGTCAGAGGAAGTCTGTTATTTATTCTTGTGTGAGCAGGTGTAAATGTGAAAGGATTACAATGTGCCTGGTGCATAATAAGGTGATCCTTCCTTGTGGTGGTCTAGACCTCGTCTCCCAGAACCTTGGAGATGAGTATGTCTACCCTCGCACTTCATGCAGTCCAACTTTGGGCCACTGTTACATCTGAAAACATTCAAATATGGATATTGCAAGACTCAACCAGCTGGACAAATGAAGACCCATAATGAAGCCCATTTCAAAATGTATTAGGTGCTGATAAAACTATCTCACATGAGTATGCTGCATGTCTGTGTCCCTCAGCATGTGATAGCATTCATGTCCCTTATACACTGAAAAGCCAAAGAAACTCGTACACCTGCCTAACATTGTGTAGGACCCCACGAGCATGCAGATGTGGCATGGACTCGACTAATGTCTGAAGTAGTGCTAGAGGGATGAATCCTGCAGGGCTGTCCGTAAATACCTCTTCTGAACAGCACGTTGCAAGGCATTCCAGATATACTCTATGATGTTCACATCTGGGGAGTTCGGTGGCCAGCAGAAGTGTTTAAACTCAGAAGAGTGCTCCTGGAGCCACTCTGTAGCAATTCTGGACATGAGGAGTGTCACATTGTCCTGCAGGAATTGCCAAAGACCATCAGAATGCAGGTGATCACACAGGATGCTTACGTATGTTTCACCTGTCAGAGTTGTATCTAGACATATCAGAGGTCTCATATCAGTCCAACTGCATATGCCCCACACTATTACAGAGCCTCTACCAGCTTGAAGAGTCCCCTGCTGACATGCAGGGTCCATGGGTTCATGAGTTTGTATCTATACCCATACACATATATCTGCTCGATATGATTTGAAATGAGACTCGTCTGACCAGGCAACATGCTTCTAATCATCAACAGTCCAACAGTTCACTGGCCCAGGCAAGGCATAGCTTTGCATCTTGCAGCCATCAGGGGTACATGACTTGGCCTTCAGCTCCAAATTGATGATGTTCCATTGACTGGTTCACACACTGACACTTGTTGATGGCCCAGCATTGAAATATGAAGAAATTTGCATAAGGGTTGCGCTTCTGTCATGTTGAATTATTCTTCTGTCATCATTAGTCCCATTCTTGCAGAATCTTTTTCTGGACACAGTGATGTTGGAGATTTGATGTTTTACCAGATTCCCGATATTCACAGTACACTCGTGAAACGGTTGTATGGGAAAAATCCTCACTTCATCGCTACCTCAGAGACGCTGTGTCCCATAACTTGTGCACCGACTAGAACATGACTTTCAAATTCACTTAAATCTTAATAACCTGCCATTGTAGCAGCAGTAACTGATCTAACAACTGCATCACACACTTGTTGTTTTGTATAGGCATTGCTGACTGCGGTACCATGTTCTGCCTGTTTACATATTTCTGTATTTGAATATGTATCCCTATACTAGTTTGTTTGACACTTCAGTGTATATGCTACTTGATATGCCCAGTTCCATGGAGATATCCACTAGAGTAACAGGAAGTCACAATATAACAAGTTTATTTGTTGACCACAACTTTAATAAAGTAGATTAGATTAGATTAGATTAGATTGGATTAGATTAGATTAGATTAATACTAGTTCCATGGATCATGAATATGATATTTCGTAATGATGTGGAACGAGTCGAATTTTCCAATACATGCCATAATTAGGTTAATTTAACAACATACTTAAGTTAATATAACAACTTTATTTTTTGTGTTTTTTTGTTTTTTTTTATTTTTTAATTTTTTTCCTCTTTTTTTTTCTTAATTTATATCTAAAAATTCATCTATGGAGTAGAATGATTTGTCATTCAGAAATTCTTTTAATTTCTTCTTAAATACTTGTTGGTTATCTGTCAGACTTTTGATACTATTTGGTAAGTGACCAAAGACTTTAGTGCCAGTATAATTCACCCCTTTCTGTGACAAAGTTAGATTTAATCTTGAATAGTGAAGATCATCCTTTCTCCTAGTATTGTAGTTATGCACACTGCTATTACTTTTGAATTGGGTTTGGTTGTTAATAACAAATTTCATAAGAGAGTATATATACTGAGAAGCTACTGTGAATATCCCTAGATCCTTAAATAAATGTCTGCAGGATGATCTTGGGTGGACTCCAGCTATTATTCTGATTACACGCTTTTGTGCAATAAATACTTTATTCCTCAGTGATGAATTACCCCAAAATATGATGCCATATGAAAGCAATGAGTGAAAATAGGTGTAGTAAGCTAATTTACTAAGATGTTTATCACCAAAATTTGCAATGACCCTTATTGCATAAGTAGCTGAACTCAAACGTTTCAGCAGATCATCAATGTGTTTCTTCCAATTTAATCTCTCATCAATGGACACACCTAAAAATTTGGAATATTCTGCCTTAGCTATATGCTTCTAATTAAGGTCTATATTTATTAATGGCGTCATACCATTCACTGTACGGAACTGTATGTACTGTGTCTTATCAAAATTCAGTGAGAGTCCGTTTACAAGGAACCACTTAGTAATTTTCTGAAAGACAGTATTGACAATTTCATCAGTTAATTCTTGTTTGTCAGGTGTGGTTACTATACTTGTATCATCAGCAAGGAGAACTAACTTTGCCTCTTCATGAATATAGAATGGCAAGTCATTAATATATAATAAGAACAACAAAGGACCCAAGACTGACCCTTGTGGAACCCCATTCTTGATAGTTCCCCAGTTTGAGGAATGTGGTGATCTTTGCATGTTACGAGAACTACTTATTTCAACTTTCTGCACTCTTCCAGTTAGGTACGAATTAAACCATTTGTGCACTGTCCCACTCATGCCACAATACTTGAGCTTGTCTAGCAGAATTTCATGATTTACACAATCAAAAGCCTTTGAGAGATCACAAAAAATCCCAATGGGTGGTGTTCGGTTATTCAGATCATTCAAAATTTGACTGGTGAAAGCATATATGGCATTTTCTGTTGAAAAACCTTTCTGGAAACCAAACTGACATTTTGTTAGTACTTCATTTTTACAGATATGTGAAGCTACTCTTGAATACATTACTTTCTCAAAAATTTTGGATAAAGCTGTTAGAAGGGAGATTGGATGGTAATTGTTGACATCAGAGCTATCCCCCTTTTTATGCAAAGGTATAACAATAGCATATTTCAGTCTATCAGGGAAAATGCCCTGTTCCAGAGAGCTATTACACAGGTGGCTGAGAATCTTACTTATCTGTTGAGAACAAGCTTTTAGTATTTTGCTGGAAATGCCATCAATTCCATGTGAGTTTTTGCTTTTAAGCAAGTTTATTATTTTCCTAATTTCAGAGGGAGAATTGGGTGAGATTTCAATTGTATCAAATTGCATAGGTATGGCCTCTTCCATTAACAGCCTAGCATCTTCTAATGAACACCTGGATCCTACTATGTCCACAACATTTAGAAAATGATTATTAAAAATATTTTCAACTTCTGACTTTTTGATCGTAAAGTTTTCATTCAATTTGATGGTAATACTGTCTTCCTCTGCTCTTGGTTGACCTGTTTCCCTTTTAATAATATTCCAAATTGTTTTAATTTTATTATCAGAGTTGCTGATTTCAGACATGATACACATACTCCTGGATTTTTTAATAACTTTTCTTAATATAACACAGTAGTTTTTATAATTTTTGATAGTTTCTGGGTCACTACTCTTTCTTGCTGTCAGATACATTTCCCTTTTCTGGTTACAAGATATTTTTATACCCTTAGTAAGCCATGGTTTGTTACAAGGTTTCTTACGAGTATATTTAACTATTTTCTTGGGGAAGCAGTTTTCAAATGCATTTACAAAAATGTCATGAAATAAATTGTATTTTAAATTGGCATCAGGTTCGCGGTACACCTCATCCCAGTCTAACTGCTGTAGGCTTGCCCTGAAATTTGCAATTGTTAAATCGTTGACTGAACATACTACTTTGGAGGACTGTTTAGTATTGCTGAATGGAGATATGTCATATATTGTAACTAGCTGTGCACCATGATCAGAAAGACCATTCTCAACAGGCTGAGCATTTATCTGGTTAAACTTATCTTGGTCTATAAAGAAGTTATCTATCAGTGAGCTGCTATCCTTTACCACCCGAGTAGGAAAATCAATAACGGGTGTCAAATTGAAAGAACCGAGTAATACTTCAAGGTCATTTTTCCTATTACCCTCTTTCAGAGAATCTACATTGAAGTCCCCACAAATAATAATTTGCTTCCCTCTGTCTGACAGATAGCACTACAAGGAGTCCAAATTTTTCAGAAATAGATGAAAATTTCCTGATGGGGACCTATATACAGTTACAATTATAAATGTGCCTTTATTTAATTTAAGCTCACAGGCACATGTTTCTATATGTTTCTCTACACAAAACTTTTTTGTTTCTATACTTTTTGCACAATGATAACTTTTGACATATATGGCAACTCCTCCTTTCTCCATATTTTCTCTCATTATATGTGCAGAGAGCTTATATCCACTTACATTTACCTTATCCATATCAGTAACAATGTGATGCTCAGACAGGCATAGTATATCTATTTCATTCTCAGCTTCTAAATCTTCTAAACAAACCAGAAGCTCATCTACTTTATTCTTTAAACTCCCAATATTTTGATGAAATATACTTACATTATTTTTAATTATACTTTTATGAGAACCTTTCCTTATTCTAACATTTGCAGTACTCTCCTGTCTGAGTTTCTCATTGTGCTTAGGCCTAGTTCCTATACCAGTGGTCACATGGTGTTCAGAGAGGCAGATTATGTCAACTGGGTTGGGTGACTTTAATTCATCAATGCAATTACCTAGGACTGAGATACAACTTGGTGGAGATAAAATTTCTGGTGATTGGTGAAAATTTATAATTGATAGCTGTGATTGGTGATCCAATGTGCTAGAATTGTGCTGTTTAATTTCTTTCCTAAACTGAAGATTTGTTTCAATCCTGACCTCTCGTAGAACTTGACATCTTCCTGTCTTACCTATCCTAAAAAAGGTGCTGCTCCAACACCTGTAACCACTGGTATTTTACCATTCATGGCAGTGCCTCCCCCCCTTAAATTTCCTGCTATTACCCCAGCCAGTTTCCCCTTCCCTTTCCTGTTGAGATGTAGGCCGTGCCTGGTATAGTCCCACCTACTGAGTATTATGGAAGTAAAGTTCTTTCAAGTGAAAAATAAACAATAGGCCTCCAATGGTAAACAAAATTAATAATGTGACTCTTCAAGCTTTCCTGATGGATGTGTTGTAAATAGTCTTCACAGGTTTGCCGGCAGATCATGTTGTGCAAATTCCACATTATTTCCTTGGAGAAACTGTCCGACATCTTCAGGTGATTCAACCTTGCTGGTGGCTAGGTACAACTGACGGTATCCGCACATTGACGCTCTGTTTCTAGAACACACACATGAAGAATGCACAGGTGCAAAAATTGTACATACACAATGATTTGCAGTTAGATGGTGCCATATTCAAACTCCCTCTGCCAAAAATCGCAGAGTCGCCCTCCTGCACGTGCACTGTACGCTGCATTTGCCAACAGTGCGGCCAGATGTTACTCACCAATGGCCGTACTAGATCAGTGTTATGATGGGCCTGTTATCAAAGAATCTTGATTTTCACATCATGCTTTAATAGCAGCCAATGTAGGGTTCCAGGCTATGCTCAGTTGAAATCCCATATTGTTGTTGATGAGACTATCGGCTTTACGGGTATGTATTGCTTCCTTAATGAAACAATCCCAGAAAAATGGTGCTGGGGATAAAACTTCCATCTTTTCATAAATCATCCAATGTCCTGTATACAGACAGTGTTCGGCAATTGCCGATTTTTTGGTTGACGAAGGCATGTATGACGCTGATGTTCATCACGGCATTGCTGTATTGTGTGGCATGTCTGACCTATATATGCTGCCCCACATTGTCAAGGAATCTGATATGAATACACACACCACTTTGGCCTTTTTGCCGTATTTTGGTGCCATGTTGTCAAGAATCGGAAGAGTCCTCGGAAGATATGGAATTAAGTGTGTTTTTCAACCATCTGCAAAACTGAGAAACCTGTTGGGTTCGGTTAAGGATGACCTTGGTCTGAGGAAATGTGGTGTGTACAGGATTCCTTGTCAGTGTGGGGCAGCGTATATAGGCCAGACATGCCACATGGTATGAGAATGCTGTGATGAATATCAGCATCATACACATCTTTGTCAACTGAAAAAATTGACAATTGCGCAACACTGTCTGAATACAGGACATTGGATGAATTATGAAAAGACGGAAGTTTTATCCCCAGCATCATCTTTCTGCGATTGCATCATTAAGGCAGCAATACATATCCGTACAGCTGATAGTCTCATCAACAATGATACGAGATTTCAGCTGAGCACAGCATGTAGCCCTGCATTAGCTGCTATTAATTCATGATGTGAAAATCGAGATTCTTCAATAACAGGCCCATCATAACATTGGTGTAGTACGGCTGTTCTACATCTACATCTACATCTACATCTACATCCATACTCTGCAAGCCACCTGACGGTGTGTGGCAGAGGGTACCCTGAGTACCTCTATCGGTTCTCCCTTCTATTCCAGTCTCGCCGCACTGTTGGCAAACGCAGCATACAGCACATGCGCAGGAGCGCCACTCTGCAATTTTCAGCAGTGGGAGTTTGAATATGGCACCATCTAATTGCAAATCACTGCGCGTGTGCAATTTCCATGCCTGCTCATTCTTCGGGTGTGTGTTCTAAAAACAGGGCATTAATGTGTGGATACCATCAGCCGTACCTAGCCACCAGCAAGGTTGAATCACCTGAAGATGTCGGACAGTTGCTCTGAGGAAATATTGTGGAATTTGCACAATGTGATCCAGTGGCAAACCCATGAAGACTCCAAAAATAATAATCCTGAATCGAAAAATAAATAAGTTCCTCAACATGTGAAAAATAACTGATTGATAAATGAGAACACAACACTCTTTAAAGGTGAGCAAAATTATGAAGTTTGAAGAAAGTTAAACTTAAAGCAAGTTCCTTAATTCTTGGCCTTGAAAATCAAAGTCTGCACTCTGGCTTAAGCCATGGGAACAAACACTTTCAAAATATCTTACAGTTGTACTTCACAGAAAAAGTTCTAATAATCAAACAGTACTTAAAGTGTCTAAGTCTGGTAAGGACAGTAGCACAAAGTAAAGTCTTTGCAC
The DNA here is from genome assembly GCF_023898315.1 of Schistocerca nitens. Lineage (NCBI taxonomy): Eukaryota > Metazoa > Arthropoda > Insecta > Orthoptera > Acrididae > Schistocerca > Schistocerca nitens. The sequence continues at coordinate 45,892,670 of NC_064619.1, read as the reverse complement.
TATCTTGTCAGTGATGTAAAAACAACAGAAATAATACCAAGTCCTGGCTATCACTCCACCAATCACACTTAGAGACCGGACGGAGGAGGTGACATTCTATCTTGGAAGATGGTGTGAGTCTGTAGTGAGGCATTGCTCAAATTTTCTGTTTTGTTGCTAACTGCAGAGGAACAGCCTATCTAAGCATGAGTGCCAGCCTAAATAGGTGCCTCACAGTACGATTCATGTACATCTATTTTCAGCATGTGACACCGTGGACGCAGGAAGGGGTGCAGTAAATCAACGACCTCTACCATCACCGTGCAAGCTGCCTTGTGGCCTGCTCAGAATGCTGTTGTTGCCACCTGCTGGTCTGCCCGTAGTGTTCCAGAACTCATATTTCCTGTAGCATTCATTTTCTAGGAACAGAGCTTGTGACAGCCCAGACCACATCTACATCTACATCTACATACATCCTCCGCAATCCATCATACGGTGCATAGTGGAGGGTACCTTGTACCACAACTAGCATCTTCTCTCCCTGTTCCACTCCCAAACAGAACAAGGGAAAAATGACTGCCTATATGCCTCTGTATGAGCCCTAATCTCTCTTATCTTATCTTTGTGGTCTTCACGCGAAATGTAAGGTGTCGGCAGTAAAACTGTACTGTAGTCAGCCTGAAATGCTGGATCTCTAAATTTCCTCAGTAGCGATTCACAAAAAGAGCGCCTCCCTTCCTCTAGAGACTCTCACCCGAGTTCCTGAAGCATTTCCGTAACACTCGCATGATGATCAAACTTACCAGTAACAAATCTAGCAGCCCGCCTCTGAATTGCTTCTATGTCCTCCCTCAATCCAATCTGATAGGGATCCCAAACACTCGAGCAGTACTCAAGAATAGGTCGTATTAGCGTTTTGTAAGCGGGCTCCTTTACAGATGAACCACATCTTCCCAAAATTCTACCAATGAACTGAAGACAACTATCCGCCTTCCCCACAACTGCCATTATATACTTGTCCCACTTCATATCGCTCTGCAATGTTATGCCCAAATATTTAATCAACATGACTGTGTCAAGCGCTACACTACTAATGGAGTATTCAAACATTACAGGATTCTTTTTCCTATCATCTGCATTAATTTACATTTATCTTTATTTAGAGTTAGCTGCCATTCTTTACACCAATCCCAAATCCTATCCAAGTCATCTTGTATCCTCCTACAGTCACTCAACGACGACACCTTCCCGTACACCACAGCATCATCAGCAAACAGCTGCACATTGCTATCCACCTTATCCAAAAGATCATTTATGTAGATAGAAAACAACAGCGGACCTACCACACTTCCCTGGGGCACTCCAGATGATACCCTCACCTCCGACGAACACTCACCATCGAGGACAACGTACTGGATTCTATTACTTAAGAAGTCTTCGAGCCACTCACATATTTGAGAACCAATCCCATATGCTCGTACCTTCATTAGGAGTCTGCAGTGAGGCACCAAGTCAAACACTTTCCAAAAGTCAGGGAATATGGCATCCGTCTGATACCCTTCATCCATGGTTCGTAAGATATCATGTGAAAAATGGGCGAGTTGTGTTTCGCAGGAGCGATGCTTTCTAAAGCTGTGCTGATGCATGGACAGCAACTTCTCTGTCTCAAGGAAATTCATTATATTTGAACTGAGAATATGTTCGAGAATCCTGCAACAAACCAATGTTAATGATATTGGTCTTTAATTTTGAGGATCCGTCCTTCTACCCTTCTTATATACAGGCATCACCTGCACTTTTTTCCAGTCGTTCGGGACTTTACGTTGGGCAAGAGATTTGCGATAAATGCAAGCTAAGTAAGGAGCCAATGCAGTAGAGTACTCTCTGTAAAACCAAATTGGAATCCCATCAGGACCTGGTGATTTGTTTATTTTCAATCCATTCAGCTGCTTCACAACCCCAGGGATATCTATCACTATGTCCTCCATACAGGAATCTGTACGAGATTCAAACTACTTAGACATTGTGGATGGTGCCATCATTGCCTGTCATCCAGAGTGCCATGGCACTACTAGGCTTGCTAACAACACTAAACTTGAAGAACACTACTGTGCTCTGATGGTTGTTCTAACTGTTACAGAGAATTGCTACTTTAGTTTTTTGTCAGGCAGTGTATTTATGCAAGCATTGATTGCAATAGGCACTGTTTGTCCAAGCCCTGTGATTTTCAATGTTTTTGATAGGCCTTTTTAGGATAAATGTTTCCAAAAGATAGAGCTGCCAAATAACTGTTGATGCAGTTGTAACAGCCAGTGAAGCACAAACAGGAAAAGGCACTTTGTGCAGCCCAAGTGGTAACAATAATTTTACATTTCAACTTCTTTATCAACATGTAAAAAGCTTTTTAAATAAGAAAGGGTGGGAGGGAAGATGCTAGAGGAGGGATGTGGCAGACAGGATAGTTGATTGTGAGGCTGTGCTGGTGGGGAGGGGAGGGCAAAGGGGGGGATGAGAAAGTAGAGGAGGGGAAAGAATTAGCCAGGTGATTTGGCAAGATAAAGACATGCATAGAGCTGGAGTGGGAGCAGGGAAGGGGATAGAGGCAGGTGGAGAGAACAGGGACTAGTGAAGGAGTCACAAGAACAAAGGATATGTTGCAAGGAGACTTCTCACCTGTGGAATCCAGAAAAGCTGGTGTCAGTGGGAAGCCCGTGCCATCTATATTGTTTTCATCAACACCGGAAGTCTACTCCTTTTATATATATTGTATGAAAATTACACACACGTCTGCAGTCTCGGAGAGCTGAAACCACACTGCGAGCAGCAGCACCGGTGCATGATGGGAGTGGCAACTGGGTGGGGGTAAGGAGGAGGCTGGGGCAGGGAGGGGGAGGGATAGTATGGTGGGAGTAGTGGACAGTGAAGTGTTGCACTTTAGACGGAGGGAAGGAGAGAAGGTGCCGAGGGGGGAGGGGGTAAGTAGCGGAAAGGAGAGAAATAAAAAGAAATTAAAAGTCTGGGTGTGGCGGTGAAATGACGGCTGTGTAGAGCTGGAATGGGAACAGGGAGGGGGCTGGATGGCTGTGGACAGTGACTAACGAAGTTTGAATTGAGGGGGGTTATGGGAATGTAGGATGTATTGCAGGGAAAGTTCCCACCTGCACAATTCAGAAAAGCTGGTGTTAGTGGGAAGGATCCATATAGCACAGGCTGTGAAGCAGTCATTGAGATGAGGGATATCATATTTGGAAGTGTGTTCCGCAACAAGGTGGTCCACTTGTTTTTTGGCCACAGTTTGTCAGTGGCCATTCATACGGACAGACAGCTTGTTGGTTGTCATGCCTACATAGAATGCAGCACAGTGGTTGCAGCTTAGCTTGTAAATCATGATTGGTTTCACAGGTAGCCCTGCCTTTGATTGGATAGGTGATGTTAGTGACCGGACTGGAGTAGGTGGTGGTAGGAGGATGGATGGGACAGGTCTTGCATCTAGGTCTATTACATGGGTATGAGCCATGAGGTAAGGGATTGGGAGCAGGGGTTGTGTAAGGATGGATGAGTATATTGTGTAGGTTTGATGGGCGGCGGAATACCATGGTAGGAGGGGTGGGAGGGATAATGGGCAGCACATTTCTCATTTCAGGGCACGACGAGAGGTAAATGAAACCCTGGTGGAGAATGTAATTCAGTTGCTCCAGTCCTGGATGGTACTAAGTTGCGAGGGGAATGCTCCTCTATGGCCGGACTGTGGGACTTTGGGAGGTGGTGGGAGACTGGAAAGATAAGGCACGGGAGATTTGTTTTTGTACAGTCAGTGAAGGCTTCATTGAGGCCCTCAGTATATTTTGAGAGGGACTGCTTGTCACTCCAGATGCAACAACCACGGGTGGCTAGGCTGTACGGAAGGAACTTCTTGGTATGGAATTGGTGGCAGCTGTCGAAGTGGAGGTATTGCTGGTGGTTAGTAGGTTTGATATGGACGGAGGTACTCTGAGGTGGAGGTCAACATCTAGGAAGGTGGCTTGTTGGGTTGAGTAGGACCAGGTGAAGCAAATGGGGGAGAAGTTGTTGAGGTTCTGGAGGAATGTAAAAAAGGTGTCCTCACTTTCAATCCAGATAGCGAAGATGTCATCAATGAATCTGAACCAGGTGTGGGGTTTATGATTCTGGGTTTTTAGGAAGGTTTCCTCTAGATGGTCCATGAATAGGTTAGCATAGGATGGTGCCATGCAGGTGCCCATAGCCGTACCGTAGATTTGTTTGTAGGTAATGCCTTCCAAGGAGAAGTAAATGTGGGTGAGGATATAGTTGGTCATGGAGACTAGGAAGGTGGTTGTTAGTTTGAAATCCATAGGGCATCTGGAAAGGTAGTGTTCGATAGCAGTAAGGCAATGGGCATTAGAAATGTTAGTGTACAGGGAGGTGGCATCAGTAGTGACGAACAGGGTACTGTATGGTAAAGGGACAGGAACTGTGGAAAGTTGGTCGAGGAAGTGGTTGATAGCTTTTATATAGAAGGTTAGGTTCTGGGTAATAGGTTGAAGGTGTTGGTCTACGAGAGCAGACATTCTCTCAGTGGGGGAACAGTAACCAGCCACAATGGGGCATCCTAGGTGGTTGGGTTTATGGACTTTAGGAAGCATGTAGAAGGTGGGAGTGCAGGGAGTGGTAGGGGTAAGTAGAGAGATGAACTCTGGGGAGAGGTTCTGGGATGGGCCTAAGGATTTGAGTAGTGACTGGAGATCCTGCTGAATTACTGGAATGGGATCACTGTGGCATGGTTTTCAGGTGGAAGTATCTGACAGCTGATGGAGTTCTTCTGCCACATAATCCTTGTGGTTCAAAACAACGGTGGTGGAGCCTTTGTCTGCATTTAGGATTATAAGGTCGGGATCAGTTTTTAGATGGTGGACTGGGGTTCTTTCTGCAGATGTAAGGTTAGTTTGCATGTTGAGGGATTTGGGGAATGATGGTGAGGCAAGGTTCAAGGTTAAGAAAGTCTGGAAAGTTAACAGGGGGTGGTTTGGAGGCAGTGAGGTTGGATCACAGTTGGATAGAGGAGTGAACTGAGTTAGGCAAGGTTCAATATTGGTCTTTGGTTGAGTCTCATTGGTCAGGTTGGTGACGAAAAAAATGCACTGGTGCTGCTGCTCTTGTGTGTATGTGTGTCTACTGCTGACAAAGGCCTTTATGGCCGAAAGCTACAATTGTGTGAATCTTTTTATTGTGCTTATCGCTACTCAGCATCTCTGCTATATGGTGAGTATTGTCACATTTAAAAAATGAATAATACAGTTATAAAGTTTGCTTTGTCATTTGTAATCTAACATTTGCAATTGCATAACAGAAACTTAATTTAACAGAGACAAAAAAGGAAACTGTGTTTGCCATTCTGTGTCATATGCTTATTGGTTTGATGTATTTGAAGTAATGTAGTATTTTTGCTTTTCTGTACCACATACAAAACATCAGGATGTACTTCATTTGGCTGGTTTTCTATTAGACTCATCAGCTGTGTGTGTGTGTGTGTGTGTGTGTGTGTGTGTGTGTGTGTGTGTGTGGGAGGAGGGGGAGGGGGGGGGGGGGGAGACAGATTCACAAAAACAAGGAGGGGAGCAGTCTTTCAGTTGGATACCCCTTGGGTGACCTGCATGTCCCAAACCTACCCCAATAATCCTAGTGAGGAAAGAGAACCTACAGTTTAACATGGAATATGAACCCTGTGTCATTCCTAGAAAACCTTCCTATCATTGAGACTTGGAGGTTAATCAATGTCTCCATCTGATAAATCCTTATCAACTTCACTGAATTGCATATCCTCATTATTCTGAACAATTTTGCTCCTGTGTCTAGTTAGGTCACTTCCCTTCTTCTTTCAATTGACATTTAAATCTGAAATATTGCTACCACTTATAGCGATCATTATGCAAGTTACCCAAAAACACAATTAAATCTTCACTCACCCCCTACCTTTCCTTGATATGATTCATAAATATCATTGCAATTTTCTTCCCAACAATCAGGGTAAACTCCTTGATGCATGATTTTTTAAAAGTGAGACACTTAATTGTTCTTCCCTCACATTTATCAACACTGTGTACAGGAAATGTATATTTATTTATTTATTTTATTTATCCATCTGTTGACAATAAATATTGTATGGATGCTGTCAAGGGTACATGTGAGCCATTCCAAAGAAATGGGATACAAACAATATATACGTAAAAAAATACAAAACAAAATAATACAATGAAGTTAATAATAATACAATGAAATTAATATAGCCTATATACATCCTTGCTTGTTATTTTAAATGCATAGTCTGTTTTTCATAACGCTTTAGTTTTGTCCTCCCTAAACGGCAAGTCCTTATATACACAACACTGCTTAAGTATATATTTACATCACACAACAGCTCTCCTTTAAGTATGTAAATGTAATGAATGATTAGGTACAGATAGAGTATTTTCCATTTTGCCTTTATAAATATCATCAGAAAAAATTTATTGACCTACATAGTCATTTACAGACTAAAAACATTGTTCTACTAGAAATTTTTTAAATTTATCATCTTCTAACTGCCTGGTGTTGACTGGCAGTGCGTTGTACACTGATATGGCTCACATGCCTTTGTGTATTCGTTCTTTTTGTTCACTGAGTATGGGGTGCTGCGCTATTACGGGTATTGTAGTTATGAAAGTCGGCATTTGTCTCAAAATCTGCAGTGTGGGTCCTGACATACAATACACATTTGTATATGTGTAATGATGGTATAGTAAGTATTCTAAGCTTTTTGAATATGGGTTTGCAGTGTGTCTGTGGATGACTGTGAGTTATTATTCTGATGGCCCTCCTCTTATGCAACAAAAAAATTTGTTTTAGGTGCCCTGTTGTGGAACCCCAAAATGTTATTCCGTATGTGGCAAGAGATTGAAAATAGCCGAAATATGCCATTCTGGCACCCTCTGAGGTACAAACATTTGCAATAATTCTGAGGGCAAAACAGACTGAATTAAGTTTCTGTGCAAGTTTTATTACATGGTCATTAAAATTTAAGTTTTCATCCACATGAATCCCCAGCAATTTTATGGATGTCACTCTGTCTAAGGCTTTGTCACCACACACCAGATCGAGATTTACATTTTGACATCTTTTCCCAAACTGCATATAATTTGTTTTATTTGCATTCAATGTCAACCTGTTTGCATTGAACCAAGAGTGGATGTAATTTAGTACTTTATCAGCAGTTGTTGGTAACAATTGCTTTGGTGCACTTATTATCACACTAGTATCATCTGCAAATATCATTGCTTTGGCTGCATCATCTGAGGTGTGAAGATCATTTATATAGACAAGAAACAATATGGGCCCTAGGATGCTACCTTGTGGTACTCCTATTTTTAAATTTTTTGCCTCTGATACTGAATTTATTTTGTGGTTGGAGTAAGTTGATGTCAGTCCTACAACCTGTGTTATGTTTTTTAGGTATGATTCAAACCATTTTTTTCCTATCCCATGTATACCCAATGCCTCCAATTTTTCTAAAAGAATGTCCTGGTTCACAGTGTCAAAAGCTTTGGAGAGGTCTAAATTTACTCTTACTACACTATAATCTTTTTCTAGAGTTTTGATTATTTGTTCAGTGTAGCACATTACTGCTGTTTCGGTATTTTTACATGCTTGGAAGCCATGCTGATTTCTGTTTAGTAAATTATGGTCATTTAGATATTTGTTGATTCGGTGCTTCATCAGTTTTTCTAATATTTTTGAAAATGCTGGGAGCAGAGATATTGGGCGATAGTTTTTTACCTTATACTTGTTGCCATTTTTAAATAATGGCTTCACTTTTGAAATTTTCAGCCTTTCTGGAAAAGCTCCTTCACTGAATGATAAATTTCCTATGTGTGCAAAGGGCTTTGCGAATTGTGGTGCTGTCCTTGTCATGATTGACACAGGCACCTCATTTATGCCAGCCGACATTTTGGGTTTCAAGCTTGGTATCACTTTCAACACTTCACCCTCATTTGTTGGCTCTACCCTCATCCTACAAGCTGTTTTTGGATATTCAGGTTTTTCTATGTTTGTAACTTTTAAGCTTAACGAAGTTGTTGCACTTATGAAATAATTGTTAATATAATTTGGCAAATCTTGTTTATTAATATTGACATTTTTTAAATTTTTGAGGCTGATGTTCTGGTTTTCACAACTCTTCCCCATTTCAGTCTTCACAATACCCCATATAGCTTTTGATTTGTTTTCAGACTGTCTTATAAAACTATCATTACTCATGAATTTTGCTTTAGCAATTACTTTTCTATGTACCCTCTTGTAATTCCTGACATATTCTATGAATTGTGGGTCTGTGGATGTTTTCATTTTAGAAATTAGTCTCTTTAGAGTTCCACAGGAAGTTTTGATGCCAGCTGTGATCCAAGAACTTGGCTTTGTATTGCCATGTGACCTGATTTTTGACAGCTTTTTTGGAAAACACATTTCAAAATATCCCATGAAAATGGAAGAAAATGTGTTATATGCATCATTTGTATTTGTTAGGGATAGTACTTCTGCCCAAGCCTCATTGGTTAGCATATTTATGACTTCTTCACAGTTTTCTGTAGAAAAATATATTTTATACATGAAGTGTGTTTTTTTCTCTTTCAGTGGCCTTGAAGGAATTTTGAGGACAAGAGCATTGTGGTCTGATAATCGCAAATCAGTATTTGTTACTTCAACTTCTGTGCGTCCTACATTTGGAAATATATTATCAATAAGACAGACTGTATTATTTATCTAAAAACAAAGATGATGTGACTTACCAAATGAAAGTGCTGGCAGGTCGACAGACACACAAACAAACACAAACATACACACAGAATTCAACCTTTCGCAACAAACTGTTGCCTCATCAGGAAAGAGGGAAGGAGAGGGAAAGACGAAAGGATGTGGGTTTTAAGGGAGAGGGTAAGGAGTCATTCCAATCCCGGGAGCGGAAAGACTTACCTTAGGGGGAAAAAATGATGGGTATACACTCGCACACACACACACACACACACACATATCCATCCACACATATACAGACACAAGCAGACATATTTACAGACAGAGAGTTTGGGCAGAGATGTCAGTCGAGGCAGAAGTGCAGAAGCAAAGATGTTGAATGACAGGTGAGGTATGAGTGGCGGCAACTTGAAATTAGCGGAGATTGAGGCCTGGTGGATAACGGGAAGAGAGGATATATTGAAGAGCAAGTTCCCATCTCCGGAGTTCGGATAGGTTGGTGTTAGTGGGAAGTATCCAGATAACCCGGACGGTGTAACACTGTGCCAAAATGTGCTGGCCGTGCACCAAGGCATGTTTAGCCACAGGGTGATCCTCATTACCAACAAACACTGTCTGCCTGTGTCCATTCATGCGAATGGACAGTTTGTTGCTGGTCATTCCCACATAGAATGCGTCACAGTGTAGGCAGGTCAGTTGGTAGATGACGTGGGTGCTTTCACACATGGCTCTGCCTTTGATCGTGTACACCTTCCGGGTTACAGGACTGGAGTAGGTGGTGGTGGGAGGGTGCATGGGACAGGTTTTACACCGGGGGCGGTTACAAGGGTAGGAGCCAGAGGGTAGGGAAGGTGGTTTGGGGATTTCATAGGGATGAACTAAGAGGTTACGAAGGTTAGGTGGACGGCGGAAAGACACTCTTGGTGGAGTGGGGAGGATTTCGTGAAGGATGGATCTCATTTGAGGGCAGGATTTGAGGAAGTCGTATCCCTGCTGGAGAGCCACATTCAGAATCTGATCCAGTCCCGGAAAGTATCCTGTCACAAGTGGGGCACTTTTGTGGTTCTTCTGTGGGAGGTTCTGGGTTTGAGAGGATGAGGAAGTGGCTCTGGTTATTTGCTTCTGTACCAGGTCGGGAGGGTAGTTGCGGGATGCGAAAGCTGTTGTCAGGTTGTTGGTGTAATGCTTCAGGGATTCCGGACTGGAGCAGATTCGTTTGCCATGAAGACCTAGGCTGTAGGGAAGGGACCGTTTGATGTGGAATGGGTGGCAGCTGTCGTAATGGAGGTACTGTTGCTTGTTGGTGGGTTTGATGTGGACGGACATGTGAAGCTGGCCATTGGACAGGTGGAGGTCAACATCAAGGAAAGTGGCATGGGATTTGGAGTAGGACTAGGTGAATCTGATGGAACCAAAGGAGTTGAGGTTGTAGAGGAAATTCTGGAGTTCTTCTTCACTGTGAGTCCAGATCATGAAGATGTCATCAATAAATCTGTACCAAACTTTGGGTTGGCAGGCCTGGGTAACCAAGAAGGCTTCCTCTAAGCGACCCATGAATAGGTTGGTGTACGAAGGGGCCATCCTGGTACCCATGGCTGTTCCCTTTAATACCCACTCCACCAAGAGTGTCTTTCCGCCGTCCACCTAACCTTCGTAACCTCTTAGTTCATCCCTATGAAATCCCCAAACCACCTTCCCTACCCTCTGGCTCCTACCCTTGTAACCGCCCCCGGTGTAAAACCTGTCCCATGCACCCTCCCACCACCACCTACTCCAGTCCTGTAACCCGGAAGGTGTACACGATCAAAGGCAGAGCCATGTGTGAAAGCACCCACGTCATCTACCAACTGACCTGCCTACACTGTGACGCATTCTATGTGGGAATGACCAGCAACAAACTGTCCATTCGCATGAATGGACACAGGCAGACAGTGTTTGTTGGTAATGAGGATCACCCTGTGGCTAAACATGCCTTGGTGCACGGCCAGCACATCTTGGCACAGTGTTACACCGTCCGGGTTATCTGGATACTTCCCACTAACACCAACCTATCCGAACTCCAGAGATGGGAACTTGCTCTTCAATATATCCTCTCTTCCCGTTATCCACCAGGCCTCAATCTCCGCTAATTTCAAGTTGCCGCCACTCATACCTCACCTGTCATTCAACATCTTTGCCTCTGCACTTCTGCCTCGACTGACATCTCTGCCCAAACTCTCTGTCTTTAAATATGTCTGCTTGTGTCTGTATATGTGTGGATGGATATGTGTGTGTGTGTGTGTGTGTGTGTGCGAGTGTATACCCATCCTTTTTTCCCCCTAAGGTAAGTCTTTCCGCTCCCGGGATTGGAATGACTCCTTACCCTCTCCCTTAAAACCCACATCCTTTCGTCTTTCCCTCTCCTTCCCTCTTTCCTGATGAGGCAACAGTTTGTTGCGAAAGGTTGAATTCTGTGTGTATGTTTGTGTTTGTTTGTGTGTCTGTCGACCTGCCAGCACTTTCATTTGGTAAGTCACATCATCTTTGTTTTTAGATATATTTTTCCTACGTGGAATGTTTCCCTCTATTATGACTGTATTATTTGTTATTATTGTGGGTGGGTGTGTATGTGTGGATGCAGGTTGAAACTACATAACAGATTTAGGAACTGGTCTTTTAGCCTACTTTCACTCATAAGGTTAATATTGAAGTCACCACACACAACTACAGTGGCTCTATCGGTGAAAAGAGTGTTAAGCAATATTACTAATTGGTTAAAGAATATGTCTGCATCACCAGTAGGTGGTCTGTATATTGCTGTGACTATGAATTTTCCCTGTATTTCATTCAACTGCACAGCTGCTGCTTAAAAATGATTTTCCACACTCAATGATTCAGCTTCACACCTTCTTTTATAGCTGATACTTGGTTTGGTAAACATACATACACCTCCATTTTTGGTATTTTTTCTACAATATTGGCTTGCCAACTTAAATGGATGAATATTAATGTTACTTAGTTCAAAACTTCTGCACCAATGCTCCACAATGCACATGCAGTCAATATTTGCACTGTTCATAGCTACCTCAAATTCTAATGATTTATTTCTAAGACACTGAATGTATAAGCTTAGAATCTGCAGGTGCTGAGGATGAGAACTGGTTACATTTGTATTTACATTTTGTGGTGTCATACTCCGTTCCTTGCCCTGGCAAGGTACCAAAAATCCTCCAGAAGGACAGGTTTTCTGCACCTTGTAGGTCGTTCACTGGGATATGGTGAGTTGCTTGCTGGTGGTGGTGGTGGTGGTGGTGTAGCTCTCAGTGTCATTGATGCTGTCATTTCTGTTGTTGTTGTTGTTGTTGTTGATGATGATGCTGATGATGATGGTGTAGCTGTTTCTGATACTTCAGGTGTTGGTTCTGTTGTAATTGATATGCTTCCTTGTGAACTGCTAGCACTTGGGGTGTTTTCTTGTGATGTCAGAACATCGCACTTGTCTTGTAGTGGTGATGCTTCATTTTCAGATTCACCAAGTAGTTTGTGGGTCTTGTCCTTGAGGGGAATTACGTTTTCTTATTTTTCTGTGTCAACGATTTTTTTGTTCTGGCTTATTTACAAGATCCTTTTGCTTTTCACATGGTTCATGAGCACTATCACTAAACACTGCACTTCCACAATCTGTTGTGGAAAGTACTTGAAATAAGTTGTCCTGCACGAAGCTTACATTTATTTCAAAATTCTCTTGATCTTGTACTTTTTGTTTGCGGCCGCTGCACTTCACCTTTGTCCACTTTTCGGAAACTGTCGAACTATCTTGCAGAAAACGTGGCGTGTTCACTTCAAGAGTTAGAACTGAACAATGATTAGACAACTCACATACTGATTTGTTCTGAGTACTTTCAAAGACTAAGTTAGCAGTGTCATTAGTATTTGTTCATATAATAGAGTCAGGCCCTTCATCTGCAACTTCATTTCCATTTCTGCTTACCTTTGTCAACTTAATGAATAACATGGAATCAGCTTCATCGTCATCTAACAAACCATCTTTTAATCCAACAAAATAATCCACATTTTTGTTTTCATTAATTTTAATTCTTCCTTCATAAATAACATCACTGACCCTACAAATACTGTTTCCATCTTCATCTACCAAATGTTTGCCACTCTGCTCATGTTCCACTACTTCTTATTCTCAGAAGAGATCTCATAAATATTCAAGTTATAATCACTAGCCTCATTAAATTTTTTTCCTGTATCAACATTACAAAAGATTTGTAAGTCACCTGCCTGCAACTCATAATTAAGATTTTTCATTTCTATGTCTTTTGTTGTTTAACCTAACCTTTTCAGAAATTAATCCAACACTCTTGATCCACTCTTATTTTATTAGCTCAGTATTCTTGTGTGATTACACTACCCCACTCACATGTCATGTTATAGAAACAATTTTTTATTGCACATTTATTATCATTACTGGTTCATGCAGTAAAACTACTATTCATCACTCTCACAGTTTGAATCTGCGGCTTAGCAACCATTAGTTTATTGGCTCTTTAATTTTTGTATCCTGACTGAAAGGCTGATGTAGATGTTGATTATGATTCCAGTTTCTTTTACTTCGTTCATATACCCTGTTATATTGTCTTTCTCTATTATCAAATTCATCTGAAGGTCCCCCTTCTTGATATCAGTGATTGCTACCTTCATTCCTCCCATGATAATTATATAATTATTTTACCCCTGTTTCCATTGTAACAGCTCTCTCCCCACCCCCCACCCCCTTGTATCTGAAATGATTTGAACAAAAACCCTGTATGTTAATGTTTCCCAAGCTCTGTAAAACTTATGTACATATTTGAGGAAATGTTCAGCTGATTCATCAGGTTCATACACCACCATCTTGAACATTCTGAGGTAACCTTCTCTTTAATGCTTCCGTTTGTGTCAGTTCATCAAAAGGTTGGAATAAATGGACAATTTCTATGATTGATTTTTACAAAATTCTTTCTTACCCCTCTGCATCTTGGTTCATTTAAACATTTGCTTTGAATTCTAGCCTGTTCGAACTGTGACCAAAACTTATTAAGGAAACTTTTAAAAATCATATCTTAAATCTTGTGTACAAGTCTGATTTGCCAAAGACATTGCTTCACCATCCAAACATCTTTCCATAGATTTAATTTTAAGACTATCAGTCATATTTTGAATGAAATTTCTGTACAGTGCTGTAGGAAATCAAAAGGATGCAAACATCATCTCTTTTCACTGGTGTATTGAACAAAACATTACAACATGTGTTAAAAATATTTTTGCAAGCACACCATCATGCAAATTATCTAATTGTTTTTGGGCACCAAACAAATTATTTTCTAAACATGATATACTATTCCTACAGACGCTATTCTTTTCATAAATGGCCTCTTCAAAGTTACAAAATTTTGTATCACAAATATTCTTAACATATAAAACTTTGTTACATAGATTATGATCTACTTCTGAAATCTCACCTGGTAAAATAATTCCGAAAAAAGTTACTCTCTGACCAACAATCAGAATGCTGGATTCAGTGTTTGTGACTTATCGCCTATTTCTTTGAGTTTAGAGTCTGCTGTTTCAATTTGATCCCTCAGTACATTTCTGACAGCAAAAATGTAACTAATTAGTTCTTTGTAGAATGCCATGACCTGCTTACCTAACTGTAATTAAACTGACTCACAACTTTTAGAAATTGTATTTCCTCATTCAAGTTTCAAAGTTTTTCTATTTTCTGTTAACTCATTTATCAGGGCATTGCTGTTTTGTGTTAACTCATTTCTCAAGGTAGTGTTGTTTTTTGGTAACTCATTTTCTGAGGCATTATTGCTTTCAATAATGTAATTGTTTGTTTCAGTAATTTTTAATTGTTTGTTTCAGTAATTTGCCTGCCTAGGGCATCAGTGTTCCTAGCTAAAGAATTTATAGGCATTGTCATGTCTTTCACAATAAAATATTCACTGAATCTACTGGATCTTCCATATTCTGACTTTGAAGTCCTAACCTTGAATTGTCTTTCTCCATCAAGTCCTGAAGTGAATCATTTTTCTCACTTTTTGGGGCATTTTCAAAGTATGAGAAATAATATAAGTAAACAAAGAAATTAATGATATGAATATAATAGAGGGAAACATTCCACGTGGGAAAAATATATCTAAAAACAAAGATGATGTGACTTACCAAACGAAAGTGCTGGCAGGTCGATAGACACACAAACAATGAACGCCTGGAATTCTTACCCAATCTGTTACCCCCGGAAACCATCCTTGTAACCATTGATGCCACTTCCTTATACACAAATATTCCGCACATCCAGGGCCTCGCTGCAATGGAGCACTTCCTTTCACGCCGATCACCTGCCACCCTACCTAAAACCTCTTTCCTCATCACTTTAGCCAGCTTCGTCCTGACCCACAACTTCTTCCCTTTTGAAGGCCAGACATACCAACAATTAAAGGGAACAGCCATGGGTACCAGGATGGCCCCCTCATAAGCCAACCTATTCATGGGTCGCTTAGAGGAAGCCTTCTTGGTTACCCAGGCCAGCAAATCCAAAGTTTGGTACAGATTTATTGATGACAACTTCATGATCTGGACTCACAGTGAAGAACAACTCCAGAATTTCCTCTCCAACCTCAACTCCTTTGGTTCCATCAGATTCACCTGGTCCTACTCCAAATCCCATGCCACTTTCCTTGACGTTGACCTCCATCTGTCCAATGGCCAGCTTCACACGTCTGTCCACATCAAACCCACCAACAAGCAACAGTACCTCCATTATGAGGTGGATAGCCCAGGTAGCCCAGGGGCATGACACTGATTGAGCCTCTGAGTTCAGTGGCAAAATAGCCTGACAGTAGGCTGGGTGCAGGATGAACACTGCTAGACTATAGTAGTCGTATTGAGAGACAAGAGCCACGGACGCATAGACAAAAGGGATAGGTAGATGATCGATTTACGAAACCGAAAATTGAAAGAATAAATCGATCAGCTGGGCACTCTGCAGGTGGTAACCACAATGTGCAAGGCACATGGCCCTGGAGGAGTGTAGGACAGAATATCGGAAAGGAGCCATCAGACAAACTCGCAGATTGTTCCCTCTGGGTGGAGAGAATAATGCACAGATGAAAGAGATAGGTAGGCGATCGATTAACGAAACTGAAAATTGAAAGAATAAATCAATCAGCTGGGCGCTCTGCAGGCACTAACCACAACGTGCAAGGAACATGGCCCTGGAGGAGTGGAGTGGAAAGTAATTGTTGAGGTGGGAACGAGCAACTCAAAGCAACAGCAGGAACCCAGTGGAATGCATGGGTGAGGAAGACATAGAGTGAATACATGTTTGGGGTGGGGGGGATTTAACTACAAAATTCCTAAAATCCCCAAAGTAACAAGGTGAGCTATGAAAAATAGGGGCAAGAACTACCGCAATAAAGTGTAATAAACTACTATAGTGTAGAAGCACAATCTTCAACAAGATAGCGCGTAACCGCGCTTGGGCAATTGCATCACGTCATGGGCACTACTCATCCACAAACAAATGCTTATTTCAGTGGGAGCTTCCATCTTGGAACATCACGGGTGTGTTTGTTTGAATAAACAAATGGGTGCCTCTCACTTCCTAAACGTACGTTGGGGCACTGTACCCAAAAGGTAGCAGTGTCTATTTTCATGCTCGCTCGTAACAACTTCTCTTCATCAATCAATTACTTCATAAGAAGTAAGGTGAATAATAATGAAACCTACATTTGTGTGGGTGAACAGTTTAAATGTGCAACTCACACATGGGGTGCTAACTACTATTCTTCATATACTTGGGTGAAATTTGATCACATCTTTCCTACCACAAAATCTATCTCGCTTACCACTCTACAGCGAGAGGGTAGCATACTTCTTCTCAGCTTCAGGGGCGCATTCAACTGGGGTGCTTCACTCAGTTCTAAACATACCTGTCCGGCTTTGGGCCAAAGAGAAAAAAAAAAGAAAAATACAAGTTATTGGTACCAATTATTAACTGGCTATCAACTGACAATGCGTAGCGGCTCGGACATCACTCAACACTGCTAAGCATACAAAAGGCATATACTACAGAGTGGTGAAACAATTTATCAGACTCTGTACTGGGAAAACAGGTAACATTATGAAACTGGCTGGAGGCAGTAACAGACCAAGGCGACAGAAGCAGGTATGAAGTTAGTGCTGAGGTTGCAGCACAGTGTGTGCGGGCGACACACACAGAGATAGCGAGACAGTGGCGAGGCACGTGTGATGCTGAGCTAACCAAGAGCAGCACGTCTTGAGTGAGCAACACCTTGGGCATTGTAACTAACCACTGGTAGACATAGTCCATAAAAATTAGGAAGATTAAAGTGAAATTAGTGTTTGTTGCTAATAGTATTGACCAATGAAATGGTAAAGAAGGGTTGAATAGGCTGTGATGAGCACGTAATGGTGCAACCATTAATGAATTCGGAAAAAGAGTAGGCAGTTGGTTATGAAGTTACGTGAGACTAGGTGGAGGGTGGGACGATAGTACTACTCGACGGGGGAGGTTCGGAACAGCAAAGCGCCACCAAACTAAATGTCGACGTGCTGGAAGACACCTCTGTAACGATGCGCTTCGTTATTGAGGTGTGTTTCTGCCCATCAGCTGGAGGTCGCTTGTTTCTAAACTTCCCACGGAGGTTTAGCCTGATTAGCGGACATGAGAGTGAGGGACTCGCAATCTTTTGTAAACTTAAGGCAGCTTGAAAGAAAACAGGGAAACAAATGCTTCGAAAATGACAGTAGACTTAGCTCATCTGCAAAGCAATGGAACAGTGGAGTATTAGTTGCAAAAATTGGATGAGAATTCAAAGTATCGCAATCTATTGAACAAGAAAGGACACATAGAATGGACAATGCAAGGAGGGGGCTCCACATTCTAGGTTTGACAACAAAATGAAACATTCAACAATGTAGGACAGTAAAAAGTAACATTGGAGAAGAATTTTTGTAAGGTAAACTTGATGCATTCTTTTGAAAGGCAAAACAAAATCATTGTCAATAAAGGAGATCCAAAAATGAAATACAGTATAATACAAAAATTCTGCAACAAAGCTGAATATAAGGCAGATAGCTTAATATCATCAATTATGAAATACTTATACAGTAGTTGGGAGAGGGTATCTTTAAACACTTAATACTCTCCTTGCATGTGGACATGTTGGGGGCTTAGTAATGCAAATAAATTTACGAGTTGAAGTTACTCGGTCAGTGAGGTGGAAGGACGGAGGAAATTATGTTTATAATAGGTATTGCATAGAACATGTGGTGCCATTCTGTGTTAAAGTGCTAAGCATTGTTTGTGAAGATAGTTCTAGTAACTGTGTATTAATTTACTTGCGGAAGACAGACACGCTGACAGCATGCGGAGAGTGGGGAAGGAAGGAGAAGTAGGGGGGTGGGGGGGTGGGGGGCTCAGGTGGTGACAGCTGGGCACGACTACTAGTGGGACAGCACGGGTAGGTGGAGGGGGGGGGGGGGGTACTGCAGTGTCAGATGAGTGTCTCTGCCCTTTACATAATGGCTGCTGCACATGCAGCTGCCTGGTTTACAACACCAGCTGATTTTGACAGGTTGAGCACATGTGTTCACAGTTTCGCAGTATCAGTGTTCAAATGGGAAAATTACATAATGCAATCTCTTCTTCATACAATATTCTTATTTCGAATGAACTGTATTGGTACTGACCATAGAGCTGCTTTCTGACCACTAGGCGTGTCATAACACATAAATGACATAAATAAAAATAACATAAGTAAAACACAGGTTAAAAGTAGTGGTTAGAACTAGGCCAGCATTGCAGAACAGGCTGGGCTGGTAAAACTCAAACAGTCTTTTTCAGAGAGGGATGCCAGTGTGACATTTTGGTTAATATAGCATGGGAGCATAAAATACAAATTATAGGGGTAAAATGTTTACTTGCAAAGAGGAGGAAGAAGAAAAAATAATAATAATAAGGTGGTTGCTTGAATGTTGTTACGTTCTCCTTTGATTGATCAAACTGGGAATCTCTTAGGCACAAAATTGCATCTCCTTTTCTAATCTCTAGATCTGAGAGCATAAGAATGCTTCGATCTGAGCCTGTATCTGGGGGCAGGGGAACTTTCCATTTTCTCCACTTCACAGGAGGAGCAGAACCTGTGGAAGGTCCAGTGCTTCTCTCAGAAGGTTGTGGGAGGGGCATAGTTCCTGAGTAGGGTTTTAACCTGTCAAAATGGACAATCAGCTTGCAGTCAGGCAGTTGTTGTTCTGCATTAACAGGGGAAGTAAGCCGAATAATTGAATATGGTCCATCATACAAGGGAGTAAGTTTCTTCACTCTTTCTTTCTTTACACTAGTTTTTTTCAGTAAAACTGAATCACCAGGTTTGTGGGGGGGATGGCATTTTTATTTCTTCTTTCTATCTGCTTCCGGGTTGCCTTGCGGTTGTTCCATTGTAATTTATCAATCTCAAGATATATTCCATAGGGCAGCCAAACACTATCTTATAAAGGATATGTTCAGTGGCTTCGTGGAAATGGCTGTTGCGCGCACTTGCCGCATATGGAATGTATCTTTGGCAGTCGCTGTGGGTTGAGTTGATGTAATAGGAAATCATTTGTTTCACAGTGCGTTAAACATGTTCAATGCCGCCATTTGTCTGAGGGTGAAAAGGGGTGGTTCTCCCCTTTCTAATTCTCAGCAATTTGCAAACTTGGAAAAATAAGGTGGACATAAAGTTGGTTCCTTGGTCAGTTGTAATGGATTCAGGGCTTCCGAAAGGAAGGACAAGATTATCTACAAAAGCTCATGCTATGGTTTCAGCTGACATGTCAGCGATGGGTACCAAAATAAGGTATCGGGAAAATTGATCAATAATAGATAGAATATATTTACTTCCTTCTGTACTTACTGGAAGTGGCCCTACTACATCTAAAGCAACAAACTGAAAAGGTTTTGATGCCTTGGGAAGAGATTGTAAGGGAATTTTGATTTGTGGGGGTGGTGCTCTTTGGGCACATGGTAGACAATTTTTTATATACTTAGCAACATCTTGCCATCTATTGTCCCCCAAATACTTCGCGAAAATGCAGGTGTTTGTGGCTCTTTGTCGACTATGGCAAGCTTGGGTGCTTTTATGGCACTGGGCAATAATTTTTGATTGCAAATCTTTTGGTATTACTATACGTTTACCCAGGGGGGTCTTACGATATAGAATTCCATCCTCTGTAACAAAATCCAGATGGGAGTGGTACTGGCAGCATTTTGCATCATTTTCCTGGGAGTCTTTTAATTTGTCAGTTAGTACATCACCTGTTTGAGCTACTCTCACCTTTCTACTAAGGGCATCAGAATTCTGGTGCAATCTTCCAGCTTTGTGTTGCACTTGGTAATCATACTCACTCAAATTCAGGGCCCAGTGTGTGAAGCAGCTGCTATGGTCTTTTAAATTTAATAGCCATTGCAGTGCTGCATGATCTGTTACTACTGTAAATTTTCTCCTGGAAAGGTAGCATCTAAAGTAGTTAACTCCAAACATTAGTGCCAGTAATTCTTTCTCTGTTGTATTGTAATTGATTTCCGCCTGGTTCAGCTGATGGAATGCGTAACCAATTGGTCTTTCCTCACCGTCAATAATTTGACTGAGAACAGCTCCTACAGCAAAGTCTGATGCATCACATGAGAGAATGAATGGTTTTTCAAAATCAGGATAGATCAACAAGGAGGAACTAGTTAGAACACCTCTGAGATGCTGCACGGCAGCTTCGCACTCGGTGGTCCATTGAGAGGGTACATTTTTTTTCGACAGGTGGGTAAGGTTTTAGCTATTGTGGCATAGTCCTTTACAAAACACCTATAATAATTGCTGAGTCCCAGAAAGCTTTGCAATTCTTTTACATTCTTAGGGGACGGGAAGGTAGGAATATCAACAATGTAGGAAATGATAGATTGCTAGTTACCATAAGGAGACACATTAAGTCACAGACAGACAAAATTAGAAGACATTTACACAAAAATGTCAGCCACAGCCTCCATTAGCAAAAGAGAAACAGAGAAACACACTATTCAGACATATGAGCAAGCACACATAACACACAAGGCTGCTAACTCTGGCAGCTCAGGCCAGAATGCAACTAGTTGCAATTTTAGTTGCATTCTGGCCTGAGCTGCGAGAGTTGGCAGTCACCTGTGCATGATGTGTGCTTGCTTGATGTGTGTGTGAGTGGTAACGTAATGTGTCTTCTTTACGTTAAGCAGCAATCTTTTCCTACATTATTAATACTACATTAACATTTTCTTACTCTGATCTGAAACGATGAGAGCTACCCTGTGTAGTCAATGTGGCTGATACTCTTATCTCCCCCCCCCCCCCCCTCTCCCCATGAACCATGGACCTTGCTGTTGTTGTGGAGGCTTGCGTGCCTCAGCGATACAGGTAGCCGTACTGTAGGTGCAACCACAACAGAAGGGTATCTGTTGAGAGGCCAGACAAACGTGTAGGTCCTGAAGAGGGGCAGCAGCCTTTTCAGTAGTTGCAGCAGCAACAGTCTGGATGATTGACTGATCTGGCCTTGTAACACTAACCAAAATGGCCCTGCTGTGCTGGTACTGCGAACAGCTGAAAGCAAGGGGAAACTACAGTTGTGATTTTTCCCGATGGCATGCAGCTCTATTGTAGCGTTAAATGATGATGGTGTCCTTTTGGGTAAAATATTCCGGAGGTAAAATAGTCCTCTATTCTGATCTCTGGGTGGGGAATACTCAGGTGGATGTTGTTATCAGGAGAAAGAAAACTGGTATTCTACAGGTCAGAGCGTGCAATGTCACATTCCTTAATCGGGCAGGTAGGTTAGAAAATTTAAAAAGGGAAATGGATAGGTTAAAGTTAGATATAGTGGGAATTAGTGAAGTTTGGTGGCAGGAGGAGCAAGACTTCTGGTCAGGTGAATACAGGGTTATAAATATAAAATTAAATAGGGGTAATGCAGGAGTAGGTTTAATAATGAATACCATATTTACTCGAATCTAAGCCGCAATTTTTTTCCGGTTTTTGTAATCCAAAAAACCGCCTGCGGCTTAGAATCGAGTGCAAAGCAAGCGGAAGTTTTGAAAAATGTTGATAGGTGCCGCCACAACTAACTTCTGCCGTCGAATATATGCAGCGCTACACAAGCATGCTTTGTGGGCACAAAGATAAATACTGGCGCCAAAACCTCTGCATGAGTAAATAAATTAAAAAAAAGGTAGAAGACAAGCTTTTTTTTTCTCCGCCCCAAGTTTCGACCACTGCATTTTCATACATTATCCAACGAAGTAAATACAAATTCCGTATTGTTCATCTTCGAATGTAGCAGAATTTCAATGTACTACGAAAATCCGACTGGCAAGACTGTTAGGGATGTTTGTCAATATGGCCAACTCTACGTTCAGAGTTTTTTCCTACCTGTGAGAAGAGATGGTTGCTAATAGGAACCTGATGAAATGTGAATCACATGCAGTATTCTCTTCACCATAAGAATAATACGAATATAAACATTTTGCCATGTATTCTTTCGTGTTTGTTGCTATCTCATTTACATCCTGTCTGCGTAATAAACTACGAAACTAGAGTGAGACAACAGCAAACGCGGAAGAATATACGTATCGTGTCATGTTTATATTCGTATTATTCTTATGCCTAATAGTGATACAGTCAGAAATGAAGCACGGCAACTGACTAGATTTTAAATGTAAGATGACTAATTTCTGTGCAGAATTTGATGTACTAAAGAAGCGGCCGCAAATATTTTCAAACGGAGGAAAATTTTCGCAAAACTCTCGTTCAGAACATGTTCTATCATACGCATGTTCTATCATACGCATTTGGTTCTTGTTGATCATTATCAAAGAAAGCAGCAGTGTAAGTAACAACAAATAGCAGTCTCTTGCCATTGTTTCGCTAATGAGATGATTCCTCTTTTCTTTTTAAGCGGCGGTAGCGCGCACAAAAGCAAGTCATGCCGCGAGCGGCGACAGGCCGTAAACACGCACTATCAAAATGCGACAAACAATGCATTACACAATACAGTAATGCGTTTTCAGCTTAGAGTGACGTAAACACCTATAACAAAGAAAACGGCACTTATCAGATCAAAGCAAAATAAGCAATCGATTCAAATCAGACGAAGCACATGAAAAAGGAAGGGTACCCTTATAAATACGGACGGAGCGCCTGACGCATAGCAATGGCTACCTGGTAAAGCTTAACTGCTAAGCTTACGACTCGAACCAAACTACTGTAGCTGTATCGTCTTTCATTCGACCTAAATTGTGTCTCATATTACAATGGACCAACTTTGTTTCGATTTGGAGGTGCGCCTAAAACTTTTCTCTCCCCTTGAATTTCGAGTCTCAAATTTCAGGTGCGGCTTAGATTTGGGAATTTTTTTTTCCTTTATTTTGAGTCTCATTTTTCAGGTGCGGCTTAGATTCGAGTAAATACGGTAAAAAAAAATAGGAATGCAGTTAAGCTACTACAAACAGCATAGTGAACACATTATTGTGGGCAAGATAGATACGTAGCCCATGCCTACCACAGTAGTGCAAGTTTATATGCAAACTCGCTTCGCAGATGACGAAGAGATTGATGAAATGTTTGATGAGATTAAAGAAATTATTCAGAGAGTGAAGGGAGATGAAAATTTAATGGTAATGGGTGACTGGAACTTGACAGTAGGAAAAGGAAGAGAAGGAAACATAGTAGGAATATGGATTGGTCGAAAGAAATGAAAGAGGAAGCCACCTGGTAGAATTCTGCACAGAGCATAACTTAATCATAGCTAACACTTGGTTCAAGAATCATGAAAGAAGGTTGTATACGTGGAAGAAGCCTGGAGATACTGGAAGGTTTCAGATAGATTATATAATGGTAAGACAGAGGTTTAGGAACCAGCTTTTAAATTGTATGACATTTCCAGGAGTAGATGTGGACTCTGACCACAATCTGTTGGTTATGAACTGTGGATTAAAACTGAAGAAACTGCAAAAAGGCGGGAACTTAAGGAGATGGGACCTGGATAAACTGACAGAACCAGAGGTTGTACAGAGTTTCAGGGAGAGCATAAGGGAACAATTGACAGTAATGGGGGAAAGAAATACAGTAGAAGAAGAATGGGTAGCTCTGAGCGATGAAGTAGTGAAGGCAGCAGATGATCAAGTAGGTAAAAAGACGAGGGCTTATAGAAATCCTTGGGTAACAGAAGAGATATTGAATTTAATTGATGAAAGGAGAAAATACAAAAATGCAGTAAATGAAGCAGGCAAAAAGGAATACAAACGTCTCAAAAATGAGATCGACAGGAAGTGCAAAATGGCTAAGCAGGGATGGCTAGAGGACAAATGTAAGGATGTAGAGGTGTACATCACTAGGGGTAAGATAGATACTACCTACAGGAAAATTAAAGAGACCTTTGGAAAAAAGAGAACCACTTGCATCAATATTAAGAGATCAGAAGGAAACTCAGTTCTAAGCAAAAAAGGGAAAGCAGAAAGGTGGAAGGAGTATATAGATACAAGGGCAATGTTCTTGAGGACAATATTATGGAAATGGAAGAAGATGTAGATGAAGATGAAATGGGAGATATGATACTGCATGAAGAGTCTGACAGAGCACTGAAAGACCTAAGTCAAAACAAGGCCTCGGGAGTAGACAGCATTCCATTAGAACTACTGATAGCCTTGGGAGAGCCAGCCCTGACAAAACTCTACCATCTGGTGAGCAAGATGTATGAGACAGGTGAAATACCCTCAGACTTCAAGAAGAATATAATAATTCCAATCCCAAAGAAAGCAGGTGTTGACAGATGTGAAAATTACCGAACTATCAGTTTAATAAGCCACGGCTGCAAAAATCTAATACAAAGTCTTTACAGACGAATGGAAAAGTGGTAGAAGCTGGCCTCCGGTAAGATCAGTTTGGATTTTGTAGAATATATGAGGCAATACTGACCCTACGACTTTTCTTAGAAAATAGACTAAGGAAATGCAAACCTACATTTCCAGCATTTGTAGACTTAGAGAAAGCTTTTGACAATGTTGATTGGAATACTCTCTTTCAGATTCTGAAGGTGGAATGGGTCAAATACAGGGAGTGAAAGGCTATTTACAATTTGTACAGAAATCAGATGGCAGTTATAAGAGTTGAGGGGCATGAAAAGAAGCAGTGGTTGGGAAGGGAGTGCGACAGGGTTGTAGCCTATCCCCTATGTTATTCAATCTGTATTTTGAGCAAGCAGTGAAGGAAACAAAAGAAAAATTCAGAGTAGAAATTAAAATCCATGGAGAAGAAATAAAAACTTTGAGCTATGCCGACGACATTGTAATTCTGTCAGAGACAGCAAATGACCAAGAAAAGCAACTGAACAGAATGGACAGTGTGTTGAAAGGAGGATATAAGATGAACATCAACAAAAGCAAAGTGAGGATAATGGTGTAGTCGAATTAAATTGGGTAACGCAGAGGGAATTAGAGTAGGAAATGAGATGCTTAAAGTAGTAAATGAGGCTTACTATTTGGGGAGCAAAATAACTGATGATAATTGAAGTAGAGAGGATATAAAATGTAGACTGGCAATGGCAAGGAAAGCGTTTCTGAAGAAGAGAAATTTGTTAACATCGAGTATTGATGTAAGTGTCAGGAGGTCATTTCTGAAAGTATTTGTATTGAGTGTAGCCATGTGTGGAAGTGAAACAAGGACATAAATAGTTTAGACAAGAAGAGACTAGAAGCTTTCGAAATGTGGTGCTACAGAAGAATGCTGAAGCTTAGATGGGTAGATCACATAACTAATGAGGAGGTACTGAATATAATTGGGGACGAGAAATTTGTGGCACAACTTGACTAGAAGAAGGAATCGCTCAGTAGGACATATTCTGAGGCATCAGGGGATCACCAATGCATTATTGGAGGGCAGCATGGAGGGTAAAAATCGTAGAGGGAGACCAAGAAATTAATACACTAAACAAATTCAGAAGGATGTAGGTTGCAGTAGGTACTGGGAGATGAAGAAGCTTGCACAGGATGGAGTAGCATGGAGAGCTGCATCAAACTGGTCTCTGGACTGAAGACCTCAACAACAACAACAACAACAACAACAACTCTTATCTCTTACAAACCTGCATGCCTGCCTGGCCAGGTATGGGGTTGTGGTCCTACAATTCCACACGTGATTACCAGAGGTTGAGAAATCTGCATGCAAAATAGTCACAGAATTATCTGACCCCCTAGTTTAAGCTCTTCACCTGATTCCTTATCAGAGAAGCACAATCATTTCCAGATGCACTCCTGGAAATGGAAAAAAGAACACATTGACACCGGTGTGTCAGACCCACCATACTTGCTCCGGACACTGCGAGAGGGCTGTACAAGCAATGATCACACACACGGCACAGCAGACACACCAGGAACCGAGGTGTTGGCCGTCGAATGGCGCTAGCTGCGCAGCATTTGTGCACCGCCGCCGTCAGTGTCAGCCAGTTTGCCGTGGCATACGGAGCTCCATCGCAGTCTTTAACACTGGTAGCATGCCGCGACAGCGTGGACGTGAACCGTATGTGCAGTTGACGGACTTTGAGCGAGGGCGTATAGTGGGCATGCGGGAGGCCGGGTGGACGTACCGCCGAATCGCTCAACACGTGGGGCGTGAGGTCTCCACAGTACATCGATGTTGTCGCCAGTGGTCGGCGGAAGGTGCACGTGCCCGTCGACCTGGGACCGGACCGCAGCGACGCACGGATGCACGCCAAGACCGTAGGATCCTACGCAGTGCCGTAGGGGACCACACCGCCACTTCCCAGCAAATTAGGGACACTGTTGCTCCTGGGGTATCGGCGAGGACCATTCGCAACCATCTCCATTTTGCTGCGCTACGGTCCCGCACACCGTTAGGCCGTCTTCCGCTCACGCCCCAACATTGTGCAGCCCGCCTCCAGTGGTGTCGCGACAGGCGTGAATGGAGGGACGAATGGAGACGTGTCGTCTTCAGCGATGAGAGTCGCTTCTGCCTTGGTGCCAATGATGGTCGTATGCGTGTTTGGCGCCGTGCAGGTGAGCGCCACAATCAGGACTGCATACGACCGAGGCACACAGGGCCAACACCCGGCATCATGGTGTGGGGAGCGATCTCCTACACTGGCCGTACACCACTGGTGATCGTCGAGGGGACACTGAATAGTGCACGGTACATCCAAACCGTCATCGAACCCATCGTTCTACCATTCCTAGACCGGCAAGGGAACTTGCTGTTCCAACAGGACAATGCACGTCCGCACATATCCCGTGCCACCCAACGTGCTCTAGAAGGTATAAGTCAACTACCCTGGCCAGCAAGATCTCCGGATCTGTCCCCCATTGAGCATGTTTGGGACTGGATGAAGCGTCGTCTCACGCGGTCTGCACGTCCAGCACGAACGCTGGTCCAACTGAGGCGCCAGGTGGAAATGGCATGGCAAGCCGTTCCACAGGACTACATCCAGCATCTCTACGATCATCTCCATGGGAGAATAGCAGCCTGCATTGCTGCGAAAGGTGGATATACACTGTACTAGTGCCGACATTGTGCATG
Organism: Schistocerca nitens; assembly: GCF_023898315.1. Taxonomy (NCBI): domain Eukaryota; kingdom Metazoa; phylum Arthropoda; class Insecta; order Orthoptera; family Acrididae; genus Schistocerca; species Schistocerca nitens. The sequence continues at coordinate 45,865,272 of NC_064619.1, read as the reverse complement.
CTCTGTTGCCTGTGTCTATGTGCCTGTGGTTCTGTCAGTGTGATCATGTGATGTATCTGACCCCAGGAATGTGTCAATAAAGTTTCCCCTTCCTGGGACAATGAATTCACGGTGTTCTTATTTCAATTTCCAGGAGTGTACAATGTTGGTAACCGCTTGCTCACTATTCATCCCACATTTGTGATAAGCTGTCTCCTCCAGTTCAGCCAGCCACTTGTAGGAACTGAGGGTGTCCTCTGAACCCAGGTGCCAAGCTTCATTCATAGTGAGATGCACCATAATTTGCCACCGGCCGCATCCAATAAACTCAGTAGCTGCTGGCAGAAGCATCTTCACATCTCAGATCTCCCAGAAAACAGACTGAGTGGCCTCCGCCTGTCCTCCTCAACTTGGCTGTTATTTCCCTAAGAGGTTCCATCACTCTCCTAATGTAGATGCTCTCAGTTTCCAAACAATTTACGCCCTTCAGTTGTTGAGATCTTTCTGTGTCAATAGATGAAGGAGAAACCATGTGGCTTGCACGCACTTTTACCTTCTGCTTATAGATTTGCAACAACACAGTTGTTTGCCATTCAACGTCAGGTGAGTGTAGACTACCCATGTCAGGGGTATCAGGAGATGCCGCAACACCACTGCTCTAGAGGCATCGGAGGTGCTGTAGCTTTCACCACAGCTGTCTCAGAGCTAAGCAGGGCAGCAACCTGAGATATGCAGAATGAGATTTTCACTCTGCAGCAGAGTGTGCACTGATGTGAAACTTCCTGACACATTAAAACTGTGTGCCGGACCGAGACTCGAACTCGGGCCCTTTGCCTTTCACGGGCAAGTGCTCCACCAACTGAGCTACCCAAGCATGACTCACAACCCGTCCTCACAGCTTCAATTCTGCCAGTACCTCATCTCTTACCTTCCAAACTTCACAGAAGCTCTTCTGCGAACCTTGCAGAACTAGCACTCCTGGAAGAAAGGTCCCGAGTTTGAGTCTCAGTCCGGCACACAGTTTTAATCTGTCAGGAAGTTTCAACCTGAGATATGTTGACCATGATTAAATCATCTTCCAACAGTACTTCAGGAAAATTATATGTATAAATTAAGAACTCACATTTCATAAAAAGTATCTTTTATGGATTTTAGAACCTCTGCATTTATGTTCACTTCAAAACATTCTGTTTATTAATATGCTATCATTAATTAAGGAACCACTGGACACTCTATGGAATGATATAAACATGGCGGAAGTTGTCACTCAAGGTGCCAGGCTGAGACTGAAATTAATATGCAAACATATGATCTGTTATAAAGGGAGGTTCTGGGAAAAAATTATACATGTGTCATATCTAAATCTTAATGGAGTTAAAACATTAAAACTATATAATGTTTTTCATTTATTTAAAGATATAGTTAACATTTTTATGATTTTTTTGTGAAGGTATAATTTTTCTGACTGCTGAGTCTTTAACTGACCTAAATCATCCATTGAACATAAGGATGAAAAAATAAACCATCAAAAGCAGCATCATACAGTAGTCTTCTTGTGAAAACCAATTTATTTGCCAAGATCACTATGTTAACAAAATTTTTTGATTACTAGTTTCAGCAATACGAATATTAATCTTCACACGCATAAAACCAGGCTGTGGTAGCTACATCATACAGTGCTTAAACCACTTTGTCCTCACATTAGGACCATACAATATGCATAAGGCTATAAGAGACATTACAACGAAATGCCAGGTGTGTTACCATAATCTTTGTACTACTTGGAATACGAATGGCTTGAATGAAATAGATACACACCACATCTTACCTCTTCATGATATAAAGCCATGTTGGCTGCGATAGAGTAACTGATGACAGCAGTACAAATTTATAGATCATCTCCAGTATTGAATGATCATGTCAGGTAACCATAAAAGCAGATTCATTAAAAATCCTTTGACAGGCATTGCGTACTTTGCCACCAGGCAATAGTTTTACTAAATCAACTGTTAAGCACATCATAAAAATCATTAGGTCACTGGAATGTAGTAATTCTTCTGCTTATGATGGTATGTCTGTCAAACTATGAAAAGTTTGTACTGACTTGGTAGCTGCACTTTTGAGTTATCATAGTAATCAGTCTGTGAGTCAGGATGCATTTCCTGAAAGACTGAAGTAAGCATAACACCATTTATAAAAGCAAAGATAAGCAAGTGACTTCAAATTATAAACAATCCCATGTTCTCAAAGTTTTTTGAGATTGCAGCTTACAACAAATACTGGAATCACATTTCTGAGAATAACCATGTAAGAACAATTTTGTTTGACTTTAGTAATGGCTTATTTCCAGAGAAAGCAATATATGATCCTACAAACCCAGTTACATTAGAACTACTCAAGAAAAGTTATCTTCTTGGCATTTTTTTAATCTCGCCAAACTCTTCGACTGTGTAGATCATAGAATTCCACTAGGTAATCTAAAATAGTGTAGCATCACCCCCCGCAGGGATAGCATAGTATATAAAAGTTGTGTAAATGGTAAGTATGATATGGTACATAAAACACCCTGGTATGAGTGTTGTGGATGTATTGTACCAAAGTAGCCTATGGTAGCTGGTGATGCGTATGACTGAGCTTGTTCCACACCCTTCAGTGCTCACCTAAGATGGGATATAGAAAATGACATGTCAACGAATTAATGAATGAGAGATGTAAACCATGAAAGACAAACAGTGTTATTATATAACATTCCACACAAAAAATTCTCCCAATTTGTGTATTTCAATATGATCATATCTGGTGCTTTTGAGGATGGGCATCATCATTCCCGTCAATCTAGACATATATTTCTAGACATATAGGTAAAGAAATTATTGTATTGGAAGATTAAGTTCTTTACAGGGAACAATGTTGCTGCCATTGAATGAAAATGATGATGTAATATGGTTTCATGGACCTTAACAGTTGCCATTTCTGCCTTGGTAGTCATCAGGGAAGGAAGGGCAACTGTTAAGGTCCACAAAACCATAGGATACTATCATTATATGTTCATTCAAGCCATTACAGAACTTCATTATACTTCATAGTTAAAGCAGACACAGTGGGGGAATGTTTCCCTGTTGTTTGCATTACTTAAACACCCTCTGAGGTCAGGAGCATCTTCATTTGGTTGTTAGGCCAAATTTGTGGTTCTTGCCACTGAAACTTCTGCTTTTACCCATTGGCATATGTTATATATACAGTAGCTCAGAGTACTCCTAATTAATTTACCATTGTTATCACAGATGCTCCAACTAGGTGGACATCAACATCAAGAGTAATGTGTAAGACCTGTATTTATGGCACATTATTTCTGTGATCACTGATGTACTAGTGGCATAGAATTGTTGCAAAAATGCTATATCCATGAAGAGAAAGTAAAACACAGTGACAGTGCATTACATTTAAGTTGGAATATTAGTTCTTAATGAAGTGTTTAGAACATGATGGTGTTATTACTTTGACTAATATCTCTAGCCCAACAATAAAAATAATCATAAGACTTAAATTTATTGTTACCTTTATTTTTTCAAGTTGTGATTTGTCAAAAGAAGCAAGCACTGTAACTCTGCAGGGTGTCCCAAAAACGATGTATCCACTTTTTTAATATCTCTCTAATTAAAGCAGATAGACAGGAAAAATACTGTGTCAGATACATTAAGGTGGTATATGCTCAAAAGACCACCTTCCATCACAGTACATTGTCGATGACTTGGAACAGAGTGGCATGCCAGTTTTATTGATTCTAATGCAATAGCATTGCAGGCTTGCTCGGATTGCTCACTTAGATCATCCAGTGTTTGTGGTTTGCAGCATACAATGTATTCTTGACAGTACTCCAAAGACAGAAGTCTGAAAAGGCTAAATCTGGGGATTGAACTGGATACATCACAGCACTTCCTCTTCACCCTCTCCATCTCAAAGGGATTTTGCAGTTGAGAAATTACCCGACAACTAGTGGAAAGTGAGGTGGCGTAACATCCTGTTGAAAGTAATAATCTCCATTGCCAAAATGTCATTAAGACCTGGTGTTATGATGTGGAAAATTTCTAGGTAACAGTCACCTCTTCAAAGAAGTATGACATGATGAATCCACTAGATGAGAGATCACGCCAGACTGTAACCATATCAGTTACATATGGATTATCATCAGTGTAGCACACACAATTATGGTGGTTAATTGTCACATTAAAGTTAAAGGTGGTTTCATCCAACCACACACACTGAAAAACCACTCACAAAATTCAATTCACCTATTGGGATCATTCACATTCATAGCATGGAGAAGAATCAGAATGTAAGGCTTCCATCTCTGAGTACACATAATTCTGTGAACATTGGTTTTACTGAGAGCATTGCACCACAATTTTTTTGTGGATTGTGTGTATGTGTGAATCACTGCATCAGCTCTTTTTCTTATCCCTTTAACATACCTTCTTTCTGCTACCACCCTTCTTCAGATCATGTACTATTCCACTGATTTCAAAATTGTCTCAGGCTCCTGTAACTGTTAACCATACAGGTGGTGATGTTCCAAATTCAACTCCCCAATGTTGTTGAACCTCACTCACATTCCCTGTTTTCCAATGACATTTTAGCACCCACTTCTGTATCTCAAATGATACCTCCATGTTTATTTCTAATACTGGACCAAATGAAGCATTGCTCACTTTTTTACTGACTTAAAAATCATTTCTATCTGCTTTAATTACAGAAAGATACAGTTTGAAATAATGTATATGTTGTTTTGGGAGATATTGGATCATTATCTTTGACCTTTCTGCTGACACAGATGTAATACAAACTCTCACCTATTCCAGAACGAAGATCCAATGGGAAAAAAATAATACACAGATAGTAAACTCAAAGAAATTTAAAATAACAAAGAAAGGAGCATTGAGGATTCAGAACTTAAATTTCAGAGACAATGGAAAATATAGTTGTATTGGTAAGTATTTTTGTTGTGTTGTCGTTTATTATTTTGCTATGTCAAAATGGTCAAATTTCTTTTCTGGCAGTGTTTTGCAAGCATGTTTTGTAATGTTTTCACCTTTTCTTAACATATCACAATTCACTGTTTGTTTGTTAAATTTCTGATAGGTACAAAGGCAGAATTCTGGTAGCATATTCACTGTCCACAAAAATTTATTTGGAGTCACAAATATTGTTTATGTTTATTGTAAACTAAAAATATGTGTCAGAGCTGTCATACATGTATAATATTTACAACAGAGAGATTTTTACTCAGTGGTTAGTCTTATTTGAATCTTATGATGCTCTCAATGCTGCTACTGCTGCACTCTGTAAGTATTATTTTCTACCGTAATTGGCATAGGTAGACCACAGTTTATGATCATTCACAATGGCAGTGATGCAGAGACTGATGGAACAAACAAGCAATTCCTGTGGTCAATGACAGTGAAGTTCGCAAAGGGAATTTCTAGCCAGGGGGTAGCGAAAATCATCGTAGGCTTGCACAAATAGTCCAGGGAGTGATCTGTATTGGAAAACATAAACACTGGCAAAATCAGTCAATCTGTTATCAATGACACATTTTAAAGGGTTCAGAGAATAGCAAGAATTACCAGACAAGTATGAGGCCACATTATTTACAGACACTCTTGCGTCAGTGGATGGGCCCAAGTGACAAGCTCTTAGGAGCAGTGCCCTCTGCTGAGTTGCAGCCATGGTGTGAAGGCCAAGCATCTCTGACCATTCCTCCATATCGATACTTGGACTGAGCAACTAATCTAAATCTCTGTGTGATACTGAAAACTCTAACTATTATGTTTACTTTCTGGTTGCAGTACAATGAATCACTTCTACAAGTTTATATTGTTAATAAATATTGCATCATTGTCAAATTTTAGTTACTGCATTAATGTGCATGCTTGAGTTTGGGTGGGGGGAATTATTAGGCAGAAGGTGCAGTGAAGTATGTGTGGCACAGGAGGACACAGGGTAAAATGCAAAAATACACTAGGGGTAACGCGATCAGTTCGGAATCCAGGAATAATTATAGTAGAGAGAAGAATGTGGAACACAAAATAGTGCAACCACAATCTGTGTGGTTACATAGCTGTCTGTTGGGTGCAGATGAGACTGTTGATACAGGGTGACTAAGAATTCAGAGTGTATGCAGTTTTGGAGGTGAGAATAAAAAATTGGAAAGTAGAGAAAGAAAGGACAGACATGAGTAATGCAATGCAATAGAAAATAGTGACAAAGAGGAATAGCACTGGCTTGTGGTATGGAAGGGAAGCAGCTAGGTAAAATGAAACAGTGGAAGATCTTCACCAACATATTTACTGTGTGGTGCATGGCAAAGTGTACCTTGTTTCACTACTAGGCGTTTCCTTTCTTATCTCACTTGCAGATGGAGCAGGGGAAAAACAACTGTCTATTCTAGTTTCATATAAGCCCTAATTTCCCTTATTTTATCTTCATGGTCCTTACTGGAAATGTAAATTGGCAGCAGTAGAATCATTCTACTGTCAGCTTCAAATGATGGTTCTCTAAATTCTCTCATTAGTGTTTTCCAAAAAAAAAAAGTCACATTTCCTCCAGGACTCCTATTTGAGTTCATGAAGCAGAACTGTAATACTTGTGTGTCAATCAAACCTACAGATTACAGATGTAGCAATATGCCTTTGAAGTCTTCCTCTAATCCAACATGGTGGGTATCCCAGACACTGGAGCAGTACTCAAGGATAGGTCACTTTAGTGTTCTGTATGCAGTCTCCTTTATAGATGAGCTACACTTTCTTAAAATTCTCCCAATAAACTGAAGTTGACCACGTGCCTCTCCTACTACTGTCCTCACGTGCTCACTTCATTTCACATTGCTTTGCAGTGTTATATCTATATATTTAATAGATCTGATTGTGTCAAGTAAGACACTACTAAGGGTATATTTGACCGTTATAGGATTGTTGTTTTCTTCTCATCTGCATTAACTTACATTTTTGTATATTTAGAGCAAGCTACCATTCATCACAACTATAAATTCTGTCTATGTCATCTTGTATCCTCCTTCAGTCACTAAATGACACACTGCCCCATACACCACAGCATCATCAGCAAACAGCTGCTGATTGCTGCTCAACCTGTCTGTCAGCTCACTTATATATTCCCTGGGGCAATCCTGACGATAACCTTGTCTGTAATGAACACTTGCCGGACATTTGTTAACAGTCTCCAAGGTGGAATAACAACAATATGGAAAGGATAGCTGCTGCTCAACATATAGAGGACGCATCGAGCTGCAAACAGACACAATGAAGAGAATGCTAGAAATATTTATGCTATCAGACACAGCCCATCTCCAGAAGCAGAAAACACACACACATTCATACAGCAGCAACAGCTCACACGCATATGTGGCCACTGTCTTCAGATACTATGGACCCAGAGACAGTGACCACGTACAAATAATAGTGTCACATCTGCCACCAAGTAAAAATATAGCATTGTAAGCAATCAGAATGTGAAATATTTCCTTTTTTGATGTCAGTATGCTCTTTGTTTTTGGCAACAGATGTTGATTTCTTTCATGAAGACACAAGGATTAAGAAGTTTGAAGTTTTCCATACAAAATGCAATGGTTATTGAGAAGGAAGACTCTGCACTGCTGGTAAAGTTGTTTTAGCAGAACAGCAGCAATAGAAGCACTGCGGTGCATGAATATTACCAACAGAAGCAGTGCAAAGATCTAAAAAAATTATCTAAAGAATTTGATCAGTAGATATGAAGGAACAGTTGAATTGGGTGGTGAAACAGAGAGAGAGAGCGAGAGAGAGAGAGAGAGAGATAGAGAGAGAGATAGAGAGAGAGATAGAGAGAGAGAGAGAGAGAGAGAGAGATAGAGGGGCAGCCCATTGCCATAGCAGTTGTTGTTGAAGTTGCTTTTGCTAAAGTCGATTGTGCAGCATGTGCCTCAAATTCTGCAGCCAGTGCTTGAGCTTTGTCACAAGAATTGTCTCTGCCCTGGTCAACAGTTCAAAAGATTTTGCAATGTATTTTACATTGATATCCCTACAAGATTCAGAATGTGGACAAAATGAATCTGCAAGGTAGGGTACAATGCTGTGACTTTACCCTTCATTTTTCGGCACACCTGGAAATGGATGACACATAGCCAGGGAATATTTCATGGACGGACGAGGCCCATTTTACTCTGCATGGTGCGTTGACTGCACAGGGGGTCTACTCAGCCACATGTTATACAGAAACATCCATAGCACTCAGCTTAAATGACTGTGTAATGTGGTTTCACAAGCTCCATCATTCTCACTCCATTTTTTGAGGATATTACACCCCATTGGCCTGATAGGTGTACAGAGACATCTGCATGGTATGAGAATCTCCTTGTGCAACACATTATTCCAGCTTTGTTAGAACACAACTGTGTCCACACCACTATTTTCATGCAAGAAGGGGCGGCACCACACGTCAGTTGCCAGGTGAAAAATTTGTTTGGAGAAAACTTTGGTAATGACCACATCATCTCTAGGCAATTTCAAGATATGATTAGATTAGGGGCATATCACTCTGATTACACCGAGTATGCTGTGAGCAGCTGTCGACTATACCATATTACAGATGCAGCATTTTGCTTATTTGGGAAATCATATTGAACACATCTTGTAACTTGTAAATATGCCAGAACCTTTATTTACATGTGTTTGATTATTCCTCCCCTATTCCTGCACCCACCACTATGTTCTGATTGCTTACAGTGCCATATTTTCAAATAGTGGCAGAAAATGGAACTTTTTTTTCCCCCAGTGTACCCTACGAGTGCACCAGTTAATGAACATACCTATGATGTTTCAGCATTCTGCAGTGTATACAGGCCATACTGAAATGCTCAGGACACTGTCAGTTTAATTATAATCAACTAGTATGTGTGAGCTGTTGTGTGAAAGTGTATGAATTTTCTACTTCTGGAATAGGCCTTTGTCCAAAAGCTGAAGTATTTCTACCATTCATTTTCTTTGTGCGCCTCTGTGACTCAACAACTTCTCTAAGTGGTGAACAGCAATCTTACCTTTGCATATTGTTGTTGTTCCATCCTGGGCTATCCATTGTTTGATTATGTACTAATTGGTTTCTAATTAATATTTTATCACTATCTTGTAGGAGAGGAGACTATACTGTGTATCAGTTTTTAAAGATGTTGATAGAAACCTAAGTTTAGAGTACAAATTAGAACTAGCTGTCAAAACAGTAGTTTATTTGAATGTTATGTCAACATTAACTGTCTTCTGTTCTTTTGTTTTTGTTTTTATAATTACACATAGCAGTATGTGAGCTGTCATATTTATTTGTTGTGTGATTTCAGCTGGATTATCCAGGGCAGATCTCTTCCTTTCTGTAAAGCAGCGTCTAGTGACAAGTTCAGAAGAACTGGAAAGGCATTCACATAATCGTTTGCAGCAACAGATGCCTATGAACGATAAGAACATACAGATGACAGGTGACTATGTGTAAAATGCACTATCAATTTATATCACATTCTGTCATGAATAATTCTGTAACTATAACAACACCGTAAAATCAGAACTGGGGATTGGAGCTGACAGCAAAGGTATTTCCAAAATTAAGGTGTTGAGTAAAATTGTAACAAATCAGGCTCAGATGTCAGAGTCAGTCAACACTTTTTTTTATAAATGTATCTTAATCAGATGTAAATGTACATGTTTAAGCAGAAAAAGTACGTTTAAGGCACAAGGCAGAAGAATACTTTAACAAATATGAGAAAATGTCAGTTAAAAATGTAAAGAAAACTATATTACAGCTAAAAAACAAAAATTCTGCTATGTGGGATTCTCCTGATTTTTTCAAAAATGTTTGAAAAAAGTGTTGGTAATACAAATTAAAAAAATTATAGTGAAATCAAACATAATTTCAGATAATCGATATGGCTTTCAAAAAGGCAAGAGTACAATGAGTTTGTGAACTAAATCAGTTCCACCCTAAACAAGTCAAGAAAAGTTGTAAGATTATTCTGTGACCTCACAAAAGCATTTGATTGTGTAAACCATCACTTGCTCCTGTATAAAATGGAAACATATGGAATTTGGGGTTGTGTTTTAGAGTAGTTTAGGTCATACCTCATGAACAGATAACAAAGTGTAGTTATATCATCAAGTAAGGGAAATTCCTTCTCTGAATGGATGATTAGTTCGCAAGGCATTCCCCAAGTCTCAATTATGGATCCAATTTTGTTTTTACTCTATATAAATGATCTACTCCTGAACGTAAATTCACACTCAGTTTTATTCACTGATGGTACTTCTGCCCTTGTTGAAAGAAATGACCCCAAACAAATTCCTTCAACTGTCACAAAACTATTAGACAGTTTGGAAAACTGGTTCCAATTAAATGGGCTAAAACTGAATATTTGGAAAACACATTTGCTGCAGTTTAAAACTAAAACTCTAAGGTAAAAGAATTCCACATTAGTTATAGAAACCAAGAACTGAAAGAAGTGGACTGTGTTAAATTTTTAGGCACGCATGTGGACTAAAATCTATTCTGGTCTTCACACATGAATTATCTAGCAAGTAAATTAAACAGCCTGATATTTGCGATGAAGATTCTGTCATATTCAACTAGCATGGAGACAAGAAAAATAGTTTACCACAGCTATTTTGAATCAGTTTCAAGATATGGCATTATTTTTTGGGGAGGCACAGGCAAAATGATTAGAATTGTAAAATTACACAAATCAGTTGTTATAAATATGTCTAATGCAAAACCAAAAGTATCTTGTCACCCAATGTTAAGAATTTTAAAAATATTGAGTGCTCAATTGTTGTACATTTATGAACTGATTATCTTTGTATACAGTGACCCAAAGTTATTCATAGACAATAAAGACAATAGCTTTAAACATCAATACAGTACTAGGAACAGGGAGAATTTCATGCTTCCCACCCATAGATTAAAGCTGTTTGCAGAAACCCCAGAATACATGGGCATGAAAATTCACAACATCCTAAAAAAGAAACAAATCATGAGAATGGAGATGGGGCAACTGAAGCAAAAACTACAACAATTGTTAGTACAGAAATGTTATTATTCCTTAGAAGAATTTCTTAATGATAATATGACAATCTGAGCAAGAAAGAAAGTGGCTGAAATGTTTTGTTGATTAAGCTTAGAAGTTTTATGTCTAATAAATGACTGTAATAATTATTCTCTTTTTACAGTAATACAGTTGTTAGGCTACACACAGTCTCTGTAAATTATAAATTATTGTTTCTGTAATACACATAAATTGTAATTGCAATATTGACGAGTTCCCTGTACATTATATCTTGTGATTTAACTCTTTATGTTATGGGACAATAAACAGTCTGATTCTGATTCTCTAACTGAACTAGGAGCAAGACGGGACCTTTTCTCACAAGACTTGAGCCATGAGACACAACCAGAAGGTCAAATGAAGCTAGGACGAACATGGGCATCCCAATCAAGTTCATCTACTCTTCAGCCTTCCCTTTCATCACCAGAACCTCCAGGAGTTAAGGTAATTTGTAAATATATAGAGCATGAAGTACTTGTAGACCTCCAGAAGTTTTACTAACTTATTGTTCTGTTTGTGGGCATTTAAACTGTACCATATCTTCTGTCCTCTCCCCAATTTATCTGTAGTTCACTTGCCTTAAACCATGTTATTCATGTGTCTTTTGCTTTTGATACATTAATAACTTTGTTGAAGGCTGCTGTCTTGTGCCTGTTGCATCATAGTAATAGACAAAAATGAGGACAGAATGAATTTCTGTTATTGTATTATAAATTACACATTTCAATGATTTCTTGTACTTTAACCAATCTAGACACGATACAAAAAACTGCTTTGTGTCATTACTTTCTGCTTTTGGGTTACTATAAAGGCTAATAAAAGAAATACTGTATGAAAGAAGAGCCATTTAATGGATACTTATGGTTCATAACATTTAGTTTATTTAACACTAGCTGTATGCACTGCTGTGCTCACATATTATTAGTTTTGTTATGATGAATGATGGTGAATTACAACTGAATTCTCATCGTCATTGAACAATTGATAAACGCTCAGACTTGCTGACCTCTGTGTTAGTGCCATCTGCATCTCAGTAATGTATAACATATTTAAAAATATGAATAGTTCTCAAAAATATAATGCAACTACCAGACTTAAAAATGAAAAGATGGAATGGTTTTTTTAGAAATTAAAAAGTTTGAAAATCTCTTTGATATTGAAAAAAAAAGAAAAGGTTGCTATAGAAATGGCTAAATCTGAACAGCTACTCAATGTAACAGGAGTTTTGCAAAATTATAAGAAATACAACTTTGCTGGCTTAAAAAAGCATTGAAAATATTCATAGCAAAAATGACTATGAAAGAAAAAAAATACAATCATTTCCTACATAGTTGTTTCATTTGTGACCATAAATTAAATTAAATTAAGTATGAAATTTGAAAATCACAAAATATGTATTATTATCCACTACAGAATGGATACCTGTTTCAAGGAATTAAGTTAGGCACTAAAATAAAATGCAGACTTTCTAAAATTGGTAAATAGCATTAAACTGATGAAGGAAGAAAATAAATAATATCGGCTGCCCTCACATGTCTACTTGTTCAGGTAAGCATAACTGCTGATGTACCACCACCCCTCCCCTTACCAGTGCCCCCTGCCCTAACTGCCCTGTGCACACTGAAGTGGCACATGCAGCATTGCTGCCAAGTGGTGGGTGCAGAGGGGAATGGGCGGGACTCTACACCTATGTGTCATGCTGTTGAACTAAGTATGCTTCATACCTGTACACTATACAACAAAGTCAATAATTTTTTAATATGGTTTATGTTCACTGATGTAGAAAAAGATGTTCCATTCCCTACTTCACATTCCCAGGGGCTAAGGGCTAAATTCCCCCCCCCCCTCCCCTGCCCCCCTCCTAGTAGCCCATGTTCTTCCACAGTGTTCAACCTATCTCCATATCAAATTTCATCAAAATCAGTTCAGTGGTTTAGTCATGAAAACATAGCAAACAGAGTTACTTTTACACTTATAATACTAGTATGTATTTGCACCAGTACATAATGCAAATACTGACTGACTCTCTACTTTATGCTTGTCAAAAAAAATGACTCTTTGCTGTCATCAGTAAGCATCATCACTGTGGATTTTGTCATGATGTATTCAGTAGCTTATTATTTTGGATCAGTATTGTAAAATGCCAAAGATCAGATCACACTCAGTTACTAAATGCTCCAGCTTCTCATTATTGTGACGTGACAACAGATAATATTACAGGAGCTTGAAATGTACTTTGATAGTTTACCATCCATTCATGTTGTCAATGTATCACGTAATTCTGTTTACATAGCTCCAGACAATTCGAACCAGTTGGAAGTGGAAACAGCAGTATTTAAACAGAAAAACTGTGAGACTGCTGCATTAGATCATTTCTGTGTAGACAGAGTGGTAGGACTCAGAAGTATCTGCCAAAAAATGCTATATTGATACTCAAGCAGAATTTGGAAAGACAGTGTAAACCTAATGACTGGAAGTAGGATTGCATCACCCTATAATTTAATAAGAGCAGCAGGGGAAATTGCTCTACAAGATGTATTATATATTGTGACACCAACTGCTTTCTGTGACATGAACGGCATCTAATCTCTCTTAGTAACTTATTGATTACAATGAAGTGATATTGTGGAAAACACTCATAATAATTAATGAAGAGAAAACATGAAAGCTTCAAGGCAGCCTTACAGCATACTGACAGGAAATGTGCATAATATGACAAAAGCCAATTCCTAATTTAATTGAACAATGGAAAGGCCTGGATGGAATAATTACAATATTATGAAAAGGATAGATTGCTACTCACCATATAGAGGAGATGTGGAGTCGCAGACAGGCACAATGAAAAGACTGCTATACATTTTAGCTTTTGACCAGAAGGCATTCCTGTGAAGTAGAAAAAACACGCACACATTCACCTCTGACAGCTGTGGCCAGGCTGGGTCATAACTGTGCTTGATGGGTTCAGCAATCCAGTGTGGATGATGTAATTAAGGAAGAGGCATGGCGAGAAGAGGGGAATAGCAGGGTGGCATGGGGGAAGGTGTAGTGCTGCTTGTGGGACTGTGCATGGACCTGGTGAGGGCAGGGCAGAGCTGCTAGGTGCAGGTTGGAGGTTGGAGGGGGCAGGAGGGGAGTGGCAAAGGTGAGAAGTAGAGAAGGGGAAAAGGTCTAGTGGGTACACTGGTGAAACAGAAGACTGTGTTGTGCTGCGGTGGGAGCAAGCAAGGGCACTGATAAGTGGATGACAGGGACTAGTGGAAGTGGAGGCCAGGGGGTTATGAGGACATATGATATATTCCAGGGAGCATTCCCATCTCTGCAGTTCAGAAAGGCAGGTGTTGTTAGAAAGGATCCAGATGGCGCAGGCTGTGAAGCAGTCATTGAAGTGAAGCGTATTGTGTTGGGCAGTGTGTTCAGCAACCCAGTGATCCAATTGTCTCTTGGTCAGTTTGTTGGTGGCCATTGATGTGGATGGGCTGTTTATTAGTCATCATGCCCACGAAGAAAGCAGCACAGTTATTGCTGCTTAGCTTGTAGGTCACATGAGTGATATCACAGGTAGCCTTGCCTATGATAGGAGATGCCTGTGACCAGACTAGAGTAGGTAGTGGTGGGAGGGTGTATGGGACAGATCTCAGATCTACGTCTATTGCAGGGATATGAGCTATGAGGCGATGGATTTGGAGTAGGGATGGGCAGCAGTATATCACAGTGGGATGGGTGAGAAAGTAGTGGGTAAGATACTCATTTCAGCACAGGATGAGAGGTAGTTAAAACCCTGGTAGAGAATGTGATTTTGTGCTCCAGTCCCACTGAATCATAAGGGAGGTGCTCCTTTGCAGGCAAATGGTGGCTATGTGGGAGGTGATAAGTGACTGGAGAGACAAGGCACAGGAAATCTGTTTCTGTACAGAGCTGGGAGTGGAATTTCTGTCTATGAAGGCCTCAGTGAAGGCCCAACACAGTGTGGTTCACAGCTTGCACTACCCGGATCCTTCCTACCAACACCAGCTTTTATCAATTGTGCAGGTGGGTATTCTCCTTGCAATATATCCTACACTCTCATAACCTCTGTGCCCTCAGCCTTGCAAGTCTCTGTCCTCCACCTACTTGTCCCCTTCCTTGCTCCCATTCTGCCAGCACATCCACTAGTCCTTTTCTTCTCTGCTTCCACCTTTCTGCCTTTCTGCTCCCCCCACCCCCACCCCCACCCCCAAGCTCCACTACACTTCCCCCCCCCCCCCAACCTGGTACCTCCCTCCTGTTCCCCATGCCTTCTCCTTACCCCCACCACCATACCAAATTACTGCTCCCATCAGGCACAGTTACGTTGCAGTCAGGCCTCAGCGGTCAGAGACAGTGGTCATGTGTGCATGAGTGGTGCTTGTTTGGATGAGTGTGTATTTTCTACTTTAGAAGAAGGCCTTTCAGCCAAAAACTCAAATATAAAGCAGTCATTTTGTTGTGCCTGTGTGTGATTTATCATCTTCTCTATATGGTGAGCAGTAATCTATCCTTTTCATAAAATTATATGAAATTGTTGGAACAGACAGTGAAGTAGGAGTGATTTCATATTACAAGAAATACTGTGTTATCTGAAAAAGGAAACTGCAAAATTAATTGAGAAATGTTAGGAATTTGATATTAAATAAAACAGCTTGTCATGAAGCAAGCTAGGATATTTTTAATTCCCCTCTTGTTTTGCCATCTGCCTCCTTTAAATTCATTTTTTCACATTTAGCTAATTACCTTTATCATACGCGAGTATAATCTGCATTTTCATAATGAAGAAGGATTGGCCCTCTGTTTTAAAGGATAGAACACCGGATCTAATTTTGTACTTGGTTTTATGTATGTAATTGATTTTCTAATTTATTTTGATTATTCCTAGTTAGTATCATTTGTTATAGGGTGAAATCAGTGATTGTTTCTCAACTTTAATTCTATTGTTGACATATAAACACGTATAAATTCTGTAATAATTGTAAATGTTTGCAAGACAAAGTACTAGTAATCTTAAAGTATCTATTTAGCTCTATTCAAAAACATTTTAGCAAAATCAGCCCTTCATTAATTCCAAAGTAATTAACAGTTTTGTCCAAAGTATTGTTTGTGTACTTACATTTGTTAATTTCATGATTTAAACAAATAATTCAGCATAAACCTTGTAGTAGAAGAAACTGTTAAAAAGACACAATTTTCGATGTATTCAGTTTAATTGAGTGAGTTAAGTTTTAGTTTTAATTTCTGTAAATTTAACTTTAAACAATGTGTAGTTTCAGTACTTATTATTGTGATGACATATAAGGGCCTGATTTTTGGTTATGAGACAGCCAGTCCACAGCAGAGTTTCAGACAAGTAACCTGTTCTGGTTAGAACAACAACAGTGCTTCAATTTAACTGTGAAATAAGCATTAAACAATTAAGACTTGTGTAAAAACCAGAGACAGTGACTGCTCCATATGTACCTGTTTATTTTTAAAGAATTGGGAACTTTTTGGTTATGTTTTTACTGCTCGTAGATGTTCAACAGTAAACTATTGTAGCAGTATGTGGAGTTTCACCAGCTAACTATTAATGAGGCTTATCGAAGGTTAAATAATACTGCACTGGCCATATAACTGTGTAATATTGGGGGTTGTGCAAAGCGAAAATTAAAGTACTGTGAAACGCAGCTGTGCACCTGTCAACTACATGATTTACAGTAGTGTGCGTCGGAATCCACAACCCATTTTTCAGCCAGTGTAGCAACACAGTACATAAACACTGAAGACAACAAACAATCAATGAAGAATTAAAAGCAGGTGGAACCACCACAAGCTGAATCATAAAAGACAGAAGTCAGATAATGAACTTATTTTCAGATTATGAACTTATTTAGTAATCACTCCTTGGAAGTAGTTCAGAATATAGATATGAACAGTCAAGGGGTAACACATCAAATACATGCCACAATGAGTACTACATACACAGTTGTTCCATGCTATTTCTAAAAACTTAACACTAAAGTGACTAATAAAGTCATCAGAAGATCAAAACAAACTGCAAAACGATTTAGAAAAGATATCTCAATGGTGCGAAAAGTGGCAATTGACCCTAAATAACGAAAAGTGTCAGGTGATCCACATGAGTGCTAAAAGGAACTCGTTAAACTTTGGTTACACGATAAATCAGTCTAATCTAAAAGCTTTAAATTCAATTAAATACCTAGGTATTACAATTATGAACAACTTGAATTGGAAGAAACACATAGAAAATGTTGTGGGGAAGGCAAACCAAAAACTGCGTTTTATTGGCAGGACACTTAGAAAATGTAACAGACCTACTAAGGAGACTGCCTATGATACGCTTGTCTGTCCTCTTTTAGACTACTGGTGCACAGTGTGGTATCCTTACCAGATAGGACTGACGGAGTGCATCGAAAAAATTCAGAGAAAGGCAGCAAATTTTGTATTATCATGAAATATGGAAATATAGGAGAGGGTGCCACAGAAATGATACAGGATTTGGGCTGGGCGTCATTAAAAGAAAGGCATTTTTCGATGCAACAGAATCTTCTCACAAAATTCCAATCACCAACTTTCTCCTCTGAATGTGAAAATATTTTGTTGACACTGACCTACATAGGGAGGAACAATCACCACAATAAAATAAGGGAAATCAGAGCTCTTATGGAAAGATATAGGTGTTCATTCTTTCCACGTGCTATATGAGATTGGAATAATAGAGAATTGTGAAGGTGGTTCAATGAACCCTCTGCCAGGCACTTAAATGTGATTTGCAGAGTATCCATGTAGATGTAGATGTAGATGTAGAACCCCCTTAAAAGCACAAACTTTCTTGCAGTTGATAATACATCAAGTAAATTGCCAAAACCCTGTTCTTCATATACGCTGATGAGCCTACACATTAAGACCACTTGCTTAGTAGCATACTGGTTGACCTTTGGAATGCAGTACATCAAAGTTACTGAGTGGCATTGAATTGACAAGTCCGTGATGGTTTTCTGGAGCTATGTAGCACCAGACATCTATGTACAGGTCACATTATTCTCCTGAATTATGGGCTGGTGGTTTGTGGGCTTGGAGTTGATGCCCGATAGTATTCCAGATGTGTTCTATCTGGTTCAGATCAGGTGAATTTGGTGGCCAAGACGTCAGTGTGAGTTTACTATAGTGCTCCTCAAACCTTTGTAGTACAATTTGGACCTTATGGCATTGCAGTTATCCTTCTGGATGATGCCATCGCCATCAGAGAAGATCTCAACCATGAAGACATGTAGGCAGTCTGCAACAATGTTCAGATGGTCTGTAACTGTCATGGTGCCTTAAGATACTACCAACAGTTATCATGGAAGCTCAGGTGAATGCCGTATGTAGCATGGTTCTACTCCCACTAACTTACAGCTGTGTCATGGTGCATGTCACAAGCAGCTATTAGCCTGAATGATGGCATATTTGGACACAGCCGTCAACCTTGTGCAACAAGGAATAAAATTTGTCTGATCAGACA
The DNA here is from genome assembly GCF_023898315.1 of Schistocerca nitens. Classification (NCBI taxonomy): domain Eukaryota; kingdom Metazoa; phylum Arthropoda; class Insecta; order Orthoptera; family Acrididae; genus Schistocerca; species Schistocerca nitens. The sequence continues at coordinate 45,846,649 of NC_064619.1, read as the reverse complement.
ACATGTTTCCATTAATCCAAGGCCCAGTCTCAATGATCCTGTGCCATCGCAATTGTAATTGACAGTGTCAGAGCCCCATATTTGTCAGTGTACACTGTGCTCTGATACACTTGTACACCAGCACTGTACTCTATCATCAGATCTGCCACTATCATCAGATCTGCCACACATTGCCAGCTATCCTATTTTACAGAGCAAGGAAGCTCTGACCTCCATGTTTCATGATGAGACATAGATGTCCAACACCTTGTTTGCTTCTCATGGTTTCACGGCTCTTCAGCTGCTTTGCTTGGATACTGAACAGCCAACCAGCTTCAGTGTCTTGAGAGGCTTGTTCCCAGACTCTGCACTGTAACAATCTGGGCTTTCTCAAAGTTTCATATGTCACTGTGTTTCCACATTTGTGGCCCACGTGATTGCTAGAATGATTCCCCATTCATTCTCTGCACAGCTTATATACCAGGGTGTATACAACCCGGGACAGCCGGGAGATCTGGGAAAAATCTGGGAATTTTTTCATCCGGGAGAAAACCAGGCAAAACCCAGGAATTTTTTACAATTCTGGGAATTTTTCACTGTTTTAATTTTCAGTTAATTTTTTGTAACTTTGACTGGTAAGAACCAATACTCCAACAAAGAAAGTGTATGTCGCTACCGCAGAATAATACTGCAACAATAAAAAACGAACGAGAGAAAAAAATAAGAAAAGAAAACTTAAGTTGCAAAGGAAATGCACCATATGCAACAACAAAACAAAGTGCTCATACAAGCGTCTGCCAACAGCAAAATCTGTCAAATGCTTTAGGAAGACTATGCAATGTTTCATAACAACAAATTACTTCCTATGAGCGTGACGTCATAACTGTTTAGATTAGATTCGTTTGAGCGATTCCGAGTTAGTTTATGCGCGTGTGCAGTTGAGTCTCGAATGAGTAGTACCTTCTCCCGCTTCTGGCTACAGAAGTGTAGTTAGCTGTATGAGCAATAGCAGCAAGCAGCCAGATGCTAGCCGGGAAAATTTTACTGGTGTGCCTAAGCTGCCAGATTCACGTATGCGCAACAGGCCCGGAACGAGGGGGTGGGGGCAAAGCGTGTCTGCCCCGGGTGGCAGTTTCAGGGGGGGGGGGGGGCGACAGATTCATATTATTGAGGAAAAAGACCGTTTCACAAAGCGTCTAGCATCCAGCGCACGTTGGTCTATCGATTACTCATATGATTTTGAACGCATCCCTGTTGTTTTCATATTATTGAGGAAAAAGACCTTGTTTCACAAAGCGTCTAGCATCCAGCGCACATTGGTCTATCGATTACTCATATCATTTTGAACGCATCCCTGTTGCTTTTTGAACATTTTTGAAAACAATTCTAAGTTGATTTCTGAATGAATCATAAGTTGATTTTTGAATACGTGCATAGTATACGTGATGTCTCTGCCAGGGGAATCCCCGTCACATCTAGAAATAAACTTTCCTGCAGACAAAAGGGGATGGGTCTACACGAGCTGAGCGGAATAAGGCTGAATGGGTGAATGCCAATCGCTGTTTATTTGTTTGACTGTGTTTGCAAATGATCAGCATTGTTATAATTACTAGCGAATTCCATAGATTCAGACCAACAGAGTTGAAATAAACGACTAACAGGAATAATAGGCAACAAAGATTACGTATTGTCTTCTCCGTGTATACAAGAAAATGAAATGTTGACAAAAAATTTTGGGCCAGAATGCTACACTGCTAAGGGCCAGTTATACAGTGTCCCTGGCTAGCAGCCGCTAAAGTTCTATTCTGGGAGTAGTATGGAAAATGCGTTGTACAAACATGTAATAAGGCCTGGCTGGAGAATAAATGTGGTATAAGGAAACCGGTGACTGTGGCAGGGTTAGTTAACCAGAGAATAAGTTTTGACACTGGCAGGGATAGTTACAGAATTAGTGATGACAAGATTGTTTATTAGAACGAGGAAGGAGAAGAAACGGGAGACTCAAACAAATTACGAAAGAATATGACAATTCCAAATTTATATAAAAATTTCGTACAACTACTTTTCGATCTCATGCTTCAGAAGCTAGAGAGTATGAATAAAATGTGAAACTATCTCCAACATAAAACTTTTTCCTTGTAGTAGGCCAAATACGCATTTGATATTGGTACTTCATGAATTACATTCCATCGTGCTATAAAAATGACCTTTTGTGTCAAACGAGTCTCGTGTATTCGGTGTGTGTAACAACTGCTGCAATATTAGGCAGGCCTATTTGGTTTTACCCAACAGACAGTGACAAAATACACATAATCAGCTCGAGAAACCACACCAGTCTTGGGTATAATTTGTGTTAACAGCTTTTTTAGCACTAGACGATGACATTTCGATTTTTCATGTAGCAAAACATCGACGAACTTTGATGAGGTAATAGATTCTTTCCCAGAAAGTACGCCATATAAAGCTGTGGCAGGATTGGAGAGAAAAAAAGCTATGACTTGTAAGGAATGAAGAAATGTGTACTGTCTTGCTTGTCTCTTGTCTTTACTCGTTTTATGTATTCTATATTTAATTTTATGTCACACAAAACAGCAAATTATTAGCGAATAGGCAGTAAAGACTGCAAATTTTCTGGAGTTTTTATTCTGCCAGTTAAAAATAATCCCATCCAGTATTAATTGCGAGATTTTTCTTTTTTTTTTTTTAAAGAGGGGCAGGATGTCTAAAGTGCCGACTGGGAGCAGGAGAGGCACCACAGGATATTTTAATTTCCACTGACCTGAATATAGTTTGATGGCACCCATTACAAAATATTACACGTTTGAATTCCACAGAGCGAAGTACGTGCGATAGAAGAATGCTGTGTGAAGAGGCGTGGCACTGCACTTTGGCACACTTAAGACCGAATAACATGTCTTACGTTTCCTCGAACACATATGTTTCATGTTTCAGACTTTTCAGAAAGATGTGTGCTATAAGATGAAAATATTTTTGAAAAGCAGATTTTTTAAATTTTTGGCATCCTACCTCAAACGCTCGAGGGAGGGGGAGCGCCACTATCTAATATTGCCTCGGTTCGGAAATATTGTAGCTCCGGACCCGGTAGATAGAGCAGTCTGAAATGTAGTGGGGAGGTGGTTGTTTCCACGTGACCCGTATTTATGTTAAGTGATTTTGCTGTTTCCTCTTCATTTATTGCTCTCACGTCAAATGAAAACATAATGGAATGCTGTGGTCGGGAGCTATCAAGTGCATTAAAATACATTCACATAATTACGGAAGGCTACAAATGTTATTAGGTTCAGATTTTATTTTATTTTCACCTTTCTGACAGTCAAGAATTAATTGCCTTGCAGCACAATGAAGTTATTTTTGTCGGTTTGTTAAAGAAATTTGACCTTTATAAATCTTTTCTGCTGAGGCAGTCAATTTGTTTGAAATGAAGTGTTTAATTCCGCACTATTGGCTAGTTTCAACTGTTCTTTGCATTTCAAGTTCACATTTTCATCTTCTAGCATGTATGGCGTTATGCCATAATATTTATTTTATTTAATCGTGTCTGAGCTACATCTGTAATTAATTAATACGCTATATATACTAGATTACAAATACAAGTAAATGATAGTTATTCATTCATATATACATTCATGATCTTCACATATTGTAAGTCGTCATTATTGTCTAAAGCAAGGCTCATATCTCTCTGCAGTGTTCGGCACTACGTCTAAAACGACATGCCATAATAAAGAACCAAACATGAAATAATGCAGTGCTGGTACTCCAAGAAAATTTACATCTGAATCTGGACATACGAATGTGCACTTTAAGCTGAATTATGCATTTTAGTATGGTTCACGAAATTCCCATGCTCTTGGAGCATCCCCTAAGGTCTATTAATGTTTTACACGTACGAACGTACGGCGCGGCGACGCCTGTTATCTGGTGCTCTCTGGCAACTGCCGAAACGAATCTGTTTCTAACAGGTCGCGGGAAAATATTCCGAATGGCTGTTTGAAAAGCGTTACTTTCAAAGTAAATTTACTTTTACACTAGATGAACTCTGTGTGTGAATGTCCCATGAATTTCTTAAATCACAGAGCGTTTCACTCTCCTTCAAAAATCAATTTTTTGAGGACGACCATTTAGAATATTTTCGAGCCCAGAACGACATACTGGAAGAGATTATGTACCAAACAACTGCAATAAATCTCTCTCACAATAAGATAATTAGTCAGTCCCAATTTGAAATTCAGGTCTTCTCCAAAGAATGTAATATTATACTAAATTAAAATAAAAAAAGGCCAACTGATATGTTATGTGACTTGTAAAAAGCTCTTGTAGTTCACTATATTCTCTTAGAGAAACCAAAATATTATAATAATAGAAATCTCGTAGTAACTGGTTTTCATACTGCCTAATTGAAAGGATACAGAGTGTTGCATTAAGAAACCTCGGGGTGTACTCAATGACACAGCATGTTCAAAATGCACCTCACAGTGTTTTGCAGAGTACGTATACACAATAGGGAATAATCATTATAATTGTACTGTTGGGATCAATATAGGATCTGCTCTTGTTCTTCTTACATATAAATATCTTCCATCTTATATTCAAGGAACCCTAATACAGAATGTCCACAATTAAAGTTCCAGTTTCAAAACACTGTAGGAAGAGAACCACTGCTCAGAATGATGTCAAATTTGAACAGCATATTATTGATACAGCGGTAAGCATCATGGAATTTTAAAAAAATTAATGAAAATTTTACTAGTGGATGTGGGTGTAAGAGTCTTAACATAAATGGGATTGGCTACAAATAATAGATGAATCCCAATACAACAGCAATGGTTTGAGCTGCATGTTACACCAACTGTACTGTTCAATGTGCATGGCTGCCCAAGTTTGTCAGTCAACAGTTGTGGCACTGTTAGTTAGCTAAGCCCATCCACCATAGTGAAGTCATACCAGATTGGATGACAAGAATGGGCTTTTAACTGTCCTGAGGCCAAAAATCGCATAAAAAGCAAAATGACATCAGTTTTTAATTATCATGGGGCCCAAACCAACATAAAAAGAAAATGGCATTTGTGTTTAATTGTCTTTGAGTCAAAAACTGCACAAAAGGAAAATGACATTTCTTCTAATTGTCGTGAGCCAAGACGTGCTGACCACGGCTTTCTGCCACAAGTTGAAATCGAGAACCAGAATGTTCAACAGCAGATCAAAATGTCTCGGGTGTCAAGTTCAGAATGTGCTGTGAGCGTGTGTCTTCATTTCAGCTGTATTTGTAATTGGAGCACTGAACACAACATTCTTCAGATAATCCCCAGCCACAAGTCACATGGATTAAGATTCGGTGATCTGGATGGTCAGGCTGTAGGGTATTTCCAAAATGCCTCTGCAGCAGCCACTTCACTGGTAGTAGAGGAGCGTCATCTTGCATAAGAATGATCCTACCCACACATCCACATTGTTGAAGGATTGCAATGATGGTGGTGCACGAAAGACCCTCATAGTATTTACCAGTGATGGTACAGGTAACAAGACACACAGGACTCATCTCCTTGAAAAAAATATGGCCCTAGGGCAAACAAGGCTGTCACCCTGCACCACACAGTCTCCTTTGCAGAATGAGGTGGTATCAGTTGATGTGTGTGCAGATTTTCCATTGCCCATATTCTACATTTATGTATATATTGACATTACCTTGAAGATGGTAATGGGCTTTGCCTGTCCACGAAATGTTCCATGGTCATTCATTGTCCCCTTCCATGTAAGCAAGAATATCTGTCTTGCTGGTAGGTCAGCAGGCAGTAACTCCTGAGTATGGGTCGATAGCAATGCAGGATGCTTCATAGGATTTTATGCACTGAATTCACAGGCATGTCCAGGGTACAGGCAATTCCCAGTGCACTGCATGTTTGCACAACATTGCTTGATGACTCCTGCAATTCTGTGGCCACATCTTCAACAGATGTTGCACCAACTGCTTTCCTTCCTCTGCCAAATTGCGCTTCAAAAGAACTTACCTTTTTTTGAATGTTGTAATCATTTTCTCCAGATCATTAGCAGACATCAGACCAATGTCTTCCTTCACACCAGTGAGTGTCCAGAACTTCTGCAGGGCTAATGGTGCACAACCATCATTTTTTTAAAAGAGTGCTACCAGTAGTGCACAATCCATCATGGAGACAGTCATGTTGTGCGTCTCGGACACGGACTGAGAAAGGGTTGTGTGTCACACGTCTGTTGATGAAGTGCATATTATGACACTTACAGTTTCATCTGTTGGTGGTCCTTTTTCCCCCCATGTCATTTCTTCCAGCATCAGTAATATGCTGTTCAGATTTGACTTTATTCTGAGCCAGTGGTTCTCTTTCTATAGAGTTTTGAAACTTTAACTATGGACAACCTGTGGTTCCCTTTGTTGATGCCAGTATTATAATCAAAAAATTACCAAATATGCAGCAACCAGTCGCAAAATCATGTTTTATTTATTCACTTTTGCAAATCAATTTCAACTGATTAACAGCCATCATCGGTGCTTTCAGCCAATATGTGCCCTGAGTAGTAATACTGTCTTAAGCAGAGGTCAAACATAAAGTACTGAACTTATGTGTTACAGAGAGGGATGGCACAAGACCCTTCAGTTTGAATGGTGAGTATGGTTTCATGAACTGTAAATCCAAGCATGTGGAAGGAGTCTATCCCAAAAACATTGTCTACTTGAGGTCAGCTACCACAAGAAAATTTACTGGATGAGTGACTTGATTGTTAGGGAGTAAAACAGAAGACATTCCTAGCAATGGCAACTGATGGCATCAGCCAGTGATTTGTCTCAGCTGCTTGCAAATGCAGTGAGGGTTGGTTCAGCAAGGACTCAGAAGCACCAGTATCCAGTAGTGACCTCACAGAGTGACTGCCGACTGCCTATGACTGTATCTATGTTCATTTTCTGGGCTTCATTCAGAGAAATCAGCACTTTCATAGGTTTATCACTCACTTGGTTCACTCCCATAGGCTGGGGCATATTTACTGTAATAGTGCTGAAACATATACCTTGTTAGGTGTCCCTTTTTCCACAGCATTGACGTCTCGTGTACCACTGTGGGTATGTGCTACATTTACTCTTCCTTCAGGAAGCAATGTTTACAGCCAAGTAATGGCAGTGCTGCTGATCATTCCGGCAGTGCCGCTGATGTTTTACATTGCCACTGGTGTGGTTGTGTATGGGATCATCCGGGTGGCAGAGCAGGTGAATGCCCCACTAGAGGTTGTGTGGCATCCCACACTACCAATGCCAGAGAGCTGATGCTGGGACACCTTCTACCGTCATAAACAAACTCTGGTCTGTGCAGGCAGTTTCTTAGGCTTGAGCTATTCATGTTACCTACATCAGAGAAAGATCTGACTTCCTCAATTATTCATAATTTGGTGCACAAAGATTCAGAATTGCAATTCCTACTTAATACCTGATGTTCCCTTGAGAAACAGAAAATACAAGTATCTCAGACAGAGTTATCCATATCAGAGCAAGCTTAATGTAACAGGAGTGTAGAAGGTGCCACTGAGTTTTTAATGGTGACTTCTTATATCTCAGCAGCTACCCACCCTATTGCAGAAAAGCATCCTTTGAGGTTGAAGTTTTTCTTTGTAATTCCTTGTGACTGTGCAGTTAAGGCAAGATTCCTGCCACAGCAAGCTCACACAGTTATCTGGGTTAATGCAGATCTGAGATTGCACAGATAACTGAAAACCATGGATAATCTAAAATACACATAATTTTTACCAGAATCTGTCATTAACAGTAATTACAAAACATGTCACTTCTCACATTTGAAAGCTCACTGTATTATTTGGCAGAAAGTTACAACTTATTTACAAAATTACACTTGAAATACACTATATTTCATTTCACTTGCTGTCAGTTCACTTTTGGGAAACAAACTTTCATTTTCTTCTGTTTCTGTTTTTCATTCACTTGTATCCTGACAGTGGTTTTCATTTGCCAGAAAATCAAACCATTGTTACAGTCAAATGAATTTTGCTATATTTATTTTACTGACAGATCAACATATTTCAGTAAGTTGGTGTGCATGGTAATGGGTTCCCTGATCATGTCATCTGTGTTCACCTCCTCTACCAAACACACTTTGTTCACTATATCAGCATCACATAGCTGCTCAAATCCAATTTCATAGATTTCACTATGTAACCACTCATAAATGATGAATGTTTTTGTCATCTACATTTTTGCAACCATTAATCTGCATAGGAAAATAAAATATTCTTTCTAAATGTAACAGAGTACACATGTTTTGTTGTTTACTTTTTTTAAAGTTGCTGAGGATGGTAATGACTGGGGCAAACTAAGAGTGTTGTGGACAGGAAGCATTGACCAGCCCCCAGCTCTGAATTGCTAGATTAGTCCAACTCAGATTTAGTTATTACTTAGTGAACTACCTCCCTAAGTGCTTAGCATTTAGTATCATCTGAAGAGCACACATAAATTTATGGGTTGCTTTTAGTCGGCCAAGCATTATCCCCTTGTGCCAAACAAAAGCTACATCCATCTAACTGAAATGGAGCTCACATACTATTGTGTGCAAAACACATAAAGAGGTGAAATGAAGACAATGTCTAGGGTTGTAGCTTGCAGAGGACCCTGTGATTGTACTGGTATGATCATATGAAGAGAATATCACTTCGCATAAACCCTGAACACACTTTTCCCAGAGTGTTCACTGAAGGAACCAATAATAAAAGTTTTTGATGATATGGGAAAATCAGATTCCCGAGGAAATTTTATATATTGATAATTAAAATTTATATTTTTACTATTATCAGCTATTTTAACCTGTTATAAATAGTAACACATGCTTAGTATTAACAAACTGAATTAAAATTATTCATAATTTATGTTGCATGTAATTTTCTTTTCTTGTGGGTATTTAGAGCACACTGTTTGACTGAATTTAATCATATCATTTGTCATGTTAGTTTTTCTTGTGCTATACTATGAACAACACATATTTTCATTTGTGCACAGTTGGGCGAGTTCAGTGCACCAACTAGTTCACCTGGCTCACTGGAGGATCACAGTCCACAACTGTCATCTGCAAGTTCAGGAAGTTCAAGAGCGGGTGTCCCTGCAATGCCACATTTCCAGCAACTGCTAGAAGGTTTGCAGGTAAGCATGCTGAAGATTGTTGTTACTATTAGCAAGCTTCACAAGCTACAAAAGCTCTTCACTGCAGCCATCACAACCCTGTGCCAGGTTGTTCTATTTTGGCATTTAATTTTATAATACATCATGTGTAAAATTTTCGTATCTTCTTTGACATTGCCACATCTGTGCTCTTTCTCTCTCTCTCTCTCTCTCTCTCTCTCTCTCTCTCTCTCTCTCTCTTTTGATGTGGTAACATGTAACATGTGGTGATACATAACACTCCAGAGCAGAGATGTGTATCCCTAGAGCTTCTTACCAGTGAATGATACTCAAAATGGAAAATTATAAAATAAGAAGTTGTAAGTGAAAGTGAAGATATTGTGCAAGGTTGTTATGTTTATTTGCATGTGGTGAGGTCTGTTGAGGGACAATGTGCACCTTCAACATGGTACGGTGATTGCAGGGACCCAGGAACAAAAGTTGTGGTGATCAACAGCCTGACTTGGAGGTGTGCTGAATTCCAAATTGTAGGGAGAAATAATTGAATCTTGTTAAGAAAAACATGTTAAAATAATCTTTGTCGTTCTTTCTGTGTTTGCTTCTGAATTGGGACATGATACACTGCATGATAACAGTGAAGCGCTCAGAACAGGAGGAGGAAACAAAACGAAACTTCACAGGCTGAGAAGGAAAGTAATGTTATTTCAGCGATTAGAAAATCTAGTCAGCTTAAAAAAAACATAGCAGTATCACCCCATTTATCAGTCAGACATTGCACACCACTTTGGCCTGGACTCATGCACTGATTCGTTTGGGGAGCATGTCATAAAGTGATTGTATCCTCTCCCGAGTCAACCTGGCCCACAACGGTTACCACTGGTCATGAAAACTAGCACTGTGGCAAAACTGATGTGTGAGTTGGTCCAGTACATGTTCTTCTGTGGGCAGACCCAGGGATCTTGCTGGCCATGGGATTATCTCAGTATCAAGCAGACTTTTTGTAGATACGCATGGCTTGTGTGGATGAGCACTGCCCTGCTTAAACATGGCACCACAATACTGTCACATGAGAGGCAATGGAGGAAGATGTAGGATGTCAGTGATGTACCTTGTACCATCAGAGTTTGCTTAGTCATTACCACTTGTGACCTGAAGTCATGCCCAATAGCTCCCCACAACATGATGGCAGGAGTAACACCAATGTTCTTTTCCAGAATGGAACCTCCTGGGTTTCCACTGTACTCGATAATGATAGTCATCCACATAGTGCAGAACCGCAATTTACCACTGAACACAATCAATGCTACTCATCAGAAATCCATGCTTCCTGGTCACAGTACCACTTCAGATGAAGTCATCTGTGTTGTGGTGTTAACAGCAGCCTACATATGGGACATTAATTGCATAGTCCAGGCAGTGACTGTCTGTGACAATAGTGAGGGATGATGCAGAATGTTGTAGGGTGTTCCCAGATGGCAGGCACAGATATGAATGGGTTGCAATGTGCTTGGTGCACAGTATAGTGATCCTCTGTTGTGGTGGTCAGCCATGGTCGACCAGAACCTTGATGACAGGTATACCTACACTCACATTTTTATGCATTCAAACATTGGACCACTACTACATCTGAAGGCCCCATAAAACTGGATATTGCACAGTTCAACCATCTGACTAAATGGAAACTCACAATGAGGCCCCTTCAGACTCTGTCAGGTGCTGATAACACTGTCTCAGACTAGTACATGGCACCTCTGTGTCCTTCTCAGTGCTCACTCAATATCTGACTCTGTTCACGCCCAGAAGGGGCTTGGTAACAATGCTAATGCAGTCTGGTGGCTGTTATACCTCTCACATAGAATTACAGCTGTATCATTTACATACCTGCCCATGGTGCATACATTTAGAAATTTATACTGACATATGTTTATGTCTTCTGGATGGTTCACTTTTTTGTCAGGCACTGTATATTGAACCAAGAAATCGTAATTGTAAATGAGTTAATGTATTTTTTGTGAAGAGAATAGATATGTTATTGTGATACTTGAGTCTCTCCTAGTATATAAAATGTTCAAACAACTTACAGGGATGCAGCCAGGTAATGTCTTTGACAACTGTTGATATTTTGACAGCTACATGCACTGTCATTTTCGAGATATAAATCCAGTGAGAGAAGGCCATGCAAGGAAATTTAAAACCTTCATGTGGGGCATATGCTGAGGGACCCCTCATGTGCACACACACTGTAAACAATACTGCCTTCATATAACCAGTGATAAATATCAGAGTTTATACTGAAAATGAATTACCAATGGGCGAGGTATGAGGTAGCATTAACTCTGTGCTGCTGTTGTTTCACAAGGGAGAGAGCAGAATTCCAAGTTGCATTTAAGCAAAACCCACCATCACCATAAGATCACTTGCTTATGTCATCTCAACTGCTTTCTTAAAATCAATATCTCAGTGGCTGACAATGGACACCAGAACCTCCACCTGTTATATTCCACAGGATGACCAGTACTAAGGCAGTCTTCTGCAATACTAGATTTACTCTGCTCTTGTAAGAATGTGACACACTCATGCCCAATACATGGGCCTCCATTGCCCTGGTGGTGTAACCAATGTATGACATTATACAACTGCAAGTGATATGTTAGACATCCACCTAATATAAACCAACATCAATCATCCTTTACAGACCCTAAAGGTCCCTAATCTTGGTTAGTGGTCAAAACATACATTTCACATCATGTTTCCACAGAATGCATCCAATAATCCAATAGTGTTGGAAATTCTGGAACGTAAGACAGACACGCCATAGACTTTGGTGACACCTCATTATTTTTTAACTCACCTGATTCATTGCTTGGTTGACAGTGCAACGTGTATCTGATCTGCCTCCCTCCCTCCCTCCCTCCCTCTCTCTCTCTCTCTAACCATTGTGAGAAAAGGTGACTTAAGCTGACATGCTTTTGGCATCTGACATGACATGGGCCCTATCAACCAAGGTACAAAGTCCTCCTTCACTCTGAGCCAGATGGCATCAACTATTATCCTGAAGATAGAAATCAATGTGAGTTGACATCTTACAAAGGGCGTTGCCCAACATACCATCAGTCTTCTTCTTGACATACACATCAAAGAAGGGCAGGCAGCTATCCTTTTAGTCATCACCATGAAGTGAATACCCTTGTCAATTAACTATAACAAGTCAGTCAAAGAACACAAATGATGAGAGACCATATCAAAACTAACTAAAATATCAAAATCATTCAAACAAGTTCTTAATGTGGTTCACACACTGATCTGCTAGTGGGCTTAACACAGTAGCAAGATATTTTACTACATGTTATGTCAGAGCAACATTGTTACTGAAAATAGGCCTAAGAGGAACCCCTTCCTTGTGAATCTTCAGAAGGCCTTATAATCAGTGGATCATGGCACAATAAGAGTTAAAACTCCTATAGTCCCTTGCAAGAAGAAATTTTTCTTTAGAACGTTGTTGGTCATCCTCTCAAGCTTTTTCATTGGGTCAGCACTGAGCCTGCAATGGATCAGACAGTAAATACTACATCTTTAGAATGTAATCCTGCTTTCTCAGCACAACTGTAGCATTGTCCTTGTCCGTGGGTAAGATAACAATATCAGGATCCAGCATGAGTGAACACAAAGAAGCTCTTGTTATATTACTCTTGGATGAATGTGTCCCAGTCAGTGTATGACATCCTTCTCTCTTCAACACTTCAGCAGCATCAGGACATGCATGGATAAACCTGCATCATCCAAAGCTTTCTTGATGAGATTTGTTGCAGAATGTCTAGCTGTAGTGCTGCATATTATTAATGCTCATGCCATCTCAGAAGTTGTTTGGTAGAGGTCAGAAATGTGGTGTAACAATTCTTTAATAGCAGTGGAGGAATAGATGGATCAGAAGTATAACCAACACATAAAGACACAGCAGTATAGAATTAAAGTAAAGAACAGCTAAATTATTTCAGTTACAGCAGAAGAATTCATGACAACTTAATCCCTTAATGACAGACCAACAATTAGTCACTGAGGCCAAGCCTGAAACATGTTTCACAAATATTTCTACCTTTCATACTTGGTATTGCTGTTGTTATCTTACCTGTATACTATGATATGTTTCTTGAATCCCATTATATTTCTTTATTTGCATTACAATTTAGCACATTCTTGAACCCAGTGATTTCTACAATCATACTATGATCAGTAGGGCTAGACTCTTTATTGTGAGCACACCTTGGTCCAACAGAAGAGTCACACAGCAATCAATTAAAGTTTGGGTATCAGTTATAATGCCACAATAGCAACAGCACTTGCTATCCTGTGCATGCATTGATGTCTTCACTTTTGTTCCTGGTAAAAGGCCCTTTTGCACTACCTACCGTAAGCATGAGTTCCTGATGTGGTTCCCAGAAGAAGACTGTCCCAACACTAACAGTTAGTGGTGGCATTCATCTGGAAATTTTGAGCAGTTTTCCTGGTGAAATTTGTGGAATATTCATGAAGTTGCAGGCAGCAGTAAACAACTACTTTATGTCATCTGCTCAAGAGCAAATCATGTGATCCTGTAATATTCACTGTTTAAATTTTCCATGATATCCCACAAAAACAGAGTACAAAATCCAAGCTAATGCACCCTCTTGATGTGGTAAAAGCCTAGATGTTGATTTCTTTCCTGCTTCTGAAAGTAAGAAAGCTTTCAAGGACATTCATTATGAGTTAGTTGCCATGTATGAAAATAGTGCTACAAAATATGACACCAACTTTGCCTGCTTTTTCCTTAAACCTACATAAATTACAATAAATAAATAGTAAGGAGACATGTTAGTGTCTTCGATTAATGATGGAATTGTCAAAATATATAGATGCAAACAAAATTTATCCAGCAAACAGTATTTGCTTACACACCTTACATATGCTCAGCTTGAGAGGTTCACCAAAAAAGTGACTTCAGAGGCGGAAGATAAAACAATGGTGCACCTTCATTTAGTCCCAGTGACTTTTCATTAACTACCTTTACAATTTCTGGAAGTTTCAATGTATGAAATGCAATCTTTGAATGTTTATCAAATATGCTTATCACAGATTGGTTTTTACATATTAGTCATTTTCTATAATGACACATCATTACATTATCAGTTATAAGAGTAGGAATTAGAGAAAAATAATAATAACACGAAACACTTCAGACTGCTCATCTCAGAGGAAAGATCTGGGATTGCTGTTCAAGTGGAAGTCCAGGTGCTTCAAGGAAATTTCATTTTTGCCTCATAAATCATGCAGAAGACGTATTTTTCTAATGGGTTATTGAGAAACATAATTTATGAGATTTTTGATGTGTCATAATGCCCTGCTAAATGTGTATTGCACTTGTTTATATTCCAACAAAAATGGTGCATAATGGAAGCAGCTGCCAAAATCTTCCAACACGTCCACGAGACTCAGAGGGCCATAGACACGGGTTCACAGGTAGATGCCGTGTTTCTTGACTTCTGCAAGGCATTCGATATGGTTCCCCACAGTCGTTTAGTGAACAAAGTAAGAGCATATGGACTATCAGACCAATTTTGTGATTGGATTGAAGAGTTCCTAGATAACAGAATGCCGCATGTGATTCTCAACGGGGACAAGTCTTCGGAAGTAAGAGTCATTTCAGGTGTGCCACAGGGGAGTGTCATAGGACCGTTGCTATTCACAATATACATAAATGACCTTGTGGATGACATCAGAAGTTCACTGAGGCTTTTTGCAGATGATGCTGTGGTGTATCGAGAGGTTGTAACAATGGACAATTGTACTGAAATGCAGGAGGATCTGCAGCGAATTGACGCATGGTGCAGGGAATGGCAATTGAATCTCAATGTAGACAAGTGTAATGTGCTGTGAATACATAGAAAGATAGATCCCTTATCATTTAGCTACAAAATAGCAGGTCAGCAACTGGAAGCAGTTAAATCCATAAGTTATCTGGGAGTACGCATTAGGAGTGATTTAAAATGGAATGATCATATAAAGTTGATCGTCGGTAAAGCAGATGCCAGACTGAGATTCATTGGAAGAATCCTAAGGAAATGCAATCCGAAAACAAAAGAAGTAGGTTACAGTACGCTTGTTTGCCCACTGCTTGAATACTGCTCAGCAGTGTGGGATCCATACCAGATAGGGTTGATAGAAGAGATATAGAAGATCCAATGGAGAGCAGCGCGCTTCGTTACAGGATCGTTTAGTAATTGCAAAAGCGTTACGGAGATGATAGATAAAATCCAGTGGAAGACTCTGCAGGAGAGACGCTCATTAGCTCGGTATGGGCTTTTGTTGAAGTTTCGAGACCATACCTTCACCGAAGAGTCAAGCAGTATATTGCTCCTTCCTGCGTATATCTCGCAAGGAGACCATGAGGATAAAATCAGAGAGATTAGAGCCCACACAGAAGCATACCGACAATCCTTCTTTCCACAAACAATACAAGACTGGAGTAGAAGGGAGAACCGATAGAGGTACTCAGGGTACCCTCCACCACACACCGTCAGATGGCTTGCGGAGTATGGATGTAGATGTAGATGTAGATGTAGACCTGGCCTGATGCCCTGTGACTTCTTCCTGTTTCTTCCATTAAGAATCAGTGATATGACAGACATTTCCAGGATGACAATGAGGTAAGAAGAAACATGGAAATGGTCAGCAGCTGCCAAAGTGTGGAGCTTCTCACTCAGGGTGTATTCCAACTCATCCATAGTATAGAAAAATGAGTCACTTTTAATGATGAAAATGTACGGTTTAGTTAATTTTTGGTGCCTAGATTGTGTTTCACAATGATCCTAGATGTGTCATGTTTACAGTTTTATATAGAATAAAACAGATTTCGTAGAAATTTGTCATTGACATATAAAAACAATTTTTTGTAATAATATTTTAAAGATAATCAATATTAATACACAATGCTAAAATATACTAATAGCCAACAGTAATTTATGCAACAGTTTTGCATACTTAAGTAAAGTCTACAAAGTTATATATTGTTTACCACACCGCAGAAAATATTTATACATGTACAGGTAGTGAAAAAATCATTTAAATCATATTTGCACTAATACACTTAGTCTGCATGTCTGCATGTTTTCTTCTATATTTTCTGCAGTATACTTTGCCTTCCATTTCCTTATTTCAGGAAATTTGTTTCCACATGACAAAGAAAATGTTTTACTCCATTTACAACTTTACATATGTCCCACTGATTTGCCTGCAAGTACTTCTTCACGTTATATCAACATTCAGAAATGAGATGTTCTTTCAGTTCTCATTTGAAGGTGTTCACTTTCTTTATGCTCATTATGCTAAGTGGCAGTCTGTTGTAAAATAAGCTTCCTGCATTTTTAGGGTCGCTATCTGTGATTTTCGATCTTTTGCTTCAGATGTGGTAGTTATCTCTATTCTTATGTAGCGGTTATGTAAATCTCAGTTTAGAGGTGCTGTGCAGTTTACCATTAAAAGAGGTATTGTCTCAAATATGTACAAACTTGACACAGTCAATATTTTTAATTCTTTGAATTTGTTTTTGTGGGATTCCCGTGTTGTTAGTTTACCTGTGCATCTGATGGATTTCTTTTAAAGTATTAAGATTCTTTGAATGTGTACATCTGCTGCTCCTCCCCATATTGGTATAAGTTCAGTATGTGCGAGAAGATAAATCCATAGTACATTTTTAGAAAGGTTTCTATGTTCACTGTATAGCACATTCTTTTCATTAAGAATGCATTTGTACTTATTTTTGAACACATCTTATCAATGTGATTTTCCCATGTTAGAAATTTGTCCACATCTATTTCCAGAAACCTGTTACAGTCCACTTCTTCTGATTCTGCATCCCCACTACTCAAAATAAATTTGTCTGAACTGTTAGTTCTGTTTGTTTCAAGTTTTGTATACACAGTTTTCTTCCTGTTGATCATTATATTATACTCTGTATACTGCAATGATGTATTGTCAGCTCTGATGAGCAGCTCTTATTTTGAGTGAGGATCCTAACAGCATATGCTAGTGAATTCAGTCTCTTATTTAAATTGTTTATGTGTACCTCCCACTTCATATCTGCCTGAACATGTACACCTAGAAATTTTGTATGACTGACCTTCAACACATTTTTTCCTTCGATAGTGAAAACAAGGTTTGCAGGATGGAGATTTTGTGTGGTATGAAAGTTAACTACCACAGTTTTTTCAGGACTTACGATGAGCCTATTGGTCTTGAACCAGTGTGTTAAGGTACGCATAACTGATACTGCAGCCTCGTGCAGATTTTCCTCATTCTGTGATTTAATTGGAATATTAGTGTCATCTACAAACAGTACAGTGGTTCCATCATGTATTTTACTAGCCAAGTCACGTACATACAGCGGAAATAGGACAGGTCCTAGAACTGACCATTGTGAGACTCCATACTTGATTTTCTGCTCATCACTGTAAAAACTAGAAATTTTTTGTTTCACTATCTTTGTGTTTTATTTCTGTAATCTGCTGATGATTACTGAGGTACAAGTGGATCCACTTTTCAGACTGGCCTCTAATACCGTAATTACTTAATTTACACAAGAAAATGCCATGATCAGTTACATCAAAGGCTTTATTTAGATCCAGAAATATCCCAGATACATGTTGTTTATCATCCACTGCCTTTAATACTTCATTTAAGAAGGCAAAAATTGCTGATTGAGTTGACTTTCCAGCTCCACTTATCAGCCTCTCTTTATTTAAGAAAACTTTTAATCTTCCAAGGTACATTTTTTCCATAGTTTTGCTGAAGCCTGACAAAACTGAAACTGGACTATAGTTAGCAATATCACTTTTTGCACCCTTCTTATGCAGAGGTGTTACTTTTGCAGTTTTTAGATTATTAGGAAATACACCATTCTCAAAAGATCAATTTACTATGTCTGTTAGTGGTTCCACAATAAATGTTGCACTAGCTTTGATAGCATCTGGTATCTCATCAACACCCACTGAATATTTATTAGGCAATTCTTTTAGGAGTCTTGACAGTTCCTCAGGTGTCGCTGGATACAGGAATAATGTGTTTGAATGAATTTCTTGATCTGAGTGAGTGGTTGGCTGTTTGTCATAGTGTGTATTTATTAACTGCTATGCTATATTTGAGAAACAATTGTTGAAAGCACTAGCAACATGTTTGGGGTCAGTTAGTTTATTTTTATTCATAATCAGCTCTATATTACTGTGATTAACTGGCCTGGCACCCATTTCTTTCCTTACAGTTTGCCAGGTTGCTTTAGTTTTATTCTTGGAATCACACAATATTTTGTCATTTTGTAGTTTTTTTGCTTCTGAAGTAACTCATGTTCGTATTCTTTTGTATCTTTTGAAATATGCAATAAAGTTAGGACTGGTATTATGCTTGGAGTACTCATACAATCTCCTTTAATTTTGACATGATATCCTTATCCCTTTTGTAATCCACTTGTTTGTTTTTTGAGTAGAGTTCAACATAGTTGTTTTCTTGGAAAAAGCCATTTCAAAAAAAAATATTTGACTGTAACCATAAACTTACCATATTTCTCATTGGTCTCATTACAGTCATATACATCTTTCCAACTTCACCCTCTAGGAGAGAACAAAAATATTCCACATTTTTTATACTGAAATTCCTTACAGTATGTTGTACTTGACTGGGAATTTGGTGTCCTGAAACATTCATTGCAATAATTTGAGCATAGTTATCACTAAAACCCATGTTTACAACTTGTGTGTTATAGGCATATTGGCATGTATTTCTTAAGATCTGATCAATAATAGATGCAGAGGTAGGTGTTTCTTGAGATCGTTCAGTTACCGTTGGACTGATGTTGAACAATTGTAGTAAATTTATGTCCTCTCTGAATTTATTGGATTTCCAGAAATCAGTATTAAAGTCACCAAATATAATTACATTTTCTAGGGAGAGTGAATTTCTTCCAAGAGATCCTTCATGTGATTGTAAAACACATTTTTGTCACCATCTGGTGACCTGTACACACAAATAATAACTGTATTTTGCCTTGATAGTTCAGCAATGGAGAGTTCTATATCTTTTTCATAAGACAGTTTGTGGTATTTAGTTGTTGTTATTGTGATCTTCAGTCCAGAGACTGGTTTGATGCAGATCTCCATGCTACTCTATCATGTGCAATCTTCTTCATCTCCCAGTACCTACTGCAACTTACATCCTTCTGAATCTGCTTAGTGTATTCATCTCTTGGTCTCCCTCTGCGATTTTTACCATCCACGCTGCCCTCCAATACTAAATTGGTGATCCCTTGATGCCTCAGAACATGTCCTACCAACCGATCCCTTCTTCTAGTCAAGGTGTGCCACAAATTTCTCTTCTGCCTAATTCTATTTGACATCTCCTCATTAGTTATGTGATCTACCCTTCTAATCTTCAGCACTCTTCTGTAGCACCACATTTTGAAAGCTTCTATTCTTTTCTTGTCCGAACTATTTATTGTTCATGCTTCAATTCCATACATGCCCACACTCCATACAAATACTTTCAGAAACGACTTCCTGATACTTAAATCTATACATGATGTTAACAAATTTTTCTTCTTCAGAAACACTTTCCTTGTCATTGCCAGTCTACATTTTATATCCTCTCTACTTCGACCATCATCAGTTATTTTGCTCCCCAAATAGAAAAACTCATTTATTACTTTAAGCATCTCATTTCCTAATCTAATACATTCGGCATCACCTGATTTAATTTGACTACATTCCATTATCCGCATTTTGCTTTTGTTGATGTTCATCTTATGTCCTCCTTTCAAGACACTGTCCATTCCGTTCAGCTGCTCTTCCAGGTCCTTTGCTGTCTCTGACAGAATTACAATGTCATCAGCGAACCTCAAAGTTTTTATTTCTTCTCCATGGTGTTTAATTCCTACTCTGAATTTTTCTTTTGTTTCCTTTACTGCTTGCTCAATATACAGATTGAATAACATTGGGGATAGGATACAACCCTGTCTCACTCCCTTCCCAACCACTGCTTCCCTTTCATGACCCTCGACTCTTATAACTACCATCCGGTTTCTCTACAAATTGTAAATAGCCTTTCGCTCCCTGTATTTTACCCCTGCCACCTTCAGTATTTGAAAGAGAGTATTCCAATCAACATTGTCAAAAGCTTTCTCTAAGTCTACAAATGCTAGAAACGTAGGTTTGCCTTTTCTTAATGTTTCTTCTAAGATAAGTCATATGGTCAGTATTGACTCACGTGTTCCAACATTTCTACGGAATCCAAACTGATCTTCCCCAAGGTTGGCTTCTACCAGTTTTTCCATTCGTCTCTAAAGAATTCATGTTGGTATTTTGCAGCCATGGCTTATTAAACTGATAGTCTGGTAATTTTCACATCTGCTTTCTTTGGGATTGGAATTATTATATTCTTCTTGAAGTCTGAGGGTATTTCACCTGTTTCATACATCTTGCTCACCAGATGGTAGAGTTTTGTCAGGGCTGGCTCTCCCAAGGCCGTTAGTAGTTCTAATGGGATGTTGTCTACTCCCGGGGCCTTGTTTCGGCTTAGGTCTTTCAGTGCTCTGTCAAACTCTTCATGCAGTATCATATCTCCCATTTTATCTTCATCTTCATCCTCTTCCATTTCCATAATATTGTCCTCAAGTACATCGCCCTTGTACAGACCCTCTATATACTCATTCCACCTTTCTTCTTTCTCTTCTTTGCTTAGAACTGGGTTTCCATCTGAGCTCTTGATATTCATACAAGTGGTTCTGTTTTCTCCAAAAGTCTCTTTAATTTTCCTGTAGGCAGTATCTATCTTACCCCTAGTGAGATATGCCTCTAAATCCTTACATTTGTCCTCTAGCCATCCCTGCTTAGCCATTTTGCACTTCTGTAGGTCTCATTTTTCAGACGTTTGTATTCCTTTTTGCCTGCTTCATTTACTGCATTTTTATATTTTATCCTTTCATCAGTTAAATTCAATATTTCTTCTGTTACCCAAGGGTTTCTACTAGCCCTCGTCTTTTTACCTATTTGATCCTCTGCTACCTTCACTATTTCATCCCTCAAAGATACCCATTCATCTTCTACTGTATTTCTTTCCCCCATTCCTGTCAATTGTTCCCTTATGCTCTCCCTGAAACTCTGTACAACCTCTGGTTCTTTCAGTTTATCCATGTCCCATTTCCTTAAATTCCCACCTTTTTGCAGTTTCTTCATTTTTAATCTCCAGTTCATAACCAATAGATTGTGGTCAGAGTCCACATCTGCCCCTGGAAATGTCTTACAGTTTAAAACCTGGTTCCTAAATCTGTGTCTTATTGTTATATAATCTATCTGAAACCTTTGACTATCTACAGGATTCTTCATGTATGCAACCTTCTTTTATGATTCTTGAATCAAGTGTTAGCTATGGAACCCTGCTTAATGTGCACCTCCTATAATGCATAATTTGCAAACGACCAAAAGAAATTGAAAAAAAAAAAAAAAAATGACTCGCTTGACGAACAATGTTTTGGATAATGATTTACATTGATTTAGTGTAGCTAGTGGCAGGGAAACATTCAACGATACAAACACATTTCATATGAACAATGTCTTTAGTACATACTGCAGTCTGGGTTTACCACTCTTTTTGCAATCATCTTAGTGCAGCTTGTAATCGCACATTTTTCTAAACTTGTGTTTACAAAGTGTTTTTTGTGTGCAAATTTTAATAACCTGTCCCCAAAGATAAAGCCATAAGAAGATGACCATAAGAGAAAGAAAATGACCTTAGAAATGAAATGTAAAATCATTAAAAACGTGAACCTGGTGTGAATGTTGCTGATGTAGCACATACTTACAATTGGTCGACATTATGTATTTCCACTATCCTCAAGAATAAGAACAAGATGAAGGAGATAGATGCTTCTAAGGGAGTGACAAGAGTATCTAAACAACGATTTCATATTCTCAGAGATGTCAAAAGGTTGCCCCTTATGTGGGTAAATGAAAAGCAACACTATTAACAAGAACATCATTTTTGAGAAGGTGAGAATGATTTTTGCCAATCTCATTAAAAAGACATCAGCAGCCGAACAAGTGTTTAAAGGAAGCTACAGGTAGGTTGAGAAGTTTAAGAGAAGAACTAACATCCACAGCATTGTGAGGCACAGTGAAGCAGCCAACTCCGACACAAAGGCAGCAAAGAACTTCATCAGCAACTTCAAGATGCTCGTAGATTCTGAGGGTTATCTGCTGCAACAGGTTTTTAATTGTGACAAGATGGCTCTATTCTGGAAAAAAGATGCACCATTACTCTGGTCTATGTACCAGCAGGTTATTTCTGACTTTAAGAAACTCTACACTAAAGCACTCTTTGATCATTGCTGTGAGTCGACTAAAGCTACCAATCTCTTAGAGAGTTTTGGAAATATAACTTCAACATCGTTGACTGTGTCAAGATGATTGAAAAGGCATGTGAAGGGGTTACCAAGAGAACTCTCACTTCTGCTTGGAACAAGCTTTGGCCAGAGAGCATTGTCGAATGTGATTCTGAGGCTTTTGAGTCAATATCTGTGGAGCCTGTAGTCAACGAGGTTGTATCTTTGGCCAAGAGCATGGGACTGGAAGTGGTTAACAATGATATCAATGAGCTTCTGGAAGCTCACAGCCAAGAAATGACCACTGAAGAGCTTATTGAATTGCAGTGTGTTTCACAGCAGGACGTTGAGGAGAGGAGTTGTTCAGAGAAGGAGGAGGAGGTGGTAACAGCAAAGCAGAAATCCACTGGCGCAATAAGAGAAATGCTGAAAGCACGGGAATCGGTTGCATCGTACATTGAAAATCATCAGCCCAATAAAGCAGTGTTTATGCATGCTACAAATTTATTTGATTATAATACTGAATCACATTTTCACCAAGTGTTGAAGCATCGGAAGGAACAAATGACCATAGATAGTTTCCTAGTAAAAAGAATTAGTTATGTGTTATGAATAATAAAGTGCATAATACTATATGTATAATTTTTACTGAATAAATGGCATGAGTTTTAGAACTCTTTCTGCATGGAATACATCATTGGGACATTAATTTATATGGGATAAATTGTTTTGTTTAATGAGTGTTTCGCTCTGCGAGGAAGATTCTGGAATGAATTATGCATGTTATGCGAGGTTCCACTATATTTGTTTCTGTTTGTGTATTCTAGTTTTTTGACAAGTTTTACATCCTGGAGGATCTCCTCACTACGAACCAGTGGATCAACAAGTGCATCTAATCCAATCTAATATTTGCTGTCTCTAACAGAATTACACTGTCTTTGGTAAACCTTGAAGTTTTTGTTTCTTCTCCCTGTATGTCAATATCTTTCCATATTACTCCTTGGTTTCAATTACTGCTTGCTCAATGTACAAATAGAATTATGTTGCAGATAGGCTACAAACTTGTCTTCCTCCCTTCTCAAATTTAGCTTCCTTTTCATATTGTTAGTCTCTTACAACTGCAGGGTGGTTTCTGTACAAGTTACAGATAACATTTTGCTCCCTGTATTTTGTCCATACTAGCTTCATAATTTCAAAAATTCCTTTCCAGTCAACTTTGTTAAAAGCTTTCTCTAAATCTACAAATTCCATAGACATTAGTTTGTCTTTCCTCAACCTACCTTTGAAGATAGGTCATGTGATCAGTATTGTCTCATATGTTCCTACTGGAACCCAAACTGATATTCCCTGAGATTGGATTCTACAGACATCTCCATACTTTTGTAAATAACTTGTGTTAGTATTTTGACACAATGATTTATTTGGCTGATAATTCAGTAATGTACATACCTATCAACACCTGTATTCTTTGGAACTGAAATACTACATTCTTCATGAAGTCTGAGAGTATTTTCACACCAGATGGAGTAGTTCTATCAGGGCTGGCCCTCAAAGGGATGTCAGTAATCTTGAAGGAATGTCACCTACTCCAGAGCCTTGTTTCAGCTTAGGTTTTCCACTGCTCTGTCAAGTTCTTCTTACATCATCATATCTCTCATTTGATCTTCATTTACTGCCCCTTGCCCTTCTAGTACATTATCTCAAAGTTCATTTCCTTTGTATAGCCTGTTTGTACACCCCTTCTGCCCTTTCCCTCTTCGTTCTTTGCTTATAGGTGAAATATATTTTTCGCCTGCCTTGCAAGGTTCTGCAGCTTTGGGGATGTCTTCTAACCATTCCTTCTTTGACATTTTCTGTCAGTCTCATTTTTAGACCTCCGTATTCCCCTTTGCCTGCTTCATTTTTATATTTTCTGTTTTTGTCAATTAAATTCAATATCTTCCAAGGATTTCTACTAGATCTTTTCTATTTCCCTGTTTGATCCTCTGCTGCCCTATTTATTTCATCTCTCAGAGACACCCATTTGTCTTCTATTGTAATCCTTCCCCCTGTTTTGGCAATCATTACCTAATGTCCTCTTTGAAATTTTCAGCAACTTCTGCTTCTTTCAATTTACTCAAGTCTCATCTCTTCAGTTTTCAACCTCCCTCCAATTCCTTCAGTTGTGATCTGCAGTTTACGAACAATAACTTCTGATCAGAGCCCACTTCAGCCCATAGAAATGTTTTGCAGCTTAAAATATGGGTTTGGAAAGCACTGTCATAGTGTTACATAATCTTTCTGAAATATTCTGTTTTATCCAGGTCTCCTCCATGTACATAACCTTCTTTAATTATTCTTAAACCAAGTGTTAGCAATGATTAAATTCTGCCCTGTGAAAAATTCTGCCAGGGACCATCCACTTTCATTCCTTTCCCCAAGTCCATATTGTCCTGCTATTCTTCTTCCTCCTCCTTTTCCTGCTGTTAAATTCCAGTCCCTAGTAACAGTAAAACTTTTGTCTTCCATAACTAACAATAATTTCTCTTGTCTGTTCATCATCTGCAGAGCTGGTAGGCATATATACTCGTACTACTGTGGTGGGTGTTGTCTTCATACCTGTTTTGGCTATGACAATGCAGTTACTATGCTGTACTTAGTAACTTACCTAGATTTCTATTTTCTTGTTCATTATTAGACCTATTCCTGCAACTTTTGTTTGATTTTGTGTTAGTAACCCTGTACTCACCTGACCAGAGCTTCCTGCCAGTGCACTCCCCTAATTCCCACTGTATCTGACTTCAACCTATCCATTTCCCTTTTGAAATTCTCTGATTTACCTACTCAGTTATGAAATTTAATGTTCTACATTCTCTATGGCACTCTCCCATGGATCAAACAAACCTGTGACTATTCTTGCTGCTCTTCTCTGTATTTGTTCAATATTCCCAGATAGTCCTATTTGGTATGGGTTCCACACACTTGATTAACATTCTAGGACTGGTCATACGAGTGATTTGTAAGCAATTTCTTTGCATACTCCCTCAGTATTCTACCAATAAACCAAAGTCTACCAGGCGGCTTCCTCTTTCATTTCTTAGCCCTAATCCATATTCACCTACTATGTTTCCTTCTCTCCCTTTTCCTACTCTCGAATTCCAGTCACCCGTGACTATTAAATTTCAGTGGTATGAGGATTAAATTGTGGAATTCTCATGGATTTTCCTTTGTAAAGGAACATTTGTAAACAGAGTTAAGCATTTCAGCTTTTGCTTTGCTACCCTCAATTTGAGTTCCTGTCTCATTCACTAGGGATGGACACTAACTTTGGTGCCACTAACAGTCTTTACATACAACCAGAATTTCTTTGAGTTTTCTGAAACATCGTGTGACAATATTTTGCTTCAGTAGTATTTAAAGAAACAGAGAATACTGCATAGTAGGTGTAAAACTTAGTGTAGGGATGGCGATAAAGAGATGCTGAATGAAACACATTTGGCTGTCAAGAGAGCAATGTGTGATGCCTTCAATGACTACTGTAGCAGAATATTGTCACATGATTTTTCTTTATTGTGACTGTATACCATCAAGATTGCATCCCTTTTGAACTGTTCTACTGGGTGTGTACCTGTCCAGTGCATAGTCAACTATTCTTTTAAACTTAATCAATAGTTCCTCCACATGCTCCTGCCCTGTGCTGAAAGTTCAAGTTGCTCATTGAGATATGATATTACTGATTTTTTTTTATCTAATTTACTGAACATGTATATCTTTCTGGCTGTTTTAGTTGTTCATTGTACCTTGGTAATCACTGTTGCCACACCCGTGTCATGGTCACTGATACCAATTTGGATGTGGACTCCTTAAAGAGTTCTAGTCTGTTTGTTACTGGTAGATCCAATATATTTCCATCATGAGTGGGGTTCCTAACTATCTTATCTAAGTAATTTTCAGAGAAAGCATTTAGTAATCTTTCACAGGATGTCCTATCACATACACCACTCACAAAACTGTGATTTTCCCAATTAATTGTTGGATGATTAAAGTCTCCACTGATGATTACAGTCTGGTTGGTGAATGTACGTACAAGTGAACCGAGATTTTTCTCTAAAGTTTTTAGTTACATCAGGAAATGAGTATTGTGGGTAGTATAAGGATCCAATTATCATTTTATGCCCACCCCTGGTACTGAGTCTTACTCAAACAGACTCACATGCAGCTTCAATTTCTATCTCAGTGGATTTTAGTTTCTTGTCTACTGTGACAAATACACCACCTCCATTTTCCATATGCCTATTTTTTCGATATATGCTTAAATTTTCCTCAAAAAATCTCAGTGCTTTCTGTTTCAGGTTACAATCAGCCTTCGTACCTAGTATTAAGTGAGCTTCAATGCTTTTCATGAGCGCATCAAACTGTGGCACTTTGTTTAGAATGTTTTGGCAGTTTATCATTAGGATTTTAACACTCTCATCTGTAGGAGGCATTTCTTTCACTCTTACACTGTTACTTCTGTTTTTCCTACAGCTATTGTCATTTGGCTTGGGTGGAGCATCACATAAGCTAAAAAAATACCTTGTGTGCACCCCACACACAATCAGCTACCTGGATAGCAGCCTCTGATGTGTAGTGCACACCTGACGCATTTAGTGGGACCCTACAGTTCTCAACGCTATGGTGCAAGTCCAGGAAGTCACTGCCTAGCTTGTCACAGAACCGTTAAAGTCTCTGGAACAGTCCTTCCACTCAGAGGACCATGATAAATAGGGCTGTTGATAATGCTGCAAATTGTAAGCCCATCGAAACTCCACATGCGAGATTGGTCTTCTCAACCTTCTCTGCCAGTCACTGGAATTACCCAAGCCCAGACAACAGGCATCATTTGTTCCAACATGCATCACAATTTGCAGTTGATTGCACCCTGTTCCCTCAATGGCTGCCGGAATACCCTCTTCAACACGTTGAATGAGACCCCCAGGCATACACACTGAAAGCACCTGATATCCTCTCCTGCCCCTTTATGCCATATGTTTGAACTGCTGATGATTGATAGACCCCACCTCTTTATTGTTTGCTTCCTCTTGATGTCAGACAAAACAGGTTTACCCAAAACAGATGAACTGAGTCCCACTTTCTGAGTCTCAGTTTCAGTGAAAGAATCTCAAACTTGTTTCTTTGGGGGGATCAGTACAACATCCTGAGTCCTTCCTGGCCCCCATCCACCCTGTACAGGGTGTGTAGATATACCACTGACATGCCATGTGCAGTCAAGTGGATGAGTAATGGCAGATCCTATACTTTCTGCAAAGGAGACAGAATCCACAGGAGAGGATAGTACTTGAAGTACCTCGTACTAGTACCACAGGTCGCTACTCTCTGGAGCTCTTCCAACACACTGATTCATAGCAGCTGCCAATTGTTTGACAGTAGAGAGGGCAACTTCCAACTGCTTATGAACATCATCCATCTCATCCCATGTTCGTGAACAGCATTCACAGTTGGACTGCATTTTGGCTGGTGCAATGTATTACAAGGCAGTGAAAAAATAACTTTAAATAAAGCCCGCTGACTATCTTTTAGCCTGTTGAGCTAAAAGGTTGGTAATTCCCTAGAAGAATTGAAGCAAAAACACAAAATGAGATCTCTATTAAGACAACACAAAAACCTGTGGTAAAAATTACTAGTTTCCAAAGTGTTTTGAGGTTAATTATAGTTGTTAGCAAACTAAAAAACAGACTTAATTTACAATAAATGCATATAATATATATGACTATTCCTCTTTATGGGAAAATTAGCTGTAACACAATATGTTAATTTGAATATCTGCTACAATAACTAAATTTACTACAAACTGCTCATAGATTATGCAGTGGACAACGGTAGCCTCTGACAATTCTCGAAAGTGCACTTTTATTTGTGTTGATATAGAGTGAAATTTGTGAATCACAAACACTGATTTGTTATTAAATAAGTTACATGTCCACAACACTTGTACCAGTAACTTACAAAAACATAGTTTTGTAAGTATTCAAAAATTCTCATAACCAATCTGTTTCTAATGTAATTGTACAATGAAATTAGAGAACAGTTGTTTTGGATGAGAATAGGCCTATTGTTCTTAAAAATTTTAGAAGAGTGCAATTGAG
Source organism: Schistocerca nitens (assembly GCF_023898315.1). Lineage (NCBI taxonomy): Eukaryota > Metazoa > Arthropoda > Insecta > Orthoptera > Acrididae > Schistocerca > Schistocerca nitens. The sequence continues at coordinate 45,817,980 of NC_064619.1, read as the reverse complement.
TTTAAGCCTATAATAGACTGTAACAGTGTGATTATGTTTGGAATTTTGCAATGTATCACAATTTAGCTATACTGTAGAACTGTGTGCCTTCAGGGAAAATAACTGCTGTAGCATTCCCTTACTTTTAGTTGTTCACACCACCAACATAGCATGGCCATGTTAGTTAATGTTACAAAGCCATATCAGTCAATGAACTAGTGAAAGGTTCATCCTCCTTAGGACCCACAGGTTAATCTGTCCTCTCCACTGAGAAAACCTCCATTGTGGTTGCACCTATCAAATGGCTGTCTGTGTGTCGATGTAAGCGAACCACCCTTCGTTACCAAGGTCCATGGTTCAAGGACAGAAGGAGATTGTTGGGGCGGGAGGGGGGGGGGGGGAGGTATTTAACAAAATAGTTTGCTTTCCATCAGTCACACTACAGACTACCATAAAGATTGGAACTTTGGATTATCTTGTGTTTGGGAAAAAGAAAAAAGGCCCAGTCACCGTATTACAATTCAGTGATGATGAAATGAAGTTTTAAGTGGTGAAAATCCGCTTTCTTTTATAAGGTTATGGAAGAATTTATTTTGTATATGGTTAAGTTATCTAGGAATTTTGAAACTTACCTCTGTCTGTATTTGTAAAAGTGAAAGGAAATTGTGTTCTTAATCTTGGTCTATTTTTCTTATTCTCCTCAAAAACAAAACAAAAATTAAATTCCTTGTTTTTTTTTCCCAGATGTGATGTTTTTAACACCATGGTTATAAACTTATTTCTGTCAGACAAGTTACATATAAGATTTTTACTAGAACTAGAACATTATGCAAATATGGTTGTTTCCCTTCACTCAACTAACTTGGTTAATTTTGTAGTATGTATATTTTTTCTCACTCATTTAATAAAGAATCTGATTAACCAAGGAAACAGGAATTTTTACCTTTCCAGGCTTTCAGCAGCCCCAGGGGCCTTCGAACAATTTCAGAAACTGCTGTAACATCATTTGGAACTAAAAGACAAAACGAGGAAGAGGAAGAATATGGTGACGATTATTTTGAATATGACAATGAGAATCCTGTGTTTCAACTGGGAGAGCAGGATAACATTACTGAAGAGTCAACAGAGGAGCCAGTTATCTCTCTCAGAGGTAAACAAATAATTGATTAAAATGATGTAACAGTTACCAACTTACTACAGATATTATCATAATCTTTCCTTTAAGATAAAAATATTCAAAAGTACATTTCCTCAGTGCATTGTCATATATGGGCAATGAAATCAAATTTTGTTTCTCAGTCTATCTTGAACGCTGCTCTTAAGATCACCACTGGCTCTCTTCAGTTATACGTGCTGATTGCCTAATCCTGCACAGTATTGCTGTAGACAGATAGTGTACAAAATTTTTGTCTTACCTCCTTCACAAATTTTATTTGGTAGGCAGAAGCAGATAGCATATGACTGCTGTTTTTCTTGTTTGTGACTTGTAAATGGATAAATTTGGGCTCATTAACTCAGTAACTTAGGCTTTACAACTATACTTCATCGTAGAATCAGGGTTTTCTATTGTTGTAGATCTGTTTCATGAATCAGACTGTAAAATTTTCATTTAAATATGTCCAGTGTATACTATGAAAAAATTGGGAAAAAAACATCAGATCAGATAACTGAATGTAATGAAACATGTAGATGCTATTAATAGTGCAGAGTATGTGTGAGAAACTGAAAATAATCTAAATATAGTGGCAAAGGGTAGAAGAAAATATATATTTTCCAGGATATGACAAGCATTTTTAAGAATTCACATGCAGTTGGTGTGTACAAAACTGATAAAAAGTGAAACAACTTTTGAAAATCCCACTTTTTTTGGTGTTATAAGATTAACTGAATACAGAAACAAAATTGTTTTGATGTCAGTGGGGCAACTGCAAAGCTGTTGGAGAATTATTCATTATACTTTTGTATGAGAGAATGCTTTACTGTAGCTGTTATTTTAATATTTAATGTTTTCTTTGCACCTGTGCATATGAAAAATGTAAATATTCAGGAACTCTCTTACCAGTGTTGATATATTTCATTTTATCATTACATATTTGACTATAATTACATGGTTTTACGTATTTGAATTTAATTCTACATAAACTTGCATATTATTGCTTTTTTCCCGTCTTATTCTCATTAGGTTGCTCCCTAGGAACACTATTGAATCGGACATACTACAGAAGTTGAAAATGGGAGGTACATTATCTCTAAAAACCACATTTTAGTGCAAAAAAATGTGGTTAATTGCACTTTGAGTTGGATAATGTAGGGTGTGATTCTTCTTAATTTTGTAATATTTGAAATTTCAGTTCTCAAAAGCAAAGCTGATGTGATAACAATACTCTGTGTTGCACTGTTATAGCCATTAGTATGTGTGGTGGAAGGTTTGGGTTTTGTTGAGATTGGCAGTGGGGCAAACGAAAGATTACCATCCCAAAGTTTTGCAGCTACTAGTAACTTCTAGTGATTCAGAATGAGAGAGCTAGGGAATATATGCACTAAGAAAGTTTGTTAAATAATACTTCTTAGAGAGTTCATGACTTTTTGTGTTTATGATGCCTCCTGTTGCATCAAAGTGTGTGGTGCTGTATAAGTAACAAACTACGTCTGTTTAGTCATTGATGAAACAAAAGGTGGCCATCTCATTGTTGGCAAACTTGATGGAGAAGGATCCTCAAAGCCAATAACAATAAAAGTGTGAGAACAGTAGCTCATTAGTGAATGGCAGTCTTAAATTGTTGTGGCTTGTGGGAATCCAAGAGGAAAATCTTCTTGTTAGGTATTTGGCAGGAGAAAACAGATATAAAGGTACTGAAGTCTGCAAGCTTTTGGAGCCAGTGGCTCCTTCTTCTGGCAGAAGGGCTGGAGCGGAAGGAGGAGGGCAAAGGAAAAGGACTGGTGAGGCTTAGGAGATAGGGAGAGTTCAGAAAAGTCACCCAGAACCCCAGTTCAGGGCAGACTTACAGTACAGGATGAGAAGGAAAGGTTGATTGTTGGGGACTGTACCAGAAAGATTTGAAAACTTGAGAGCTTAAAGGTGGAAGAAAGGGGAAATATACAAAACAAAGATTACTGACATCACATCATGCTTGAGTTAAGAGTGGAAACCCAAGTGCATTGTATGTGGGTATGAGAGGGGTGGAATAGGGTCTGAATAGGGTCTGAAGAAAGGAATAGTTACTGAGAAGATGTGCTGAGACTGAAAAAATTAAAATAATGAAGGCTAGGGCAATTCCAACAACAAGCACATGTTGAGATGCCAGTTCTCACCTGCAGAGTTCTAATAAACTGGTTCCAGGGGAAGAATGCAGATGGCACTTGCAGTGAAACTGGCACCAAGGTCATGACTGTCATGATGTAGAGCATGGTCCACAAGAGGATAATGTATGTTACCGGTATACACCCTCTGAATCCTAACTAATAACTTGATGGTAGTGATGTCAATGTAAAAGGCTGAAGAGTGTTTATATAACAGCTGGTATATGACGTATTATTTCACACATAGCTCTCCCTTTGTTGTTATTTGTTTTGCCAGTTACAGAGCTGGTACAGATGGTGGTTGGGTGATGCACAGGATAAGTCTTACAGTGGGGACAGGCACAGGGGCAGCAGCCATAGGATAGGGAAATGGATACAGAAGGAGCTTACAGTCTTTCAAGGACATTGTGGAAATTGGGAGGCTGATGAAAAGCTATTCTAGGCATTGTGGGCAAAGTGGCGGACACAGTGGAACTCATTTCAAGGCATGATTTTAGGAAATTATAGCTTGTCAAGTAGCTGACTAAGACATTCAAGATCATGATAATACTGAGTGACAGGAGGTGTTCTCCTAAGTTGTTTTTTGGGGTGATAAGCAGTACCAGGATTGGATGTGATGGCCCAGGAAATCTGCTTTTGAACCAGGCTGTTGGAATAATTATATCCAGTAAAGGCTGAAGTGAGAGTGGTGGTGTATTGCTGTAAAGGGCCTGCATCTGAACAAATACATTTGCCTCAAATGCTGAGGCTGAATGGGAGGAAGTGTTTGGCATGGAAAGAATGGCAATTGTCAAAATGTAGTACTGTTGTTTGTTAATAGGTTTAATGTTGACAGGAGTGTGTAGCTGACCTTTGGTGATTATGAGGACAACATCAAGGAAAGTGGCATGGATTTGAAATAAGGCAGTTCGAAATTTAATTGGGAGAATGACTTCAGATATTCCAACAGTTTTAATAGCCTCAGCATGAGTCCATATGGCAAAGATGTCACCAATCTATCTAAATGAAAGCAGAGGCTGCAGACCTATGGATCCCAAGTAAGCTCCCTCCAAGCATCCCATGAAAAGGTTGGGAAAGGAAGGAGCAATCCTGATTCCTATGACCATGCCCCTGATGTATTTGTATGTCTGCCCCTCCAAGGTAAAGTAGTTGTTGGTAAGTATAAAGTTGACTAAGATGAGCAAGAAGGATGGTATAGGTTTGAGATCAGGTGGGCCCTGGTTGAGGTAATGTTCACCAGCAAACAGACCATTTACACGGGAGATGTTGGTATAAAGTGACGTGGTATTAGTGGTGGCAAGTAGACAAGCATGGTGTGTGATGGAATGGGACGGACACAGATTTCAGATGATCTAGGAATTTGTAGAAGGAGAGAACTCTGGTGCAGTGGAAATTGGGAGATGAGACATAGAGGTCACAGGTTAGGCAGGTAAGAGCAAGAGATTGCTGTATCCGAAACTGAAAAAGTGGCTGGTGTAGAGTAGGATTACATACAGAAACAGGGACTTTCGGTGCTAGGCCTTTGGGGGTAACTTCCAGGGACAAGCATGTTTCAAGAAACAGAATGTGGGACCTTAGTGTTAATAGTGCAAAAGCATATTTTTGAAAAGACTGAACGTAATACATGATGGGATTCATCATGGCAAAAGAGGAGGGTTTGGAGTATTTTAGATGGTGTGAGTGGCAAAAAAGAAGCAGAAGAGGGGAAAAGAAAGAAACAAAGAGAAAAAAGGAAAAGTATTGGAAAAATAGATACAAAAATCATCAGAACTGACGAGGGTCAAAAAGAGGTAATGTGTGGGTGACAATTTCTATAGTACAAAGACTTCCCTCCCATGTTGATGACAACAGTTATTTCTTAGATCATCTAAAGTCTGTGACCATCCACTCCCATCACAGTCCTTGCTTGTCATCATTGATGCTGCCCCCCTCTGTGCCAACATCCTCCTTGTACATGGTTTGTCTGCTGATGAACAGTTCCTCAGTCAGCTTCCACCTGATTCGAAATCTATGATGTGTTCCCTGCTCACTTTAATCAATGTTATACTTAAAAACAGATCAAGGGTGCAGCCTTTGGAATCAGGAAGGTTCCTTCCTATGCCAACCTCTTCATGGGTCACTAGGAAGGGACTTCCCTGGAATCCATGAGCCTAGCCTTTGTTTGGTTTAGATACATGGCTGACATATTTGCCATATGGGCTCATGGTGAGGCTGACCTGTACACATTGTTGGAATCTCTTAAAGTAATTCTCCCAATTACATTTCAAATGGCCCTATTCCGAATCCAACACCACTTTTCTCAAAATTGCCATCGTTCTCGCTGAGGGTCAGCTACACATCTCTGTTGACAGTTAACTTACTAACGAACAATAGTGCTTACAGTTTGATATTTGCCATCATTGCTGTGTCAAACATTACCTCCCATGCAGCCTTGGCATTAGAGGCAAATGTATTTGTTCAGATGAAAACTCTTTACAGAAATGTACCACCATTCTCACATCAGCCTTCACTGGATATAATTACCCCTTTAGCCTAGTTCAGAGGAGATTTCCTTGGCTATCACATCCAATCCTGTTACTGCTTATCCTTCCAAAAAATATTGTAGGAATATGTCTCCAGTCACTCAGCATTTTCATGGAGTTGAATGTATTAATTGGCTACTTCAACAAGGCTATGACTTTCTAAAATCATGTCTTGAAATGAGGTCCATCCTGCCTGACATTTTGGCCACAGTATCTAGAATAGCTTTTCCTCAGCCTCCCAATCCCTGCAGTTTCCTTGACAGACTCTATACTCCTTCTGCACCCGTTCCCGTATCCTATGGTTCCTATCCCTGTGACTGTCCCCACTGTAAGACTTGTACCATGCACCCTCCTAACACCATCTATACCAGCTCTGTAACTGTCAAAATGTATGATATCAAAGGGAGAGCCACGTACGAAACAACACATCATGTGCCGTTACATAAACAGTGTTCAGCCTTTTACATTGGCATGAGTACCACCAAGTTGTCAGTTAGGATGAATGGACATATTCAGAGGGTGTATACTTGTGACACACAATATCATGTTGTAGAGCATCTTCTACTATCTGACAGTCATGACTACAGCCACATTTGCCATTTGCACTCTTCCGCCACACACGAGTTTCTCAGAACTCCTCAGGAACTGGCTGTCACAACATGTGCTTGGTTCTTGTCACCCACTGGCCTTCATTTATGTTACTTTCTTTGGCTTCAGCATTTCTTCTCAGTAACTATTCCTTTTTTCAGTCCCTTTTAATTTTCTAAATCTTTTATTTTCTGACTTGTCTATCCCCTCCTCCTCCCCCCCCTCACCCCCCCCCCCCCCAATGCCCCACCCCTGCACACACACACATACAATGAACTTAGGTTTCCACTCTTATTAACTCATGCACAGTGTTTTGTCAGAAATCTTTGCCGTGCATATTATCCTATCTTCTTCAGCCCCTCTGCCAGAAGAAGGAGCCACTGACCCCAAAAGCTTGCAGATTTCAGTACTTTTCTTTCTGCTGCTGCTCCTTGGTGTTTAGATTTTTTATCTATCCAATTACATTATATTTTCAAATATTGATTAGTTTCATTGTTATGTATTCGAATCCCATGACTCACAAGGTGGCAACTGCCCTTCATGTACTCTTTTTGCATTTAATCCTTTTCTCCTGTCTTGTTCATGCATCGCTGAGGAAGTGTATCTATGAAGAAGTGTGCAACAGCTACCCAGAAGTAAATAAAATAATTTCATACACAAAGAAAATGTTTCTAAATGTCCTGTCTTATGTGTTGCTCTTTAGAGATCTGATGTCGAACATAGTGTTGCCACCTGAGCGTATCTTAGTGAGGTGGTGCACATGGATTGAAGTTGTCAGTTTCTATAATGATTATTTCCAAGCCATATAACCTGTGATTGATTCATTTATGAGAGAGAGCCTTCAGTTTCAGTATAAGAGGCACAGAATGCTGTCATTGAACCTAAAATCAAAAATGTTTTTGTATATATCCATGTCAACTTTTTCTTGCTTGTTAGTAGCAAAAAATTAGAATCTCTTGGACCATCTCTACAGAAATCATTAGAATTGGTTGAGAATGTCAAATGCAAGCTGACTGGCATTAGAGATGGTTTTGGGACGGGGGTAGTGAATAAGTTTGATACTGTTTTTGGAAGAAATCCAGGCTACTCCACTTTTCCTTCTATTGGCAATGTCCTCAGTGGAGGAGATGAAGACACTATAGCTGAAATCTCTCCAGAATTACACAGGAACTGAAACTGATGGTAGCAAAGCAAAGCAGAAATGTTTAACCACATTTTCATGCTTCAGACTGTATACAGAAATTGTGGATCTGTAATCATAATATATCATAGAGCTCCAAATAAAATATTTTGACCAGTATTTGAAAGAAATCATAGATCATACTCATCTACAAGAAGGTTAACAGAAGTGATCCTCAAACCTATCATCCAGTGTTATCAATATCTATCTCTTATAGGATCTTAGACCACATTATGAGCCCAAACATGATGAGGTATCTCAAACTCTCTTCCATGTCAGTAAGCAAGTGACTTCTAATTATAAATCCATCACCTTCCACCTGCATCCTCAAAACTTTATTAGAGGATAGCTTCTGTCAAAATATTGAACACTTTTTATGGAAAATACTCATTAACAATTGCTCAGTTTGGCCTCTGTAAAGGAGTTTTTGCAGAAAAAATTTACAAGTGCTCAGTTTGGCTTCTGTATAGGAGTTTCTGCAGAAAAATTTATAAATGATCTGGTAGAATTAAACAAGAAAAGTTACCAAGCTGACATTTTCTGTGAGCTTGCCAAGATATTTCATTATATAGACATAATATTTTGCTATAGAGACTAAAGCAAACAGCATTAAAATCATCCCCCTTGCATGGTTGGGATCATAATTTAACAACAGAAAGTCACATTCACAAATGTCGCCACAGTGATAAAACGTGATTAAGAATGAGAAAAGTTTATGTATGGTCTTCTGCAGAGTTGGGTATGCAGTACACACATGTGTTTGATCTACAGTAAGGATTTACTAAAGCCCTTAGAATACTCTTCAAAACACTGTAATGTTTTCTCTCAATACCAATAAGGGCCCAAAAACAACAGCACCATATAAAGCTAGGAGTATAATGGAACAGGCTTACAACTTGCTCACAGTAGACAACTTAACTACTAATATTGCAAAAGTTCATAGCACACAGTTTCAGAGAAATAAGAATTATTTGCATCTACCAAAAATAGGGAAAATTGGGCATACACTTAGTGAATCTCAATGTATGAAATTAGTAGGCAGTTGGATGGGCAACAAACCCAGGTGGTGCTAGCATATGGATAAGGTCTCTGACTCACAGCACTGATTTGAAGGTGGGATTGTTAGCACACTTATCATACTTTCAACTGTAGAGTCCTTAAACATAATTTTCTGGATCAGTACAGTGTCGCACAAAAAAGTAATTATTTCTCAGAACCATGTAGTGAAAATATTGTGCAAAGATTATAACAAAACCTCTTGGAGAGGCCTAGTAGGGGATACAGAGATTATTATTTCATGATCATTGTATTTGTCCCAGTCGTGAATTTAAGATGAACTGTGAAATTTACAACCCCAATACTAGATATAAAAATAATTTCCATATACATTTTTCATTCTTGTTTAGATTTCAAGGTGGAATTGTATAGCCTTGAGAAAGTCTTTAATGGGTTTTGGTTGTGCCACATATCAGGCAAGACACGAAATTTGTGGGTATTAAAAATGAGATAAAAATTTCCTTAGTTTGCTACTCATTCTGGATTTATCAAAATATTTGCATGCAGAGAGATAAATTCCAGTTAACATTGATGTTAAAATTAAACAGGATTCAGTTTCCCAGTATACAGGCAGCTGATTACAGTCTCCAAGATCAGTAAAGTCAAATTAATTTTTACTGTGTTACAACAGATGCAACAACATCTCAATAATTTAAGAGGGAGAACAGAGGCCTTTTTTTTTTCCAGAGTAGCTAATTTATAACATATTAAAATTGTAACTTTGTAACATAGTAATAATTCCCGTAGTTAATGATACACGTAGTTTACCACTAGTGGTAATTTTGGTAATTTTTTTTAGTATACGTCACAAAAATTCCCAGCAATTGCTGCTTCTGTCACTTTGTGTGTAATGTGACCTATACTTTTCCCATGACATGATTTACATAACATGATTTGAAAGTGAGTAAGAGAATGAATAACTATACAAAACAACTTCCTTTGTGCACAACACCATTGGAAGGGATGATCTTCTACTGGATTCCAAGGCAGTCAACAGCCAAAGAGGTCTGCACACTACCCATATAGTGACCTCACCATTGAGACCCAAGTCAGTGACTGAAAGTGGGGGATAACAAATTGTGGCTGGTAAAGTCCACTACCTGGCTGTAATGTACCACCTTATAGCCATTAAGAAAAATGTAGTCCTTCTCAGGATGCCAGTGTGTGATCTTCCTCAGTAATTGTTGAGAAATATTTATTCTCAAGATAAGTTTACAGATTTTCTCATTATCAGATATTAATTGGTTCATTTCGTCAGTTAGCCAAAAAGTTGGCTATACAAAGTGAATAAATAAATAAACCAAAAACATTTGAGAATACGATTTAAATCTTCAAACCACTCATCCTAATAGTGGCTGTGGAGAGATCATGCATTGCTGTCCTGAATTTTACATTTTACCATCTGTAGCCCCCCCCCCCCCTCCCTCCACAAGCATTGTTACAGTGAAAGAAACCATATAAAGTCTTCTCACTCATCTCCAGACTGCCCACTGCTTCTGATGTGTGGTTTCCTCCACTAATGAAAGGAACCATTAGTGCACATTCATTGCAGGGGCAATTGTAGAAGTCAGTCAAGGGGGTGGGGGGGGGGCTAATGGGGGGAAGGAGGGGGTTAGGGGGAATGGAATATCGCTCAACAAAAGGAGAGTTGGGGTCCTCCACTAACAAACTGCTGAAATTTGGTGTTGCTTAAAGTAGGTTTTGGTAACTGTTTTGGAGTTCAGGGTAATAACATGTCTACAGAATGTGTGTGCCTGGGAAAATAAATACAATTTGACCCAGATTTCCAGCGTTTTCAAAGTTTTTGTCTGAGGTCAGAAATTTAAGTTTTGGTAGGCATACCCAGCATATTTAGCTTTCTTGATTATTGTAAGTGGTACCTGTACATTAATGTGCATCCAATGTATATTAAGAAATAATAAGTCGCCCATTGTAAGTTAAATGATATTTATTGGATTAGATAGTAAGTTATTTGCCACTCTTATTCTTTTGTTAAAATGTGTTTGAAATACATTGCAACCTATATTGCTACATAATTATTTAAAAAAAAATGATTGAATCTGTTGAAGTAATATATTCGCTGATTTCTGAATTCATTTTATCCAGTGTAATAAGATACTTTGTTGGGGGAGCGGGCGCTATAGCCCCCATAGCGCCCCCACCCCCACCCCCCACCCCCCTTCCATTTGCCGCTGCCCCTGATTCATTGTGATTTATGTCCTCCACATTTTGGCTGGGAAATTATCTCTTATTTTGGGAGATGATACACAAAGTATGAAACATTTACTAACCATTCCTTCTATTTTGAATGCCTAAAGATGTTCTTAGAGTCATTTGTACACATGTTTTCTGTAGTATTTTAACTAATTATATTACTCTTAATGTTCTTTTGCATCAACTTTCATAATCTAGCCATTATCACCACAGTAATTCTCATTGTCACTGATTGTTTCATTTCTGTCATGTTCATTAATTAACTCACTTTTCATAATAATATTGAATGTAGTTCAGAGTGCTCCCCTGACTTAAAGCTCTCACTACAGACTGCCAACATTATTTTCATAGAAGTTACACTCTAGCACTTTGTACCAGTGTTTTCTGTTCACATAATTCAAAACTTCTTTGTAATATCCTTGCATTTTTTACACCTAATCATTGTCACATTGGTAAGATAAATAATGTGTAAAAGAAATATATAAGATTTTATTTTATTTTACCGGTTTTTGTCATTAACTTTACTATTTCTTTTTCCTGGGTAGCACAGAAAATTTAAAATTTGACTGGATGATCACAGAGTGGTCCAAATGTTCACAGACATGTGGCAATGGTGGATTTCAGGTAAATAAATAGTTTCATTTTATCACTTTATCACATACTTTTTAATAATGCAGTGCCTATTTCATTATGAAACATATGTTTTTTAAGTATTTGGAGCATTCATCTTCAAAAACATTTTTGATAATTTCACTTTATCATAAATAATTACTCTTTTGATTATTGTTCACTATTCTCTATTTACTAGTTGTGTAAGAAGATCAGAAAGCCTAGCATGTATTTGTTTGTACTGTATAACATTCTATAGACAAAAAATTCTGATTATCTAACGGTTCAACTTGAAGACCAATGCAGGAGGATGGAAAAATACTAGAAATGTTACAAGTATAAAATGCTGTAAGAATGGGTGTAGTCAGTTAAGGAAACATGTGATCCATTGTAATTCACTATACAGGGTGGTCCATTGATTGTGACCAGGCCAAATATCTCACAAAATAAGTGTAAAACGAAAAAACTACAAAGAACAAAACTTGTCTAGCTTGAAGGGGGAAACCAGATGTTGCTATAGTTGGCCTGCTAGATGGTGCTGCCATAGGTCAAACGGATATTAACCACGTTCTTTTAAATAGGAACCTCCATTTTTTATTACATATTTGTGTAGTATGTAAAGAAATATGAATATTTTAGTTGGACCACTTTTTCGCTTTGTGATAGGTTGCGCTGTACTAGTCACAATTTTAGGTGAACAGTTGCTAATAGGTAGGTTTTTTAAATTAAAATACAGAATGTAGGTACGTTTGAATATTTTATTTCGGTTGTTCCAATGTGATACATGTACCTTTGTGAACTTATCATTTCTGAGAATGCATGCTGTTACAGCGTGATTACCTGCAAATACCACATTAATGCAATAAATGCTCAAAATGATGTCCATCAACCTCAGTGCATTTGGCTATATGGGTAACGACATTCCTCTCAACAGCTAGTAGTTCGCCTACCGTAATGTTTGCACAGGCATTGACAATGCGCTGACGAATGTTGTCAGGCGTTGTCAGTGGATTACGACAGCAAATAGCCTTCAACTTTCCCCACAGAAAGAAATCCGGGGATGGCAGATCAGGTGAACATGCGGGCCATGGTATGATGCTTCGACAACCAATACACCTGTCATGAAATATGCTATTCAATATCACTTCAACTGCACACGAGCTATGTGCCAGACATCCATCACGTTGGAAGTACATCACCATTCTGTCATGCAGTAAAACATCTTGTAGTAACATTGGTAGAGCATTACGTAGGAAATCAGCATACATTGCACCATTTAGATTGCCATCGATAAATTGGGGGCCAATTATCCTTCCTCCCATAATGCCGCACCATACATTAACCCACCGAGGTTGCTGATGTTCCATTTGTCACAACCATCTTGGATTTTCCATTGCCCAATAGTGCATATTTTGCCGGTTTACATTACAGCTGTTGGTGAATGATGCTTCGTCGCTAAACAGAACGCGTGCAAAAAATCTGTCATTGTCCCATAATTTCTCTTGTGCCCAGTGGCAGAACTGTACATGACATTTAAAGTCGTCGCCATGCAATTCCTGGTGTATAGAAATATGGTGCAATCAATGTTGTTGTTGTAGCATTCTCAACACCGAGGTTTTTGTGATTCCCGATTCTCGCCAGTTTGTCTGCTACTGGTGTGCAGATTAGCCGCGACAGCAGCTCAAACACCTGCTTGGGCATCATCATTTGTTGCAGGTCGTGGTTGATGTTTCACATGTGGCTGAACACTTCCTGTTTGCTTAAATAACGTAACTATCCAGCGAATTGTCCAGACACTTGGATGATGTCATCCAGGATACCGAGCAGCATACATAGCACATGCCCTTTGGGCATTTTGATCACATTAGCCATACATCAACATGATATCGACCTTTTCCGCAATTGGTAAATTGTCCATTTTAACACAGGTAATGTATCACGAAGCAAAAACCGTCCGCACTGGCGGAATGTTCGTGATACCATGTACTTATATGTTTATGACTATTACAGGTCCATCATTCACAAAGTGAAGAAAGTGCTCCAACTAAAACATTCATATTTCTTTACATACTACATGAATATGTAATAAAAAATGGGGGTTCCTATTTAAAAAAAACGCAGTTGATATCCATTTGACCTATGGCAGCACCATTTAGCGGGCCATCCATAGTGCCATCTGGTTTCCCCCTTCAAGCTAGAAGAGTTTTGTTCTGTGTAGCTTTTTCATTTGATGCTTATTTCGTGAGATATTTGGCCCATTCACTATCAATGGACCACCCTGTATATCGTCGCTAAGCAATGAAAACCTCGTAACTCAAATTGGTCAAATTTTACAGGAGAAACAAAAAACTAATTATAGAAGTCACATGGGGACCTGATTAGTCAAATGTAGCGGTTTCTACTACACAATATGGATCTGGTCATTGGTACATAAGACTTTATTATGCACTTCAAATTGTCTGCCAGTTTTTGACGAGGTTTTCACAGTTATTTTTTTGGTAGTGATGGAGATAAGAGGCATGTAACGAGTGCACAGTTAAGAACTGAAATGAGTGAATGTTTAATTTGTTTAAAAAAATACTTACTTAAACTTTGCATTATTTGTGTATTATGAAACATCTGTAAGGATACATTGTTACAGATATAAAGTGAAATGAATAATTTCACATTGATCAAAATATTGGAATCTGGATTTTAATAAATTATAGTGTTTAAAAAAAACAGAAACTGTAAACATTTGTGCAGTTTATTAACATTTATTATTGTTACTATTACGCTACTATCTCAGTCATAGGTGGCTGTAAACAAGTTTATTTTCGGCTGCATTTTTTTTAGGCACGGACATGTTCTCTCATTACAAATGTGAGGCAGTGTGTCATAAAATGAATGCACATCCCTTGGAAGGACCAGCTTTAGTTGTTGCAAATGTGTAAACTTTTCTGCACTGATCTTTAGTGGTGAAATGTAGAGAGGGGGCACTGTAAATGAGCTGGGTATGTTTGACATCCTTCTTGGAAGTGGTTCCCATGTATCGCTGAATTTCAATTTATATTTCATTTTTCCAGAGGGACATACTTGGCCGATTAGACGAATACAACGAGAGTTTATCATAGGACTTGAAAAACATGTGGTCCAAATAACTGGCAGCATAAGGTCTAGGACTTTGTCTTGCGGTAGTAAAAACTTCTACATAGCCAGTAGGAGTATAAATGTGTGTGTTTTTCAACTTCCTTTCTATGGTGGAGTGCTTTCTCCAGAAATTTTTGCACTATTGTAACACCTTTCTGATTGGTGAGATGAGCCAGTGCATTACTCATGACTGAGTTTCGATTCTGGTACGTGCATCCGTAGCTATAGAAAATAGCTTCTGAATAATTTTGGATGAACGTTTCTATAAAATGCACGAGTATACTGGCAAATTCCGAAGCTGTTAGTCCACCTTCACTCTCGTGCCAAAGGTAACAATAACCATTGTTACTTTTTAAATCATAGATGGTAAAGTTGTGGACCTTCAGTTTGCTTTTGCAGTACAGTGCAGATGCTTTTAGTCTGGGAGAAAGCAGAAGTGCTTGAAGGTCAATAGTAAACACTCTAGCTGGTCCTAATTTATCACTATTTTTTGCTTCCCTTGCCTCAGTTTTTCGGGTCATATGCAAAGAGTATTCATTGTCTGAGAGATTGCCTGTCTGGTGAGAACAACAAAGGTTTCTCTGGTCCTTTTTAGGCGAAAATAAGTTTAGATTATTTTCATCGAATATCTCGCAGAACTGTTTGTAAGCAGCTGGGATTTGTCCTCTTTTCTTGCAAAATTCTATATATTCCCCATGTATATCTGATTTACTCTTCACATTAGGTTCCAAGTAGAGTTAAGTGGAAGAACGACGGCAGTAATGCTATTCCAGTTTCAGCAACTCTGCAAAAAAATCTGTTGCTGATTGTCGTCCACCTGAAACTTTCATTGGTCTCTCCTGCATTTGAGGCCCTTCTGCAAACGTTCTTCCTGATGCACTAGATGCCCATGTTTTGACATTCCATTCACCTAAGCGCAAAATTTTCAGAAACATGGTCTTGCAGACAGTTTTTTCTGTCCTTCTAATACAAAATTGTAATATAGTGTGTTAGAACAGTGAGATTTATAAGGTTCTGAATTATTTCTGCATCTTTTAACTGGAACGTAGTAGACATGGCTTCTAACAAAAATTTTTCTTTCACCTCAAGATATGTCCTGCCAGAAATGATAAAATATTAGTTGTCTCTGCTCTTCTGTAATATCCTTGAAATTCCTGTTCCGATTTAAGGAAGAATATTTACAAGTACATCGTGGTTTCATTTCCCTCCTACTTCTGCTCATTGTTGGTCTCTTGGTGCCAACCTCATCTTTTTGCATTCCTAAATAATCCTGTCCCCTCGTACCTTTTTATTTCTGCAAACTTTGAAGTGATTGATTGCTTTTCCTTGTACAGTGCTGGTTAGTACTTTTTACTCCCACATCAACTTCATCATCGTTGTCTTCCATGCTGATGTTACTGCTATGGTCATTTTTGTTTTTATCTGGATCATACACATCACTACTGCCACTCGAGATATCATCGTCACTGCTGGGTTCGAAAAGAATTTCAAACTCAGAAGTGGAATTCGCCTCTGTATTGGCTTCTTTTTCCGCATTATCTGTAGTGTAAACAATAATATTTAAATAATATAATCACCTCAACTTTCAAACAAGGATCTTTCCTGAAGTTACAACAATAGAAACTACAGTTTACCTTCATTTTGTAGGTCTACTCTTTCTTTTGGTGCAGGACAAGGGGAACCTGACTAGAATCTTCTTCTGGTGATTTTATATGATATGATCTGTTGTCAGCTTGTTTCACAAGGTGAAGAGTGAATTTACTCTTTTTACCCATAGCTGAAAATAATCTAGTTACTGTAGAATGTATAGGATTCTGTTAAGTTCTAAAATTAGAACCTCATGTGTACCGAGTGCAGTCTGCTTTAGTGCGATGAAAAACTCGTAAGTCAACATTGTATTTAACGAGGTCATTATTAATTCTGTATATTAAAATACAATACATATATACCTAGAAATACTAACACGTACCTGTAGCAATAAAGCAGTGTTGGGTCTGTCAGTCAAAAAGGTTACTATCACATCAAAAAACGTTTTAATCTCGGAGCATGTGTTCGCCCTGCACACTAACAATGGCGATTACCAGAGATGTGAGGTTTACAGCACAAACTACATATCACTGGAGATGTGAGTTTTTCATTATTGCTGCTAGATGGCGACACCGTTCAACTCGGAGAAGGAAGGTTTCAACTGGCTATGTGGCATAATTGTCTACATTTGGTAATAGAGTTAAGTGTATTTCATTGTCAGATGGAGTTACGATGTTTTCATTGCCTAGCAATGCTATGTATTTCTCTTGACTGCAATGTCAAGAAGCAGTTTGATAAATGGTTTCAGTTACAGGACAAATATTTTCATATCATGGTTTCTAATGCTAGAGGAGCATGAGAAGCTATGTTCCAAAGGTGCTTATTCGTAGCTGAAACCAATTACCTGACTGCTTACTATCAAGACAAATAAATTTATAATGAATTACAAAATGTAAAAGCAAACAATGGAAGGTCCATAATGCCTTAACAATAATATTATGAAAAGGATAGATTCCTGCTCACCACTTAGAGGAGGCATTGTGGAATGTGAAATGTATTTTATTCATCTCATAGTACACACAATTTCAGAACATAAGTCTCATGTCCAGGAGACATGGCAAGGTTACAATTAGATAATTTGAAATTTTGTCACACTTACAATAATACTTTGTGGAGAATTTACTTATTTAAAATTTGTCAAACTTACAGTATTTACATCTACTATAACTATTATAATTTTTTTTCTATTTTAGGGATCCAGCTCAAAGTATTACTTCATCCTTCATGAAATCTTCCACAGAGTAGTAGCATCATTCAGTTAGAAAATCATGTAACTTGCTTTTTAAAATATTTATCTTCATATTCATTACTTCACAGGCTTTTATTGTGTTGTGAATTTTCTTGGCTATATACTAAGGAGTTTGAACTCACAGTTTTAAGTGATGTGAGGTGAGCATGAAGTTTTCTTTGTGTCTTGTGTTGTTTGAGTGTCCAAAATGTTTTTTTTTTTTTTTTTCATCAGCTCTGCTGCATAGGAAAAGAACCACCTCAAAGATGTATAAAGAGGGGACAGTTAATATTTTTAGGTCCTTAAATAATGGTCAAGATGATGCCCTCAGCAGTGCAGAGAACATGTTGTGAATTATTCTTTTTTGCAACTTTATAATTCGTGTAACATGCCATTCGAATAATAGACAGATTAAAGTAGCTTTAGTACGCTATTTTCCTGGTGGCCATGTCAGTGGCACATATGAAAAGGCTGCATGCCACATGTCGCCACAATTCCGTGATCTTACAATGCGATTCCAATGCAGCATCTGAGGCAAGACAAGTCGCGCAGCAGCAGTATCCGTGCAACTGTCCAATGGCACTCTTTTAGCAGGGTTGACACTCGGTGTGGTGGCTGACTGTAAATGAGAACTGCCTTTACGGTCCCTCCCATCAGCCACCGCGCCGAGTGTCAACTTCATTTCTGGACCAAAAGTCCTTCTTCGGAAATAGAAAACATAAACACATTCACACAAGCACAACTCCCTCTCCCTACTTCCCTCTTCCCCCCTCCCCCCCCCCCTCTCTCTCTCTCTCTCAAGCTCATTGCTGTTTCTCTATGAATGAACCTGCTCCAAAGTGATACGACTCCATCATTTATGGTACATAGACAGTGGTTGCACAGCACACATGTGAAATGATCCAAAAGTGTTTCTACATTTGACATAACTGCAAGAGAATTTAATGCTTGCAGACAACAGCACTACCCAAGTAACAGCTAAATGTGATGTACACATCACAATCACAACCAGTGGTGCCAACTCTATCAAGGGGAATTCCCACCTGCATAGTTCAGAGGAACTTGTGCTGGAATGGTGTATCCAAATGGCCCTTGTAGTGAAGCAGCTATTGAAGTCGTTTGTGTTGTGGTGTGCAGCATATTCAGCAACTGTATGGTCAAGTTTATTGTTCACCACAGTTTGGCAGTGACCAATCGTGCAAATAGATCATTCTCTATTGAATAAATAGTAGGTTATTTGTCATGTCCACATAGAATTCTGTGCAGTAATTGCAGCATGGCTGACATATAACATGGCTGCTTTCACACGGCCTTGCGTTTTATTGGGTGGGAAATTTCTGTGGTTGGACTGCAGTAGGAAGTGGGTCAGTGTACAGGACAGGTCTTACATTAGGGCCAACCACAAGGGAAAGACCCATGGGACACAAGATTGGTTACAGGAGTGGAAGAAACAGGGATGGAACAGGATGTTCTGTAGGTTGTGTGGGCAGTAGAACACTGCTTTGGGTGATGTAGAGAGGATTTTGGGTAGAATATCCCTCATATCAGGGCACAACAAGAGGTAGCCGAAGCCCTGGCATAGCTTTTTCATGGCCAGGATGATACTGGGTTATCATGGGAGTGCTGATCAGTAGCTGGTTAACAGGTTTACTGATGTCAGAGGAGGTGGTGGCACAGGAGATATGTTTGTGGATGAAATGGCTAGGATACTGTCTGTCAATAAAGACTCTGTTAAGGTTATCAGTATATTTCAACTGCTCCTGCTGTCCACTCCAGATGTGTCATTGACATGTGGTGAGGCTATAAGGAAGAGACTTTTTGATATGGAATGGGTAACAGATGTCAAAGTGGAGATTCTGTTGGTGGTTGGTGTGCTTGATATGAAGATATGTATTTATGGAGCCATCTGAGAGGAGAAGACTGGCATCTATAACGATGGCTTATCAGGTTGAGAAGGATCAGGTGAAGCAGATGTGGTAGTAGGTTTAGATTAGATTAGATTAGATTTACTTTCATTCCAATTGATCCGTAGTGAGGTTGTCCTCCAGGATGTGGAACATGTCAGAAAAACAACAATACATGACAAATATTTACAACCAAAACAAATAAGCTAATGTACCATTCCACAGGTCCCAAGTGGAATGATCGTCATTTTTTAATGAACACTATATGAAAGAGTCATTTTACAAATACTAATGCACTGAATTTAAAATAAAAAAGTTTTTTATTTCTTTATAAGGTAATAAACGTGTAATAGAACTACTATAATACTTATTTACAATGAACACATTACTGCACTGAAATGGTGCAGAAGTTATGTTGTACTTACACACACACACACACACACACACACACACACACACACACACACACACAAACACAAACAAATAAACACAAATTTTCAATGAACACATTACTGCACTGAAATTGTGCAGTAGTTATATTGTAATTATATACAAATCAGTTGGTTTTACTGAGAAATCCATCAATGGAGTAGAAGGAGTTGGCTGCCAATAAATCCTTTAGGTGTTGTAGTTATGAAGTAACGAGTAAAGATTGCTCTTGCCATGAGTCCAGACCATGAGAATGTCATCAGTGAATCTGAATCATGCAAGGGATTTTAGATGTTGACTGGATAGGAACATTTCCTCCAGAAGGCCTATAAATAAGTTGACATAGTATGGTGCCATGTGAGGATCCATTGCAGTGCTACAGATTTGTTTATAGATTTGCTCTTCAAAACTGTCACAATTGTGGGTCAGGATGTCGTTGGCTAGGAGGATTATGAAAGAGGTAGTGGGTTTGGTATCAGGAGGATGTTGGAAAAGATTGTGTTCCATGCCCACAAGGTCACGGGCATAGGAAATGTTGGTGTACAAGGCTGTCACATCTGCAGTGACCAACAAGGAGTCTGGTGGTAATGGGACAGGAATTGTGGAGAGATAATGTAGGAAGTGATCAGTATTTTGAATGTAGAGTGAGAGGTTATGGACAGTAGTTTGGAGGTGCTGGTCAGCAAAGACAGCTGTTTGTTTGGTGGGAGCATTGTACACAGCCACAGTGGGACGACCAGAAGGGAGACCAGTAGGGTTGGGTTTGTGGAGTAGGTAAAAGGTAAGAGTGCAGGGAATTGCTGTTGTGAGGAGGGAGGTGGATTCCAGTGTCAGGTTCCTGGATGGATGTAAGATCTTGAGGAGCTACTGGAGACCATGTTGGACTTCTGGGATAGGATCGTGGTCATCAGGTTTGTACGCAGAAGTGTCAGAAAGTTGACAGAGGCCCTCAACTTCATATTCACTCCCACTCATGACCACTGTGGTCGAGCTTTTGTTATGGGAAGGATGATGAGATTGGGGTTGGTTTTCAGGTTACAGATAGCTGTGTTTCCATATAATTGATGTTGGACTCACTAGGGAGGGATTTAGGAAAGGAGGGTGTGGCCAGATTAGAAGTAAGGAATTTGTAAAATTTTATTAGGGATGACTGGGTGGAAGGGTGGAAGGACCAAAGTTGGAGGAAGGTTGAAACTTATAAACAAGGTTCTGGGTGGGGCTTTGGTTGGTAGTTGTCAGTGTGGTTAGTGGTGAAGAAATATTTCCACTACAGAGCACAAGTAAAGGAAAGAAGGTCCTTTACAAGTCCATCATGGTTGAACATAGGTTTCTGTCTGTGGCGTCGATCCACACACCGATAGGCCAGAACATCGTAAGTGTATTATGTCTTCGAGTTGATCTTTGTTTTATATACTTCCGGGACCTCAGTTCCGACCTAGACTTCGACCTGTACGTTTGTCGCGTAATAAAAGTATTGATGATTAGAAGGGAGAACCATGGTCATTACCTTACCAACTTGATATCTCCTTCAGTGGTGACCCCGAAGTTCGAGTAATCCACTGAACTGAGTACAAAGTGACCATCGCACTGGCTTCCGCGTTCCGCATGGACCTTTGTCCGCTACACAGTGGCCTTCTACAACAAGCCACCGCCCGGTTTTCACCAGCAATAGCAACCAAATTCAAGCCCGCCAGTTGTAGTTGGTGCCTGACATGAATTTCCGCAGTCCTATAGCCTCGAGAACCCAGGGACCTCGTCAGGTGCAGTGGTTTTGAACATGACGCCAGCAGTCTCCGACTCCGGCTTTGTTAGCCCCCGAGTGCTTCAGTTTTCGCCGCACAGCAGCACGAGAAACCACTACACACTGATACCAAACTTTAATGCAAGTACTGTAAATAGTGGGAAGCATAGTTTTCATAATGTGCCACAACAGGACGCCTTTTCTAATGTGCAAGTCCCACGTGTGTATCATTCCGCGCCAGTTGCACACTACGTGAATGACATTCGCCAGCCTGTTACTCTGAGTCCAGAATGAGATTTTCACTCTGCAGTGGAGTGTGCGCTGATATGAAACTTCCTGGCAGATTAAAACTGTGTGCCCGACCGAGACTCGAACTCGGGACCTTTGCCTTTCGCGGGCAAGTGCTCTACCATCTGAGCTGCCGAAGCACGACTCACGCCCGGTACCCACAGCTTTACTTCTGCCAGTACCTCGTCTCCTACCTTCCAAACTTTACAGAAGCTCTCCTGCGAAACTTGCAGAACTAGCACTCCTGAAAGAAAGGATATTGCGGAGACATGGCTTAGCCACAGCCTGGGGGATGTTTCCAGAATGAGATTTTCACTCTGCAGTGGAGTGTGCGCTGATATGAAACTTCCTGGCAGATTAAAACTGTGTGCCCGACTGAGACTCGAACTCGGGACCTTTGCCTTTCGCGGGCAAGTGCTCTACCAACTGAGCTACTGAAGCATGACTCACGCCCGGTACTCACAGCTCTACTTCTGCCAGTACCTCGTCTCCTACCTTCCAAACTTTACAGAAGCTCTCCTGCGAAACTTTTTGTTACTCTGAGTGTTCATCAGTGCAGTAATATGAGCGGGTCAGGTTCCACCAAGCTCATCAGTGACTCTGTGATGGACAATTTCGCTGCAGATGTGGAGGACCAATTGCATAATAACCTGTTGAGCAACTGCCGTGACCAATTTGACCTTCCGCAGTAACAACCGGTCTCGCTTCACTCCAGGCCGGACTCCCTACTAACGATTTTGCTTCCCCTCCAGCTACTATGAACACCGCTGGCACATCTGCTTCCTCTCTACTGCCCTCACGATGCAGAGTTAACTTCACTTGCCTACTGCTGCATCCGCGAGCAGCTGCCCGCATTCTTTGACCGCCAGTACGTCGAATATACCGAAACTTCCGGCATTCAAACCTGCCCACCCGGAATTCTGGTTCAACCTGATTGAGCAAACTTTCAGTGTCTGTGCACTTGATGACAATGCCCATTTCACATGCCTCATGAACCACCTCCACGACCGTGTCGGCTTAATTTATGACCTGGTTAAGTCACCTCCGAACGAACGAGAGGTATGCTACAGCTGAACAAGCAATACTGGAACGTGTCTCCAAGACAAGAAGAGAAAACGTTCGACAGCTCATCTATGAGGAACACCTCGGCGACAAATCTCCGTCTCAGCTGTGGCAACGCCTTTGACTTCTCGTCAGTGAATGCAACATGCCAGATGCCACGCTCACCGAGATTTGGACAGAAAAGCTGCTTCTGTCAGTCCAAACAGCCATCTCTGCCTACGAAGATAGACCAAATAGCGAATGCTTGCGTGTCGCTGACCGAGCTTAGTTCGCTCTGCTATGTGAATGCCGTGCCCAGCAGTCCGGCAGCTACGCCAGTTTCCAACCACGACCAGGGCCCCAACATGGACGCCCCACTAAACCTAAGTTTGTCAAGCTCGCTGCACTACCGGCACCTTCATGTCCACACAACAACAGCACATCTGACTCTGCGGAAGATTCTGGGGCGCCGTCGTCTGACCACTCGCAGGAGCAGACATCTGCCCATAAATACTGTTTCTTCCATGCAAAATTTGGGGAACAAGCATGCAATTGTAAACCGCCAAGCTCCTACCCAAACTTCAACTGCAGGTAGGCAGCGGCACCACCTCCTGCGATGTAAACAACAGGCACTGTCCCACTGTCCATTCTGTGTCCGACACTAATGCTTAGAATGGACGAGTCTACATCCGCGACTTGAACTCTGGCATGAACTTTCTCATCAACATGGGCGCAGATGTTTCCCTACTTCCATCTCGTCTTGCTACTGAAAAGATCCGACTACACAAAACTGTCCTACGTGCTGTAAACTCATCTAGTTTGTCGTGCTTAGGTTCTACTTCATATGCAGTGCCCCTCTCGCCTGAGTGCAACCTGAAGTGGTCCTTCCCGGTGGCTGACATCGACGATCACATTTTGGGCATCGACTTTCTACGACACCACAAACTGTGGCCTGACCTCATCGAGAATACAGTGTTCTACCACCCTATCCAGGAACACATCCCGCGTGCTTCGTCGAGCATCAATAGTACTGCTAAACAGGTCCACTTGGCTAGGAAGTGTAATAACCCCTCCTCCAAGCTCTTGTCATGGACCAGTAAGTGGCTCACAGAGTGTGTCGAGTCTACACGCCTGTGCTTGGAACAACTTGAGCTACGCCGTCACCTCAATGGCTCAAGTAACGAGTTATCTTCGGCACGGCAGCAGCTCGCAACAGACACAAGGTTAACTGGAGCCACTACAGTGTTCTCGCGCCCGATTGCATTTGTGACCATGTGCCACATAAACTGTACAGCGTCCGCACTCCCACCAGCTCTAACTGTGTTAATTCGAGTGCACATTCATCCCCCTCCTCGCTTGGGCAACTAACTTCCCAGGCGCAGATTAGTGTTTTTGATTTACTGCCATCAGCTGTTCATTTGCGCCCACTACCGCCACCAAGCTCGACAGCGGCACCTTCGGTTACTAATAAACAGTGTACCAACCTTGTTTTGCGTAGCTCACTTGTCTGTCACTCCCAGCCACCCAACAGTTGGCACTTATGCAAACTTTCGCCGTCCGCGCCACAACCCAGCCTAGCGGCTGCCGCGCACGCTATACCACAGTCACCTCGTGCACCAAGTCGCGCATTTCCGTGGTTACAGACGGCACCGCCCACAAACTTCGCTTGCGAGATGGACCGCTTATCTCTTGCCAACCACGTCATCTCGAGCCGGAACTCATGAAAGTGTCTCGCAAACAAATAGACGATCTCTTAACAGCCAGCATAATCGAACCATTTGCCGGATGCTGGGCCTCACCTATCCACTTCATCACAAAATGTGACGGCACCTGGCGTATGGTTGGCAACTGTACTAAGTTGAACTCTCGTACTGTCATAGAGAAGTACCTGGTTCCTAACGTCGCGGATTTTAACCGTGGTCTTGCAGGTGCCAAATATTTCTCGGTAGTGGACTTTAGGAGGGCCTATCATCAAATTCCGATGAAAAGACAGCGGTTACAACACCTTTCGACCTTTTCCAGTACTGGTTCATGCCCTTTGGCCTCTGCAATGCTGCACAAACTTGGCAGAGATTCATAAACAAGGTGTTGTTTCATCTGGATTTTTGTTTCGTTTACTTGGACGACATTCTTATTTTCAGTCCTACTTTGCAAAAGAGTAAGGAACATTTGCAAGTTGTTAAAGACACTCTTACTGCTGCCGGAGTTGAACTGAATAATAAGAAGCTCCAATTGCACCAGACTTCGGTAAGATTCTTAGGCTACATCGTGTCAGCTAAGGGCCTCACTCCTCCCGAGGATAAAATCAAACCTGTTTTGGATTTGCCACGCCCTCACTCATTTAAAGAACTGTGCAGGTTCATTGGAACAGTTAACTATTATAGGATGCACTTGCCTGCCTTAGCCGATGTTCAGGCTCCCCTAACAGGCGCCCTTTCTGGCAAAAATACGACCGGTTTCTGCCCGGTCCCCTGGACCCCTGCCATGGAACAAGCTTTTGACAAACTGAAGCACCTTCTAGCAAACGCAGTGACTGTTGCCCACCCGCATCCGGACACTACATTTTTTATTACCGCGGATGCCAGTGATACCACAGTAGGTACTGTCCTCAGCCAAACCGTCGGAGATACTACCTCTCCTTTGCAGTTCTTTTCTAAGAAGCTCAACAGCGCTCAAAAAAGTACTCAGCCTTTGATAGGGAGCTCTTGGCAGTTCACGAGGCTGTGAAATACTTTTGCGCCGAGGTTGAGGGTAGGGACTTCTTCATTTTCACCGACCATAAACCTTTGGTTGCTGCTGTAAAGAACCCCCCGACTGACCCTCCACCTAGACGCTTCCGTCGTTTGGACTTTATATTGCAATTTACCTCTGACATACGACACATCAAGGGTGCAGATAATGTGGTCGCAGATTTTTTTGTCTCGTGTCGGCGCTCTCACAACTCTGATAGAACTCTTTAACTTGCCTCGGCTGCAGTCTGCCGACACGGACACCATGGCCCTTATTTCCGATCACAGCTCATCACTCAAACCTGTGCGATCCACCTTTCCCAGTGTCATAGGCAAGGTTTGGTGTCACAAATCAACTGGTATGCTGCGTCCCTTCATACCCAAACCTCTACAGAGACAAGTGTTCGACAAATTACACAACCTAGCTCATCCAGGTGTGAAAGCCTCTACCAGACTTATTTCAGAGTGCTTCGTCTGGCACATCATGCATCGCGACTGCCAAGCCTGGGCCCGTGCCAGCATTCCGTGCCAACAAAATAAAGATTCGCGACACACATCGCCCCCACTAGGCAGCTTCACTGCTCCTCCCAGTCACTTCCAGCATGTTCACATTGACTTGGTGGGCCCCCCCCTCACCCCCTCCGAGGGTTACAGATATGTGCTATCTATTATAGACAGAACCTCTCGTTGGGTGGAAGCTGCCCGACTACCCAATATTACATCTGAATTAGTGGCACAATCCTTCATAGACACTTGGATTTCACGCTTTGGCTGCCCTGTTTACTTCACGACCGACCAAGGCCGTCGATTTGAGTCTGTCTTGTTTTCTGAACTATGTAGGCTGTGTGGCATCAAGAAAATTCATTCAACAGCATACCACCCCCAAAGCAACGGCCTTGTGAAATGTTGGCATAGGACGCTTAAGACAGCCCTACGTTGCCATGGCCTCCTTTGGACAGAAACCCTGCCATTCGTCTTACTCGGTTTGCGGACCACTTTCAAGGAAGACCTTAAAGGCTCAGTGGCTGAGTTCGTCTATGGCCAGTCACTTACACTGTCAGGCGAACTTGTTGCTCCTACTCCAGTCGCCAAACCGTGCAGCCTGCAGGTTCCTGCCACGCCCACTCAGACCGCACTGTCTGACTCTCACCCCTCTACTCACAGCACACTGCCCTCACCGTGCTATGGTTTCCCCACCCCACCGGCTCAGCATACCTCTCCGTTAGCAGGCACCACTTATGAGCTCTCTACCCACGTTCATCCTAATGACATTTGTGGTTTATCTGTCATCATTAGTGGTGATACCGCATTAGTGCTGCTTGCGTGTGACGATTCGTGTGGCTCGTTATGTGGTGTGTCACAATGTGTAGTGAAGCATTTCAAAGTCTCTCGAAGTGCTACGTGTGGCAACCTACGTGCTTACGTTAGGCCAAGTGGAAAGGTGATTATTAGGTTCCCTGTCGATGACATCTTTCCACACCAGCGCTCCCGCACCAGCCGACAACTACGACTGCCGACATCGCTTCAAGACTTCAGCATCAGCATTCCAGGATTTGCTCCACGCTCTCCTCCCACGCGGTCCATGCCGTTAGATGCGGAGGAACTCACTGTAACCCACTTAAACACTCGCCAACCCCCCCACTCACTGCCCCCCCCTTGCCCCCACCTTTGGGTACGTACTCCTCACTGCAGGGGGGGAGGGGGGGTATGTGGCGTCGATTCACGGATCGATAGGCCAGAACATCATATGTGTATTATGTCTTCGAGTTGATCTTTGTTTTGTATACTTCCAGGACCTCAGTTGCGTCCTAGTCTTCGACCTGTACGTTTGTCGTGTAATAAAAGTATTGAATATTAGAAGAGAGATCTGTAGTCATTACCTTACCACCTTGATATTTCCTTCATGTCTAAAGGTGAGGCCTTTAAGAAGTACTGAGACTTCTTAAGCGGTCAGAATTTTGGCAGAAAGGTTTGCAACAGTGTAATGGGATGAGTATTCAGGACAGTGTATTTTATGGAGGGTGGAGGAAGGTTTAGGGGATGTGGAAAGTGAACTGAGTCAGCAAGACTAGCTTGGGAAGCTATGAGAGGTTCATGGGGTGGGATTGGATCTGAATGTTAGGTCCTTTGCTGGCTGTAGGGAGTCCCATATGGCAAAAGACCGGAGTAGCTGAGCGGCTGTTCCTGGAGGAGGTTCGAGTCCTCCCTCGAGCACGGGTGTGTGTGTTTGTCCTTAGGATAATTTAGGTTAATTAGCGTGTAAGCTTAGGGACTGATGACATTAGCAGTTAAGTCCCATAAGATTTCACACACATTTTTTGAACCGGAGTAGCTAGGTCAGCTTCCTCATTTGGTGCTGAGAATCCTGTTCCAACTGATAAAGGCCAAGAGTTTCTGTCGCAGTGATGGTATTCAGGAAGTTGTAGTCACATAGTAACTGGATTTTGTGAAAGGGGTGGAGGCTGTCAAGAATGGTTTGAGTTTGGATTATATGATTATGAAGGAGCAAATCTGTGAGAGTGGGGGACTGATAGAACTGGGAAAGATGAAGTTTCTTGCAGTAGGCTGGGTGACAGCCTGATATGCCAATTTTAATGGTAAACCTGATAGTTGAGATACCATTTGCCAGACATAATTTCACAAAGAGGATGTGTGCTTGGTATTCTGCTTGGGCAAAGTAGAGTTTTCAGAATTGGCAAAGGTAGAATGAGCATGGTTGTATGGTTGGTTGACAAAAGGAATTATTGTAAAATAGTTAAAAAAGATTGGGCCAAATCTTACAGTCAAAGTACTATATTGGAAATAAGTGGTAGGTACCATATAGAGAGCTATGTAGGAAGTTAGAGGGAAGGTCAGAAAAAGTTTTAAAGAATTGAAAAGTAATAGGCACAATTGTAAATAAATATGTGCAAACATGAATTGACCCACATGACAGAAACATTCACAAACATACAGTGTGATTGTAAATATACATGTGTGATCAGATAACAGGAAAGTTGGGCAGCATATTGTTGATAGTGGAGAATATATTAAAAACAGCACTAAAATTAAATGATCAAAAGAGAGCTGTCACCACAAGAGCAGGGCATTAAGAGGGTGGCCAATGTGTATTTTGAAGGCAGGTACTGGAGGGTTTGAAACCTCTACACCACTACTTTTTGCCATATTTATCTCATCACTGAAGCTCCGACAGCATTTAGTCTCCAAGCCTTTGTGGGAAGGAAAGGTAGCAACATTTGTGTATTCACGTTTGTTGTCACATTGTAATAGACTGCTGACCATTGAAACTGCAACACCAGTAAGGATAGAAAATAATGAAATTCTGATTATTGTCATATACAGTACAGAAGGATGAATGCAAGATCAAATTTGCACTTGATTTGGGGGTGTACAGTGTTCAAAATTTAATATGCAGAACTTCCACATGTGGCAGCAACAATTGCTTTAAACCTGCTGTGCGTCATGTTGAGCTGAGCTTGGATGACAGAAGTGATTCTGTCATTCTGTGCTACTTCTACTCTGTGCCAGGGTTTATCAATTGTAGTGGCTTATTAGTGATAGGGTGCCAGTCTCTCAGCAGTCTGTGACCAGATGTTTTCAGTGGCTGAGAGGTATGGAGGATGTTCTGGCCCGGCAACAGTCAAACACCGCTTGTATAGAGGCACACCAGGGCAGCATTAGCTACATATACTCTTCTTGAAAGATAAGATCATGGAGACCTAAAAGATAAGGTACAACCACAACCTCAGATCATCAGAAATGTAATGGTTGCTGTCGAAATCACCATTTATGCAAACCAGAGGTGGTCATGACTCCCGACATCATCACACGAAGTGCTGGTAGCGAATAATGATAACAAACACAATCTGGTAAAGTTTGATGTCTTCAGTGTCTACAAATAGAGATATGTCCATCATGATATTGCCCACAGAACTGGATCTCTTCTAAAATGATGGTATGATACTATTCTTGTGTCCACTGTTGTCGTTGGAAGCCCCTACCATCAGCATGTCCCTTGCTACTGCTGCTTCAAGGGAAGCTGCAACATAGGTCACCATTCTGACCATCCGCAGTGCTCCAGATGTCATCATGTGGTGAGTGTAGATACTTGTGTTATCTGGAAACAAGTGCATTTCTTGACTCAAGGTATGTAATGTGGCTGTACAGTCCTGCACAGCAATATGTCCATGCTCTCAGGTACTAGTCATGTGGAGCCTTTTAGATCCTGCCAAGCACTGAGTGTGACCTTCCTGTACTCATCAATTCCATGTTCACATGACAGTCATGAGGTCTTGACCAGGCAAGCAGCAATATCGTGGAATGGTAAACCACAGACCCTGTATGCCATGGTCATGCTGCTACCAAATTTGAACACAAGCTGGTAGATTTTGATCCTTCTTAGATGAGACAACACAATCATACATTAAGCCAACAAAATTCAAATGTAATTTCTGAATGAGAAACCCACTGCATAGTATTTGCTTGTGTGCAGAATACGAGGTGCGGCTAGAAAAAAACCGGACTGATGCTGGAAAAAACATTTATTTACAATTATTTACAATTTCATATTATCTCCTTCAATGTACTCTCTTCCTCGGTCTCTACACCGCTCCATACGAATTTTCCACTGTTCATAGCAATGCTGCAGATCATTTTCGGTAAGTCCATACATTACTTCCGTCGCTTTTTCTTTTACTGCTTCAACAATCTCAAATCTAGTTCCTTTCAAAGCTGACTTGACTTTAGGGAAAAGAAAAAAGTCACAGGGGGCCAAATCAGGTGAGTAGGGTGGATGATCTAAGATGGGAATGTTGTGTTTTGCCAAAAACGTCTTCACTGACAATGCACTGTGAGCTGGGGCATTGTCTTGGTGAAGGATCCATGACTTTTTTCTCCACAAATCGTTCCGTTTTCTCCGTACTCGCTCACGTAGGGTAGCCAGGACGCTAATGTAGTAATGCTGATTCACTGTTTGTCCCTCTGGTACCCAATCAAAGTGCACAATCCCTTTGATGTCAAAAACAACAATCATCATGCCTTGAATTTCGATTTTGACATTCGTGCTTTTTTTTTGTCGTGGAGAACCAGGAGTTTTCCAATGCATCGATTGGCGTTTAGTTTCGGGATCATAAGTAAAAAACCACGATTCATCGCAAGTAATAACATTTTGTAAGAAGGTGGGATCACTTTCAATGTTTTCCAGGATGTCAGAACAAATCATTCTTCGGCGTTCCTTCTGTTCAATTGTGAGACACTTTGGAACCATTTTTGAACACACTTTGTTCATGTTGAAACTTTCATGAAGAATCTGCCTAACACTTTCCTTGTCAACTCCTGTTAACTCAGACACTGCTCTGATTGTTAAACGGCGATCTTGTCGAACAAGTTTACCGATTTTTTCAATGTTTGCATCAGTTTTTGTTGACAATGGTCTGCCAGTGCGAGTGTCATCACTGGTGTCTTCGCGGCCATCTTTAAATCGTTTAAACCACTCAAACACTTGTGTTCGCGATAAACAATCATCGCCGTACACTTGTTGTAACATTACAAACGTTTCACTTGCAGATTTTCCTAGTTTGAAACAAAATTTGATGTTAACACGCTGTTCTTTCTGTACACTCAACATTTTCCGACGCACAGACAAAACGTCAACTACTTAAAACAGACACCACGGGCAGACTGAGTGCAGGAGGCAGATGAAACTCGAGCAGTAGGCGGAGCGAGAGTCACGTGACAGGCCACGCGACTTTCAGCCTTATTGCATTCGTTTTATTGTTTCACCAGTACTAGTCCGGTTTTTTTCTAGCCACACCTCGTATATGTAGCAGTACTTATATCTACTTGGAGTAGTTGCACTGAACTAGTAATCACATATCCAAGATGTAGTACACTACATGACAATATGATATTTGCTCCATACCACCTTCATGTTGCAGTTTTAATACCCAGCAGTGAATTTGTATTTTGGTTAGGATTTCGTGCCTGAGACTAATTTCCTTACATTACTCCTTCCTTCATTATATGTATCATGTGGCTGTGATTCAAAATCCCTTCCTGCATGTATGTCCCCTGGTGCAAACTTTATTTATTCTGCTCTCAAATTGTGAGCAACTCAGACTGCTAAATAATCTTATTTATCAACACATGGTGGCTCCATGGTAAAGTGCCATACCAAAAAACCCAAAGGTTTTGGGTTCAGTTCCCAGGCAGTCCTATAATTTTCATCTGATACCTTTCTCATCTTTCAACTGTGGCAGTGTTATGGCTTGGAATCCACATTTAACTGTAGGTTGCACTATAACTTGCTGGATAAGTCTTTTCTAAGATTGAAGAAGGCAGTGGCATATAACTTCTAATAGGACCATGCTTAGAAAAACCCTGTAGTGTTCAAACAACCTGAGGTTGATGATTGCATTATATTTTTGCTCTTTCAAAGATATTATGTTTGCCCCATCAAAGACTGGAGGTTCTACTGATAGCCAATTTATTTTTGGATAGGGACATATGTATTCATTACAAACTATTAACACATTATCATAATTTCACTGTTAATTTTAAAGTGCCAATCCTGTACTAACAGTTTTAATTAACTGCAATGAAACCAGGAGACTTGCACATCTGTAATACAGTATTACTAATAAACTGTGTACATTCCTAGGTACGAGCTGCTCACTGCATGCTTCATGTTAATGGAAGCACCCAGAGTGTTGAGAATAGGCTGTGTGAGGATGCGGGACTGCCAGTTCCTCCAACAATGCAAAACTGTGGACTGGAATTCTGTCCACATTGGACAGCAGGAAACTGGTCACTCTGTGAGGAATCTAGGTGCTTTACGTGGAACACAGGTAACAACAGCGTACTGTCACTGTAATAACAGTGATGATAGTGACATAAAAACAATATGTGATTACTTATTTAATGAATCAGTGTGATGCATAGCAAACATGAAAAAAAATTGTGGTAGTATTTTCAAACTTGTGTACTCTTTTAGAAAGTTGTACTCTTTCCAACTTTTGATAGACTGTAATTGAAATGAGTCTGCCTCTCTTTGAAATATTTTTTTTCTAATTACAATGCATGCCACCTGCAAAGCATTTGCCTTGCCATATCGAAATGTAACTGTAGTGGTAAGTTCTCATCCTTTGTAAACTGTAATATGCTGCATGCAATTTACTTGCAAAAGTGTCATCCAAGGTTCTCAGAAAGTTAGATACCTACATCAAGGAGATATACCTTGTGTGACTCTTCAAATGAGATGAAACTAGATTCAAAATCAGAACCAAATCAGTATGATAAATTATTCAATGTTTTATTAATCACTACACGGAAATACCAACATGTTTCCTGTAACAAATCAATTGCTCTTTTATGTCTAATTCTTGTCAAACTTATCTAGTTAGTTTTGCAAGAAATGACCTCAGTGGCGGATACAGAAACTTTTTTTTACTACGGTAAAAGTAAATGTAGCTCAATATATCTTTTGCTAAAGATATCTTGAGCTACATTTACTTTTACCATAATAAAAAATAATCAAGTCACATGTAAAGTTTAAGAAAGTTTTATTTAAATTGATTATACAAATATACAACACAATGCCATCGTATGATATAAAGAAGTTACAGTTGTTCCTTAAATGATGAATTCTGTGCACCTATTCTTCCTGGCAAATTGGTTAATTACATCATCAATAGGACAATCAATGTCAGGGTGAGTGTTCAACAGAGCTAAGCCATTAAGTCGATCCACCTCCATTCTCGACCTCAGCCATGTCTTTGTACGCTGCAATGTTGAAAAAGTTCTTTCTACTGTAGCAATAGATGCAGGTAGACAAGCAAATATTTTGTACAGTGTGTGCAAAGTAGGATAGTCAGATCTAGGACAAACAGATAACGCTTGCATAACAGACATGATCATTAAGGGTGTTTATGCTCATTTGCTTGTATTTAAGAATCTATCCCATTAGTCTCTTTGTAATCACAAAGAGTGATTCTTCTTCTTCTTCTTCTTCAAAGAATGGTAGTTCAATTAAGCACTGACTGAATTTATGTGCCAGATCATTACCATCATGTTTCAGTAGTTGTGAGGGCAAAAGTATGTTGAATTTTAAATGATAAATTTTTCTTCAGCAAAACGTTTTCTCACGTCAGTCGTAACATGGTCCAGTGTTGGAATAAAAATAGTTCTTTTCCAATATGTCATAGCATCATCATTATGATCACAGTTTTCCCTGTGTCTTTGTCTGCCTGTAAGGCAAAGAACACTCATCTCCACATCTAACTCTTCCACAACTGTCTTCACCTCTTCAACAATATGAACAAAGTGGCTATCAGCATTAGCTCTCATGCCATCATACACCTTGAGTGTCAAATCTAATTTCACTTTTGCCATCACGACATCCAAGCTAGGGTCTTGTAAGATTTTGCTGACTGGATATGTTGTGCGCATAATGTCACTCAATGTAAACAGAGTGAGAATAAACTCACAATTAGAGAGAGCTCGAAGGAGAATATTGGCTTTGTCAGCTGTTGTTCTATCCCTCCAACACTGTATTCCTTTAAGAACTTTGCAAACTGTTCCAAGATTAGCTGCGAATTGAATGACAGCATCGTGTCACTCAACCCATCTTGTTTGACAATGTGACTGCAGCGAGTGTTTCAGGTGACTCATCAATGTTGTGAACCACTTGATAGATGCTGTAAAGGGTGATACTAATTCTTCAGTAGTACAAAGTGAGTTCCTCACACTTGTAGTGTGCAGGCTGGGTGGTGAGGGTGGCGTGAGTCGCAATGCGGGTAGGGAGGTGGTATACCCCTCTTATGCCTTATGTATCCACCACTGAAAGACCTGTATTGCAAAAATATTGCTCGCACATAGAACAAGCAGGAGACAGCAGCAAAAAGTGGCAGAGTATCACTGTATTCAGTTGTCGAACTAATTACATTTGTTAACAGAATCTTCTGTTGGTTCTTGGTAGAACAACATTATGATAAACAAAAAGCAACAGTTTGCTTTTGTTCTACAATATTACTTTTATTGTTAACTGGTTTTCAGATTATAGGCCATCTTCAGGCATTTACTGAGTATTATCACCATAGAAGTTACAGTGTTTGCAAACAACATTGGAAGAGAAGTAACACGTCTAGACTGAAGTAGAAACATACAGTAAGTAATGTCTTTGACAGTGTGGTGGTAATGCAAAGAAAAAGTAAAAATTGAACAGTACATCAATAACAATGGCGTAGACAGGAAAAACTTTAACACAAAATAGGAATAGCATGCCTATATAATAGTTTTCTATAAATAAGCAAAACTAATAAAATAAAATAAAATTTGTACTAGACAAGGCTACATCAGTAGGTATGAAACATGGAGAGTGAGACACAAACCAATTAAAAGAAGAGACAATTATCAATGGAACTACAGCATACATAAGGAACCAACAGTAAATGTAATCTTTGAGAGTGTGACGGTACTGCATTTTAACATTAACATTAGAATCGAAACAGTGGCTGTGTAACAGTTTGCATTAAATAAATGAACAAAGTAAAATATGAACAATATTTGATGAGACAACTACAGTGGGTGTTAAACATGTACAATAATACAAGTACCAGTTAAAAGAAAGCCTTAACTATTGGACTACAGTCTATATAGAATACAAGGACAACTTCAACAAAACAAAAGAACTTAATGAATACAGGAAAATGGGAATATGTAGGAAGAGACAGTGTGGGAAGTAATGAACAACAGAGATGATTATATGAAGTTTAGGAGAGGGGGAGTGTTGTGCTGTGTCTGGTCATTACATTTGGGTGAGTGTAAGAGTCAACAGCACTGTTCTGGTTGTTCCAAAATGAGTGAGGATTTTATTCACCAGTTGTATCAGCTGAGTTATCAGGATGAGTGGAAAGATGAATAAGTATGCATTAGAGCACAAACGTCCTCTTGGAAACATTCTGAATGTGTAGAAGAGCTTGTAACATACATGTTAAGAGTCAAGAATGCAAACTGGCTGCTGCTTAAACTTTTGCAACAGACTATCCTAGTATATCTACCTCAAATCTCACAACCTTCAAGAAGGAGCAGACTATCATATGAGACATTTCTTTAAGACTTGATTGAGCCACCCACGTATCAGCTGAAGAACGTTGCTGTCCTCCACCCTTAGTCATTTATGAAAGCATGAAAAACAAAGGTGCCTTCAAAAAGAATGACACCATTGCAGAACACATCAGAAACCAAAGTGTGCTGACTTTGAATTATCTGCTAATATCGAGTAAGGCATAAGAAATTATGAAACGTACAAAAATCACTATCCTTCAGATTTGCAGGGATGCATTAAAAGATTTAGGGAAGAGTGACAAATTTATTTTTCCGCCTGTTGCTTCCATTTTTAAATAAAAAAGTGTCATTTACTCACAGTATGCAATACAGAAAATAAATCAATCTCTAAGGGATATAAGAAATTTATCAAAACTGCTATCAAATAAAATCTCCGTAATTTCCTATCCTGAACTAAAGGAAATCCCAAAATCTCTTGAAACTAAAACATAATGTGAACTTGATATCACTAACTTCATGTGAACTTGATATTAATGTTCTGTCTTTATAATATTAGCACAAATTTTTGTTGATGGGTTCATATCACCATTCTTGGCATTGTAACTCTTTATTTCAGTTTGTTTTCAAAAGACTTTCTTGTGTCCGGAGCTGTACCTAGGAACTAAACAGATTGTAATAAAAAATATATAAATAAAAAATAAAACTAAGTTTGTCAGCTGGCAGTCTAACAGTAGTCATTGCCATCAACAAAGAACATGTCAGAAACACTCCCAGAAACACTATCCCTCCAAAAGATTGGACCTACCAAAGAATAGCACCTTAAATTACCTAAACTAAACTAAACTCCATCTAAACAGCCCTTCAAAGGCCCAACGGCACCGACTATCTACCATGTCATCCTCAGCTCACAGGCATCACTGGATGCAGATACGGAAGGGCATGTGGTCAGAACAACAATCTGCCGGCCTTTGTCAGCTTTCATGACCAGAGTCACTACTTCTTAATCAAACAGCTCTTCGATTAGCCTCACAAGGGCTGAGTGCACCTCACTTGCCAACAGTGCTCAACAGACCCACTCAGTCACCCATCCAAGTGGTACCCAAGCCCAACAGTGCTTAACTTCAATAGACTATCATCGAGAGTGCACCGCTAGTACCTGCTACTAATAAGGCGAGTTCACTATTTGCTTGTTACTTATCTTTACAAGTTTCAACCAGGAGCAACTTATTTTCAGTTATCTGTGTAGCTGTGTGTCCAAGTGCTTTCTAGGCACAACCTTTTATTTCAATAACAGTGTAGTGTACAGTACTGCCATTGCTATCGACCACTGTATTGACCCTCGTATCGTACAGGCTTTTGTTTGTTTGATTAGAACCGCTCAGTGTCAGTTAGACCGTCTGTGAGAGAGCACTTCGATTTCCCGTTTGTTGCATATTTTTATGAGCTTAAAACAGGAGCGACGGCAGTAATGGATAGGAACTGCGATTGTTGTGTACAGATGTGAACTGACCCTTCTCCCACAGCTCCAGGCTGCATTGGCTGCTGTCATACAGTTTGAGGCTGCTGCCAAGGGGCGTCACTGTGGGGGATCGAACGTGGGGATGCGAGGGATGTCCCACGTTTCCTCCGATCGGTCCACTGCTGTACCTGCCCTAGCTACTGCCTGCACCGAGGTTGGCCCCTCACCCATGGTCGAGTGGGAGTCATTCCAAAGTCTGGCAGGCAGCGAAAAACTTTCTGAGGGGCTGATCATAGGGCATCCCTGGTTCATTTGATGAACAGGTTTTGGGCATTATCTGTGGATGACGATGTCTCTGAGCCAGATGAAATCGTCCACCCTGTTCCAGAGGAAGCTTCTCAGCCCGCAAGGTCTGGGCATTCACAGAAGGTGGCTTTGCTGGTAGTTGGGAGCTCCAACATTAGGCACGTAATGGGGCCCTTGGGAATATGGCTGCCAAGGAGGGGAAGGGAGCCAGTGATCACTCTGTGTGCATTCCAGATGTGGAAAAGGGTGCTTCCAGATGCCATGAAGAGTACAGGGTGCAGCCAACTGCAGGTAATGGCTCATGTCGGTACCAATGACGTGTGTCGCTTTCGGTCGGAACAGATTCTGTCTGGTTTTTGGTGGCTAGCAGAAATGCTAAAGACTGCCAGTCTTGCTTCCGAGATTAAGGTGGAGCTCACCATCTGCACCAATTGTGGTCCTTTGGTGCAGAGCCGAGTGGATGGTCTGAATCTGAGGCTCAGGCGGTTCTGTGATCATGTAGGCTGCAGATTCCTTGACTTGTGCCATTAGGTGGTGGGTTTCCAGGCTCTGCTTAATAGGTCAGGAATCCACAACACACAGGAGGTGGTTACACAGGTAGTGGGGGCTGTGTGGAAGGGACTGGGAGGTTTTTTAGGTTAGAGGGTCTCAGAGAACCACAGAAGGGGTGGGCAGGTAAAACACAGTAAGGTAGTTGTAGAAACGATTGGTATTGTAGTTGTAAATTGCCGTAGCTTGTTGGGAAAGAACCAGAGCTCCAAGCCCTAATAGAAAGCACTGAAGCTCAAATAGTTGTAGGTACAGAGAGCTGGATAAAGCCAGAAATAAGTTCAGCTGAAATTTTTTCAAACAATCTAACAGTGTTCAGAAAGGGTAGATTAAATACAGTTGGTGGTGAAGTATTTATTGCCGTCATAGGTAGTTTTCCTTGTAGCAAAATTGAAGTAGATAGTTCATGTGAAATAGTATTGGTAGAGTTTATACTTGACAATCAGACTAAACTATTAATTGGATCATTTTACCGCCCCCCTGACTCAGAAGATATAGTTGCTGAACTGTTCAAAGAAAACTTGAGTCTCATTTCAAATAAGTACCCCGCTCATACAATTATAGTCAGCTGTGACTTCAATCTACCCTCGATATGCTGGAAAAATTATACATTTAAAGCTGGCAGCAGGCATAAAATGTCATCCGAAATTGTACTGAATGCTTTCTCAGAAAATTATTGTGAACAATTAGTTCATGAGCCCATTCGAAGCATAAATGGTTGTGAAAGCATACTTGACCTTTTAGCAACAAATAATCCTGGACAAATAGTGAGTATTGTGACAAATACAGGGATTAACGACCATAAGGCAGTTGCTGCTAGGCTGAATACCGTAACATCTACAACCATCAAAAAGAAACGCAAAGGATATCTATTTAAAAAAGCTGATAAAAATGGTCTTAATGCCTTTTTGAGAGACAGTCTTCACTCCTTCCAATTGGATCATGTAAGTGTAGAAAAGTTGTGGAATGTTTTCAAAGAGACAGTATCGACAGCAATTGAAAGATATATACCACATAAATGAATAAGTGATGGTACTGATCCCCCATGGTACACAAAATGGGTCAGATTGTTGTTGCGGAAGCAACAAAAAAGGAGGCCAAATTTAAAATAATGCAAAATCCCTAAGATTGGCAAAGTTTTGCAGACGTTCGAAATATAGTGCATACTTCAATGCAAGATGCTTTTAATAATTTCCAAAATGAAATTCTGTCTCAAAATCTGGCAGAAAACCCAAAGAGATTCTGGTCATACATATAGCACACCATTGGCAAAGACACAATCAATACCTTCACTGCACGATAA
Source organism: Schistocerca nitens (assembly GCF_023898315.1). NCBI lineage: Eukaryota > Metazoa > Arthropoda > Insecta > Orthoptera > Acrididae > Schistocerca > Schistocerca nitens. The sequence continues at coordinate 45,778,777 of NC_064619.1, read as the reverse complement.
CAATGGTGAAGTCACTGATGACAGTGCCACTAAAGCAGAGTTATTAAACACGGTTTTCTGAAACTCCTTCACCAAAGAAGACGAAGTATATATTCCTGAATTCCAATCAAGAACAACTGCCAAGATGAGAAACATAGAAGTAGATATCCTCGGTGTAACAAAACATCTTAAATCACTTGATAAAAGCAAGGCCTCTGGTCAAGATTGTATACCAGTCAGGTTCCTCTCAGAGTATGTAGATAAAATAGCTCCATATTTAGCAATTATATACAACCCCTCGCTCACAGAAATATTCATACCTAAAGACTGGAAAATTGCTCAAGTCACACCAATACCCAAAAAGGGAAGTAGGAGTAATCCGCTGAATACAGGCCTGTATCACTAATGTCGATTTGCAGTAGGGTTTTGGAACACATACTGTATTCGAACATTATGAAGTACCTCGAAGAAAACGATTTATTGACATATAGTCAGCACGGATTCAGAAAATATCGTTCTTGTGAAACACAACTAGCACTTTATACTCATGAAGTAACAAGTGCTATCGACGGGGGATGTCAAATTGATTTCTTTAGATTTCCTGAAGGCTTTTGACACCGTTCCTCACAAGAGTCTTCTAACCAAACTGCGTGCCTCTGGAGTATCGCCTCAGTTGTGCAACTGGATTCATGATTTCCTGTCAGAAAGGTCACAGTTCATAGTAATAGATGGAAAGTCATCGAGTAAAACAGAAGTAACATCCAGCTTTCCCCAAGGAATGTTATAGGCCCTCTATTGTTCCTGATCTATATTAATAACATAGGAGACAATCTGGGTAGCCATCTTAGATTGTTTGCAGATGGCGCTGACATTTACTGTCTTGTAAAGTCATCAGATGATCAAAACGAATTGCAAAATGATTTAGATAAGATATCTGTATGGTGCAAAAAGTGGCAATTGAAGTTATTCACATAAGTACTAAAAGAAATCAGCTAAATTTTGATTATGCTTAAGTCACACAAATCTGAAGGCTGTAAATTCAGCTAAATACTTAGGGATTACAATTACAAATAACCTAAATTGGAACGATCACATAGATAATATTGTGGGTAGAGCAAACCAAAGACTGCAATTCATTGGCAGAGCACTTAGAAGGTGCAACAGGTCTACTAAAGAGACTGCTTACACCACACTTGTCCACCCTATTCTGGAGTACTGCTGTGTGGTGTGAGATCCGCATCAGGTGGGACTGACGGACGACATCAAAAAACTACAAAGAAGGGCAGCTCATTCTGTATTATCGTGAAGTAGGGGAGATAGTGCTACAGACATGATACATGAATTAGAGTGGCAATCATTAAAACAGAGGCATTTTTCGCTGCGATGGGATCTTCCCATGAAATTTCTATCACCAGTTTTCTCCTCCGGTTGCGAAAATATTTTGTTACCGGCCACCTACATAGAGAGAAATGATAATCACGATAAAATAAGAGGAATCAGGGCTAGCACAGAAAAATTTAAGTGCTTGTTTTTCACGCATGCCATTCAAGAGTGGAACGGTAGAGAGACAGCTTGAAGGTGATTCATTGAACTCTCTGCCAGCTACTTTATTGTGAATAGCAGAGTAATCACATAGATGTAGATGTAGACGTAGATCTGATGGGAACCAGTGTTACCAGTGCGACAAGACTGCTGGCACCTTAAGCCACCAACCAGCAATAATAAAACCGCTGACCAGTGCCCACAGGAAACTACACTACCACTATGTTTTTGACAGTAATTGCAGTCCAAAGTCCAAGTTGGCAAGACTAACCCTTTGTTGAGGCCAGGTTACCTAACGTTCTGAGCAAGTCACCGTGAAATGCAAGGTACTTGTACTCATATTGATGAGATTTGTCATCTCTTATTTGATATATGTGAGGCTTTTTACATGTCATCGCAATCACACATTTCTGCTGTGAGTGTACACTTGTAAACCTTGTGCATGAAACTAACTGGGTAAACCATGGGCGACTTTGGGAGTAAACACCAACCTGTCTGCCCAGGGGTTTTGTCATGACCCCAAGGTCACCCTGGATAGTAGAAGGTATCGACACCTCAAACAACTGTCTCAGCACTAATGTGTGCTTGTGGTGTTGAGGTTTCTGTTTCTGCACTTCATGAGTAAATACCAAGGATAACTATAAAGCATATATGTACATCTCAGACATCAGTGTGTGCCCATTATGGACATGTGATGGATGGAGTAATCCACAGATCTGTGATGTGTCTTGTACTGTGAAGGCATAATGAGAACACTGACCAGGAATGCAATGCAGAACAAGTTTATTAAATCTTCAAGAAGCATAAGTCTCCATCATTGAGCACCAGCCTAATGTTGTCATGCCACATGGATACAGCATGAGCTGCTGGCGGGCACATGACATATTGTGAAAACGATGCCCACAGCTGCAGCGCTGTGGTTCTGGAAGACCTTCTGCTGGCATCTTAACACTGCAAATTGCATTTGTAGGTTTTAAGGACTTTAATTATGACACTTCATGTTCTGTAAAATCAGCTGTGGTATACCATGATATGCAATAGAGATACACTTAATTTTGTTATTCAGGGACCTGAAGATGGCATTAATGAGATGTCAAAACTGGTTGTCTAAATAAAATAATTTCTCAACACATACTGCTGTTTGGTGATTTTCCTTGGTAAAACTCAGATGACTGACTCCGTGTTCACATCAGGACAGAAAGTGACCTTCAAAAGGTGTCACGAGTTTTCTATTGACACTGACAAGTCTCTGGATAGAAATAACCAACAGTTACAGTCAAACACTTTTTCCTCACACACAATAACCAGAAAATAAACCAAATCAAGCGAAAACAAACAAAGTACAAAACAAGATCTAAAGCTCACTGAATCCAAAGATAGACCACTCCTTGTCCTAGAGTCATTGGCAGTTGATGGTTGCCACAGTATCTTGTGCCATGTCTGTGGATTTTTCCTGAAACTGTGATCCAAATGGACAAAATGAATGTCTTTAATGAAGAAAATGGCATGAATGTGGAAGAGGCATGGGGAAGAGAATACTATAACTTATTCTGAGTTCAGAAGTAATGAGGTATATTGAAAAGAAGGACCTTCTCCACAAGATCAGTATTGATTGTGAAAGCACTGGTCTTCCAAAACCAAACTTACACGTTCCTCACTTGAAAGTGTGAAAAGCATGCATGAAGGTGATCAGATAGGTTAAAAGTATTTGACTGGGTACAACACCATTTCTTATTAATTAATGTCCAATAATATGGAATGTCAAACAAAAGCTGTGATGGGATTGAGGATATCTGAGGATATATATCTGCTGTAAAACCAAAGAATGCAAATGCTTTTTAGATTGAAGGAGATGACTCACCAAAAACCAAGTGTTGAGTTGTTGACAGGTACACACAAAAGAAAGAAAACTTGCTAGCTTTTGGAGTTATCTTTTGTATTTTACTCTAGCTCATCAATGGATAACTCTGAAAGCTATCAAGTTTTATTTCTTTTGTGTGTGCCTATCAGTGACTCAACACTTCTGCTTTTCAGCGAGTGGTCTCCTTTACATTCTGTGGTTCCACAACAGATATAGATGTCAATGAATTTGGACAGTAGCTTTGTAATGTAGATGATAGTGAATTGTGCTTTAATTGTTTGAGAAACCTACTGCATATTAACAGACCGAGTTGGGGTACTTCAGCTGGAAATTTTATGAAGAACTCAAAAGGGATTCCAGTAGGCCCATATCCATGCCTCCAATTTTAGTAATTTCACCTATTTCTTAACACCACTAACCATAATATATAAATCATTCATATTTGTAGTGGTCTAAGAATTAATCTGGGAAGTACTCCTGGATTGACCTTTGTGAAGGAATATTTTAAGATAGAGTTAAGCATTTCTCCTCTTGCTCTGTTATCCTGGACATAAAAGCTGGTGCCACTTACAGCTGCCAATACTTGTGCCAGTGTGGACATCCTCAAAGGACTGATTGTTGCTGTGATTTCTAATACATTTTCATTATGAGATAAAGAGTGGGATTCCTAGCATTGATACACAGTATGTCATGTCACACACAACTTATAAGATTGTAATGATTCCAATCAACTATTGGACAATTAAAGTTCCATTCATTCATTCATTCACACATCATGCTCTGTAAGTCCCATCATAAAAGAGAGCCTTCAGGGATGTGTAAAAAAAGGTTCAAATGGCTTTGAGCACTATGGGACTTAACATCTATGGTCATCAGTCCCCTAGAACTTAGAACTGCTTAAACCTAACTAACCTAAGGACATCACACAACACCCAGTCATCATGAGGCAGAGAAAATCCCTGACCCCGTCGGGAATTGAACCCGGGTGCGGGAAGCGAGAACGCTACCGCACGACCACAGGCTGCGGACAGGGATGTGGAACTAGTCAAGTTATTCATTAACAAAAAAAGAAAAGAAACCACTGCTGGCTACTGATGTAAGGTATGCTAACAACAAACTATGACTACTGATAGTCTACCTCAAAATGATAATTATGGGAACTGCTTCTAGATTACTTTATATACTTGTATTAGGAGAAAAACAGCTATTTTGAAGAAAGTTCCTGTACACCTTTTATACTACTCAAATGCTGTTTTTATCTAAAACTTCAAACAGGGCATTTATACAACTTTACACAGACCACTATTAGTTGTCTGTGTTTGGTAGAGCAAGGAAATTCCAACTCAAATATCAGAATATTGCAGAGTTTACATTCTTGTGTCCTAATATTCTGATAAATTATAGGAGTCACTAATGAGTATTCTTTTACTTTGTCTTTAAATAGTTGTGGATTTCCAGTTTCCCACCTAATGTCCACTGACAGTTAGATGCAGTCAATAAACTTTATTATTTGGTTATTACAATAGTACCAGATCTTTGGCATCCAGGCCTAGTGAGGCAGGAAAAAAAGGAGATTAATACTTAGCATTCCATTAACAATGAGGTCATTAGACCCAAAGACTGAGAAGTGATAAGACAATGACAAGAAAATAAGTTGACTATGCCCTTTTAAAAGGGAGCATCCTGCTGACAGCCTTAAACACTTTGTTGTTGTTGTTGTGGTCTTCAGTCCTGAGACTGGTTTGATGCAGCTCTCCATGCTACTCTATCCTGTGCAAGCTTCTTCATCTCCCAGTACCTACTGCAACCTACATCCTTCTGAATCTGCTTAGTGTATTAATCTCTTGGGCTCCCTCTACGATTTTTACCATCCACGCTGCCCTCCAATACTAAATTGGTGATCCCTTGATGCCTCACAACATGTCCTACCAACCGATCCCTTCTTCTGGTCAAGTTGTGCCACAAACTCCTCTTCTCCCCAATCCTATTCAGTGCCTCCTCATTAGTTATGTGATCTACCCATCTAATCTTCAGCATTCTTCTGTAGCACCACATTTCGAAAGCTTCTATTCTCTTCTTGTCCAAACTATTTACCGTCCATGTTTCACTTCCATACATGGCTACATTCCATACAAATACTTTAAAAAATGATTTCCTGACACTTAAATCTATACTCGATGTTAACAAATTTCTCTTCTTCAGAAACGCTTTCCTTGCCATTGCCAGTCTACATTTTATATCCTCTCTACTTCGACCATCATCAGTTATTTTGCTCCCCAAATAGCAAAACTCATTTACTACTTTAAGTGTCTCATTTCCTAGTCTAATACCCTCGGCATCACCCGACTTAATTCGACTACATTCCATTATCCTCATTTTGCTTTTGTTGATGTTCATCTTATATCCTCCCTTCAAGACACCAACCATTCCGTTCAACTGCTCTTCCAAGTCCTTTGCTGTCTCTGACAGAATTACAATGTCATCGGCGAACCTCAAAGTTTTTATTTCTTCTCCATGGATTGTAATACCTACTCCGAATTTTTCTTTTGTTTCCTTTACTGCTTGCTCAATATACAGATTGAATAACATCGGGGAGAGGCTACAACCCTGTCTCACTCCTTTCCCAACCACTGCTTCCCTTTCATGCCCCTCGACTCTTATAACTGCCATCTGGTTTCTGTACAAATTGTAAATAGCCTTTCACTCCCTGTATTTTACCCCTGCCACCTTTAGAATTTGAAAGAGAGTATTCCAGTCCACATTGTCAAAAGCTTTCTCTAAGTCTACAAATGCTAGAAACGTAGGTTTGCCTTTCCTTAATCTTTGTTCTAAGATAAGTCGTAACGTCAGTATTGCCTCACGTGTTCCAGTATTTCTATGGAATCCAAACTGATCTTCCCCGAGGTCGGCTTCTACTAGTTTTTCCATTCGTCTGTAAAGAATTCGTGGTAGTATTTTGCAGCTGTGGCTTATTAAACTGATTGTTCGGTAATTCTCACATCTGTCAACACCTGCTTTCTTTGGGATTGGAATTATTATATTCTTCTTGAAGTCTGAGGGTATTTCGCCTGTTTCATACATCTTGCTCACCAGATGGTAGAGTTTTGTCAGGACTGGCTCCCCCAAGGCCGTCAGTAGTTCCTCCAATGGAATGTTGTCTACTCCGGGGGCCTTGTTTCGACTCAGGTCTTTCAGTGCTCTGTCAAACTCTTCACGCAGTATCGTATCTCCCATTTCATCTTCATCTACATCCTCTTCCATTTCCATAATATTGTCCTCAGGTACATCGCCCTTGTATAGACCCTCTATATACTCCTTCCACCTTTCTGCTTTCCCTTCTTTGCTTAGAATTGGGTTGCCATCTGAGCTCTTGATGTTCATACAGGTGGTTCTCTTTTCTCCAAAGGTCTCTTTAATTTTCCTGTAGGCAGTATCTATCTTACCCCTAGTGAGATAAGCCTCTACATCCTTACATTTGTCCTCCAGCCATCCCTGCTTAGCCATTTTGCACTTCCTGTCGATCTCATTTTTGAGACGTTTGTATTCCTTTTTGCCTGCTTCATTTACTGCATTTTTATATTTTCTTCTTTCATCAATTAAATTCAATATTTCTTTTGTTACCCAAGGATTTCTACTAGCCCTCGTCTTTTTACCTACTTGATCCTCTGCTGCCTTCACTACTTCATCCCTCAAAGCTACCCATTCTTCTTCTACTGTATTTCTTTCCCCCATTCCTGTCAATTGTTCCCTTATGCTCTCCCTGAAACACTCTATGGAAAGGATATAAAATCTAATTTTGGATTACTGGATGGAGACTTGAATGGTGTTCTCCACAAATCACAGTCATACAGTGAAAATTCCAGGATGAAATAACAGCAGTACTATGAAAAGGATAGACTGGTACACATCATATAGCTGAGAAGTTGAGTCACAGATAGACACAATGAAAAGACTGCTATACGTTTTAGCTGAAAGCCCTTCTGTAGTGGGACTGAGTTGTAACTGCACCTAATGGGAGAAGCAGTCTGGTGGTGGGGATAAGGATGAAGCCTAGGCCGGTGAAAGAAGGGGGTGGGGGAGGGTAGTGCTGTTTATGGAAGTGTGTAGGGATATGCGAGGACAGGGTTAGCCTGCTAGGTGCAGTTGGGAGGTTTGGGGGGGGGGGGGGTGGAGGGTGGAAAAGGGAGAGGAGGGGAAAAGGACTAGAGGATGCATTGGTGGAATAGAAGATTTTGTTGTGCTGGAGTGGAAGCAGTGAAGGGGATATGTAAATGTAGAACAGGGACTATTGAAGGCTGAGGCTATGGGGATTACAGGAATGTAGGATATACTGTGGAGAGAGTTCCCACCTGCACAACTCAAGAAAGCTAGTGTTGGTAGGAAGAATGAAGATGGTGCAGGCTGTGAAACAGTCATTGGAGGAAAGCACATTGTGTTGGACATCATGTTGAGCAACTGGACAATTCAGCTGCCTCTTGGCCACAGTTTGTCAATGTCCATTCATGCAGAAAGGAAGACAGCTAGTTAGTCATCAAGCCCCCGTTGAAAGAACCACAATAGTTGCAGCTTAATTTGTATATAACATGACTGCTTTCACAGGTAGTCCTGGCTTTGATGGGATAGGAGATGCCTGTGACCAAACTGAAATAGGTGGTGGTGGGAGGATGTAAGGGACAGGTCTTTCATCTAAGTTAATTGTAGGGATATGAACATGAGGCAAGAGGTTAGGGGCAGAGATGGAGTAGGATATCACATAAGCTTAGTGAGTGGCAGAATACCACTGTGGGTGGGAGGAGTGGGAAGAATAGTGGATAGGATATTTCTCATCTCAGAGCACGACTAGGGGTGGTCAAAATCCTGGTGGAGAATGTGATTCAGTTCCTCCAGACTTGGGTGTTACTGAGTCACGAATGCTCCTTTGTAGCCAGATAGTGAGTATGTGAGTGGTGACAGGTGACTGGAGAGGCAATGCATGGGAGATCGGTTTTGTACTAGGTAGGGTGGGTAATTTTGGTCTGTGAAGGCCTCAATAAGATCCATGGTATATTTGGAGGGTAACTGCTTGTCACTGCAGATGCAATGGCCATGGGTGGCTAGGGTGTATGGAAGAGACTTCTTGGTACAGAATGGGCGGCAGTTGTCAAAATGGGGTTTTGCTTGTGGTTGGTAGATTTGATATGGATGAAGGGACTGCTGTAACCATCCTTTAGGTAGAGGTCAACACTGAGGTAGGTGGATTGCTGGGTTGAGAAGGACTAGGTGAAGCGAATGGGGGAGAAGGTTCTGGAGGAATGTGGATAGTGTGTCGTCACCCTCAGTCCAGACCACGTAGATGTCATCAGTCAATCTGAACCAGGTTAGGAGTTTGGGATTCTGGGTTGTAGAAAGGACTGCTCTTGATGGCTCTTGAATAGGTTGAAATGGGATGGTGCCCATTGCTGTACCATGCATTTTTTGTAGGTGATGTCTTCAAAGAAGAAGAAGTAGTTGGGGGCAAGTATATAGTTGATTATTGTGACCAAGGAAGAGGTTGTAGGTTTGTAGTCAGACAGATATTGGAAAGGTTGTGTTCAGTAGCAGCAAGGCCATGAACATCAGGGATATTAATGTAAAGGGAGGTGGCATCAAAAGTGACAAGCATGGTGTGGAACCATGTTGAGTCGATGGAGGAAATAGTTGGTGTTTTTTACATAGGAGGGTAGGTTACAGGTAATAGGCTGAAGGTGTTGGTCCCCAAGAGGAGGGATTAACTAAGTGGGGGCATAGTACCCAGCCACAATGGGATGCCCTGTGTGGTTGGATGTATGGACTATAGGAAGCATGTAGAAGGTAGGAATGTGAGGAGGTTACGGGTGAGGAGTGAGAGAGAGATGTTCTGGGATGGATTAAGGATTTGAGAAGGACTCAAGATCCTGTAGGATTTCTGGAATGGGTTCACTGTGGCAGATTTGTAGGCAGACAAATCTGACAGCTAGCAGAGTCCCTCCACCCGGTAATCTGTGCAGCATAACGACAGTGGTGGAGCCTTTGGCGGCAGGGAAGGCCATAAGGTCGAGATCCATTTTTAGGTGGTAGATTGCCATTCTTTCTGTGAATGTTAGGTTGTTTTCCATGTTGAGGGAGGTGGGGAATGATAGGGAGGGAAGGTTTGAGGTTAAGAAATTATGGAATCTGATTAGGGCACAGTGAGGGTGGATCATGGTTTGGCGGAGGAGAGAAATGAGCCAGGCTTGGTTTAGTATTGGTTTTGTGTTGAGTCTGTTTTGTAAGGTTGGTGGTCCTTATTCAGTCCCTTCAGTGGCAATACTTTTTTGCCAACAATGCTACCAGTCAGACTCATCCCAAAACCAATATTGCACCCTACCTGACTCCGTTTACTCCTCCATCCAACCATGATCCACCCTCATTGCCCCTTAATCAACCCCCCACCCCTCACTGGTTAACATTCCAGAATTTCTTAACCTGAAACCTTGCCTCACCATCATGGAAATAAACCTTACATCCGCAGAAGGAATTATGATCCACCATATAGAAGCTGATCCCGGCACTATAATCGTACCTGCCAACAAAGGCTCCATCACTGTGGTTTTGAACTGTAGGGGTTACCTGGTGGAGAGTCTTGACCAGATGTCAGATGTGTCCACCTACAAACCCTGCCACAGTGACCCCATTCCATAAATCCAACAGGTTCTCCAGTCCTTCCTTAAATCTTTTTACCACACATTGCCCTACACATCACTGATGATGCCACCTCCCTCTACACTAACATTCCCAGTGCCCAGGACCTTGCCACTAGTGAATACTATCTTTCCAATGCCTGACTGACTCCAAAGCTATAACTTCCTTCTTGGTCACCATGACCATCAATAGCCTTGCTCAGTATTACTTTTCCTGAACCCCGTCACTTGGTTCAGATTCATTGATGACATTTTTGAGAATGAAGAATATCAATCACACTATCCTTCCCACTCTTCCCATTGTGGTATTCGGCAATGTACCAAACCTATGCAGTATCCTTGCCCATCCTTGTTCTTCTCCTTGCCCCAATCTCTGGCCTCATAGCTCATATCCCCACAGTTGACCTAGAAGCAAGACGTTTCCCATACATTCACACACCACCACCTAATACAGTCTGGACACAGGCATCTCCTAACCCACTGAAGCCAAGGTTATCTGTGAAAGCAGTCATATGATCTACAAACTAAGCTGCAACCGCTGTGCTGCTTTCTATGTAGGCATAATGTCTAACAAGCTTTCTATCTGCATGAAAAGCCACCAACAGACTGTGGCCAAGAGACTACCCAGTTGCTGAACATGCTGCCCAACACAATGTGCTTCACTTCAACTTCAGTGACTCCTTCACAATCTGCACCGTCTGGATTCTTTCTGCCAACACCAGCCTTTATGAAATGCACAGGTGGGAACTCTACCTGCAGTATAGCATTCCTTCCTGTAACCCTCCCCACCCTGCCTCAACTTTCACCAGCCCTGTTCTCCATATCCCCATCTCTGCTCCCACTACAGCACAATGCAGAAATTTATTCGATCAGTGCACCCACTAGTCCTTTTCCCGTCATCTACTTTCCCATTCCTCCTGACCCCATCCCTTCGTGCCCCCACCTAAACCTCTTGCCTGTACTTCGTAGCCCTTCCTGCCCCACCACATCCTTACATCCTCTCATAAGCAGCACTACATCTTCCCCCATATTATCCTGATCCCCCCCCCCCCCCCATTTTTCCCACACCCTGCCTCCTCCTTATCCCCACCACCAGATTGTTGCTCCCTTCAGGTGCAGTTACAAAATAGTTGAGCCACAGTGGCCAGAGACAGTGGTCGTGCATGTGTGTGTGTGTGTGTGTGTGTGTGTGTGTGTGTGTGCGCGCGTGCATGTGTGTGCGCATGTGTGCTTTCTACTTTGAGGTACTACACTCATACAGCGAATGCTTTCATGACCAGATGAGTGGGGACGGGCAAGGGACAGTAGTGTACAGGTGGGGAGAGAGACAAATGCTGTCTGGTGGAGTGAGCACGGTTGAAAAGCCAAGAGGCGCAGCATTAGGAGGTTGTGGGGTTGGAAGGTGGGCAGAAAGGAACGAAAAACAAGAGGAGCAGGGAAAGATGGGCAGATGCATTGGCAGAGGGCTGCAAATAAACAGTGTGGGAGATGAGAATGGGAAAGAGATGATAGGGCAGAGTGGGTGGAAACTGTTGTGTGGAGGGTGTTGGGACAGCATGTTACAATAGGTTGAGGCCAGGATAATTGCAGGAGCAGAGAATTTGTTGTAAGGATAACTTACATCCCCACATTTCAGGAAAGCTGGTGGTGGAGGGAAGGGTCCAGATGGCTCAGGTAACAAACCAGCCATTGAAATCAAGCGTGTTGTGTTCAGCTGCATGTTGTTCCACAGTTTGCTCTACTTTGCTCTTGGTCACAGTTTGGTGGTAGCCGTTCATCCTGGTGGACATCTGGTTGGTAGTCATACCAGTAGAAAAAGCTGTGCAATGATTGCAGCGATACAGACGACAGTGATATCTTTGGGATAAGGAAGCTCTTATCCTTTCCTGTGACTGCTGAAGCACTCCCCCCCAAGGCATAGACCCAAATTTTATGTGGCTTTCGGTGCCAAGCTGAAGGGCATGTGGCTAAATACTGCCGCAACTAATCACAATGTGTCAAGTGCACCGGCGAGCACGACACCCACGCCTGTGACGGACAGTGAGACGAGGCGTCAACTTGTGCTTGCTGCGGCGGCCCACATGTTGCAAACTGGCTTGGCTGTCCAGCCTTTTCCAGTGATGGCTGAACTGGAGACAAGGCATAGACCAAGAAGAAATGACTGACGGCATCATAAGTGCCGCCGAACAAAGACGCAACTGCGAGGCGAGAAGACAGCTATCACAGTGATCAGGATGATCAAGGGTAGCGACTACATCATCCGCTACACAAGGGAGACTGAACTGCAGCCTTCACTGAGCCTGTCAGCACAGCCAATGAAGGAGGAGTAATGCCACTATGTGACCGTACATCTCCAAGCGTTTGGCTACGGCGATCAACTACCAGACACTGATGGGTGACCTAGGCCTTCCCCAGTGCCCAGGCACTGGTGAAGCATGGCAGGTGGCTCTCATGGCTTAAACTGCAGCACACTGTGCTGCCATACGGTAATGGATTGATCTCTTACAACTAACATATGGCTTGACATGGTATCCTCTTGCATATACCCGCTGTTAATTTAACCCATCCTTGCATGACCTGTCTCAGTCTGCAAGATTCTGCTACTGCTCTTACTACCCAAGCCTAACTATCACAGAGATTTTTTTCCGTTGGCACTTGCCTTGGCACTTTTTTCCTCTGTCCTTGAAAACACTACCCTTCATTCAATTTTTGACCCAATCTAGCTCCATATGGGCGCGTATTAATGGTTAACCTTAACCAGATGTACACAAACATTGCAGTACCCACTTCCTGTGAGACCTCACTTTAGTGAACACTAACCCTTATGCAGAGATGGCAGTAGACTTTTGTGTTGGCCATCATGCCAGTGTGGGTGTGGAGGGGCACCACCTCTATAAGAAAACAATAAAAACTAAACAAAAAAGAAAAAAAAGAAAAAAAAGAAAAAAGAAAAAAAGATGCAGAAGAACTAGTCTTCGACATGGCTGCTTTCACAGGTGGCCTGGCCCCTGATGGGATAGGATAAACATGTGACAGGACTGGAATAGAAAGTGCTGGGTGGGTGGATTGGGCAGGTTTTGCACCTGGGTCTTCCACAGGGATATGATCCTTGTGGCAGGGGGTTGGGATTGGAATAGACTAGGATGTTGAGGAGGTTGGGTGGGCAATGAAACACCACTTTAGGAGGAATAGGAAATATCTCTCATTTCATGGTATGATGATTGGTAATCAAAGTCCTGGCAAAGGATGTTGTTCAGTTGTTCCAGTACAGAGTGACACTAGGCAATGAAGGAGAGACTCCTTTGCAGCTGGTTCTTGGGAGTGATGGGAGGATTGGGGGTGTGAGGGGAAATGGCACAGGAGATCTGTGGACTGGGTCTAGGAGATAGTGTCTGCCTGTGAAAGTCTTGATGATACCCTCAGCATATTGAGCAAGGGAGTTTTGTCACTGCAAATGCACTGACCCTGGGTGGCCAGGCTGTATGGGAGGGATTTTTTGGTGTGAAAGGGGTGACAGCCGTTAAAATTCAGGTACTGTTGATGGTTGGTTGTTTAATGCAGACAGAGGTGGGGGTGAAACTATCAGACAGGAGGAGGTCAACATCTACAAAGGTGACATGCTGGGTTGAGGAGGACCATGTGAAGTGGATGGGGGAGAAGGTGTTGAGGTTGTGAAGGAACGAAGGTTGGATGTCTTGTCCCTGAGTCCAGATCATGAAGATATTGTCAATGAACCTAAACCAGACCAGGGGTTTGGTGTATTGGGAGACTAAGAAGGTCTCCTCTAGATGTCACATAAAAAGGTTGGCATAGGAGGGTGCCCATGGCTGTGCCGTGGATTTGTGTGTATACCTTCCCTTCAAATGGGAAGTAGTTGTGGATTAGGATAAAGTTGCAAAGGTGCATGAGGAATGAGGTAGTGGGATTGGAATCTGAAGGACATTCGGAAAGGTAGTGGTGTTTGAATATCAGTAAAACCATGAGCTCGAGGGACACTGTGTGTGGTAGGTTTTTTTTTTTTTTTTTTTTTTTTTTTTTTTTTTTTTTTTTTTTTTTTTTTTGCAATTGATCTCAAAGTAGCACAAAAAAACAAATTTTGAAGTTTTATTTTATATAATGTTTGAACAATTGAATGTACACATATGTGTACATTGGGTCTTAACAGAGATTAAATGCCTATCTCATAGTATTTTCACATTTTTATTTACAATGAAAAATATATACATTAATTCTCATTTTATGCACGCATTACATTTTATGAACACATTACTTCTCATGTTTATGGAATTTAGCAAAACAATTGTTTTTTAATACGCACGAATAAACTTTGCCCTTTTTATACATTATGCGAGAACATGACTTGCACCCTGGTAGCCAACACATTACGGCAAAACAACTCTAAATATATTTAGGAAGATGGTCAACCCTGTCACATTTGCTTTCTCTAGTTGGCTTTGGTACAATTCGTCTTCATTTTGTGGGCTGATGCTCCTCATATTTATCAGAACTGCTGACATATTGCTGTGTCACACTTGGAGAAATTTCTTTCGACAGTTCCAGTGAGTCTACAATATTTGAAGCCCTTACCAAGCTGTGGGCCAAGTGAATTCTGAAGTTAATGGGAGACATCCACTTTTGTTTCGGTATCCCTTCTTTTTGACTACATGTTTTGTACATAATACATGAATTAATTATGGCTAAATCAGTTAAGTGGTTGAATATTCTGACAGTCCACTTTTTCGTCCTGATGTCTGACCTATGGTATGCCATGTATCTATATCAAAGATCAATGCCATCCATATTGCGATTATAACTTTGGATGATGGCTGGTTGTTTGACACTAACCTTTGCTTTTTCTGTATTAATACCACTGTTTGTAGGTACGCTCTGATTCACTCCCTGTGCACAAGGATAACAAAGTGACAGATTTATTGTCCTTCCATTTGAGGGCACAAACTTCCTGGTCCTCCCTTACGTACTCATCCCATAGCCCCCACTGTAGCTCCTGATCTCTCTTGAACTTAGAAGCTACTCCTTTTATTCTGTTGGCCATCACAGTGCCTGTGTGAAATATATTCTTGTCCAGTAAAAGCTGAACAGCTTTTGAACTGGTGAAAAATCTGTCACTGTAAATTACATTATTGTATTCATTTGGTACAGTTCTAGCCAGTGCTTTGAGTGTACCCACTCCAAGGCCATGTTCTTTCTAATCACTTTCAGGAATCGTTCCTTTGCTAGTGCATATAGCAAAATCAAGGAAAAGTCCATCTGATGACAGCAAAACAAAATTTTTAAGGCCAATTGGATTAGGTTTGGAAGATACATATGTCCACATATTACACCTCCCCATGAATGGAATCATCTGTTCATCCACAGACAGGTGTTGAGACCTGGATAAACTAATACATTTATTTCTAAAAGCATAAAATGGTTAAAATGGCTCTGGGCACTATGGGACTTAACTTCTGAGGTCATCAGTCCCCTAGAACTTAGAACTACTTAAACCTAGCTAACCTAAGGACATCACACACATCCATTCAAACCTGCGACCACAGCGGTTGCACGGTTCCAGACTGTAGCGCCTAGAACCACTCAGCCATTCCTGCCGGCTCTCTAAAAGCATCAATTACAGGTTTAACCTTCCAGAGTTTGTCATTTGTGTCATGATCTTCCAAATTATTTACAAAATGCAGATTATTCCATGATTTGTAGTATCCATCTCTTGTCATGGTTGATGATACAAGTGGAATATCAAGTTGCATATTCCAGTAAAGTCTTGCCTGGGACAATCTCAATGTACCCATCAATATCTCAATGCTGACAAGGAACAAAATTTCATTAGTATCTGTATCAAGATTTTTTGAGTTCTTGTGGTAATGGTATAAATTAGTTTGTCCTGCAACATTTCTCCAGAAATTTTTATCAATGTACTCAAAGAAAAACTATGAAGGGTTTCTCAGTTCACCATCTGTCTGTTCTTCAAAGTTTTCATCAGAAGGCTGTCAATTACACATCCTGCAAACAAATAGTGCCATTGAAAAATACTGATCTAAATCGTGTCAGATGACCCACAGAACTACACCAATGTATTGCTTACTTAGATAGCCTCCAGCTTAGTGGACAACAGTGAGCAGATGAAGCTGATGTTCCAAGATTTTGGTTGTCATTGTCAGATGCAGATGCCTCTAGAATAACATCCACATTGCATGCTTCAACTTCAAGCACATCATTTCGTTGAGGTGAAGTTGGAAGTTCATCAACAGAATCCTCATCTTCATCTGACAAGGAACTCAAGTCATTCGTCTCAAGTAGTTTTATAATTTCATCATCTGTCAGAGAACTGAAAATTATATAAAGTGAAGGTAACTGTGGAAGTATTTGAATAAAGAAACGAAAGTGAACCTAATAAAAAAATTAAAAATTTTAGAGCTTCTACCAATATTAGAACCCAGGATCTATGGATTACTAATCCAGCATGCTACCCATTACATCTGCACTGAATTAACTCCTACAGTCCAGTATTAGTAGCTAATCTATCAGACTTTAATTTAGATTACATTTTAAATTATGATTTCGCAATGAGATCAGTCTTAGCGTTAGTACCACTACATTCTCTGAGCTAGGACTTGATGTACACAAATGTGTACTTCAAATTCAACAGTCGATGTTTGTAAAACTATGAACCTATCGTTTTAATTGCATGCACATATCACTTCATTGATGACATGTCTTGTTTGGCGTAAGACATGATGAAAGTAATATAACTCAAAATCGATTATTGAAACTGAATTTACCTTTCTCGCATGCCACAGATGATGCCATCCTTCAGATCGGAAGTTTTAGGACGTGAGAAAACCTGCCAAAACTGACTTGCACGTGACCTAGTGGCAAATACAGAAACCACATGATGTGCAAATCAGGTCTCAATTTGGAAAAACAACACTTGGCAGGATGACACTACAAAGACCTGATGTGGACATATGTGTATGTCGAGACTGAAGAGGATAGGGAGGTGGCATCAACAGTGATGAGTAGCGATCCAGATGGTAAAGGGGTGGCAATGGTGCAGAGATGGTGAAGGAAGTGGTTCGTGTCTTTGACATGGGAGGCTAGATTACAGGCAGATGGTTGGAGGGGTTGGAGGTGTCGGTCAATGAGGTCTGAATAACCAGCCAGCATTTTTGTGCCCCCACTGAAAGAATTTCAGCCCTTATTGACAAACATCTCCAACCAGTTGCCCTTAATCTACCTTTCCACATCAAAGACACTAACCACTTCCTTCACCAACTCTCCACCATTGCCATCCCCTTTACCTCTTGGATCCCTACTCGTCTCAGTTGATGCCACCTCCAAGTCCATCAACTTCCCTCATACCCATGGCCTTACTAATAATGAACACTACCTTTCCCAGCATCCTTCAGACTCCAAACGCACTACTTACAGTCCCTTCCCCTTCCCCACCATGTCCAGATTGCTGCTTCCTTTCCACGTGATAGTTGCATTCTGATAGGTGCATCCTGAGATGCTGAAGTTGGTGGTCATGTGTGCATGAGGTGTGGTTGCTTGTGTGGGTGAATGTCATGTGTCTCTCTCTCTTACTGATGAAGACTGTGGGCAAAAACTTTATGTAACTGTCTCTTAATTGTGCCTGTCTGCAACTTGACATGTCTTCTTTACAGTAAGTAACAATCAATCTTTTTGACATTGTTGATATTCCTACATGGAGTTTCCATTGTTTGATTGTATTACAAAAAAAGCAGTTTTTCCTTTCTACTGGGAAGTTAGATATTTCATTAAAATCCTTCATTAACTGTTAGGTAATATGTATGAAATTGTCATGATGTTATTGATTTATGAACATTCTGAATTTGGTGTTTTAAGTAATTCTATGTATCTACCAAAGTACTGAAGATATGAAGTTAAAATTAACACAATCCTTGGCTACTAGCACTACTGACTGTCATGCAAAGTTTCATTCCATTTTATGCTAGGGAAAGGGATAATTTAATATATAGTAGTGTACTTAATATCTCATTGCCTGTGAGGCTGTTACACCCCTCAGCTTAAGTTGCAGACTATCTCAGGTGGGAAAACACTTGTCACAATTGAGCCATGACTGATATTATTTATGCAGCTAACTTCTGTCTGATTCTATGTTGGCAATTTTCAGCGCTATGTCACAGCACTTTTGAAACACGAGTGAAAATAGATAACATTTATCCAGTTCTGAATGTATTCCACATATTACAGGAAGCTGACGTTTCTGTTGACAGTATTACCTTGACTGTAACAGTAAGAAGCAGGTTCAAATAATGAACATTCTATTACTATTACTCTGTATCAACAATAATGTTTTAAAAATAAAATAAATTGTTTGTTATTATGTACAGACAAGATCCGTCAATGGTTGCTTTTCTACTACAAATTTCAGTGCATGTCATTACAGAAGCAAAACTGAAGTTATTAAATCCCCACTTAAGCTCATTTTGTAATTGTTTACTCTTATCTTTCAGCTATGCAGCGCAGAGATGTTACATGTTTGCTGAGTAATGGAACAGAAGTTAATGGCTTGTGCAATGAATCAGAAAAACCTCCAGTAAGACAAGAGTGCTATAATGATAAGTGTAAAGGAACATGGAAAGTGGGAGAGTGGTCTGAAGTAAGTATTTTGCATATTTAATGAAAAAAATTACGTTACATACTTGTAGGACTTGCAGCTCTTTCTTCATTACGTCATTGGTTACTTTTATCAGTAGAACAGGAGGAGTCTTGTTCACAGGCTTAAAAAATAGAGTGAAGCAGGACAACATTATAATCATTACTGCTCCAGTGAACTAAGACAAATATGATGAAAAGGATTTTGCTACTACGTAGCATTCATCAAGATTGGAGTTCAGGAGCTGTAGGAAGAGAGAGGTACAAAAAACAGTGCCATAAGTGTTGGATAATATCTAATGGTTGTCTTAGATAAAGAAAGACATGTGGTGCTGTCAAGGAATATGAATGAAGTGAGCCAAGTGCTGATAGCTTGGGTACCAGATACTAGTCTGGCAAAAACTGTATAATACAATATGAGTAGTGATGTGGATACGTTTGGTATTGCACTTTAAATACAAATTTGAGTTTCAGTCAGTTTCTGCACTAAGATGATCAGCCTTTTATGATTTAAAACACAAGAAGAGTAGTATGGGAATCTAGGGATGTATCTTACTGGTACTGCACTGTACCTTAAGTTAAATTAGACCTGAAGATACAAATCACCTGTTGAGTGCTGAAGGAGAAAATACAATAGATGTACATTATCAGACAGTAGATACACTTATCATTTGCCACTGGCATCTGTAGATGAAATGTAAAATGTACTAAATGGTGTGAAGTGCCAGTATTCTCCAACCCATTCTTACACAAATTGGGCTTGATGGGGTACTGCATTGTCTTGCTGAAGATACAGTTCATCTGGGAAAAAGGGACAGAAGGAAGAGTTTTAAAGTCCCATCAACATTGGTGGAGCTGAAGCTCAGATTGTTTCAACGATGGGATAGGAAATCATCCATGCCCTTTTGAAAGGAACCCATATTAGATACCTCACCATTCACTACAGAGTGGACAATAGTAATCAAATTCTATGATGCTTGAAGAGTTAGGTCTTTAAATTCAGTATACATTTTCCTACATGATTCCTTGTTGTTAATCTCTTTCGCTGTTCTTGATGTTTCCTCTTACCCATTTCCCCAAATTGCAATTTCCTGAAATCACTTCTTAAAAAGTTATACATATTTAAGTAACAATCACATAATTGTGTTTAAATATTACATTATGATTTAGTACAATTGTCAGTAAGCAGTTAAATTCATACAAACATCACTACACATGCAAAATAATATTAAATACAGTAACCTATTATACTTCTATATAATTCACACTCTACAAACTTTGTATACCACTAGCATTTACTTACTGTTAAACAGAAAATGTCAGCACAGACAGTAACATAAAAATGTACCAGAAGCAGTAATTTTCCTGTATATAAACCAGTTTTTTGTATGCTTTTCTATCTTTAGGACACAGAGTGCCATTTGGTAATGTTAGCCATCATGCTGGGTTTCTCAGTATTCCGTAAATCTATGTTTACATTAAGTTTAGAAACATGTTTCTGTTCGCAGCACTGTTTCCGACCAATTCCACAACATGTTTCCAACTATGTTCATCGTTCACAACCCCATTCACACTAGTGACAAACATTTCTGCATGTTTCTTCATATCATCTACACACGGATTGTGACAGCAAATGTTTCACTTTGTACACTACATTGTGTCCAGTGGTGAGGCTGAATTAATGATGTGTGGTGTTGCATTAGTAATACTTTATAATGTAAGTAGTTGAAGACAAAGGTGCAGTCACCATATTGGACAAAACTGTACAATAGAGTGTTGGTGGGAATGGTAGGCTGCATAAGCCGAATGTGGAAGATGCCACTGCTCTTCGTAACTTCACTATGATGTCACAGCCCAATTTTAAAACTCTTAAGTGTTTGATATAGCTTATTCTTAACACAAATTTTAAAAAAGTCAACTCCTGTGAAGTAGGGATTTGGTGTTAGTCTTATGTATTTGGCAGTAAGAGAATTCTTCCAAAGAATCTCAATAGAATTATGTAAAGGCAGTTCAGCTATGTAAAGACAAATGGGAAAATTTTTTTATTTCATATTGAAACTTTTATAATATGTTAATATATCATATCAAATCATATTTATCATCAACACCTACCACCTCTTCTACGGCAGTTTCACAATTGGCACTAATAAATGTGATGCGGGAATCTGTTGTCAAACCCCTGCTCTATCCAAGCTCACTGATGATTCCTTCTTTCTGTTATATAATTTCATTTCTGCCGCAAAGAGAATGTGTCTATATCATGTCAGCAGAGACCTCAATTTCTTTGCTACATCACTGTTGCTGGTATTAAGCACTGTGCTGATTTTTTGGATGCAGTCTTGTTTGAGCTCAGGAGTTCCATACTTTGCACTTCACTCACTCCACTGACATTCATCTACAACAGAGTGTGAGAAGAGCATGTATCTTTCATTTTGCCACAACAACAGATATTTGAACTTACCACAAACTGTGAACTTTCCACACACTGTGAGGCAACCACACACTGTGAGGCAACACATTTACTGCAGCCCGCTACAGGAAGTAAGTCATAAAAAAATGAACACTAGCACTACAGATGAGCATTTAGCAGTCACACACCAGAATCAATGATTCCTTTGATCTGTATTGTCACAGCCATGGATAGCTGTTTTCATGTTTAATGAAGCAGTAGCTGCAAACAACATTGTGAGCATTGTTGCAAAACATTTTTCAGATTCAGTGTAAATGCCACTTGACACTGTTTGGAGGACCAGAAATTATAAAACATTTTCTTTCATTTCTGAACCATGTACTTTATTCATGCTCTTTAGATCCAGAGACAGCTTGTTGTAAACAATTCAACTAGCATTTACAAGATATCTTTTACTTGTATCCTTTCTGCTTTCTGTGTGATGGTCATTCATTTTCCTTACACTGTGGTGGTGCACATCCCTGTTTAACGATGTAATGCAGTTTTTTTTTTTTTTTTTTGTATTGAGGGTACAAATCAAATCTGGTAATGGAAAGTACTGGCAGAAAATAAATAATTAAGGAGTAACTTGAGTTGTTAAATCATTTATATTGAGTGTCCTGTCAATGCACTAAGTTCCCTATATTTATCCCTGTAAGGTTGTCTTGAGCGGATTCCAATGACACAGCTGGTGGTTTTCTTCTTAACAGTTATTTGTGTGAATACTGGCAACACAGCCACATATCATAATACAAAAGACAAGTGTGTGAAGTCAAATTTATAGTAGACTTCAGTGACATCCTCATTAGATGTACCTTAGAGCTTATTTTTACCACATTGTTTTCAAAGTGTTTCCCATGTTATGTGTTACCCAACCACAACACCAAAGAATTTGTTGCTTTATATTTTATTTATAAAGTACAAGTCTAGCCAGGAATTAATTTTCTGACCTGGAGTGTTTCATTACCTGCATCGGCATATACAGGGTGAATCACCTAAAACTTGCACTGCAAATATTGGGGAAACGGAAATGTCTATTGATGTGCAGTTTCCACAGAATGAATTGATGCTCATGGGCTCATATTGATGATAAAGACAATGATGATGATGATGATGATGATGATGATTGGTTTGTGGGGTGCTCAACTGCGTGGTCACAGCACCCATACAAAGTCCCAATTTTTTCACAGTCCAATCTAGCCACTGTCACAAATGATGATGATGATGATGAAAAGATGAGGAAAACATAAACACCTAGTCCCCAGGCAGAGAAAATCCCTAACTCAGCCAGGAATCAAACCCGGTACCCTGTTATCCAGAGGTAGCAGTGCTAGCCACTAGACTTCGAGCTGCAGACATTGGCTCATATTATTAGCCAATAAACAGATGTTTCCTTCTCATCTCGTCCAGTAAGTTTCCACTGACCCGGGGTTCAGGGTGACTTTTCTCAACTGTACCCCTTTCTCTAAACCTTTCCAGTCCTCTTTTTTCCTTCCCCTTCAACTCTTTTGCCAGAAGAAGGAGCCACTGGCCCCAAAAAAACCTTTTTGTGTGTGTATGTTCTCCTGCCACTGCTTGATGAGTAGGTCTTCTATCTATCTATTTACATTATATTGTCAATAATGGATTATTTTTGTTGTTATAGATTGTAATAATACTTAGGAAGTGTATTTTTTGTGCAAACATACACATTTTTAAATGGAACAATGTCTACTGACATTAACAAACTGAAATTAGAGTAAATTAGAATGTCAGTGCTGTATGTTGCAGGATTCTATTGTGAGTCATTAATGAGGTATCACATCTTGAAAAGTTCTCACACATACACTTCTACAATACCAGTGGTAGCACACACTAAAAAACAACACAAGTGTATACACTAGTTATGTGGATTCTGACCAGTAATGAGATGACCGACCATCACAGGTTGTGTTCAAGGTGACCACCAGCAGTAGAAATACACACTTCCAGTCTGGTATGGAACAAGTGCTGTAAGTGTGTTTGCATTTCAGTTGAGATGTCAGAGCAGGCTGCAGTAATAAGTCATTCCATATCATCAGGTGTAGTTGACATGTCCTTGTTGGCAGCATCTTTCAGTTTTCTGCACAGAAAAGTCTACATGTGTCAAACCCAGGGGATTGCCTGACCAAGGTACAAGTCCAAAGATTTGAAAACAGTTTGTGAAAGCATGCTGTAGCATTTCTTGCCCTAGGATCTGGACAGCCTTCATGTTTGTACCACAGGTTCCTCCTAGTCTGCAGAGGAATGTGTTCAGTATCCAACATCACAAGTTTACACTCCATGGACTCTGGAATTCCACCTGATGAAGCCAACGGGGATTGTTAATGTGCCAATAGGGCATATATTGGAGGTTTACCTGCTCATGATTGGTAAATGTGGCTTTGTCACTAAACAAGATACATGATACATCTGGAGTATCCTGTCTTAATGCCCATGTATGTAAGTTAATACCATTTTCATAATCATTTCCACGCAGCTCTTGATGGAGAGAGATGTGATAGGGGTGGAACCTATGTCGATGGGGAATACATAAGGACACTTGCCTGACTCATGCCACTTCTTCATGTGATTGTGCAGGAGCTAATGTGAGGATCAACTGCAACAGCCGTGAGGACATTAGTTTCCCCCTCTTCTGTCATCACTTGTTTCCTCTTATTTTGTCATCTAGGTGTTACACTATCACTTTCATGTAACTGGTTGAAACAAATGCATTCTTCCTGGATGCTCCAGACACGATGAGCATGTCGGCTTCTTCTGCATTGGTAAAGCCCATCATCCACTCACAACATACTGCATGGACTAACTCACACTCTAGTTGATTAGTAATCATGACCTTTGCTTGGTCTGTCACACAATGACTGACTAACAAGTCACAGTGCATACAAGCACACTGTAAGCAAACATAAGAACATCATACCTAGCAATTACACAGCATGGAAACTTTTCAAAATATCTCATAAATTACTCACACTAGAATCCTGCAACAAACACCACTGATATTATAATTCACCCTACTTTTAGTTTGTTCTATTTAAAAAGTGTATGTTTGCACAAAAATACACCTTGTAAGTATTATTACAATCATATTATTGGCTACCCATTCAAGCCCCTGACTACCAATCCATTCTGTGAAAACTGCACATCGGTAGCACTTTCCATTTCCGCAATATTTTGGTGCAAGTTTTTGGTGATTCACCACGCATATTATCTTATGCTTTTTATAAACATAGAAAACGTAACAGGTCTACTAAACAGACTGCTTTCATTATGCTTGCCTATCCTCCTCAGGCTATTGCAGTGTGGTGTGGGATCCACAGCAGATAGGATTGATGGAAGACATTGGAAAAGTTCAAAGAAGGGCATCTTGTCACAAAATAGGGAAAAGTGTGCTACATATATGATACACAAATTGGATGGCAGGCTCTTTTGCTGTGGCAGGATCTTCTCATGGAATTCCAATCACCAACTTATTTTTCAGAATGTGAAAATACAGGGTGTACATAAAGCCCGGGTACACATTCAATTATTTATCGCACAAGAACCAAACATTGTACAGGTATCATACATATGTCATTTTGAAGAGAAACCCTGAAAGTTTTTTTTTTTTTTTCATGTATGCTGCCACAGCATAGTTTGGTAATTTGCCGATAGTCAGCGCTAGTCGCAAACATGGCGGCCATGCTACAGAAGGGCACAGCTGTTTCACAAAATGGCCTCCTTGATCACAAGATCTCACTCCGTGTGAAATTTTTCTGTGGGGGTCACATTAAAGATTTGATGTATGTACTGCCTCTACCACATGATGTAGCAGAGCTCCGGGAGAGAACAAGAGAAGCAACTGCCACAGTTGACAATGCCATTCAGGGACGGGTATGACAAGAATTTGATTGCCATATAGATGTCTGCCGGGTCACTCATGGTTTGCATATTGAATTTTTTGTAAAAAACTTTCAGAATTTCTCTTCAAAATGCAATATATATGACATATGTACAATGCTTAGTTCCTGTGCAATAAATAATTGAAAGTGTTCCCAGACTTTACGTACACCATGTATTGTGTTGGCACCCCTCTACATAGATGTAAATGATCATCATAATAAAATAAGATAAACTGGAGCTCATTTTTGCCACACACTGTTCGAGAGTGGAATAGTAGAGTAGTAGTGTGAAGGTGGTTAGATAAACCCTCTACCAAGCACTTTATTATGAATTGCTGGGCAGCCATATAGATGTTGATAAACAGATTATTCCCAGATAAATATTTATTGGAGTTTTCTGTGTGCTGTGCTATTTTTGCTCCTAGTTCTTACACACTACTAGTACCTACTGCAGTAGCTGTAATGAAAATGGTAATGCCATCTATATCATGTACACAAGGAAAGTGGCATGTCTTTCGGCTTAGCCTTTGATGCTGCCAACCCACAGGGTATCTAGTCTTAGTGGGTTATCATCAGCTCAGCCTTTGCATTCAGGCTGGGTTCAGCAGTACCTGGCTCAGCCTCCAGAGGATCTCTCGGTAACCAGCCAGAGGATGCAGAAGATAGCAACAGGCGTCACTCCAGACATGCGCTTCTTGGTGCATCCACCACAACTTCGATAGCCTACAGGAAAATTGTAACCATCCATCGCATGAGTATTTCTGCATGTGTGGAGCCAGATAGAGCCAGTTTCATCTTCGCCAGCCAGCGACTGACGTACCATTGCCGTTTTGACACTCCCTCAGATTAGACATCACCTTCACCACCCAGACAGCTGCACTCCCACAATGCTTGCTCAGAGCCTTGGTGTTCTGTGCCTTGGACAAGACAGAACTTCAAATGCATACTTTGTTTTGAAGACAGACATTTTGTTGGTCAAGAGAACACATTCTACACTCTCAAGAATCTATCTTTGTTTCGTTGGAGAATCTACCACTCATCATATAGTAAAGATGCTGAGTCGCAGATAGGAACAACAAAATAACTCACAATTATAGCTTTCGGCCGGTATGTATGTCTATTGTTGATGAAGGCCTTAAGGCCAAAAGCTATAATTGTGAGAGTCTTTTTGTTGTGTCTATCTGTGACTCAGCATCTCGGCTTTATATCCTCTCTACTTCGACCATCATTAGATATTTTACTCCCCAAATAGCAAAACTCATTTACTACTTTAAGTGTCTCATTTCCTGATCTAATTCCCACAGCATCACCCAATTTAATTTGACTACATTCCATTATCCTCGTTTTGCTTTTGTTGATGTTCTTTTTATATCCTCCTTTCAAGACGCGGTCCATTCCATTCAGCTGCTCTTTTAGGTCGTTTGCTGTCTCTGATAGAATTACAATGTCATCAGCGAACCTTAAAGTTTTTATTTCTTCTACATGGTGTTTAATTCCTACTCCAAATTTTTCTTTTGTTTCCTTTATTGCTTGCTCAATATACAGATTGAATGACATCAGGGATAGTCTACAACACTGTCTCACTCCCTTCCGAACCACTGCTTCCCTTTCATGCCCCTCGACTCTTATAACTGTCATCTGGTTTCTGTACAAATTGTAAATAGCCTTTCAATCCCTGTATTTTACCCCTGCCACCTTCAGAATTTGAAAGAGAGTATTCCAGTCAACATTGTCAAAAGCTTTCTCTAAGTCTACAAATGCTAAAAACGTAGGTTTGCCTTTCCTTACTCTATTTTCTAAGATAAGTCATGGGGTCAGTATTGTCTCACGTGTTTCAACATTTCTATGGAATCCAAACTGATCTTCCCCGAGGTCAGCTTCTACCAGTTTTTCCATTCGTCTGTAAAGAATTCGTGTTAGTATTTTGTAGCCGTGGCTTATTAAACTGATAGTTCAGTAATTTTCACATCTGTCAACACCTGCTTTCTTTGGGATTGGAATTATTATATTCTTCTTGAAGTCTGAGGGTATTTCGCCTGTCTCATACATCTTGCTCACTAGATGGTAGAGTTTTGTTCGACCTGGCTCTCCCAACGCTGTCAGTAGTTCTAATGGAATGTTGTCTACTCACGGGGCCTTGTTTCGACTTATGTCGAAATAATATAATATTGTCCTCAAGAACATCGCCCTTGTATAGACCTTCTATATACTCCTTCCA
Organism: Schistocerca nitens; assembly: GCF_023898315.1. Classification (NCBI taxonomy): domain Eukaryota; kingdom Metazoa; phylum Arthropoda; class Insecta; order Orthoptera; family Acrididae; genus Schistocerca; species Schistocerca nitens. The sequence goes on along the minus strand of NC_064619.1, from coordinate 45,751,497 downwards.
CCTTTCTGCTTTCCCTTCTTTGCTTAGAACTGGGTTTCCATCTGAGCTCTTGATATTTATGCAAGTGGTTCTCTATTCTCCAAAGGTCTCTTTAATTTTCCTGTAGGCAGTATCTATCTTACCCATAGTGATATGCACCTCTACATCCTTACATTTGTCCTCTAGCCATCCCTGCTTAGCCATTTTGCACTTCCTGTCGTTCTCATTTTTGAGACGTTTGTATTCCTTAAGATATATAGTATATGTAAGGTATATAGTATATGTATGTTATTTTCTACTAATACTAACTCTTTCTCATGCCAATGCTATGGAATCATACAGTTATTAACAAAATTCAATTATTTTCAACAAATCAGACCCAGCTCAAGCTTTGATAAATTCAATCATATAATAAAAGGCAAATGGTTAATCCTCAACATCACTCTTCCTAGCTTCCTTATAGTCATTTCTCAGAATTTCCTGGGGCACACCATCATAAACAAAAGGACAATGCATTACAAATCAGGGTACCAATAAGTCCATAATATTTCATTTCCATAACATTATTACAGGGTGTTTCAAAAATGACCGGTATATTTGAAACGGCAATAAAAACTAAACGAGCAGCGATAGAAATACACCGTTTGTTGCAAAAGGCTTGGGACAACAGTACATTTTCAGGCAGACAAACTTTCGAAATTACAGTAGTTACAATTTTCAACAACAGATGGCGCTGCGGTCTGGGAAACTCTATAGGACGATATTTGCCACATATCCACCATGCGTAGCAATAATATGGCATAGTCTCTGAATGAAATTACCCGAAACCTTTGACAACGTGTCTGGCGGAATGGCTTCACATGCAGATGAGATGTACTGCTTCAGCTGTTCAATTGTTTCTGGATTCTGGCGGTACACCTGGTCTTTCAAGTGTCCCCACAGAAAGAAGTCACAGGGGTTCATGTCTGCCGAATAGGGAGGCCAATCCATGCCGCCTCCTGTATGTTTCGGATAGCCCAAAGCAGTCACACGATCATCGAAATATTCATTCAGGAAATTAAAGACGTCAGCCGTGCGATGTGGCCGGGCACCATCTTGCATAAACCACGAGGTGTTCGCAGTGTCGTCTAAGGCAGTTTGTACCGCCACAAATTCACGAAGAATGTCCAGATAGCGTGATGCAGTAATCGTTTCGGATCTGAAAAATGGGCCAATTATTCCTTTGGAAGGCATGGCGGCCCAGACCAGTACTTTTTGAGGATGCAGGGACAATGGGACAGCAACATGGGACTTTTCGGTTCCTCATATGCGCCAGTTCTGTTTATTGACGAAGCCGTCCAGGTAAAAATAAGCTTCGTCAGTAAACCAAATGCTGCCCACATGCATATCGCCGTCATCAATCCTGTGCACTATATCGTTAGCGAATGTCTCTCGTGCAGCAATGGTAGCGGTGCTGAGGGGTTGGCGCGTTTGAATTTTGTATGGATAGAGGTGTAAACTCTGGTGCATGAGACGATACGTGGACGTTGGCGTCATTTGGACCGCAGCTGCAACACGGCGAACGGAAACCCGAGGCCGCTGTTGGATCACCTGCTGCACTAGCTGCGCGTTGCCCTCTGTGGTTGCCGTATGCGGTCGCCCCACCTTTCCAGCACGTTCATCCGTCACGTTCCCAGTCCGTTGAAATTTTTCAAACAGATCCTTTATTGTATCGCTTTTCGGTCCTTTGGTTACATTAAACCTCCGTTGAAAACTTCGTCTTGTTGCAACAACACTGTGTTCTAGGCGGTGGAATTCCAACACCAGAAAAATCCTCTGTTCTAAGGAATAAACCATGTTGTCTACAGCACACTTGCACGTTGTGAACAGCACACACTTACAGCAGAAAGACGACGTACAGAATGGCGCACCCACAGACTGCGTTGTCTTCTATATCTTTCACATCACTTGCAGCGCCATCTGTTGTTGAAAATTGTAACTACTGTAATTTCGAAAGTTTGTCCGCCTGAAAATGTACTGTTGTCCCTAGCATATTGCAACAAACGGTGTATTTCTATCGCTGCTCGTTTAGTTTTTATTGCCGTTTCAAATATACCGGTCATTTTTGAAACACCCTGTATAAACCCCATAAACTTCACATACTCATTATAGTTCACTATACAATAAACCATTCCTCACAGCACTTCATCTCAGTATAAACCCTCATCAACATCTCAAAAGTACTTCAGAAAATCTCATAATACCATCAACAGAAAATTTGTTCTGCATTTTAATTCTTGTATTCTATTCATAATAGTACAACATGTTGTGGGTTTTTTGGCTACAGTGACAGCCACACACAGTAGGCTCAAACTTATTACGATAAGCCACTTTTATTAAGGTTCGTATGATTACAGAAAACACAAGGAAAACATTGCAGAAATTCACGACACGTGTATCACTCAGTCAAGTAGTAGATGGGACTCCCCAAAGAATTCCAGTCTCCAAAGACCATTTACTCTGCACTTCGCCGGTTAAGTTACTGACAGTCAACTGTCGCCACAATGTGCTATAAAACAAGAAAAATATGTTAATCATTAACTTCACATAGATTTGAAAAACAACACTCTCAATTATGCCTTTCCCTCATAAAACACCACAATAGTAACTGAATTGACTGTGACTGAATTGACTTCTTACTTTTTCAGTTTCCATAAACATTTTATTCACTAAAGCACTAGATGTATAAACATCGTTAACACTGGCTGACTATAGTAATATTTTCTCTGTTTGACACATGTATGTAAAAAATTTAAATTTCTTTTGCCCTCGTCATAAAACTATAAGACATTTTTATTAATTCTCACTTCTCACAAAATATTCTCATCTCACAGTTCACCACCAAACATCATCAACAACAATAAACTCATCTTACAGAAACTTTATGACAGCAGCATAACATTCATTTCTCATTACCATGTAACAGATTCCAAATACAGCATTATGACATTCAACATATTATATACCACAAAGAAAATTATATTGAGAACTGAATAAATGCTCAGGAATTGACTGAGACTTGCATTTCACAAAAGAACATAATAAACTACAAAACATGTGTTATTTACAACCAGTAGAAAAGTGACACAGTACAAGCAAAAATAAGAAGTCACCACATTTAAATTATTTGCACAAAACACTATAACTACATAATTATTTAAATATGGTAGAAAACATTTCATTTCTACAACATTCCTTTTTATGCTTTGTGGAACACATACATATAACTTTTTTCTTTTCTTTCTCGTTTTGCTGCAATATGTTATTTTCCAGTATGAAAATTGTTACCATTTACTCTATTATGCTCCTCCTGATGATAATTGTTACCATTGTGATTACTATGATCCCTCCTGTTGTGATTCTTATTGTGCCAATTTTGATTACTACCACTTTCAAAAGTGTGGGTGTCTGTTGTAGTTGTATTTGCCCTTTTTTTCCAACCTTGGCCAAAATCTGCCTAAAAATCCTTTCTCAAAGTCTGCATAGGTTACGTCATGATTCATGTACTGATTTACTCAGCTTAATGCTTCATCTTCCAGAAACTTCTTAACAAATTTGATTTTCATAATATCAGTCTTATTGGACACAGTGTTATCTCTGCAATGTTTCAGGAAATCTACAGGATTTAAACTACCTTCATCTGAAAAGTTTTTCTCTGGAATATTTCAAAACATGGTACCAACATTGTTAAAAAGATTTCTATTAACTACATCATTATACAAATCTTCAACTTTTTTACACAAAACCGAAACACTGCTTTCTAGGGTGCTAGTTTCACCGTTACTTAATTTTACATTTTCTGTGAGTTTGCTGTGTATGGTTTTCACCTGTTCAACAAAACTGCTTTCAACAAGTTCCAGTTTGGCGTCAACATTAGTTACCAAAGTTGAAATTTGACTATTTACATTTTTGTCCACAGTACTTATTTGATCATGCACTTTATCAAAAGCAATTTTGTTTTCCTCACTATCTTCAGGGATCTCATCTTTGACATTTTTAACTCCATTGTTAAATTCAAGCTCAATTTGTTTTATTTTGAATTCCACAGACTCTACTCGAACTTCTAATCTATCAGTTTTTTGTTCAGTATCATTTATTTGAGCTGTATTTTTACTGCCACACTCAAATAACACTCAAATTGACTGTCCAGTTTCTGTGAACTGATTCTTATTTTCTTGTTTATGATTTTCAAGTTGCTCATTTAGGCCCGTTTCACACTGGGACACTGGTGACAGTCACCAGTGATGGTCACCGGTAATTCCGGTGAACGCTCCTGGATCACCAGTGTCTGACACCTCAGGTATCGCCAATTTATTAGTTAGTGAAATGGACCCAAGCGAGGATGATCTTTATGTCATTTAAGGATATGTTAACTATTCATGGATTTCAGGACATGTCACCTCATTTAGTCCATGGAGGAAATATTGTGAACAGTATCAGAGATGACTTTGCAAGCTACTTCGTTAGCCCTGAAGGTGAAGTGGCTTGACAGCTGCAAAGAATTTAATTGCTAGAAATGTTACATGAATGTTAATGTAGTTAGGCCTCATTGCTCATCTGGCATTGTATTTGTGATGTGCATTGTGCAATTATTACTATGTTAACTGTAAGAAGCCACATTATTGTATTCACTGAAATGATTGGAACTTACAATTAAAATTATAGTGTGTCAGGAAATATATACAGGTGCAAAAGATTTATAAACCAGTTGATCTTCAACACAATGTCTCTTTAGAAGATGTTGGGCCCTAGCCACCATGAAAGTCTGTAGATTTTATTCAACTGGCAAACACGCAAAATGGTCTCAGTACATGAATGTTCGAAATTAAGTACACCCACTGCTGGAGCTGCAGAGAGAGGATGCTCGCATCTAATTGGCGGCAGCGTGGTTGTTTGTGGCAGTGGCCTCATGCCACAGTGGCAGCTGTAGGAAATGCGGCAATGTAACAGGCAGCATTTGTATTTGAAAGTGCGGCCACCCGGATTGTGGCCGATACCACACACGCAACTTCAAAAATCACAACATATTTGGAACAAACAGCCAAATATTTGTGACAATGGAGATATAAGTTTCACAGCTGTCCTGTTTGAATGATGGTTATTAAAAATAGTGATATCACAGATGAGAGGCTAAAGCAAACAATAAAGGCAGCAAAGATAAAATTTGATATAAACAACTTGTTTTTATTTTATTTTTCTTTGTGTTATCAAAATTTAGTCAGTCAATAATGGCACAAATTTACAATAGGTGTAACTTTTTAGACTGGTCCCTTACATCAATAAAAGTTTGTAATTTTGATTAGTCAGAATATGTTGAAAAATAGATTTTTCTCAAGAAACCATTTAAAAAAAGGGGGGGGGGGGGGGTCATCTTATGTTCAGGGTCATCTTATATTGTAGATATGCATTTATGTGTAGTGCAGCAGGATATAGTGCAATGGTTCAAATGGCTCTGAGCACTATGGGACTTAACTTCTGAGGTCATCAGTCCCCTAGAACTTAGAACTACTTAAACCTAGCTAACCTAAGGACATCACACACATCCATGCCCAAGGCAGGATTTGAACCTGCGACCGTAGCGGTCGCGCGGTTTCAGACTGTAGCGCCTAGAACTGCTCGGCCACTCTGGCCGGCTATAGTGCAATGAAAGGTGAAAAAATGTATAGATGTTGTAATAAGTGATGGAAATTTTTTAGCTGGAATTTTCAAGCCACAGAGTGCTGACTAAGGGTTTGGGCAAATAATTGTTTGCACAGTACGAGGAAATGTTATTGGGGCCTCTGACAGAAGATTCACAAATAAGTACCTGTCAATTTTCACGTGAGAAACGCATCATAAATAAGTACCTGTCAATTTTCACGTGGAAAATGCACACTTCAGAAACTACAGTATGAAGAGGAATCATGGAGCAGCAATTACCGTACACAATTTGTGCCAGCAAGTGGACCAAATGATTTTTAACCCAAGGTTGAGTTCTATCACTGGATATCCAACCAAGTACTACAATGTTGAACTTCTACAGTTTTTATTGCTCACAGATGAGGCCTTTCTCAGTGATTTAAATGTTTTCAGCACCCATGGTAGCCATGCCTAGGGTGATGAAAATTTGTATGTGACACACATCTCAGATCATCAGTTGCAGACAAATAACAAGCCTACCTTGTAAAACGCCTTTGATATATAGTTTTTATTGGAGTTTTTACTATCATCATAGAATCTGAGCACAATTACTGCCTATACTAGTTGCAGAAAAATTAACTTGAGTGTCCCTTTGGGATTTTGATGCTGCTTCAGATCTACAACTAACTCCATCTCATCTCTTAAGTCTGGACAGTGTGTACTTAGCAGTGCTGTTTATTCAAATCCACTCAAGAAACATTAGATATGGAAATGAATTCTTCCTGCTGTTAGTGTATTTCAGACTTGGAAATGTCAGTGAAAGCACTTGTCAACTCTGTTAAAGCCCATGATGTCCTTGTATGCTCCAAATTATATGGCTGCATTTCAGTTGCTAATCTTTTGTCAATACAATGAAAAGCTGTGAATAATTTGCACTTTAATTGTGATCACAAATTTGCCAATTTAATTTTTTGACTGTAAGAAGGTTATTCCTTGTTTACGTAGAAACTGCTGTGATTTTTTGCATTTCTCTTATCCGCCATTGGAACAGTGAGAGAGAACTTTACTGTTGAGATCACCTGGAAAGCAGATAGTATGCAAACATAGTTATTTCTAGCTTTTAGATGTGTGCCAAACAGACTTTAAACCTTTCTTAGAAGTTAGCCTCTGCAAATTTCCATGTGTGTTTTTAGAAAGTTTTAGCATTATACTGAGTGTACTGAGTTCCAAGAATATACAACTCTCACTGACACACACACACACACACACACACACACACACACACACACACACACACACGTTTTCTGTACTTTGATTGGCAGTAATGAAAACACTGATTTTTGATTGCCTCCTGCCTGGCATGGTGGGAAGCTCAAATTTTGGCTCTGGCCATCTTCCGTGCTGTCAAATGTAGTAAATGATAATTGAAACTGAAGCAGCTGTTGCTTTCAGAATGATTTCCTTGAAAAAGGGCGGGGGAGGGGGGGCAGTACTATGTGGTGTTATGGAATCTACTCCAAGACCCAATAAATAAATATATTAGTAATATAATTCAGGATGTTTTAGCTCTATTAAATGTTATCTTGTTAACATTCATATTCTCCACTGTTTCTGATCTGCTGCACCAGTCTTTTGCTCTGCTATACCGTAACCAGCAGAAATTCTTGTACATATATAAGACTTGCAGATTTATTCATGCAAATGAAGATGAAATTTGGTGTTCTCATACTTGAGTATTAATATAAACAGGTCTTAGTTCCTACCATAAAATCTAAAGGTACAAGGGCCAAATTTTTCACTACATGTAGTTGCAATAATATTGATATCAACATTAGTGCAAATTGCTGCAATACACAGGAATATTGTGGTATTGTCTGATGCTGCTGCTGCTGTAGTCCACCTGGGATGTAGAGTGCTTTGCATGACTGGGGATGTGTATCTCTAATATTGTTCATAAATGCTTCCCACTGAGTCAGCCTTGCTTGCTCTTCCTCACGGTGATAGCACCATAGTGCCAAATCATGAAATCTGAGAGGTGAAACGTTATGGTTTCACTTCATTTTGAAAGTTGGCACATATCTGTAGAGCCGTTAAACTTTTTTATTGTCTACAGGAATATAGAAGTGAGCAAACAAGAGAACAGTGACATTTATGCATGTGATACATCTACAACCAGAGCTATGGGACATAGAAAGCAATGAATACAAAGACATCAATACGAAAAAAGACATTCTCTCTGCTACTGTTGTTTTAGAAGAAGATTATAGCAGTGAGTCACAGTTGTATCCTACACAGGTTCTTAAGACCGTTGAATTGGTTGTAAGCTTCATCTCATGTATTTCCATGTTCATTGGCAGCAACTTGCAAAATGCTCTATTTTCTGATTGCAGTCTTTGTAGACATTGCTTTACAAGTCCCGTAATTTCTGAAATTCATAATTCTTTCACTGTACTGATGAACTACAATAAGGTATTAATACAAACATTTTATTGTTATTTAAAATATACCTTAGTGAATTTCTTGAGTCCTTCTGCAGAAGCACTACAAAATTATGGTACAATGTGAAATGCATATTAGAAGTACATCAAACTGTTGCAGGGATCCAGTAGCTAAAAACCAAATGGTGATCACCGGTCTTGTTGCAAACAGTGTACATATTGTGGTATTAATCTTATGAATTCTTAGACCAACTGCTTATACACTTAAGTGAAACTCCACTCAAAAAATTTTGGAAGGAGGTTTTTTTTAAACTAACTTTCAGGAGAGCTTCACTCACTTCTACTAGTTCTCCGTTATTCATATTGCAGCAATACTGTGGCCATGTAAACACTTTTGTCTGGAAATGTACTGCCCAAACATTGCCAGGCAATGGCGGCACATAATTTTGCCACACATGTGGCAGCAATTCCTGTGACCAGCAGTGTTGCTAGGGCAAGTTGTCAGCATTATGCAATTTCTATGGCTCATGTAAACGTATTTTAAGACATAATAGGGTCATCTGGAAAGTAAGCTCTTATCAGTGAAGTAAGAAAAAGCTACTTAATGTCCTCAAGTGTTGAGCCACTTGAGATCGTTCTGAATTCCTGCATTGCAGAAATTTTCACCTGTAATCGTAATCAGCTGTCAAGAATTTCTTTACTAACTTTGATCCATTGTGGTGATGTTAATGGTGCTCTGTGTTGCTGATAAAGTCTCTCACTGAGAAATATTTGTCTTCTTTAAGTGAATCCATCAATCTTTACTGACAAATTCTCAGATCAATTTGATGGCCAGATACTTTGCTCTTCATTATGGTGATTCTAACATTCTGGATTGAATGTTCACACTACTCACTGCACCATATCATTAACTACACAAATTTTATAATATATCAAGAAAATACTCAGTGTTTGAAAATATAAAAGACATTTAAGAAAAGAGTAGATACTGAAAAGAAATGCTAAGATTATATAAATTAATGTAAGATTAGGCCAGGTGGGTGGCAAGAACAAAACACATGTTATAATGTCAGCTCCCACCTGTGGAGCTCTGAGAAACTGGTGTCAGGAGTGAGAATCCACATTACACATTTACAGAAATGGTGAAACAGGAACCGAGGTCATGGCTGTGATGTTGCAGAGAATGCTCTGCAGCAGAATATTTTATGTTGTCAGTACACATCCTCTGCCTAAGCCCATTTACCCTACCTAATAACCTAGTGGTAGTCATACCAATGTAAAGGCCAAACAATGTTCACATAATACCTGGTACACAGCATGTGTCATTTAAAGGTGGCTCTTCCTTTGATAGTATATGTTTTGCCAGCTACATGGCTTCTTTGTGTGGTGGTAACAGGTCCATTTGGCAAGTTTTGCAGCAGAGTGGTCACGGAGATAGGAACCATATAGTAGGAGTGTTCACAGAGATAGGAACCATATAGTAGAGAAATGGGTCCAGAAGGAGCATAGGGTGTGACCAACACATTTCAGAGATTTGGGTTGGGGGGGGGGGGGGGGGGGGTCCAATGAAAAGCTATTTAGATGTGGTGGACCTCATTTCAGGGCATGATTTTAGGAAGTCATAGTTCTTTCAAAGTACCTGATTAATCCATTAAAATCCAGGATCACACTGAGTGACAGATGTGTACTCCTGAATTGTTTTTAGGAGTGATCAGCAGTGCCAGGATTGGATGTGTTGGTCCAGGAAATCTGCTTTTGAAGTAGGCGATAGGATGATTATGTGCAGTGAAAGCTGAGTCAAGAATGGTGATGTATTGCTGCAAATTAGTCTTCATCTGAACAGATATGTTTGTCTTGAATGTCAAGACTGTAAGGGAGTAATGTTTGACATAAAAAGGATGGCAACTGTCAAAAGGTGCTTTTGTTTGTTTGTAGGTTTACTGTTTTAATGGAACAGAAGGGTGTAGCTGACCCTTGATGAGATAAGGTCAGCTTCAAGGAAAGTGTTGTGAGATTCAGAATAGGACTATGTAAAATTTAATTGGGAGAATGTATTTAGTGATTCCAAAAATTTCAAAAGATTAGCCTCAACATGAGTACGTATGGCAAAGATGTCATTAATGTATCTAAATCAAACCAGTGGCCAAAGGCTTATCACTCCCAAAAACGCTCCCTTCAAGTGACCCACAAAATGTTGGCCTAGGAAGGAGCCATCCTTGCTTCCATGGCTGTATCCCTGATCTGTATGTATGTCTGCTCCTCAAAGGTAAAGTAGTTGTTTGTATGTATAAAGTTGATTAGGGTGAGCAGGAAGAATGTCGTAGATCTGGAATCAGATGGGCACTGTTGAGGTAATGTTCAGCAGTAGACATACAACACACCTGGTGAATATTGGCATATAGGAAAGTGGCATCAGTAGTGACAAGTAAGATGTGTAGTGGGAGTCGAATGGGGACAGATTTCAGACAATCTAGGAAATTGTTGGTGTCTTTAATTTAGGAGGGAAGTCTTTGCACTATAGGTGACAGGTTTTCATTAACCAAGGCAGTGATATGCTCAGTGGGTGTTTTGAGACAAGCAACTATGGAATTGCCAGGGTGATTGGGTTTAATCAACTTTATACTTACCGACAACCCCTTTACCTTTAAGCAACAGACATACAAACAGATCAGTGGTATGACCACAGGAACCAGGATGGTTTTCTCCTATCCTTCCTTATTTATACAGTTATTCATCAAACAGCACAACCTTTAAATAATAAAATATTGCCAGTTGGCATTTTTGTGATCTTTCCAAGCTGTTTAATTGTGTAGATCATATTACTATCTCAGAAAAACTCAAGTTTTATGGAATTGATGGTTTTATGTGCAATTGACTTGAATCACACTTAAAAAACAGAATGCAAAAAGTTGTGCAAAAAGCTGTGCTGAATAATTTAGACAATACAAAATTGTTAAGGCTTTCGTGGCCACTTGTTGACAAACTGCCTATTTTCTTCTGTCTTGGGTTCTTTGGCCAACGTTCATCTGATGATTTTACTGACGTTTCACCAGCATGAGTGGCTGGTATTGTCAGAGCTTCACCCTCCATTGCCGGTGGTGAACTGGAGATGATCTCATGGCCACAGACTACATGTACCTGGTGCGCCAACGTCCGAGGGCTTCTCCACGGTCATTTCTGGTGTGGTTCTCCTCTTGCTACCTGCAATGGTTGTTTGCTGCAGTACGGGAACCCAGAATCTGTTTTGTGTATTTCTACAGCTTCTCTGAACAAGCGAGCGTGGTAGCGCTTCTCAACAGCCAGAACTTCCATGTCGGTGAATTTTATTACACGGTCAATCTCACTTAGCACATGCTCTGCCACATCCAATTTCTCTACCTGCCCCAACCTGCAGTGTCACTTACGTTCTTTAATCCTGGTGTTGATTCATTGCCCCGTCATTCCAACATAAACTTTTCCACTCGTGCATGGTAAGCATACCACTTACCATGATTGATCGTCTAGTCATTCCAACATACCGCTTACCATGCACATGTGGAAAAGTTTATGTAAGAATTACTGGACAATCAATCAACACCAGGATCAAAGTACATAAACGACACTGCAGGTTGGGGCAGGTGGAGACGTCGGCAATGGTAGAGCACGCACTAAGTGAGACCGACCGTGAAATAAAATTCACCGATATGGAAGTTCTGGCTGTAGAGAAGCACTATCACACTTGCTTTTTCTGAGAAGCTGTAGAAATACACAAATATGAGAATAGCTTCAACAAGAAAGAAGAATGCCTTACAGTAAACAGATCATGGGTTCCTGTACTGCAGTGAACACCCGTCGCAGGTAGCAAGAGGAGAACCGCACCAGAAATGACCTTGGAGAAGCCCTTGGATGTTGGCGTACCAGGTACATATAGTCTGCGGCCATGGGCTCGGCTCCAGTTGACCACCAGCAATGGAGGTTGAAGCTTTGACAATGCCAGACACTCATGCTGGTGAAACATCAGTAAAATCATCAGATGACTTTCGGCCGAAGAACCTGAGACATAAGCAAATAGACAGTTTGTCACTTTAGACAATATTGGAAGGGTAGAAAGCTTTGGTGACTGGGGAGAAATCACAAAGGAAGTTCCACAGGGTTCAAAGTTATGTCTGCTGCTATTCCTTATATATCTGAATGATGTTCAACTTAACATTTGACAAGCAGAATTGGTACTTTTAGCAGACGATACTATTGTTATGGTAAACCCCATCAGAGATAAAACAACAGAAGAATTTGTAATTGATATTCTCCAAAGAATTATGAAGTGATTCTCAGAAAATGATCTCTCCCTAAATTTGTGGGTAAAAAATAAAAGAAACAATGCACAACAAATATAGTCATCCCAACAGCTGATGTAGCACCGGAACAGTAGTCGATAAATGAGCTAGAATGCTCCATATTTTTGCGAGCATATACATTGACAAAAGCTTGAACTGGAAAAAGCATATTACTGAACCGGTCTAACAGTTGAATACAATTACTTTTGCTCTTCATCTGACTACTAATCTTGGAAACAAACAAATTAAATTCCTGACATATTTTGCATATTTACACTCAATAATGTCATATGGAATAATTTTCTGGGGTAACTCACAACTTAGAAAGAAAACACTGAATGCTCAAAAGTGAGCAGTTAGAATAATATGTGGTGTTCACCCATGGATGTCATTCAGGTACCTCTTCAATGAGCTAGGTATTTTTTAAACATTTTCTAAAATGCCATCACAGTACATATATTCACTAATGAAATTCATCATAAATAATCCATCACAATTTAAGAAAATTAGTAATGTCCATACCTAGAACTCTAGAGGGGAAAATGGTCTTAACTAGCCATTACTGAAGCTCTCGGTGGCTCAAAAAGGAGTTCAATATGCGTCAAAAAATATTTTGGTCATTTTCCCAATATCAGGAAATGTCTGGCAGGTACAAATGAAAGTTTTAAATCTAATCTAAAATCATTTCTTCTGAACAACTCCTTTTACTCTATGGACAAATTTCTTTTCAATAACCACTACCCAGCAAAAACACTTAAATTGTATTAAATGTAGCTGTATGAATAGAACTAAAAAATAGTGTGTTCATTCATGTTAATACCAATCATGTTTACCTATCCTGTAAACTGACATGTTACACATCATTTGATAAAAGAATTGTTCAAATGCTCTGTGGAACATGTAATTAACTAACTTGGAGGGGGCTTTCCTGGGTTCCATAAGCCTTCAGCCCCAGGTTTGGTTTAGATAAATTAATGACATCTATGGCATAAGGACTGAGCTGCTGAAATTTTTGGCGTATCGAAATATGTTCTTCCAATTAAATTTCACTTGGTCAGATTGTGAATCTCATGCTACTTTCCTCAATGTTGGCCTCATCCTCACCAACAGTCAACTACACACTTCCGTTCACAGTAAACATAAAACAAACAAGTGTGCTTACATTTTGACAGTTTGCTCCCTTTTTATGTCAAATGTTCCCTCCCATACAACCTTGTCATTTGAGCCCAACATATTTGTCCACTTCCCCCATGAACCATGGACCTTGCCGTTGGTGGGGAGGCTTGCGTGCCTCAGCGATACAGATGGCCGAACCGTAGGTGCAACCACAACAGAGGGGTATCTGTTGAGAGGCCAGACAAACATGTGGTTCCTGAAGAGGGGCAGCAGCATTTTCAGTAGTTGCAGGGGCAACAGTCTGGATGATTGACTGATCTGGCCTTGTAACACTAACCAAAACGGCCTTGCTGTGCTGGTACTGCGAACGGCTGAAAGCAAGGGGAAACTACAGCCGTATTTTTTCCCGAGGACATGCAGCTTTACTGTATGATTAAATGATGATGGCGTCCTCTTGGGTAAAATATTCCGGAGGTAAAATAGTCCCCCATTCGGACCTCCGGGCGGGGACTACTCAAGAGGACGTCGTTATCAGGAGAAAGAAAACTGGCATTCTACGGATCTTAGCGTGGAATGTCAGATCCCTTAATCGGGCAGGTAGGTTAGAAAATTTAAAAAGGGAAATGGATAGGTTAAAGTTAGATATAGTGGGAATTAGTGAAGTTCTGTGGCAGGAGGAACAAGACTTTTGGTCAGGTGATTACAGGGTTATAAATACAAAATCAAATAGGGATAATGCAGGAGTAGGTTTAATAATGAATAAAAAAATAGGAGTGCGGGTTAGCTACTACAAACAGCATAGTGAACGCATTATTGTGGCCAAGATAGACACAAAGCCCATGCCTACTACAGTAGTACAAGTTTATATGCCAACTAGCTCTGCAGATGATGAAGAAATTGATGAAATGTATGACGAGATAAAAGAAATTATTCAGGTAGTGAAGGGAGACTAAAATTTAATAGTCATGGGTGACTGGAATTCATCAGTAGGAAAAGGGAGAGAAGGAAACATAGTAGGTGAATATGGATGGGGGGGAAGAAATGAAAGAGGAAGCCACCTTGTAGAATTTTGCACAGAGCATAACTTAATCATAGCTAACACTTGGTTCAAGAATCATAAAAGAAGGTTGTATACCTGGAAGAATCCTGGAGATACTAATAGGTATCAGATAGATTATATAATGGTAAGACAGAGATTTAGGAGCCAGGTTTTAAATTGTAAGACATTTCCAGGGGCAGATGTGGATTCTGACCACAATCTATTGGTTATGAACTGGAGATTGAAACTGAAGAAACTGCAAAAAGGTGGGAATTTAAGGAGATGGGACCTGGATAAACTGAAAGAACCAGAGTTTGTACAGAGTTTCAGGGAGAGCGTAAGGGAACAATTGACAGGAATGGGGGAAAGAAATACAGTAGAAGAAGAATGGGTAGCTCTGAGGGATGAAGTAGTGAAGGCAGCAGAGGATCAAGTAGGTAAAAAGACGAGGGCTAATAGAAATCCTTGGGTAACAGAAGAAATATTGAATTTAATTGATGAAAGGAGAAAATATAAAAATGCAGTAAATGAAGCAGGCAAAAGGGAATACAAACGTCTCAAAAATGAGATCGACAGAAAGTGCAAAATGGCTAAGCAGGGATGGCTAGAGGACAAATGTAAGGATGTAGAGGCTTGTCTCACTAGGGGTAAGATAGATACTGCCTACAGGAAAATTAAAGAGACCTTTGGAGAGAAGAGAACCACTTGTATGAATATCAAGAGCTCAGATGGCAACCCAGTTCTAAGCAAAGAAGGGAAGGCAGAAAGGTGGAAGGAGTATATAGAGGGTTTATACAAGGGCGATGTACTTGAGGACAATATTATGGAAATGGAAGAGGATGTAGATGAAGATGAAATGGGAGATAAGATACTGCGTGAAGAGTTTGACAGAGCACTGAAAGACCTGAGTCGAAACAAGGCCCCGGGAGTAGACAACATTCCATTAGAACTACTGATGGCCTTGGGAGAGCCAGTCATGACAAAACTCTACCATCTGGTGAGCAAGATGTATGAGACAGGCGAAATACCCACAGACTTCAAGAAGAATATAATAATTCCAATACCAAAGAAAGCAGGTGTTGACCGATGTGAAAATTACCGAACTATCAGTTTAATAAGTCACAGCTGCAAAATACTAACGCAAATTCTTTACAGACGAATGGAAAAACTGGTAGAAGCGGACCTCGGGAAAGATCAGTTTGGATTCCGTAGAAATGTTGAAACACGTGAGGCAATACTAACCTTACGACTTATCTTAGAAGAAAGATTAAGAAAAGGCAAACCTACGTTTCTAACATTTGTAGACTTAGAGAAAGCTTTTGACAATGTTAACTGGAATACTCTCTTTCAAATTCTGAAGGTGGCAGGGGTAAAATACAGGGAGCGAAAGGCTATTTACAATTTGTACAGAAACCAGATGGCAGTTATAAGAGTCGAGGGGCATGAAAGGGAAGCAGTGGTTGGGAAAGGAGTGAGACAGGGCTGTAGCCTCTCCCCGATGTTATTCAATCTGTATATTGAGCAAGCAGTAAAGGAAACAAAAGAAAAATTTGGAGTAGGTATTAAAATTCATGGAGAAGAAGTAAAAACTTTGAGGTTCGCCGATGACATTGTAATTCTGTCAGAGACAGCAAAGGACTTGGAAGAGCAGTTGAACGGAATGGACAGTGTCTTGAAAGGAGGATATAAGATGAACATCAACAAAAGCAAACCGAGGATAATGGAATGTAGTCAAATTAAATCGGGTGATGCTGAGGGGATTAGATTAGGAAATGAGACACTTAAAGTAGTAAAGGAGTTTTGCTATTTAGGGAGTAAAATAACTGATGATGGTCGAAGTAGAGAGGATATAAAATGTAGACTGGCAATGGCAAGGAAATCGTTTCTGAAGAAGAGAAATTTGTTAACATCGAGTATAGATTTAAGTGTCAGGAAGTCGTTTCTGAAAGTATTTGTATGGAGTGTAGCCACGTTAGGAAGTGAAACATGGACGATAAATAGTTTGGATAAGAAGAGAATAGAAGCTTTTGAAATGTGGTGCTACAGAAGAATGCTGAAGATTAGATGGGTAGATCATGTAACTAACGAGGAGGTATTGAATAGGATTGGGGAGAAGAGAAGTTTGTGGCACAACTTGACTAGAAGAAGGGATTGGTTGGTAGCACATGTTTTGAGGCATCAAGGGATCACAAATTTAGCATTGGAGGGCAGCGTGGAGGGTAAAAATCGTAGAGGGAGACCAAGAGATGAATACACTAAGCAGATTCAGAAGGATGTAGGTTGCAGTAGGTACTGGGAGATGAAGAAGCTTTCACAGGATAGAGTAGCATGGAGAGCTGCATCAAACCAGTCTCAGGACTGAAGACCACAACAACAACAACATATTTGTCCGGATGCAGTCTCTTTACAGCAATACACTGCAATTATCACCTCACCCTTCACTGTACATAATTATCCCACCAGCCTGGTTCAAATGAAGATTTCCTGGACTAATATCCAATACTGGTACTGCTAGTTCCTCGTAAAAACAACTTAGAAGTACACTTCTTATCATTCAGTACTATCCTGGATTAGAATGAATTAATCAACTTTTTTGGCAGAGCT
The DNA here is from genome assembly GCF_023898315.1 of Schistocerca nitens. Classification (NCBI taxonomy): domain Eukaryota; kingdom Metazoa; phylum Arthropoda; class Insecta; order Orthoptera; family Acrididae; genus Schistocerca; species Schistocerca nitens. Next base: position 45,734,350 of record NC_064619.1, on the reverse strand, counting down.
ATGACTTCTATCCTGGTCAGACCTCACGCTCCTTCTGCACCCACTTCCTTACCATATGGCTCCTACCCTCATTGCCAATTCCATGCAAGACTAACCCAATGGATCCTCCTACCACTACATGTACCAGCCCTGTAACTGGCTAAACATTTACTGTCAAATGGAGAGCCACCTATAAAATGACACATGTTGTGTACCAGCTGTTATGTGAACACTGACCTTCTATGTTGGTATGACTACCACCAAGATATCAGCTAAAGTGAATAAACATAGACAGAAGAGGGTGTGTACTGACAACACACAATGTTCTATTGCAGAGCATGCTCTACAGCTTGACATCGCCATGCCTGTTTCACCATATCTGACATCTGGAAATCCTGCTCTTGACATCAGATCCTCAGAGCTATAAGGTTGGGAACTGGCATTTACAGTATCTGCTTGGTTCTTGCCACTCATCTGGCATAAATTTACGTTAATTTCAATGGTATTACCATTTCTGTTCTGTAACTATTCCTTATCTTCATTCCCTTTTATAGTTTTCTATATCTCTTATTACCTGATCTGATGTATCCTCCACTCCCCCACCCCACCCCCGAAAAAAAAGTCACACACACACACACCTCTACCACAGAGAATGCACTTAGCTTTCCACTCTTATTAACTAATGACAATGTAGGAAGAGACAGATTGCTACTTACCTACTTACCGAAAAGAAGACATGTCAAGTTGCAGACAGGAACAATTAAAAAGACACTCATATACAGCTGTCAGCCACAGCCTTCATCAGTAAAAGAGGCACACACATCAATGTCTGTCTCTCTCTCTCTCTCTCTCTCTCTCTCTCTCTCTCTCTCTCTCACACACACACACACACACACACACACACACACACACAAGCAAGCAGGCAACCACACCTCGTGCCAAAATGCAACATCACGTGGGATGCAAGCAGCAATCTGGAGGGACTGAGGAAGGGGAAGGCATAGTAGTGTACAGGTGGGGAGATAGAGGAATGCTGTCTGGGGGAGTGTGCAGGGACTAGATTGCCAAGAGGCACAGTATCGGGAGGTGTGGGAAAAGGACCAAAAACGGAGAGGAGTGGGGAAAGATGGGTGGATGTGTTGGCAGAGGGCTGAAAATAAACAGGATGGGAGATGAGAATGGGAAGTAGATGACAGGGCAGAGTGGGTGGAAACCTTTGGGTGGAGGGTCTGGGAACATTACGTTACTGCAGGTTGAGGCTGGGATAATTACAGGAGTGAAGAATGTGTTGGAAATATAACTCCCATCTGTGCGATTCAGAAAAGCTGGTAGTGGAGCGAAGAATCCAGATGATACTGATATTAATGGCTGCTTCAGTAGCCAAGCCATCTGTATTCTTCCCTCTACTACCAGCTTTTCTGAACTGTGCACATGGGAGTTATCCTTACAACAAATTCTCTGCTCCGGTAATCATCCCGGACTCAACCTACGGTAACATGCTGTCCCCATGCCCTCCACCCAACTGTTTCCACCTCCTCTGTCCTGTCATCTCCTCCTCATTCTCATCTCCCACCCTGTTTATTTGCAACCCTCTGCCAACACATCCGCCCATCTTTCCCCACTCCTCTTCTTTTTGCTCCTTTTTTCCTCACATGCCTGCCCCACAAGTTCATGACACTGCACCTGTTAGCAGTCTAGGCCCTGCACTCTCCATCAGACAATGTTTGTCTCTCTCTCTCTCCCCACCTGTACACTGCCATCCCTTCCCCTTCCCCTTCCCCACCCCATCCAGATTGCTGCTTGCATCCCATGTGACGTTGCATTCTGGGCCAAGATGCTGGAGTTGGTGGTCATTTGTGGGTGAGGTGTGCTTGCTTTTTTTTTTTTTTTTTTGTGTGTGTGTGTCTTTTACTGATGAAGGCTGTGGCCGAAAGCCATATGTGAGTGTCTTTTAATTGTGCCTGCCTGCAGCTTGTCTTCTTTATGGTAAATAACAGTCTGTATTTTCATACATTGTTGATATTCCTATCTGGCATTCCCATTGTTTGATTTTCACTCTTACTAACTCTTGAATGATGTTTTGTTGGTAACCTTTGTGTTGCTTGTTACCCTTTCTTCAACTTTTTAGGTTCTCGGGATTTCAGATCTCAACCAGTGCATGTATCTACAATCAGTCTTTCTTCCTCATCCTGTCTGTTAAGTCTCCCCTGACCTGGAGTTCTGGGCAACATTTCCATAACTGTTCCCATTTCCTAAACCTCACCAATCCTTTTCCTTCATTCCTTTTCCTTTCCATCCAACTCTTCTGCCAGTAGAAGGCACCATTGTCTCTGTAAACTTGTGAATTTCCATAGCTTTTATATGTCATCAATGATAAAATCTGCTTCAGGTGTAAAGCTTTTTATACTTATTTTTAAAAAGTAAAGCACAACCTATGTCCTATATACAGGTGCATATTAAACTGTGAGTCCAAAAATGATGCATAACCAAGGATAATATAGATTAAACTATGTTAAAATAATGTATCGCTGGTATGTAGCGTGAAACAGGATATCCTCTTTGATTCTAGACCTGCCAGAAAGCCTCTCACAGAGGAGGATAATGGTCTGGACTAAAGGTGTGCCATACATGTATCCACATGGTAAAAGGCTGTCGTTCAAACATAGTGCTGCATACACATCCATCAAACTTGTAATGAGCGCAAACCAAAGTTGGAGTCATCATTTATGGACTCACATTTTAATGTGCACCTGAAGATGGGACACAGGTCCTGAAATTGGGCTGTGCTTTCCTTTTCAGAAATAAATATAAATAATTTTACAACTGTAACAGATTTTATCTTTTATTATGTGTGTTTTCCTCTGCTACTGCTTGGTGTACAGATGTTTTATCTGCCCAATAAATTTTACTTTTTTTTTTAGTACAATAAACAAATCTCGCATTGGTTAATTCAGCTCTACACATCTTCAACACTGACCACTGTAAGATCACCACTGGATGCAGTAAGATATACATATATCCAAGAAAATAGCCATAATACATATGCAGAATGGTAGCTATACTACAGTGAAGCTGGGATTCATCACAAAATCTTACTTTCTGGATGGCCAAGCATATGATACTGTTAGTCAGTGCCCCCAGCAAATGTTCTGTCTCCACAGCCTAACAGTTTTTTTCTGTGTGAACAATGACCTGATTAAAAATATTTTTATGCTGTGGCACTTGTAGTGTACTGCACCATGTGAGATGCAAGGTATAAAATATCGCATTCTGCAGTGTGTGTGGTATGGAACTAAGAAACCAGCAGGCAATGCATGCCGTGAACAGCCTCGACCACCAGTCATGAAAGTTTGCATGGGACCTCCTTGTGCTCAAGGTAAGAAAAGTAAAAGAAAAGAAACTGGTTTAAAATAATTTTTCATTGCTTTAACATCACATATTAGATCTTAATTATTTACTAATATGTATCTATTTCAGGTTGGTTAGTTCTACCAGGAATAGCTAATCGAAATTTTTATAATAATAATAATAATAGTGGTATATAGTAATTACTGATAGTTAAATAAGAGAGAGAGAGAGAGAGAGAGAGAGTTTAAGGTACAGCTTTGGAATACAGAGATTTGAATTCAGCTCTACTATACAAAGGAGGATCAAATGTGAAAGATGTACAAAGCTAAATATAAAATTCTTGTTTGTATATAGCATCCCCTTTGGCAAGTACATTCCCTCCATAAAGCGGAAATTTCTTGGTTCTGTTCATTAGAAAGATTCCAGATTGCCTCAACAATTTTGTATTGCTGATGAAGCTAATTTTCCATTATGTACCACCCTACTGGAAACTTCTGAAGATAGTCACATACTTAATTTATTTATTTATTATTGGTCCTGTAGATAATACAATTTGTACAGTAAAGCACATCATAATATAGGACAAGTCAATTTGAAAATTATGTTAAGACTGTGTATGATGAATGATGAGAGATGACGGTAGTGGTACATAACTCACATAGCAGAATACATATATGATATATAGACAAAATATAAAAAAAAGGTGGTGTGTGATGAGAGATGGCAGTGGTGGTACATACTACACAGTGCAGAGTACATATGAGATATACAGGCATAATATGAATATCATACAATAATTAAATTTTCTTACTAAGTAGAAATACCTGCAAGTGAATAAACAGCTTATTACAAGTAATTAAAATTTTGTTTCAAGAAATTCATGTACAGAATAGAAACAGTGATTTAGCAGTAGTTCCTTTAATTTAATTCTCATTATTTTTGGGTTTTTGCTTGTTTTTATGTCTTTTGGGACATGGTTGTATATTTTAATGCCCATACACTTAACCCCATTCCCATATAATTTTGTGTTGTGAGCTATAATTTGTTGCTGGGTTTTGTTTCTGGTGTCATGTGTGTGGCAGTCTGCATTTCTGTGGAGGGATTCCAAGTGCTGTACTGTATTACTTTGGATACTTCTAATACATTCGACATTTTTGTGAGCTTTACTGAGTATGTTGGTGACACTCTAGTAATTCAAGCATTTTTGTATGTTATACCCACTGATTAGTCAGTGAGACATGGGTAATGCACAAAAGCGACAAAAGTAGAATACAGGCTAGTGAAATGAAGTTCCAGAGGAGCAGGTTGAGTGTAACAAGACGAGACAGATTGTGAAATGTGTATGTGAGGGAAAGACTAAAGGAGGAACCAGTACAGGACAGGATAGAAAAATCAAGACTGCAGTGGTATGGACACATGAAGAGAATGGATGAGGGAAGAATTCCAAAGAGGATGTTTGATCTGCAACTGGAGGGGAAGAGGCCCAGAGGAAGACCAAGAGATAGATGGGTGAAGGGAGTGAAGGAATGTGTGACGAGAAGAGGAGAGAACTGGACGAAGGTGGAAGAGGGGGAATGGTGGAAAGACAGAACACGATGGAGAGGCTTGTGTTCCCGACAAACCCAGCCAGTGGCTGGAAACTGTCCAAGATGACGACGACGATACCCACTGATTAGTATACTAATAATTGTTATAGCTCACTTCAAGGCCTTGGTCAATGTTATTCCTCTTATTCTTTCCAGCCTCAGCAAGATCCGCTAGTTGAGATTTTAGAGAAATGTTTCTGTTTATATTTATTACACTATCATATGTGGGAATGTTGCTTTCCCTTATTACCAAATCTGATGATAACTAAAACTGAATAAATATTGCAGCAACTCTGCTACTCTGATCTTTATGATAAGTGTAGCTGCTACAAAATATGGAATCCAATTTCATTGTAGCATTTGCTGCAGTCTGCACTATTTTTGAAACTCTGTGTGAATGTTTTGTGTCTCTTCTTGGAAAGATTTTTAGTGATTTTTCCATACTTCTCTTTCTATTTATATTTCTCTCCTTTCTGCTCATTGTGTTCCTTGTTTGGAAAGTTGTAAGTCAACACTTTTTTTTCATGCCACATATCAAGTGTCAAATGTAAGTAGAGCATTTGGTTGCCAGTTAAGGAGTGCTAGATCTAGACTGAATTCAAAATGAGGATTCACAGTCATTGATCTGGACGTTAGTAAGCCTGGTTGTGATTTTTAGGCAGTTTTCAGCACCTAATTTGAGAAATGCAAGTCTGTATCTCTAACCTGAAGGGCATTCTGTTCACAGTAACCAACGATTTTTTAAATTGTCTATCTGTTTGCTTTCCATGACTTTGAAGAGTTATGATTGAAGGAAAGGTGCCGGCCGGGGTGGCTGAGTGGTTCTAGGCGCTACAGTCTGGAACCACGTGACCGCTACGGTTGCAGGTTCGAATCCTGCCTCAGGCATGGATGTGCGTGATGTCCTTAGGTTAGTTAGGTTTAAGTAGTTCTAAGTTCTAGGGGACTGATGACCTCAGAAGTTAAGTCCCATAGTACTCAGAGCCATTTTTTTGAAGGAAAGGTAGAGAGTGAAACTAAGTATTGCTGCACGACATTTTTCTCTCAGATGATGCTTAGACAGATACCAAGCTTGACAGACAAATAACCATCAACAGTGTCACAAAACATCAGTCTGTAAGACAAAGTTTTGGAATCTGAACTAGGGCGATCTACCCAACTACGTCTCTAATCGATTTTGCTAAATACTGGCAGTGAAAAATTTTTCACTATCAAAATTCATTCTGTCCACCTCTGATTTTATTCTAGCCTCACAAGCACATGCTAGTAGCTTCAGCTACAGAGGCATGTGTAAGAACAGAATTACTACAGAATTTTACTCAGAATAATAAAGCCTATATTATATAGTGCCCTTCCTGGAGAATATTTTAAAGCACATGCTCTGACTTTAGAATATTTGAAAGGACATGCATACACACACTTCTCATAGTTCTTTGATTGTATTTTTCAGCCTCAGACCACACAAATAGCATCATCGAAGGTTTTGTCTCTGTAATAGGTAATAATCAGATTATTTGAATACATTACATAGTCACTCATCAACTGAATGGGCCAGAATACAAAGTAACTCATCAACTGAACAGGCTAGGATAGGCACTCATAATATAAAATTTCATTGGAAGTTGGTCACTTTTATCACCTTAGGGAGTATGCCTAGCCTAGTCAGTATATGCTCTTTTTTGACCTTAAAACTGCAAATATGTGGCTGATAGCAGTGACATGTATTTAGAGTGTAAGGGCCATTCTTTTACATTTAAACATTGGCAGAATTACTTTAAATGCAAACTTTTGGGTTGGGCTTTACCATGACTGTTATTGACATTAAATGAAACAACAAGTTTACCGTTACCAGTCACTATTCATTTATCTCCATGACACGTTTCAAAGGTTTAAAACTCCATCCTCAGATGGATTTACATTTGTTATTATGACATTAGTGCATGTGTTGTGTTACAAATTTTTGGAGGAACTTGTGGCTCTGTCTAGTGGAGAAACAATACACTATTTCAGAACATGGTTTTGGGTTTCTTTTGACAAAAAACTGAACATATATCTAACGGTAAAAGTAAAATAAGTAAAATATAGTTTCTTTCTTTCTTGAAGTCATTGTCCCACTTCAAAGCGGGGTGGGTCATGCTACTATTGATATGGCAGCATTAGTTGCACAGGGTGGCCGGGTGCCCTTCCAACCCCCGGGATGGAGTTAGTGTACCCCAGCTGTCTGCGTCTAGTGTAAGCCATGGAATAGTATGAACGTTTTCAAATGTCTGCGTGACATGTAACTGAGGCAGAACGTGGGGACCTGCCCGGTATTCACCTAGCGAGATTTGGAAAAACGCCTAAAAACCGCATCCAGGCTGGCCAGCATATCAGCCCTCATCGTTAATCCACCAGGTGGATTCGATCTGGGCCAGTGTGCCTACTGGAGTCCAAGAAGCAGCACATTAGTGCTCTCAGCTACCCTGGCGGGTCAAAATAAGTAAAATAGAGTACCTATCTATTTTACTTATTTTATTTTTGCTGTTAGATATACGCTTAGTTTTTTGTCAGAACAAACCCAAAACCATGTTCTGAAATTTTGTTTTATTTCTCCACTAGACAGTGCCACAAATTCATCCAAAAAATCATAGCACAATACACACACAAATGTCATACTAAAAAATGTAAATCCGCCTGATGATAGCAGTTTAAATCTTTGAAACGCGTTTGGAGATAAATAAACAGTGGCTGGTAACATTAAACCTGTTGTTTCATTTAATTTGAAGATTTAACAAAGTTGAATGAATGCAGTGACAGCTGCAGATTTTTATTGAAAGTATATAAGTTGTTGTTTTGATTCAGTAGTCATTTAACTATGAATGAAAGAAAACAACAATGACTTCAAAAATTATGGCTCCCGCCAGTTGCAAAGTATTTTAATTTTTTGTACCTAAAAGGATCTACAGATACTCATCAGAAGCTACACCTAGTTTATAAGTGTACAGTAATGAGTGAAGAAAAAGTTAGAAAATGGTGCCAAAGACTATAAAAGTGGCCATAGAACTGTGTGAAATGGAGAGATCAGTGGCAGGCCTATTATTCAGAACTTTGAAATTGTACAGCAAGTGAACCAAGAATTGTAATCTGAACAATTATTGGCAGTCATTGCTCTGGCTGATGACTCCTTTCATGTTGGATCACCACTATTTGTACCATTTTGCAGCAAAGCTTGGATACCAGCTGCAAAATAAGTAGTGTACAACATTGGTATGAGTATCAACCAATATAAAGAGCAGAGTATGTCAAATGCATGAGTGTTTTGGATCATTAGTGACAAGATGGAAATGATTTTTTTTCTTTGCATTGTTAAGAGTGATGAGACAAGAGTATCCTACATGAACTGAAAATCATAAAAACAGTCAGTGCAATTCAACTTCTTCAAAACTACCATTGTCAGCTGCTTCAATGCCCAAACAGAATACGCTTGCCTGTGCAGAGAGGTTGAAGAAGCTAATGTAATGTTACAAACAGAGCTTCAATGTGAATGGTTATTACATGGAAAAGTGAAGTAGTTCAGTGGGAAACTAAACCTGTCAGTAAAAGCTTTTTTATAATTCTCTCTCTCTCTCTCTCTCTCTCTCTCTCTCTCTCTCTCTCTCTCTCTCTCTCTCCGTCCAATTTTGAAAAGAGAATGAAAGTGGTGGTGACGGTGATGGAAGTGGAAGAAGTAGTAACAGCATTGGTTGTATTTTGTTACAGTAGTAGTAGTAGTAGTAGTAGTAGTAGTTGTTGTTGCTGCTGTTGTAGCTTTGGTTGTAGTGGTTGTTGTTGGTAAGTGTATAGTCTGATTTGTTTGTCTTTAGAGCCTTTTAAGATAACTAGGAATACACAAGCTTGCTTTACAGAATTGGATTTATATGGATATACATACCTACACACAAGTAAACATACTACTTACAGAAACAAAACATCAGATATTTAATATATATGCTCCCTGCAATGGAAATTTGTTACATGTATTGTACATGTTCTAATTACTTGCAAATAATATGTAGTACCCTTTCATATTTGCACTACTGTCAGTGCAGTAGTAGGGAAACCAGTAATGTGTGGGGATGAAATTTATCTGTGATCTTTATCTTACTATATAGTCAAAAAACAAAGATGATGTGACTTACTGAATGAAAGTGCTGGCAGGTCGATAGACACACAAACAAACACAAACATACACACGAAATTCGAGCTTTCACAACAAACGGTTGCTTCATTAGGAAAGAGGGAAGGAGAGGGAAAGACGAAAGGATGTGGGTTTTAAGGGAGAGGGTAAAAAGTCATTCCAATCCCCGGAGCAGAAAGACTTACCTTAGGGGGAAAAAAGGACAGGTATACACTCGCACACACACACACATATCCATCCGCACATACACAGACACAAGCAGACATTTGTAAATGCAAAGAGTTTGGGCAGAGATGTCAGTCGAGGCGGAAGTACAGAGGCAAAGATGTTGTTGAAAGACAGGTGAGGTATAGCGGCGGCAAATTGAAATTAGCGGAGATTGAGGCCTGGCGGATAATGAGAAGAGAGGATATACTGAAGGGCAAGTTCCCATCTCTGGAGTTCTGACAGGTTGGTGTTAGTGGGAAGTATCCAGATAACCCGGACGGTGTAACACTGTGCCAAGATGTGCTGGCCGTGCACCAAGGCATGTTTAGCAACAGGGTGATCCTCATTACCAACAAACACTGTCTGCCTGTGTCCATTCATGCGAATGGACAGTTTGTTGCTGGTCATTCCCACATAGAAAGCTTCACAATGTAGGCAGGTCAGTTGGTAAATCATGTGGGTGCTTTCACACGTGGCTCTGCCTTTGATCGTGTACACCTTCCGGGTTACAGGACTGGAGTAGGTGGTGGTGGGAGGGTGCATGGGACAGGTTTTACACTGGGGGCGGTTACAAGGGTTGGAGCCAGAGAGTAGGGAAGGTGGTTTGGGGATTTCATAGGGATGAACTAAGAGGTTACGAAGGTTAGGTGGATGGCAGAAAGACACTCTTGGTGGAGTGGGGAGGATTTCATGAAGGATGGATCTCATTTCAGGGCAGGATTTGAGGAAGTCATATCCCTGCTGGAGGGCCACATTCAGAGTCTGATCCAGTCCCGGAAAGTATCCTGTCACAAGTGGGGCACTTTTGGGGTTCTTCTGTGGGAGGTTCTGGGTTTGAGGAGATGAGGAAGTGGCTGTGGTTATTTGCTTCTGTACCAGGTTGGGAGGGTAGTTGCGGAATGTGAAAGCTGTTTTCTGGTTGTTGGTGTAATGCTTCAGGGATTCCGGACTGGAGCAGATTCGTTTGCTGCGAAGACCTAGGCTTTAGGGAAGGGACCATTTGATGTGGAATGGGTGGCAGCTGTCATAATGGAGGTACTGTTGCTTGTCGGTGGGTTTGATGTGGACGGACGTGTGAAGCTGGCCATTGGACAGGTGGAGGTCAACGTCAAGGAAAGTGGCATGGGATCTGGAGTAGGACCAGGTGAATCTGATGGAACCAAAGGAGTTGAGGTTGGAGAGAAAATTCTGGAGTTCTTCTTCACTGTGAGTCCAGATCATGAAGATGTCATCAATAATCTGTACCAAACTTTGGGTTGGCAGGCCTGGGTAACCAAGAAGGCTTCCTCTAAGCGGCCCATGAATAGGTTGGTGTATGAGGGGGCCATCCTGGTACCCATGGCTGTTCCCTTTAATTGTTGGTATGTCTGGCATTCGAAAGTGAAGAAGTTGTGGGTCAGGATGAAGCTGGCTAAGGTAATGAGGAAAGAGGTTTTTGGTAGGGTGGCAGGTGATCGGCATGAAAGGAAGTGCTCCATCGCAGCGAGGCCCTGGACGTGCGGAATATTTGTGTATAAGGAAGTGGCATCAATGATGGTTACAAGGATGGTTTCCAGGGGTAACAGACTGGGTAGGGATTCCAGGCGTTCGAGAAAGTGGTTGGTGTCTTTGATGAAGGATGGGAGACTGCATGTAATGGGTTGAAGGTGTTGATCTACGTAGGCAGAGATACGTTCTGTGGGGGCTTGGTAGCCAGCTACAATGGGACGGCCGGGATGATTGGGTTTGTGAATTTTAGGAAGAAGGTAGGGGTGCGGGGTGTTAGTGTGGTCAGGAGGTTGATGGAGTCAGGTGAAAAGTTTTGTAGGGGGCCTAAGGTTCTGAGGATTCCTTGAAGTTCCACCTGGACATCAGGAATGGGATTACCTTGGCAAACTTTGTATGTGATGTTGTCTGGAAGCTGACGCAGTCCCTCAACCACATACTCCCGACGATCAAGTACCACGGTCGTGGAACCCTTGTCCGCCGGAAGAATGACGATGGATCGGTCAGCCTTCAGATTACGGATAGCCTGACCTTCAGCAGTGGTGATGTTGGGAGTAGGATTAAGGTTTTTTAAGAAGGATTGAGAGGCAAGGCTGGAAGTCAGATATTCCTGGAAACTTTGGAGAGGGTGATTTTGAGGAAGAGGAGGTGGGTCCCACTGTGACGGAGGACGGAACTGTTCCAGGCAGGGTTCAATTTGGATTGTGTCTTGGGGAGTTGGACCATTAGGAGTAGGATTAGGATCATTTTTCTTCGTGGCAAAGTGATATTTCCAGCAGAGAGTATGGGTGTAGGACAGTAAATCTTTGACAAGGGCTGTTTGGTTGAATCTGGGAGTGGGGCTGAAGGTGAGGCCTTTGGATAGGACAGAGGTTTCAGATTGGGAGAGAGGTTTGGAGGAAAGGTTAACTACTGAATTCGGGTGTTGTGGTTCCAGATTGTGTTGATTGGAATTTTGAGGTTTTGGGGGGAGTGGAGCTGGAAGTGGGAGATTCAGTAGATGGGAGAGACTGGGTCTGTGTTCAATGAGAGGAGGTTGAGGTTTGCTGGAATGGTTGTGAAGGGTGAGTGAGTTGCCTTTCCGGAGGTAGGAAACCAGGAGATTGGATAGTTTTTTGAGGTGGAGGGTGGCATGCTGTTCTAATTTGCGGTTGGCCTGTAGGAGGATGCTCCGAACAGCCGGTGTGGATGTGGGAGGGGAAAGATTGAGGACTTTTATTAAGGATAGGAGTTGACGGGTATGTTCATTGGCTGAGTTGATGTTTAGGTGAAGGATTAGGTGGGTGAGGGCAATGGATTGTTCAGTTTGGAACTGGTATAGGGACTGATGGAAAGAAGGGTTACAGCCAGAGATGAGAACTTTAAGTTGAGGCCTTTGGGGGTAATGCCAAATGTCAGACAAGCCTGAGCCACAGAACGTATCTCTGCCTACGTAGATCAACACCTTCAACCCATTACATGCAGTCTCCCATCCTTCATCAAAGACACCAACCACTTTCTCGAACGCCTGGAATCCCTACCCAGTCTGTTACCCCTGGAAACCATCCTTGTAACCATCATTGATGCCACTTCCTTATACACAAATATTCCGCACGTCCAGGGCCTCGCTGCGATGGAGCACTTCCTTTCATGCTGATCACCTGCCACCCTACCAAAAACCTCTTTCCTCATTACCTTAGCCAGCTTCATCATGACCCACAACTTCTTCACTTTCGAATGCCAGACATACCAACAATTAAAGGGAACAGCCATGGGTACCAGGATGGCCCCCTCATACACCAACCTATTCATGGGTCGCTTAGAGGAAGCCTTCTTGGTTACCCAGGCCTGCCAACCCAAAGTTTGGTACAGATTATTGATGACATCTTCATGATCTGGACTCACAGTGAAGAAGAACTCCAGAATTTCCTCTCCAACCTCAACTCCTTTGGTTCCATTGATTCACCTGGTCCTACTCCAGATCCCATGCCACTTTCCTTGACGTTGACCTCCACCTGTCCAATGGCCAGCTTCACACGTCTGTCCACATCAAACCCACCAACAAGCAACAGTACCTCCATTATGACAGCTGCCACCCATTCCACATCAAACGGTCCCTTCCCTACAGCCTAGGTCTTCGTGGCAAACGAATCTGCTCCAATCCGGAATCCCTGAAGCATTACACCAACAACCTGAAAACAGCTTTCACATCCCGCAACTACCCTCCCAACCTGGTACAGAAGCAAATAACCACAGCCACTTCCTCATCTCCTCAAACCCAGAACCTCCCACACAAGAACCCCAAAAGTGCCCCACTTGTGACAGGATACTTTCCGGGACTGGATCAGACTCTGAATGTGGCCCTCCCCACTCCACCAAGAGTGTCTTTCTGCCATCCACCTAACCTTCGTAACCTCTTAGTTCATCCCTATGAAATCCCCAAACCACCTTCCCTACCCTCTGTGTCCTACCCTTGTAATGGCCCCCAGTGTATAACCTGTCCCATGCACCCTCCCACCATCACCTACTCCAGTCCTGTAACCCGGAAGGTGTACACGATCAAAGGCAGAGCCACGTGTGAAAGCACACACATGATTTACCAACTGACCTGCCTACACTCTGAAGCTTTCTATGTGGGAATGGCCAGCAGCAAACTGTCCATTCGCATGAATGGACACAGGCAGACAGTGTTTGTTGGTAATGAGGATCACCCCGTTGCTAAACATGCCTTGGTGCACGGCCAGCACATCTTGGCACAGTGTTACACCGTCCGGGTTATCTGGATACTTCCCACTAACACCAACCTGTCAGAACTCCAGAGATGGGAACTTGCCCTTCAGTATATCCTCTCTTCTTGTTATCCGCCAGGCCTCAATCTCCGCTAATTTCAATTTGCCGCCGCTCATACCTCACCTGTCTTTCAACAACATCTTTGCCTCTGTACTTCCGTCTCGACTGACATCTCTGCCCAAACACTTTGCCTTTACAAATGTCTGCTTGTGTCTGTGTATGTGCGGATGGATATGTGTGTGTGTGTGTGCGAGTGTATACCTGTCCTTTATTCCCCCTAAGGTAAGTCTTTCCGCTCCCGGGATTGGAATGACTCCTTACCCTCTCCCTTAAAACCCACATCCTTTCGTCTTTCCCTCTCCTTCCCTCTTTCCTGATGAAGCAACCATTTCTTGCGAAAGCTCGAATTTCGTGTGTATGTTTGTGTTTGTTTATGTGTCTATCGACCTGCCCGCACTTTCGTTCGGTAAGTCACATCATCTTTGTTTTTAGATATATTTTTCCCACGTGGAATGTTTCCCTCTATTATATTACTATATAGTCATTTCATCTGTTGTATGAATGACAAAATAATACCTGCTCTTGAACTGTTTATTATAGTACTAAAATATTTTTCCTCTTTTTGTTGTTTCTATTGCAGTTTGGTTTCTCCGTAATCCTTGAGAACCAAAAAAAAAAAAAAAATTATAACTCAAGTAAAGAATTGTATAATTTTAACTACAAGAAAAAAGGATAGTAACTATATCTTTCATCCAAATGATGCCTTTGAGAAAGCACAACAATGCTATTGGGATATTTTCAAAGAAACTATTTTTCCTGATCCTTGTAACAGGTGGGTCCATCTCATATTGGGGCCTGAATGACCTCCCCCTTCTTTCTAACTCTCTCCAAACTAATCTCCGTTTCTCGCTGAGAAAGAAAGTATCAGTTGCAAAAGCTAGGGTAGGCTTTACTACTTTTGTCTATGTCTTGTCAGCAATACTTTTGCCTCCTGATGGTAAGCACTGCCCGTTCTTTCTGTCTCATAAGTTTATTCTTTTCTCAAGTGAGTTTTTCTTTGATGTGATTATTAGGAAACCAGTATTTACTTTTAAGTACAATATTGAATCATATCATTTTTGCCATTGTGAATACCATTTCTTTCAGTATTTCAGTGGCCTGAACTAGTTCACCAACTACATCTATAACATAAATTAATATACCATAATACACTACCATTTGTGAAAAGTGCGACAGCAGGAAGAATACACATGACTGAAACATCCTTCATAGTACACTGTAGTTACATGACAGTTCAGAAAATGATTACAGTTTCAAAACTGTGCATGGACTCTGAGAGTTCAGTATTGTGCTTAGTCCTAGCTTGTTACAGTTGAAGTATATAAATTTTACAGTGTGGAATGTAAGCTGACCTGATATGTCTCTAGGAAGTTTTTCACCATATTGTTTGCATATGAGACCACAGAGCATCAAAACTAACAACCATGACCCAGACATGTTAGGTGACTGAATTATCAGGTGAATCTGTAGGCCATGTAAGCAGTGCTACTTGTCGCTCTTTAACGAAAGCTTGGCCATTCATTTCTACTTGTGATGGTGAATTTTTGCACTGAAACATGGAGTTGCCTAAAGAAAGAGAAGTACTACAGGCTCTTATACTGTCCTGATGTAGTGGCTGCTGTTGTGGTTACTCTCAATACATAGGAGTTGAAACTGCATGTAGCATCCCATGGCACCCCAAAAAAAATCACACTTGGTGTTTGTCTGCTGTGCTGCTCAACAATGTGGGCTGCCATATTGTAGCAACAAGTTGCAGTGGCACTCATTTGAAAACACCAAATTTTTGCCCTTCAGAATGACAATAATGGTATTCACATGCCCATTGTTGTCTGAGGAATTTCTAATCTGTGAACACTGGAAGCTAATGCAATTACATGAATGCCACCAGCCCACTCCAATGTAGACTGCATCAGACCACTAATGCAGATAGGTACATACTACTGCAGTGCTCCATTGTCAAATAAACACTTTTGACAAAGTTATGAGGCCTTTTGTGACATTGCTGATAAGGTGGCAGTTATCTCATACAATGGCAACAATGTGTGGTCCAGTAACTGCTCGTCACTGTGTATCATTCTCTTCTACCTACTGATTCCACACATACACCACTGTTATAGAAACAAATCCTGCATGAACCAAAATGTCATACAATGACATTTCTACTTGCCAGAGACCAATAATTTGTTTCATTTGAGCTCACTCATACTAATACTGTGCCCTTTTGTACTGAATGGCTCTTTACTGACTTAGCTTGGTGTAACAATGTCCTATTTAGATACACAAGAGTGAACATAGCTAGTCCTTCATATATTCCTGATACCTGTGCAATATTGTTGATACACTCTTTTATCCATTCTTCACATTTGAATTTATTCAAAACATTCTTTTTGGCTGTTGAAATTTTTACACGTATTATTTTGTTGTCTGTTCCGTGTGAACGTACAGTGCAGATCGGGTACTAGTGTTACTTAAGAATGTATAGAAACTGGTAACTTGATCAGTAGTGAAAATTTCTCATCCCCAGACAAAAAATAGACAAATTGTCCCAAATTTGCAGGGTTAAAATTATGTGGATGGTAGAGGAACTAAACTGCATCCTTTGATGTAGGAAACAAATAATAATAAATGAAAATCCAAGTTTTTATCAGAAAGAAACAATTTATTCTTTGTAGCAGCAATATTAGCTTATAGCAGTTGTTCAAAAAGATAACCAAAGTTCAGCACAGCAATTTTGCACTAGATTATTCATTGACATAATTAAGCTGTTGTTTGTGATATGCCTGTAACTGCTGCTTCATCCGTATTCTCCACTCCGTGTTCTTCGAAGTATGCATTTCATGGATGAGTTGACAGGCGCTTATTGATGAATCTTATCCCATATGATCCAACACTTTTTCATCAAATTACATTGTGCAAACAATTCATTTAAAACGAACTGACACAGTTCTCTATACCTTTTACAACCTGGTTTCTTTCCCACGCTGAAAAATTTGATACTTAGAAGTGAAACGTTTTCTTGTACCTTCAGTTGGCTCTCTGGGCTTTACACTCAGCTACACCGTATGTTAATTGCATACCGGCAACTACTTGTGTCCAATAATAGTCCATCTTTGCCTACCAGTCATGAACTGTAAAAGATCATTAACCACAATGTAGACACATCACAGATGACAGTGTTCTATTTTTCAAGGTAGCACCTCTAATGTCATCAGTCTTTTAACTGGTTTGATGCAGCTCACCATGAATTTCTCTCCTGCAATGACCTCTTTGAGTAGCACTTTCATCTCCATATCCTCAATTGTCTGTTGGAGGTATTCCAATTTCTGTCTTTCCCTATAGTTTTTACACTCTAGAGCTCTGTATAGTACCATGGAGGTTACTCCCTGATGTCCAAACATATGTCCTATCACCCTATCCCTTCTTCTTGTCAGTGTTTTCCATATGTTTCTTTCTCCATCAGTTATTAGGAGAACCACATCATTCCTTATCTTATCGGTTCAGCTAATTTTCAACCTTCTTCTGTAACACCATATCTCAAATCTTTATGTTGTGTTTCAGTTTTCCTGGAGTCTGCAATTCGCTACCATACAATGCTGTGTTTGAAATGTGCATTTTCAGAAATTTCTTCCTCAAATTTTATTCACTATGAAACATAAACAGTTTACAAACATTAACTTCACAGTGTAGCATGCCACCACTTTCTAGCAACATTTGTTGAAGTGATTTATATTTGACACTGTTTGGCATTCTTAAAATGGAAAGGTGGCAGACACAAATTTGAAATAAAATGTTTACTTATCTGCTTCATCAGCAACTTCATAGTCTTTTCTAAATTCCTCTGTCCTCATTCCCAAGTGTTAGAAGGATTCAGGCAAATGTAGATAGTAGGCTCAAAGATTATATAGAAAATCAGAGTTCAAATTGTAAGCATCTTACATTTATTAAATTTGCCAGTACAACTTTTGTTATTTACAAAAACTTTTATAAACAAATATCTTATTACTGTTACAAAACAATATCATCCACAAGGTCTCACTAAACTGCATATGGCAAGAGCTCTCCCAAAGAACCTCTCACAACAATATCTCTCTTAGAACAAACTTACATAGTAATGTGCATAACACTGATGGCCCCAAAACAAAGAAAAGCAATAAAAAATAGGAATTTTTACAGTTTTTATAACCAAATTCTTCTAGCACACTTATAATTGTTTTTTATTTTTAAATTAGGATTCCGCAACTCTTCTTCAGGTAAGTAATTTGACCATTACTGACAGCATATTTGCACATGTCCGTACAGGTAATGTATTTGAGGGAATATGGTATAGTTGTAGGTAAACAACTAGAATTCTCTCATATACAGATTTATTCACACTTAGCGTCTACACAGATACAAATATCGATTTTTATGGCGCTCTACGCCACATAGCCCCCCCCCCCCCCCCCCTGCGCAGTATGGAGTACGTCCCTGTGAATGGGGGGGTGAGAAGTTAGGAAGGTAACGCACAGTTCTTCTGCGTCAGGCGGAAGCGGTCGACTGGTAGGAGACTTGGGGGGTGAAGCCAGCAAGTGACGCCGGCGGCTGAAGACGACGTCCCGTCCTGGAGTGAAGGTGTAGCACTTCATCAGCCGGCAGGCGGAGGATCACCTTGCCAGAAGGCCTAACAAAGGCACGCAAATTGCCACACGCAGCACTTCTGCTCAATTTAAAGCGGCGCACCACACGAGATTCTGCACTTCCTCCCTCAATATTGTCACACACGAGTACCACACACACTGTATCGCCATCTACGACAACGGATAATTTATGTGTGTCATCAGGGTGCACATGTGTTGTGAATTCTTGGATGGCACCTGTACGAGCAATGGTAGGGAGGCAGGGAGGTGTGGGAAAGCCATGGCAGGGGAAGCATCTGCTAAGAGGGGGGTGGCAGGTGCACTAGACTGTGCAGGAGACAACCTCGGGCGATCAGCTGACAGACAAGGGAGCGTGACCGAAGGCAACGAGGAGCCAGCGTGGATTGAATGGCATGACAAAGAGCTGTCACACGAAGATGGTAACACAATGGTAGAATCCGAGTGGTTTGCAGTTCAACTGCGAGGGCTGTGAGGAGTGAAGCCCCGAAAAGATTGGCCACTCGAATTAGATGAACGCGGAGAAGGAGCAGTGCTCGGCAGAGAAACACGCTGTGGAAAATCAATACCCAAATGCATGGTGTGGGAAGATGGATGGCCGCTCGAAGCAGGAGTGGGAGAAATAGGGGCAGAATCAGGGAGGTTCACCTGAGGCTCAATGAAAGCTGGTTTCACTCGGTTGAGTGAGACCGTGGTTAGAGAGTCTTTTATGAGGAGATCCATGTTATTCTCAGAGCGTTTGACGACCTTGTAAGGACCTGTGTAGGGCGGCTGAAGCGGGGCTTTGACTGAGTCGTCTCTGAGAAACACGTACTCACAAGAGTCTAGCGTGCGCGGTACGTACACGCGTGGAGGTGTATGAGCAGCTGGAGGTGGTGGTTGAATTTTGCTGCAGTGCAAGTGCACCCGCTCGAGAAGTGAAGGGAGTTCAGAGGGCCGTGGAAGTGGGGTCGGAGTGACTAATTCTCCAGGCAAAACCAGAGGTTGGCCATATACAAACTCGGCTATGGACCCCTTGAGGTCTTCCTTGAAAGTCGCACGAAGGCCAAGAAGCATGAAGGGCAGTGCCTCTGTCCATAGTGAGTCATGGCAATGCAGGGCAGACTTCAGGGTGCGATGCCATCGCTCGACAAGCCCATTGCTTCGGGGGTGGTATGCAGAAGTATGAATTTTGACAATACCACACATTTTACATAAGTCAGAGAAAACTGAAGACTCGAATTGTCGCCCCTGGTCAATGGTGAGGTAAACAGGTGAGCCAAATCTAGAGATCCACGAATCTAAGAATGCTCGACTTACTGTCTCGGAGGTAATGTTTGGAATAGGCACAGCCTCAGCCCACCGAGTCATCCTGTCAATAGCTGTACACAAGTAACGGAAACCCTCGGAGGGGGGCAAAGGGCCTACAAGGTCGACATGAACATGGTGAAACCAGCCTGGAGGTTGGGCAAAACAGCCAAGGGGTGGAGAAGTGTGCATGGAAATTTTGTTCTGTTGACACACCATGCATGCCCTTGCCCAAGACTGACAGTCACGGTGCATGTTTCTCCAGACAAACCGTTCAGCTACCAGATGGGTGGAGGCTTTGACACCGGGGTGTGCTAATGTGTGTAGTTTGTCAAAGACCTGGCGTTGAAGGGGCTTAGGAATGAATGGCCGCAACGTACCAGTCGATTCATCACACCACACTAAGTCAGATATGCCAGGGAAAGTAGAGCGTACTGGTTGGAGAGAGGAGCTGTGGTATGAAATTAACTGCATGGTATTGGGGTCTGCCGATTGCAACCGAGGTAGGTCCGTTAAGTCAATTAAGGTTGTGACAGCACCAACACGTGAGAGAAAATCAGCGACCACATTGTCCGCTCCTCGGATGTAGCGAATGTCATTTGTAAATTGCAAGATGTAATCTATGTGACGAAAGCGTCGTGGGGGCGGATCAGCCACAGGATTTTTTATGGCAGGAACCAACAACTTGTGATCTGTGAGCACATAGAAATCTCGTCCCTCAACATCAGTTCTGAAGTGTCTTATGGCCTCGTAAACTGCAAGTAATTCTCTGTCGAATGCTGAGTATTTCTTCTGTGCGTTGTTTAGCATGTCTGACTCAGTACTGTGGCGATAGCATTGTCACTAGCGTCAGTAGCGATAAATATTGTGGCGTCCACCCGTGGGTGAGCAATAGTGACAGCGGAGGCCAACAGCTGTTTGAGTTCATTAAATGCCTTGTCCATGTCTGGTGTCCATGGTACCTGGCGGGTGCCAGAAGTTTGTGGGCCAGCGAGAGCATCTGTGAGAGGAGCCTGCACCGCAGAAGCGGCTGGCAAATGTTTCCAGTAATAATTAACTGTTCTGATGAACCTGCGTAATTCCCTGTAGGTCTGAGGGCGTAGCATCTCGAGAACAGGCTTGATCTTGTCCTGTGGTGGTGTCAGACCATCTGATGACACAACATAACTTAGGAATGTGATGGATGACTGGTGCAATTGAGTCTTTTTATTGTTCAGTTCAATACCAGTGGCTGCTAAAATATCCGTCACGACTTGAACACGCCCCTCACTCTGTTCTAAAGTAGAAGCAAAAACCAATATGTCGTCCATGTATACGAAACAAAAGTCTAGATGGGATAAAGTTTGATTGATGAACCTTGCCATGTTTGGGGGGCGTTTTTCAACCCAAACGGCATAAATTTGTATTGGAACAGCCCGAAGGGAGTGGTTATGGCAGTCTTTTCAATGTCCTCCGGAGCCATAGGAATCTGATGAAATGCGTGCTTACAGTCCAAAACAGAGAAGTACTTTGCACCTCCGAGCGCATGATTGAAGTCTGCGATGTGTGGGACCGGATATTTATCAATGATGGTGCGGGCATTTAAATGCCTATAGTCTCCGACCATACGTCAAGTACCGTCTTTCTTTTGGTCAAACAGGATAGGACTAGCCCAGCAACTGGAAGAAGGTTCAATTATTCCCTTTTGTAACAGATCGTCCAATTGTTCTTTTGCAATTTTCATAAATTCCGGCTTGAGGCGGCGTGGACGTTGCGATATGGGCGGCCCATCGGTTAGACGTAACCGATGAACTGTGCCGTTAGTGACTACTGCAATACATGGCGTGGGACGATAGTCAGATGTCCGTGAAGCGGAGCAGGCAGTGGCAGACGGGCCAAGCTGTGGTGCTGAGGGCACGGAAGTACAGGTGTGCCACCCGCTCGTAGGCTGCGTAAAGGCCGCACACGTGTTAACATGGGCGAGGTTGGTACACTGGTTCTTGGTAGCGGGTCGTGCCGCTACGAGCGCTGTAGGCATAAGTGGGCGTGGCCGGACAGCAGATGGCCGTAGTTCATTGCCATGAGCTTGGCAAGTTAATTGTCCATTCGGAACGCAAGGAGCATGAGCACTCGGGCATACACTATCATTCCAAAAGGGGGTGCTGACACAGTTTACAGAGTTCACAACATTGTCGTTAATGTGCGCGGGCACAGGAACACCAGATTGGCACGGACTGACCTTGTCTGTAGCCGACGAGTCGTCTGCTTGTAGTGCCGCGAGGCGTTGTTGTGTGGAGGCCAACTCGTGGTGTATGTTGCGGAGATGCAGCAGCATTTCCATACGTTCCATCCGCAACTTAGAAGACTTGGCGCACTCCACTAGCCACTTGTTTGTCCAGGATTGCAGCTCCAAGGATAGGTTTACACACTTCTTAGCACAGCACACATGTTTGGTGTTAGCCGAACTGTCACTCGGCGAAGCGAAAGGAATATGTTTGTTAAGGGAGGGGTAAAGCACAGTATTTTGCACAAAATCTAGTGACAACTGATAGTGCTTGAGGAAATCAATTCCGAGAATAGGTTCTTCAATTGTTGACACTAGAAACGTCCACTCCAGCTTGCACTCGGGCGAAAGTTTCACTGTATACAAAGTGGAACCCGAACACTGTAGGGTAGACAAGTTCACTGCACGAAGTACTGTTTTGTGTGGTTGCACTTTATTGGTTGCTAGGCGAACCGGCAGCGAAGAGACGTCTGCACCAGTGTCTACCAGAAAACATACACCTGATCGTAAATCGCGAACATAGACTCGACCACACTTAACTGTTATTGTCCGAAACGGAGTGAAATGTGGGATGGTGCCCGTTGTTTACATCGCAGGAGGTGGCACCGTAGCCTACCTGCAGTTGGAGTTTGGGTAAGAACACGGTGACTGGCATTTGCGAGCTTGCTCCCCGAATCTCGCGTGGAAGAAACAGTAAGGTTGGGTGGGCCTGTGCTCCTGTGGGTAGTTGCTAGGTGACGGAGTATGTGCCCCAGAGTCTTCCACAGAGGCCGATGCACTGTCGTTGCGAGGAGTTGAAGGTGCAGGCCGGGCGGCTAGTTTAACAAACTTGTTATTAGCAGCACCAGACAAGGGTGTGGCGTCAGAAAGCGTCTTAGTGCGGTCACGTCCAGAATGCAGTGCACGGAGCTCACGTTGCCTGGAGGAGTATGCTCTGTCGGCGGCGCAGTAAACGTTCATTTACTGGCCTATCTTCATACGCAGAGATTGCAGTCTGGACAGGCAAAGGCAGCTTTTCAGTCCAGATTTCTGCGAGTGTGTCATCAGGCATAACTTGCTCATCGACGAGAAGACGGATGCACCGCCACAGCTGGGACAGAGACCTGTCGCTGAGACGCTCTTCGTAGATGAGCTGTCGCACATTTTCTCTCCTGGTTTTAGAGACGTGCTCCAGTATCGTCTGTTTCGCCACAGCATACTTCCCTGCTAGGGGGGGTGCTTTGACCAGATCGTAAATTAAATCGACGCGGTCGTGAAGATGGTTCATGAGGCAGGCGAAGCGTGCATCGTCCTCTAAAGCACAGGCATTGAATGTTTGCTCAACCAGGTTAAACCAGAACTCCGGGTGAGCGGGTTTGAAGTCTGGTAATTTCGGCAGATTCGGCTCTGCAGTCACTGCAGAGGTGCGCCTATTACTTCGGACGGAAATAGAGCATGCAGAAGATTGCGAGTCCGAATTATTGGCGTCCCGTAATGCGGGAATCGCGAAATTCACTTGACGCCGGGGGGCGGCTGAGAAGCGGCAGACGCTCGAACGGTGTGAGGATCGTAGTCAAAATGTGCATTCTCATTGACGTGGTAGCTCAGAGAGAAGCCACAAGTGCTTAAGTACGCCGGTGAATGTCTGTTATGCACACAGGATTCACTCGACTGTGGGTGGTGGGGCTGGTTGTAGATGTCGGAGTAATTACTGTCCAGCACAGAATTGTTGACTTGATTAGAAGCAACACAAGGATCCCACACACGTCCACTAGGATGCACACTCGGTGTGATATTTGCTGTTTGGCGAGCATTGAACAGCTGTTGACTAGCCAGCGCGGAAGGATACACACGTGGTGGGAACTGATTCGAGTTTGAATTTACTACTGGATTTTTCAAAGTAGCAAAACCTCGCTCGACGCCACAAACTGTATTGAATTGTGTGTTCGACACAGGAGTAGGAATGTTCCGACCAACACTCTGTGGAGAACATGTGGGAAGGTCCATGCTAACAAAGCCACAGTCCACGACCGTTGGTGGTTGGAAGATACTGGCGGCACTCGATGAATTCCACTGCATGTTCTGGCTGAAGGATTCCGAAGATTCTTGCGGCGTGCCCACTACAACGGCAGGAGTGCTGGAGAGATGTTGCTGGAATCCGGGCGGCGGTGAATGCTGAAAGGCCATTGTCTGGAGCTGAACAAAGGCCCTCGCGATTGCGGAGAAACCCGACGCGGTAGGCGTGTAAATAACCTTCGGGCGGTAATTCGGACGCGTATTACACAAAACGGGGTCCCCAGTGAGGGAATATGGTATAGTTGTAGGTAAACAACTAGAATTCTCTCATATACAGATTTATTCACACTTAGCGTCTACACAGATACAAGTCCGGAGGCTAACTGCCGTTAGCGTCCAACATCCTCCCCAAAGCCCTCTCCTCAAAGATAGCACACTTATGCACAGAACAAATATCGATTTTTATGGCACTCTACGCCACATATTTCAATAAAAATGTGAAAAATTAAAATTGGTAGCAGTTACTGTTTTAATCATGCTAAAATGATGCACACATCTTAGAAACAAAATATAAGTGTTTTCATATAAATCTGCCAAAATTATACATCCACTACACAGTATTGAAAAATATATGAAATATTAAACATCCTGGCAGATTATAACTGTGTGCCCGACCGAGACTCGAACTCGGGACCAAGGCAAAGGTCCCGAATTCGAGTCTCGGTCGGGCACACAGTTTTAATCTGCCAGGATGTTTCATATCAGCGCACACTCCGCTGCAGAGTGAAATCTCATTCTGGATATGAAATATTCATTACCTTGTCACTTGAAAATTATATTGTTCGGTACTGCATGTCTTGAGTACCTGCACTGAACTTTACAACATCCTCAACAACATTACAACAGACATTGCTTACTGGCTGAAGTTTTCATTTTCTATCATTGGTTTCTTTTGTCAAAATACTAACGTGTAAAATCTTGAAATGAAAGTTTTGGGTATTCTGCATAATATTTTCACCTGTTTACCAGATTTTTCAGCAACAGCAATCTTTTTTATTTCAATCTGCATTCATGACTTTCATTATTGGCCACCATCTTTAACTCACAAGGAGGGCAGGGGTGGTCAAATAATGTTATGGCAGCATACACTGCTACGCTGGTACCAAACGCCGTGGGTTTTGAATCCGTGCCAGATGGCATGGAACTCAATGACCACTAGAGGTCTCTGCAGCAGTTGCGCCATAAGCCGTGGCTGCGCGCGCTCCTGGCCCCAAGTCTAACGTGAGGATGCCATTGTGGAGCACGTCGTCCCAGCAGCCAATAGCGGCAAACCCTGTCATGTATTTAGGCGGCTGCCTCTCACTCAGCAAGGCAGTCTGGTATTCGCATTGATATCTCACTTACAGACATCGTGTTTACGTTGCGTGTGCTTACTTCCCATTTACTAGTGGATGTTGTTTGATTTCATGAGGTTATCTCTCGTGACCCCTTTGCTTAATACTTTGTTGTTGACCTTGGTCTCTTGCTCGGTTGTCTATCGTCATGCTTGTCCTTCTATTCCCGTTCATCCATCTTGTTTGTTCACGGGCCACTCCTGTTCAGCCCTGCCGCATTTTTGTTAGCGGCAACCCTGCGGCCGTTCCTGTTGCGGTTACATCAGCTACTTTCTGTGTAAGAGAAAGGTCAAGATGTTTATAGTGGAGGCTATTTCTGTGTCTGTGAGTTGAATTGCCTCAGAAAATTATTCCATCTTATATCAATGTATAGAAGCATACAAAATAACCTAATTTTCTGATGTTTCCATCACCAAAATCATAATTACACATAGAGCAAATGTTGCTGAATGAAAGCACTTGAGAAGAGCTAGTATATGTGATTGCTAGTTGAAATTCTGATCAAAATGAACATGCAGGGTTTTTTAACAATCAGTTTTACATATTTCCTTTCCCCTGCACTGTACTGTTATTGACGATGACACATTGTGCCTTGCATTGAGTTAGCCAAACTACTCTATGTTATCCAAAGTTAAATGTTACTCCATTTACCAAGAACACCTGAATATTTCATTTATTGCTCCTTCTCTTGTACCATGTTATATAACTTAATCTGTCTCTTTTTCAAGTTATTGTGACATAAAGATTTAACGAGTTTCTATTGTCTCTTTACAGTGTTAGAATGCAAGGATCAGTCAAAATACTGTCAGATAGTGAGAACCATGAAAGTGTGTGGTATGTACCAATACCAGTATCAGTGTTGTCAGTCCTGCCGCAGTAAAGGTTAATCTGGCAGATTCAGTCAACTGTTTCTGCAAGAAGAGGGAAAACATCTGTGTATCACTAAAGTTAAATAAAAGCAAGATACAGACTGCGTACTATACAGTGATGATATTCCTCTTTGAAAGATGTAAATATTCTTGGGCATTGGTTGTAGTGATGTGGTCTCAGAATTCTGTGTGTGATTCTTTTTAACAGTGTGCTAATGTTCTGCTTTTACCTTCATATGAAACACCATACTTTTGTGCTATGTTTATACCAACATGTTTACACATGGCTACATTTCCTCTGTATAAATGATCAAAACTTGTAATATTTCCATGTGAACTTTAGTATTGGACATTGGAATATGTGCTATGGCGTGTGAAAATTTACCACAGTCCAAGTGAAAACATTTCACAAACACTAATGACTTCACCTGAGAGTGTCTTACATTGGCAAAATCAGTGATATCAGCAAAATAAAGGAAAAGCTGGCTCTTAAACGGTTGCCAATATATTTGTTTTAATATGCCCATCTTAAATTTTCATATAGCTACACAAGTTGAAATTCTTGTTCCACATTCCAAAGAATTTATATTTATAAGTGTAAATAAAATATCAAGAAAATAATAAACATTGAGACTGTCAGATTAATGAAGATAAAACTAAATGTGTGAAGTGCAGTGGACTCTATATTTCCTATTTGCATAATAAATCTGAAGTATCTCTTCAGAAAATTGCTATTGTGCTGTCTAACTGATTTTATGCTTTGCATGAGGAAAAAGCTAATCCCAGAGTAAATATGGGGCCATCATTCATTTTTGTACACCAAAGGGAAGATTAAAAATGCAGAGTTTGTTATCATAGAAACTTCTGATTTAGGACATATTCCAGAATAGTCATAAGTATCTGAGTTACTGTAAATATTGATATTGGAATAATTCCTTTGATACTGTTGTAATCTTAATAAAGTTTAATTGGTCATATGTAATTTTGCAAGTAATTCAAAGAATCGTTCTCAAAACATTCTGGTATCCACATCTAATTACTTGAAAAATTTGTGGGAAGAACATAAATGCAGTGTAATTGCAACATAAATAGTTGTTGTTATGCAATATTACTGTTGATTATAGTGCAGGTCAGTTTATGTGTGGTTACTGCGCAATGTAAAATATTTTATTTCAGTTGGATCTAGAATCTTAAAAGCTAAAATTGGGTCATATTAATCTATTATTTGATTTAAACATGCAGTCTCTTTCTCTCAGTTAATTTAATTCTGTAATAATCAGTGATAGGCTTTATTTCACCATTGATCAGTTTACAGTACTTTTTCATGCTGTAACTTCATGATAAACAGTAAATTCATTTTCCTCCCTTGATGAGTTTACAGCACTATTACCAGTATACCACAGAACTCTGTTCACAGTTTCACTTCATTTTAATTAAGATCTCCATTTATATATAAAGGCATCAGTCTAAGTGAACAATTATGTACCAGTACAAAGGAAGAGCTGCTTTTTGTGCATTTAGTACTTTGAACTGAACCAAAATTCTGTAAATCTGTGCATTGATCATCACAAATGTAACATAAAAAGGTTTCAGTTTGTGTTTTAATATTATTGCACTCATGCTAATTACTTATTATTTGAAAAATATGGATGCCAAACTCCAGTCAAAGAAAGACAGAAAAAACTTGCACTCAGTAAACCTCAACACCTGTTCCTCAGGGAATTCTACATGTGATCCTTCATTGTATAGTTGCCATATTTCTTTATTTTAACAGTTTTCATACCTAGATGTTAGAGACTGTGAATGAGAGTAATACATGGTGTGGTGCCGTAGATTACTGAACCCTTTTGCTAGAAAACTGATGTTGCAGTAACATTACAAGTACCATGAATATTTTTCTAAAAAATGGTAGAACAATTCTGATAAGTGTACAGTGTTTTCTGATATCAAAGCTTATTCAATAATTGAAAGATGATGTTTTGTTAACTGGAGTATCTAAACTAAAAGCAGGAGATGCAAGAAATAACATTTCTGGTAGTTACACTGGGTGTGACTGTTACCCAGTTTCTTCTTCTGAATTACCGTTTGATGTGGACAAGGGAGTAATTTATTTTTGCAGAAAGATACATGCAAATCAAACTCTCATTTTAAAATGTTAATGCTCCTACAGGGAAGAAAACATTTAATACAATATGAGTCATGTATAATTCATTAGTTCTTAAGAGCTAAGCAGACATAATTTCTGAATATATTATTCTGAACCACTGCACAAAACCTGCAAATGGAAACAGAAACTCGTAGGAACCACAGCACAATGGTAGCAGGAAAATATTAATATTTCATTTAAGTCACAAAAGGAATTCCACTTACTCATGAAAACTCAGTAATTTATAGTTGCAAGAAATGGTTTAATTTTTAATGCTCTTATGCTATTAAAAATATCAATAAGGATACTAGGGCGGGAATAGCTTTTCATTCATTATACATCAGGATAGTAATATAGCTAACATCATGATTGAAATGCAGACTA
Source organism: Schistocerca nitens (assembly GCF_023898315.1). Lineage (NCBI taxonomy): Eukaryota > Metazoa > Arthropoda > Insecta > Orthoptera > Acrididae > Schistocerca > Schistocerca nitens. The sequence goes on along the minus strand of NC_064619.1, from coordinate 45,705,788 downwards.
CAACATGACTGAACAACATCTCTGATATTATTTCTGCCTGTTATATAAAAAACCACATAATAGAACTTAATCCAAGATATTCTAGTTGAGTCTGAATCCACGTGATTGTGTGTGATAGGGAAACTCATATTATGGCAGTGACGATGGTGAAAAGTATGTGTTTGTGCATGTTATAATTACTTGACTGAATAAGAATTAACTTTTTTCCAAAATTAAGCAAAATAATCAAAAATGAAAATGTTAAAGATACAAGGTCTGCATCCACAAAAAAACATGTGTGACATGCTTATGTGTAGCTATAAGTAAGATTTTATTCCACTTTACCCCAGTCAGTTTTATATTAAGCAATAACTACAGTATCTTGAGTATTAATTTCTTTTCATTCAACAGTGATTTACTGTGTTCAACATTCATAAACACAGGATCTCCAATTTTTACCGTTGTCTTTCACTGCCTCATTCTTCTATTTCATCTATCTAATAATATCATATGGACAGTCTAAGCCCTTCAACCTAGCTATGGATGAGAAGGAGAGATTTAGTGGCATTAATCAATCTGTATGTCAATCCGTAACAAATATGCTGAAGTTTCAAATAAACAAGTACTGCTCACAAAGTATATGGAATCAGATCTGTGTCCCACTCCAACATTACTTTCATTGGCATAAATATTACATTATTATTATGTAACTTAAATGACAAATTTGTAATGGAAATCGGTTGCTGATAATATTTCCTCCGAAGAACTATCTTCATTATGTCAGTTCTGGGGATAAAATCTTACTAGACCCTGATCTGCTCCAGAATTTCTGAACATTTTTATAGTCTGAAAAATTAACAAGTTAGAATTTTTTGTATTTGCTTTTCACAAATTATATTTGATTGTTTGTTTTTGTAACTGTGAAGATTCATCCCTATTGCCGATTTCAAAGAGGCCAATAGTCACCCATTTGAAATAATGTCTTGCTGCAACCTAGTGTACATGATCAAATGAAAATCTGTTGTGTACAGAATATGTTTCTAAATTTAGTAACAATTTGAACAGTCTTTGCACATGCCACATTTGTACCTAATTCTTATTTTACTAAAATGTGATATGGCAGATGTAGGTACGGCAAATCATTAACCATACGAATATAATAGAGGGAAACATTCCACGTGGGAAAAATATATCTAAAAACAAAGATGATGTGACTTACCGAACGAAAGTGCTGGCAGGTCGATAGACACACAAACACAAACAAACACACGAAATTCAAGCTTTCGCAACAAACTGTTGCTTCATCAGGAAAGAGGGAAGGAGAGGGAAAGACGAAAGGATGTGGGTTTTAAGGGAGAGGGTAAGGAGTCATTCCAATCCCGGGAGCGGAAAGACTTACCTTGGGGGAAAAAAGGACAGGTATACACTCGCACACACATACATATCCATCCGCACATACACAGACACAAGCAGAAATGTTTGCTCGTGTCTGTGTATGTGCGGATGGATATGTATGTGTGTGCGAGTGTATACCTGTCCTTTTTTCCCCCAAGGTAAGTCTTTCCGCTCCCGGGATTGGAATGACTCCTTACCCTCTCCCGTAAAACCCACATCCTTTCATCTTTCCCTCTCCTTCCCTCTTTCCTGATGAAGCAACAGTTTGTTGCGAAAGCTTGAATTTCGTGTGTATGTTTGTGTTTGTTTGTGTGTCTATTGACCTGCCAGCACTTTCGTTCGGTAAGTCACATCATCTTTGTTTTTAGATATAAATCATTAACCATGTTTGATAAAAAGGAAAAGAAGCACTTCTTTTGTGTACTCATTTTGAAAACTTAAAACATTTCCATTCCTCACTTGACAGTCTTAAGCCATTTAAGGAAGATGGCATGACTCTTCTCTTACATTATTTATAAAAGCCTTCTTTTATCATCTAATTTGCATTACATGTTGATTGTGGTATAGGCTACCACACCAATACCACTATGTTTTTTGTGGGATTTTCAACAAAAATAATCAATTGTTGATAATATAATGTAAATGAGTAGATAAAAAATCTACTCACCAAGCAGTGGCTGGGAAACACACACACAAAAGGCTTTAACTTGTACAAGCTTTTGGAGCCAGTGGCTCCTCCTTCTGGCAGACGAGTTGAAGGGGAAGGAAGAGGGGTGAAGGAAAAGGACTGGAGATTTTAGGGGAAGGGGTACAGATAAAAAAAATCATCCAGAAGCCCAGGTCAAGGGAGATTTACTGGCTGGGATGAGAAGGAAATACTGATTGTTGGGGACTGCACCAAATGAGATTTGAAAACCTGGAGCTTAAAGGTGGAAGACAGGCTAATATGCAAGACAGAGATTACTACTAAAACATTGTGCATGAGTCAATAAGTGTTAAAAGCTAAGTGCATTGCATGTAACAGGGTTGGGAGGGGGAAGGCAAAAAATAAACAAGTCAGAAAACAAAAAATGTAGAAAACTAAAATGGAGTGAAGAAAGGAGTAGTTACTGTGAATAAATGCCGATACAGAAGGAATAACATAAATTAAGGCCAGGTAGGTGGCAAGAACCAAGGACATGTTGTGGTGCTAGTTCCTAGCTGCAGAGTTCTGAGAAACTGGCACCACAACACGTCCTTGGTTCTTGCCACCTACCTGGCCTTAATTTACATTATTCCTTCTGTCTCAGCATTTATTCACAGTAACTACTCCTTTCTTCACTCCATTTTAGTTTTCTACATTTTTTGTTTTCTGACTTGTTTATTTTTTGCCTTCCCCCCTCCCAACCCTGTTACATACAATGCACTTAGCTTTTAACACTTATTGACTCATGCACAATGTTTTAGTAGTAATCTCTGTCTTGCATATTAGCCTGTCTTCCACCTTTAAGCTCCAGGTTTTCAAATCTCATTTGGTGCAGTCCTCAACAATCAGTATTTCCTTCTCATCCCATCCAGTAAATATCTCTTGACCTGGGCTTCTGGATGATTTTTTTTATCTGTACCCCTTTCCCTAAACTCTCCATTCCTTTTCCTTCACCCCTCTTCCTTCTCCGTCAACTCGTCTGCCAGAAGAAGGAGCCACTGGCGTCAAAAGCTCGCAAAGGTTTAATCCTTTCTTGTGTGTGTTCCCTTGTCACCATTTGGTGAGTATAACTTCACAGATAAGTGTGTCTTTCATCATGTACATCTATTTGTAATTAGTTTATTTTATTTTTGTATTTTTCAACTAAATATCAGCTCTCATCACTTTTCAAACAGAATACACACCGAACAGTAAAGTAGGGTCTTTGTCTCCATTCATTGAGACATCACATTTTGTCCAACAAGCTATGTTTTTTTTCTTTATCACAGCTGTAGCTACAATAAATGGTGTATTTTGATTAGCTTCTACAAATATTCTATAATTTCTTACCATACTGCCCAGTAGTGGGATTTCATAAAAACATGGACAATATTCATTGAATTATTCCAGTAAGACCTTTGATCTGTTTTATAAATTGACTGTCAAAGTAATACAGTTTTATTAATTTCAGCAACTTTTGTTTGTGATGTAACTGTTTTTTCAGTGAGGAACACGAAGCAACCTTTAAAGTCTTAGAAAAATAGAGTTTGGAAATATGTATCTATTTAGACGCTGTTTGGAGAGTTTTTGTTTCACAAGGCAATTCTAAACTGGTGCTGATTAGGATCTCTCATGTACAGAAAAGTTGGCTGTACAGTGTTTTTTAATTATAAAATTGAATCTGAGATTAAGTTTTGTTTTCTGGCGAGAGAAATGTAAATTACTTGCATCAGTACTCTTAGCAAAAGTCTTTAATATTAGGTGTGTTCAAAGAAAATGTTATTGTATCAAATATATGACATTTTAAATATGTACTACAAACTGTTAATGCATAAAGTATGTTTATTTTACAATAAAGACATACCAAATTAAAAATAACAAAATGTTTGGTTTCTTGCACTCCACCAAAGAAGAGTTATATAGTGAACTTTATCAGCTATTTCAGCACTACATAATAGATAGGACCAAGGATAAGGATAATAATACCAGTATTACCTTTCCAATAATAATCAAACAGCATGAAAAATCTGTAAATTAAAGACATGTTCATGAGAAAATGAGTATAGTGCCATGTTAAGTACACAACTGACAGCATCACAGTCTACGTCCCATTATAGTTGATGGTGCTGCAAACTTACACAATCTGTCACTGTGTGTGTCAATCCAGGTGTAAGTACAAAAGGAACAAAATATATTTCTAATTTCTAAAAAAATTCTCGCTCTGAATGTGGAAACAAAAGATGAAGAAATGACATACTTGGAATGGAAAATAAAATCGCAAAAAGCTGGGTATGTGCAGCTAATCATGATGCCAGCTATCCATAGAATGGCTGGCTCCCTATATGTATGTATGACTGGCTTCTAGCATTCATTTACATCTACATTGAGTGTCTTCTTCTAAGAAACTCTCTAGGTCTGTTATGTCTTAGATAAAATTCTTTTTTAACTTGGTGTGCTTCAGGCTATAGCATTCATCTACATCTACATATATACTCTACAAGCTAGCATATGATGGACGGTGGAATGATTTATTTTTAATCTGTATCTTTTTGTTGATCAATGAATGGTATATATGTTAGTTTCCATGGTCACCTGTGTTGTGAATTAACTATGGTTCTGACTTGTAATCAGATATGAATAAAGGTGTTTCTGTTCCTCTTAGTGGACTCCTTTTCCTTTGCAGTGTCTTTGGTACTAAAAGTTGAAAGAAGGCTGGAAACCCTCAGAAATCTGTGTGTTAACCAAGAAAATTTGTTCTTTCACGACTAAACTACTAAAGGTTCTTTATACATCGACAGATAATTTCCACATGGCATACAAAATACAATTGTGTCGCCATTGCTTGAATTACATATGTTTCACCTCATTAGACTGCGCAAAGAGAATACATTTCCATAAAGCAAAACATCTGAGAATGAATGAGAGTTATAAAACTTATTTTGTGTTTGCTTCCATGATGTCACTACTGTTACTGTGGGTGCCGTTCTTCCTCGGCTGCAACACACCTCAAAGCCGCAACATCTAAGAACAAGCAGCCCACAGCAGGTGAAAATGCTAAACTCATCATCCTGTCTTGCAGATATGCTGCCCAAGTACCTCATATTACCTTCACATTTTAATAGACCATTTCTCCCATGCTGTCCATAACATAACTATTAATAAAAAAAACTTTATTAAACATCTTGATTATCTTTCATAACTTGGAAGGACTGGGGGGAATAACCCTTCATTTTCCCAAAACTGCTGTGTTATACCTCATATTCTCCCACTGAGATGAAAGATGTCTTTAAATAACCAATAACAATTTCTAATTCTGTACTTGTATTTAACATAACAAATAACTGTAAGCATTTTGTCTTTTCTAATAATTCCAACGTATTTCCAACCAAAGAAATACTATGTATTTTTATAAAAAGCAACAACATAGATCTCCTTGTTGTTAGTAACTTCTGCTGATCTCTATTTACCTTTCTATTTTTGTGATTTGTGCTGCAGAGAATATGTATATTGTCAACCTTATTTTAACCTCTATTAATTTTCTATATTTTTCTTAGTGCTACTTTCACATCTTAAACTTATTTTATTTTCTTTATGTATGATATTAATTACTGATTATCCGTGGGAAATATCCACTTTAATGCTAATGGTTAGATGAACTGTTTGCTTCCACATATTTAAAGAGTGAATAGGTACCGTTTGGACTTGGTTAACTAACTGCTACACCAGAACCATTGCAGTATGCTAAAGTAGATATGTGTGAGAAATTAAATAATCTTTGTTTTAATTTTCCACTTCATATTAAATTTTCTATGTAGCCACATTATGTTTAATGATGTAATTTTTATTTATCTGTTTATTTAACCTGATCAGATTAGGGTCTTCAGGACCTCTCTTACACTGGACCAGAGTTCCACACATTTAGTGCCTTTTTTTTACATTATGGTTACCTAGCAAATAACAGTAATTTTAATGTGACAAATAGTAATAAAATCATTTGAATATTTGCAGACAATGTGAATAAATAGTATAGACTAATAGTTAATAAACTTAATACTGGTGTTACTTCTACTACTACTGCTGCTGCCACTGTTAATGTTCATAATACAATAATAAATCTGTAAAACCATCATGTGCGCCTTTTTGTTCTTGAAAATGATAATCTCCAAAACTACTTGTCAAATTTTCATGGGGTTTTCAAAGGTAGCTTGGCATAGTTTGGGGCGCCATATAGTATTTGGTTCATCAAAATTGTGTTACAGAAAAAAAGATATTGTGATTTAAAGTTTTAGTAAAACTTTCTTGTCTCTCTGTCCAAATAAGCTAATCTCCAAAACTACTCGATGGATATTTACGGGGTTTCAACTTGTAATTTCAGTGTAGCTAAGGGCACTGTATAGGTAATATTTCATCAAATTGGATGACAGAGAAAAATATATTCATACGTATTATAAAAATGTGTGTGTGTGCATGTATGTGTGTTTGTATATACTGGGTGTCTCATGAAAGACGCCCGGGTATGGATCCATGGGTCACGCAGCACAGCCACCAGGCAACACCACTGCATCCACCAGCCGGCGACATGCCCAACTCTCAGACACTAATCTACTGGTAGTCGGCTGTGTGTAAACTTTCGTTGAGTTAAGCATAAACACTATTGCCATCTGATTAACACCTGTTTACTTTTATTTACAGTAGGTGCTCAAAATTAGGTCCCTTTGTGGTAAGAACAGCTTGACATCTCCTGAACACATTTGACAAATTTCGGCTGCTGAGCTGCAGGAAATGGCTAGCAGAACCCTGTCTTCCAACTCTTTGAGCATCTGGGGATTGGTTACATATGCCTTGTCTTTTAACATTCCCCAAAGATAAAAATCACACAGACTTAGATCTGGAGAGCAAGGAGGCCAGTCAACTATCCTATCATCAAAAACGCTTCATATTGCTGTCATAGAAGCATTAGGGATGTGTGGTCTTGCATTGTCCTGCATTAAATCACCTTACACCTTTTTGTAAGGTGTTCATTCTTGAGAAAACAGATGCAGTTTATTGTTCACATAACTGTTAGAATATATTGTTTCATGGAAAAGGGTTGGTTCAATAATTCATCTTGCGCTAATTGCACACCACACTCCTGTTTTCTCATCATGCAGAAGCTGTAGATATAATTCACGAGGATTTTTGAAACTCCAATGTCAATTGTTCTGGGAATTACATACCCTGACAAATGCAGCCATGCTTCGTCAGGAAAAAAAGCATCTCAGGATCAACTTCCCCGTCATGCACAGACTTTAACAACCAGTTGCAACAACAGTAATGAGCAACAATATCTGAGTTCCTCACTTCATACACTACTATTACTTTTTATGGTTTCAGTTTGCATGCAGCTCTATGAGCAGATGCTCTCGACGCATCAGTCTGAAGTTCCAAACGATGCAGATATTTTCTCAGACTTCTTTCCAAGGACTCCAATCTCATCTAATTTATTTTTGGTTAAAACACTAGGTTTTCTAGGGCTTCATTTGTGTAACATAGATCCAGTCCCTTGATATTTCTTCAACAATCTGCTTATCATAAAATCATGGGGAACATGCACACTGGGAAATTTTTGTATGAATTCAACCCGACATTCCACATACGATTCTGTTTTTGCATACTTCAACACAAGGAACACTCATTGACAAGAAACTCAAAACAAAACACTCAAACACTCAGTTGCACTGTATAGAAGACATGTGCATGGTACACTATGTGATCAAAAGTATCCGGACTCCTGGCTAAAAATGACTTAAAAGTTCATGGCGCCCTCTGTCGGTAATGATGAAATTCAGTATGGTGTTGGCCCACCCTTACCCTTGATAATGCCCTCCACTCTTGCAGGCATACATTCAGTCGGGTCCTGGAAGGTTTCTTGAGGAATGGCAGCCCATTTTTCATGCAGTACTGCACTGAGGAGAGGTATTGACGTCATTCAGTGAGGTCTGGCGTGAAGTCGGCGTTCCAAAACATCCCAAAGGTGTTCTATAGGATTCAGGTGAGGGCTCTTGCAGGCCAGTCCGTTACTCGACCACAGGCCATGCATTGTGAACAGGTGCTCAATCGTGTTGAAAGATGAATTGCTCTTCAACTGTGGAAAGCAAAAAGGAGCTTAAAACATCAATGTAGGTCTCTGCTATGATAGCACCATGCAAAAAAAAGGGGTTCAACCCCCTCCATATAAAACACGACCACACTACAACACCACTGCCTCCAAATTTTACTGTTGGTACTATCCACACCAGCAGATGATGTTCACTGGGCATTCGCCATACCCACACCCTGCCATTGGATCGCCACGTTGTGTACCATGATTTGTCACTCCACACAAAGTTTTTCCATTGTTCAACTGTCCAATTTTTATGCTCCTTACACCAAGGGAGATGTCGTTTGGCATTTACCAGCATGATGTGTGGTTTATGAGCAGCCACTCAACTGTAAAATCCAAGTTTTCTCACCTCCTGCCTAACTGTCATAGTACTTGCAGTGGATCCTGATGCAGTTTGGAATTCCTTTGTGATTGTCTGGATAGATGTGTGCCTATTACACATTACGACCCTCTTCAACTGTCGGCGGTCTCTGTCAGTCTACAGATGAGGTCAGCCTGTATGCTTTTGTGCTGTACACATCCTTTCACGTTTCCACTTCACTATCACATCAGAAACAGTGGACCTAGGGATGTTTAGAAGTGTGGAAGTCTCGTCTGTATGACACAAGTGACATCCTACCACCTGACCACGTTCAAAGTAGGTGATAGCACACTGCACCTAATATGAAAAATGTGTGCTTTTGGAGGTGTCGGATACTTCTGATCACATAGCGCATTTCTGTCTGAGGACCGCACGTAGTGACATATGGGCAGGGAAAGCCCTGGACTCAGGCACTGTTGCAATAATAACATCTATCAGCAATATTTGAAATGATTAAACTTGACAAAAGAACTCAAAAGAAAACAGCAGTACACTCAGTCGGACAGAGTAGAAGGCACTCACAAAGTATTGGCGTCTGAGAACTATGCATAGCAACAACCATCAGATGCAGCCGCAACAGCTGACAAACACACCACACAACCCACGGACACCTCCCAAGTGTCTTTTGTGAGACACCCTGTATAATATCATAAACACTGAAATGTCTGAAAAACAGCTGCATCATGCATGACTTTTAAATTTATAATTACTAATCCACTGACCTGATTTCCATGAAATTTTGTAAGGAGATAGCTTGAACCCTAAGAATGAACATAGGCTACTTTGGAATGTGTGTAACACAATACACTTATTGTTCTGAACAATATTATGCGAACTAGGGAAAAATATTTACTCTTTGAAAAAGCTATTTACTTTTTAACTTTACCATATTTGTGAAAATGATTTTCTTGGTTAAATTGTGCTATGTAATACAATTCAAAGTAATGAATACAATGCTTATATGATCTCCAGTGTGTTTATTCCATACTGACATGGTATTTGCTGCATGATGTTGTAAGGTAATGGAAGATAATATAGCCATACAGCAGCTTTGCTGGCAATGGAAATATCTGCTACGAAAAAATGGATGGGATGTGAAAAGCACAAACACAAGTCAGTACATTTATAGACTCATGTTTCCCTGATAAGGAAAAGGCAGCATTCAGCAGTTTCAGATTGTTTAAATTACTTCACCACTTAATTGCATATAATTACTGTACATGACTTTGCACTTAAGTAAATAATGTAGGGTGTGCTTGTAATGTGAGTTCTTGGATTTGCTGGATACCTAATCATTGAAATAGAAGTTATGCGAAAACAAGCCCTTCCAAGTATTTCGTAATTTAAATTTAAAGCACAACAGCAGAAATAGTATGTTGCTGTACTTCAGTCAAAACGTTTCACAGTAGAATTAAGTTTCAAAGATATTTAGAACAACTGCAGAGTAAGTCATTATTTTATTATGACGACACTATTCAGTTTCGATCTTTGTAGTGCCAGACAAGTATTTGTATGTCTCATATTTCGTGCAAAGACATCATTAAATGAAGGGGAAGGGGTGAAACTGTGCCAAAAGATGAAGTTATTCCTAATTATGTAAATCCCATAGCATGTCATAAATTAGTACTGATTTTAATTTTCTGTGCTTAAGAATAAAATTATGTATTAAATGCAGAGTGAAAATAGTGTAATGCAAAATTGATATGAAAGTACTTGTTTTGCGTTTTCATGAGCATTCATAGTTACGTTGCATAGTGTTTTTTTTTATTTTTTTTAATTGCAACGAATTATAAAATTATCTGGTGATAATTGTGTGTAAAATTATATAATGTATTTAGGTTAAAGTATTTAAATCTTATAAAATTGTAAACGAATTGTGGCCATGTTTAGGAATTATTTTGATTAATGTTGTGTCACGTGACCCAACTAAGCACTGGGGCTTTTCGTCGTTATCCATTGTGGTGGTAAGTTCGGAGTGGCAAAGTGCTGCAAGTGTAACCATGGACACCAGTGTATGTGAATAAACTGTGAAGGAACAACGTGAAAGTGTGTTTTTATAGTGTACCTCATTTTGCGCAAGGTTGTGGTATAGACAATTGTGTATTCAGTTCACTGCTGTTCAAAGGCTAGCTGATATATGACTCAGTATTGGGGGTACAAATGCAACAGTTCACTACCAAACTCTTTGCAGATGAGCCACATGAACAATAGGTAGTGAATGAGCCTGAGTACAGTGGCAATGTACACATTGCATAACGCATAGCTGCTGTACACACTATCCAGTAGTTGAGAACAAGAGAACATAGTGACTTGCAACAACATTTACACATAATATCAAACCCTTATGAAACTTTTTCTCACTGACAACCTCCACAGAATGATGAAAAGCAAGAAGTCTATTGCTTATTATATTTTCAGTGTTCATTCATAAAACTGTCGCATCAGGCATGACATCACAATCTTTAAATTTGTTGCATCTTTGCTACTAACTCTTATTCACAACACTTTCCACAGACAGAATCCACATATGCTGCTGAATGTACCTACAAAATTTTTTCGTTGTGTGGAACATAGTTCAGGAGATATGAGAGAAACGTAAGATGGACAGAGGTAGTGGGGAGGAGGTGATGGATAGAGAGAAGTGGTGGAGGAGATGGACCAGGAGGGGGGGGGGGGGGGGGAGCTCGAGGAGTTGGACTGAGACTAGGACAACACTGGGTACTCAGCTACTAGTAGTAGTAGTAGCAGTAGTAGTTATAATAATGATTACAATAGTGACAGATATAAAAAGTATTTATAGGTGCACAAAATAGATATTTTCTGATATATCAACAATGTGGAAGAGATAGATTGCTCCTTGCCATAAAGAAGACACATTAAGTTGCAGGCAGGCACAATTAAAGGACATGCAAAGCTTTTGGCTACAGCCTTCTTGAGCAAAAAAGAAACACATACCATTCATACACAAAAGTGCACCTCACGCACACATGACAGCCAAGTCCAGCAGCCCGGGCCAGAATGCAGCTATCACATGGGGTGCAAGCAGCAATCTGGAGGAGGCAGGGAATGTGAAGAGACAGTATAGTGTATGGATGGGTGGGGGGGTGGGGGGGGGGGAGAGAGAGACGAACACTGTCTGGCGGAGTGTGCAGAGGCTAGAATGCCAACAGGTGCAGCGTCAGGAATTTGTGGAGCAGGGAGATGGGATAAAAAGAGCAAAAAAGGAAAGGAACAGGGAAAGATGTGTGGGTGCATTGTCAGAGTGTGCCATATAAAGACAGTGGGAGACAGGAATGGGGAGAGGTGATAGGACAGAGGGGATGGAAATTGTTGCGTTTAGGGTGTGGGGACAGTATGTTGCCATAGGCTGAGGCTGGGATAATTTTGGGAGTGAAGAACACACTGTAGGGGCAACTGCCATCTTTGCAGTTCAGAAAAGCTGGTATTGGAGGGGACGATCTAGATGGCTCAGGTACTAATGCAGCGATTGAAATCAAGCATGTTATGGTCAGCTACATGATATGCCATGGGGTGGTTTACTTTGTTCTTGGCCACAATTTGGTGGTGGTAATTCATCGTGGTGGGCAGCTGCTTGGTAGTCATACCATTCACACCTCCTCCAGATTGCTGTTTGCATCTACGTCTACATCTACATCCATACTCCGCAAGCCACCTGACGGTGTGTGGTGGAGGGTACCCTGAGTACCTCTATCGGTTCTCCCTTCCATTCCAGTCTCATATTGTTCGTGGAGAGAAGGATTGTCGGTATGCTTCTGTGTGGGCTCTAATCTCTCTGATTTTATCCTCATGGTCTCTTCATGAGATATACGTAGGAGGGAGCAATATACTGCTGGACTCTTCGGTGAAGGTATGTTCTCGAAACTTTAACAAAAGCCCGTACCGAGCTACTGAGCATCTCTCCTGCAGAGTCTTCCATTGGAGTTTATCTATCAACTCCGTAATGCTTTCGTGATTACTAAATGATCCTGTAACAAAGCGCGCTGCTCTCCGTTGGATCTTCTCTATCTCTTCTATCAACCCTATCTGGTACGGATCCCACACTGCTGAGCAGTATTCAAGCAGTGGGCGAACAAGCGTACTGTAACCTACTTCCTTTGTTTTCAGATTTCATTTCCTCAGGATTCTTCCAATGAATATCAGTCTGTCATCTGCTTTACTGACGATCAACTTTATGTGATCATTCCATTTTAAATCACTCCTAATGCGTACTCCCAGATAATTTATGGAATTAACTGCTTCCAGTTGCTGACCTGCTATTTTGTAGCTAAATGATAAGGGATCTATCTTTCTATGTATTCGCAGCGCATTACACTTGTCTACATTGAGATTCAATTTTCATTCCCTGCACCATGCATCAATTCGCTGCAGATCCTCCTGCATTTCAGTACAATTTTCCATTGTTACAACCTCTCGATACACCACAGCATCATCTGCAAAAAGCCTCAGTGAACTTCCGATGTCACCCACCAGGTCATTTATGTATATTGTGAACAGCAATGGCCCCATGACACTCCCCTGTGGCACACATGAAATCACTTTTACTTCGGAAGACTTCTCTCCATTGAGATTGACATGCTGCGTTCTGTTATCTAGGAACTCCTCAATCCAATCACACAATTGGTCTGATAGTCTATATGCTCTTACTTTGTTCATTAAACGACTGTGGGGAACTGTATCGAACGCCTTGCGGAAGTCAAGAAACACGACATCTACCTGTGAACCCGTGTCTATGGCCCTCTGAGTCTCGTGGACGAATAGCGCGAGCTGGGTTTCACACGACCGTCTTTTTCGAAACCCATGCTGATTCCTACAGAGTAGATTTCTAGTCTCCAGGAAAGTCATTATACTCGAACATAATACGTGTTCCAAAATTCTACAACTGATCGACGTTAGAGATATAGGTCTATAGTTCTGCTTGAATTGGTGGTCATGTGTGTGTGAGGTGTGCTTATTTGTGTGTATGAATGGTGTATGTTTCTCTTTTGCTGATGAAGGCTGTGGCCAAAAACTTTGTGTAAGTGTCTTAATTGTATCCGTCTCCAATTTAACGTGTCTTCTTTATGGTAAGTGCAGGGTGTATACTCCCAGGACAACTGGAGAATTCAGGAAAAACTCGGGGATTTTTTCATCCTGCAGAAAGCCAGGAAAGACCCTGGAATTTTTTCAAATTCTGGTAAATTTTTATTGTTTTAGTTTTGAGTTAAATTTCTGTAATTTTAAGAGGTAATAACTAATATTCTAACAAAGAATTTTACTTCAGCCCACTACTGCAGTATAATACTGCAGCAATAAGACATAAACAAGAGAAAAATAGCAATATAAAACTTAAGCAAAGAAAATGCACCATTTACAATAACAAAACATAGTGCAGACAAGTGTTCGCTGACAACAAAATGTGTCTAATGCAGTACGACAAAGACTACACAATACTTCATAACATCAAACTGCCTTCAATGAGCATGGTGTCATGACTGTTTCAATTAGGTTTGTCTGAACAATTACTGGAGGACTCATGCTCATGTGCAGAGCTGGAGTCATGTATGAGCAGCCACGTCTCCTGCATCTACACTCCTGGAAATTGAAATAAGAACACCGTGAATTCATTGTCCCAGGAAGGGGAAACTTTATTGACACATTCCTGGGGTCAGATACATCACATGATCACACTGACAGAACCACAGGCACATAGACACAGGCAACAGAGCATGCACAATGTCGGCACTAGTACAGTGTATATCCACCTTTCGCAGCAATGCAGGCTGCTATTCTCCCATGGAGACGATCGTAGAGATGCTGGATGTAGTCCTGTGGAACGGCTTGCCATGCCATTTCCACCTGGCGCCTCAGTTGGACCAGCGTTCGTGCTGGACGTGCAGACCGCGTGAGACGACGCTTCATCCAGTCCCAAACATGCTCAATGGGGGACAGATCCGGAGATCTTGCTGGCCAGGGTAGTTGACTTACACCTTCTAGAGCACGTTGGGTGGCACGGGATACATGCGGACGTGCATTGTCCTGTTGGAACAACAAGTTTCCTTGCCGGTCTAGGAATGGTAGAACGATGGGTTCGATGACGGTTTGGATGTACCGTGCACTATTCAGTGTCCCCTCGACGATCACCAGTGGTGTACGGCCAGTGTAGGAGATCGCTCCCCACACCATGATGCCGGGTGTTGGCCCTGTGTGCCTCGGTCGTATGCAGTCCTGATTGTGGCGCTCACCTGCACGGCGCCAAACACGCATACGACCATCATTGGCACCAAGGCAGAAGCGACTCTCATCGCTGAAGACGACACGTCTCCATTCGTCCCTCCATTCACGCCTGTCGCGACACCACTGGAGGCGGGCTGCACGATGTTGGGGCGTGAGCGGAAGACGGCCTAACGGTGTGCGGGACCGTAGCCCAGCTTCATGGAGACGGTTGCGAATGGTCCTCGCCGATACCCCAGGAGCAACAGTGTCCCTGATTTGCTGGGAAGTGGCGGTGTGGTCCCCTACGGCACTGCGTAGGATCCTACGGTCTTGGCGTGCATCCGTGCGTCGCTGCGGTCCGGTCCCAGGTCGACGGGCACGTGCACCTTCCGCCGACCACTGGCGACAACATCGATGTACTGTGGAGACCTCACGCCCCACGTGTTGAGCAATTCGGCGGTACGTCCACCCGGCCTCCCGCATGCCCACTATACGCCCTCGCTCAAAGTCCGTCAACTGCACATACGGTTCACGTCCACGCTGTCGCGGCATGCTACCAGTGTTAAAGACTGCGATGGAGCTCCGTATGCCACGGCAAACTGGCTGACACTGACGGCGGCGGTGCACAAATGCTGCGCAGCTAGCGCCATTCGACGGCCAACACCGCGGTTCCTGGTGTGTCCGCTGTGCCGTGCGTGTGATCATTGCTTGTACAGCCCTCTCGCAGTGTCCGGAGCAAGTATGGTGGGTCTGACACACCGGTGTCAATGTGTTCTTTTTTCCATTTCCAGGAGTGTAGATACTTGAAGTGTGGCTGTTAAATACATAAGCAGTAGCTGCAAGCAGGCAGATGCTACGGGGAAAAATTTTTCTGATGTGACCAAGCTGCCAGATTTGTGCATGTGCAGAGCAGTCAGAGTTGTGGTGAGGAGTGATCTCCATGTGACCCGTGGTAATGTTTTGTGATTTTACTTTTCTCCCTTCATTTACAATTGTCACGTCAAATGAAATCAAAACGGATTTCTGTGTCTGGGAGTTATCAAATGAATTGAAATACATTCATATCATTACAGAAAACTAAAATACGTTATTAGTTTCAGTTTTCTGACTGTACTTTATTTCCACATTATTAGCATTCAAGCAGTAATAGCTTTGAAGAACGATAAAGTTATCTATGTCACTTTGCTAAAGAAATTTGGCTTTTATTAATATTTTTCACAGAGGCAATCAATTTATTTGGAACAAAGTGTTTCATTCCAAACTGTTAGCTAGTTTCAACTGTTTGCTGAATTTCAAGTGCACATTTTCATCTTCTGGTATATAGCACATTATGCAATAATAAAGAACCAAACACAAGGTAATACAGTAATGTTACAGAAAGAGAATTGGCT
The DNA here is from genome assembly GCF_023898315.1 of Schistocerca nitens. Lineage (NCBI taxonomy): Eukaryota > Metazoa > Arthropoda > Insecta > Orthoptera > Acrididae > Schistocerca > Schistocerca nitens. The sequence goes on along the minus strand of NC_064619.1, from coordinate 45,689,643 downwards.
TCCCAAAAACCACACTGAAAAGCTTTAGCAGAATTTTGCATATCTCCCTTCTGCAAAACACAATGTTTTTCAATAACAAGACATGTTTCAGCACTTGTCTGGTATCTTCTCTAGGCTTGACATTACGTCTTAATTTGTGTCGTTTACGGCTTAAACTTACAGAACGCCATTCTTCTGGGAGCACAAATGACAAAATAATTTATAATGCAGAGAATAAAAGCAAAGCAGTCTGGGATGTTATAAAAAAGGAAACGGGGAGAGGCAAACAAACGCAGAATAACATACTGCTAAGAGAGGAGGATAAAGTAATAAATGATCCACAGCAGTTAGCAAACTGTGTAAATGAGCATTTTTCAAGTATTACAGAGAAGCTGTAGCAAAAATTCCCCCAAACAAATGTAACACCTGTAAATAATGTTGCACTAAATACAATGATGTTACTTCCAACTCATGCTCATGCTCATGCGCAGAGCTGGAGTCATGTATGAGCAGCCACGTCTCCTGCATCTAGATACTTGAAGTGTGGCTGTTAAATACATAAGCAGTAACTGCAAGCACGACTCACGCCCCGTCCTCAAAGGTACTGGCAGAAGTAAAGCTGTGATGACGGGGCGTGAGTTGTGCTTTGGTAGCTCAGTTGGTAGAGCACTTGTCCGCGAAAGGCAAAGGTCCCCAGTTCGAGTCTCGGTCCGGCACACAGTTTTGATCTGCCAGGAAGTTTCAAACAGAATGACATTAGCATGTTACGCCATTAGAATCCTATCATCAGTATGTAACATGCAGTGTCTTTTAGTTAGATATTATTCATCTGTACACTCAATTCTTAGCTATGGCATTCTTTCTTGGGGAACAAATGCACAAAATATTAACACAATTTTCAAACTCCAGGAAAGAGCCATAAGAATAATAACCAAAAATACTAGTAGAGCTCATTGTAAAGATCTGTTCAGAACACTGGCGATTTTAACTGCTCCATGTGAATACAGTTGTACACATCAAAAATAACATTGGTAATTACTCCACAAACAGCTCTGTCCATGACCATGCAGCAGGAGATAGACTCAACTTACATTACCAAGAAAAAATAGACATAAAACTCGAAACAGCATTTTCTAGCAAGGAATAAAACTGTACAATAAATTACCAAAAGAGATTAAAGAAATTGCAAAAATACACTTATTTAAAAAGGCAGCTAAAAAGTACCTGTTATGCAATACATTTTATACATTGAAGGATTACTTAGCTAAAACAAAGTAGCGGTTTGATAAAAAAATTTTATACAAATAAATAATAATAATGATTATAAAATATTCAACATTCCACATAACACCTTCACTTTATGTTTTTTTTTCCTTCTTTTTTTTCCTTTCTAGAAATACTTACCCCCAAGCTATGCATAGCACGATACTAACACCTCTTCCTCTTCCTGAGCTCAACATCTCACTCATTGTGGAGGGATGCTGACTCAGCTTTTCAGGACAGCAAATGGGAAGTTGCAGTATAGGAAATGGCCCAGAGATCACCACTGTGTGTGTGTACAATGTGGCATTACATTATTTAATAAGTTATTTGTAAAAAAAGTATTGTATGCCAGGAGTATATCTAATGATTGTATCTAACTAGAAGTCTGTAAATATATGTGTATACGAATCAGCTTATTTTAAATTGATCTAAATTTGTAAATATAAATTAATAGAGGGAAACATTCCACGTGGGAAAAATATATCTAAAAACAAAGATGATGTGACTTACCAAACGAAAGCGCTGGCACGTCGATAGACACACAAACAAACACAAACACACACACAATATTCAAGCTTTCGCAACAAACTGTTGCCTCATCAGGAAAGAGGGAAGGAGAGGGAAAGACGAAAGGATGTGGGTTTTAAGGGAGAGGGTAAGGAGTCATTCCAATCCCGGGAGCGGAAAGACTTACCTTAGGGGGAAAAAGGACGGGTATACGCTCGCACACACACACATATCCATCCACACATATACAGACACAAGCAGACATATTTAAAGGTCTTTAAATATGTCTGCTTGTGTCTGTATATGTGTGGATGGATACGTGTGTGTGTGCGAGTGTATACCCGTCCTTTTTCCCCCTAAGGTAAGTCTTTCCGCTCCCGGGATTGGAATGACTCCTTACCCTCTCCCTTAAAACCCACATCCTTTCGTCTTTCCCTCTCCTTCCCTCTTTCCTGATGAGGCAACAGTTTGTTGCGAAAGCTTGAATATTGTGTGTATGTTTGTGTTTGTTTGTGTGTCTATCGACGTGCCAGCGCTTTCGTTTGGTAAGTCACATCATCTTTGTTTTTAGATATAAATTTGTAAATACTTTGAGATGTCTTATATCCTTGTAAAAAGAGATCTACATATGAATAAAGCTACTACTACTACACACTGTGTTTTATCATTGTACCTCCTTGCAAGGCTTTATATTTACTCCTGGACTAGAATACAAACTGCCAACTATAAAGTTTCTGGGTTTCACAAGTAATCTTGTTTATTTTCACACAGTTTGAGAAACTCATGAAAAGCTTATTGTTCTTAGTTCTGTTGTATACAAGTAAATAAACAACTTTTTCTATTTTTTCCAAGAAATTTGTATTCCTTATTATTAGCTGTTTCAGTTCTGTGTGGATGTAAACTTGATTGGAAATAATACTTAACAGTTTTCAGTGTGTAAGTAAAAAAGTGTATGTTGAAGTCACTACATAGTAAAATATTAAGGCACTTTCAGTTGTAGAGTCTAGGTTTGGAATGAATATAGTGCTAAGGACTGCTCTCTAATTTTGCATTCATTATCTGGATAACATACATAAAACAATTGCCCAAGTACAGAAACTCTGTATGCCCTCTGAACAACATGCAGCACCACTGCACATGGCCACATGATGCCCCACTACATGTGAAATTCCAAAAAGAATTGCGATGTAAGGTGTGTGAGCAGAGAAAACACCAAATGCAGGCTTCCTACGTCATTGTAGCTGTGCGTGCACATTAATCCTGTCTTCTTACACTCTCTGGGAACTGCTCAAACTAACCCAAAATTTCTAACAAGGTCTGGCATTTGCCTGCTTTATTTCTTCATTTGTTATCCTTGGTGTCAACGTACTGCATTGTTATACTAGCTGAAAAATGGGGTGTGGAAGGCAAACACAGACTACTTCAAATGATATAGCCGACAAGTGCACATTTGCATTTCACAGACATTTACTTTCATTGTTCACAACCCTACAATAATACACAGTTCTAACTGACCAGTACTCTATTGTTTAACTTTCAATAAGCCTTATTAATAGGTTGCAGGCAAACATCCACTTACTGCTACAATAGTCTACTGTTGAACATCTAAGAGCAGTAAAAGCCTTACCACACAGTTCACTGTTCTTGTAGAATAATAAGCTATGTATGGAACAGACATTGCCACTGCTTTAACACACAGCCTATTGGTGTAACATTTATTTCACAGTTTGGTGGATGCATTGTTGTTGATGTAATCAAGACAGGTTCCTCGTCTGAAACTCAGCTGTGGACTGACTGTCTCGGGACCAAAAATTGGGCCCTTATATATCCTCACAATAATACCTGCTGAAACTACACATTGTTAAGAAGTTTAATTTACAGAAATTACAATTAAAACTTAACTCATTAAATTAACTGAATACATAGAAAAATTGATTCTTTTTAACAGTTTCTTCCACTACAAGAGTTAAGCCAAATTATTTGTTTAAATGATGAAATTAAAAAATATCGTTATGCAAACAATAATTTTGACAAAACTGTTATTACTTTGGAATTAATTAAGGCATAGCTTTGCTAACATGTTTTTGAATAGAGCCAAATAAATCCCTTTAAGAATACTATTAGTTGTTCCTCCAAATGTTCATAATTATTATAGAATTTATATTTGTTTATAAATCAACTATAGAATTTAAGTTACAAAACAATCACTGATTTCATTCTATAATGAAAGATACTGACTTGGAATAGTCAAAATAAATTAGAAAACCAACTACATACATAAAACTAAGCACAAAGCTAGATATGGTGTTACATTCTTTAAAACTGAGGGTCTATCTTTGTCTTTTATGAAAATGTGGATTATACTCACGTACAGGGTGTGGTAGATAAGTAATGAGACTGGCCGCCGCGCGGCGCCCCAGTCGCTCGCAGGGTGGTCTCCACCTGTACGTCACGTGGTGGGGGATCTGAGCTAACAATAGAACCGGTTCGCAGTCGCGTCGGAGCTCTGGTGCAGTGAGGGTCGAGCTTCGCGTTTTATGTTGTTTGTGTGCCCGTGACACTTGTGAAAACGCTGAAGATGGATCGCTCGATAGAACAGCGGTATGCAATCAAATTTTGCTTTCGCTTGGGCAAAACTGCTTCGGAAACTTTTGCTATGATTACGGAGGCCTACAAAGAAGACTCCCTATCAAGAGCTCAAGTGTTCCGGTGGTTTAATGAATTTAAAAACGGGAGGGAATCCGTTGAAGACATGGAACGATCTGGACGCCCTTCAACGAGTCGTGTGGATGAAACGGTGGCCAAAGTGAAAGAACTCCTGGACTCCGACCGTCGTTTAAGTCTCAAAATGATCGCCGATGAGGTCTCCGTGAACAAATTTACGGTTCACCAAATTGTTACGCAAGATTTGATGATGAGGAAAGTTTGCGCAAAATTGGTTCCCCAAGTGCTCACCGCCGAACAAAAGCAACAACGAGTGGATGTTTGCCGTGAGATGTTGAATGATTTGGAAAATAATCCACACTTTTTAGACAACGTAGTAACAGGCGACGAATCGTGGACATTCCAGTACGACCCGGAGACGAAAGCCCAGAGCTCGGAGTGGCACACACCGGCATCCCTGCGGCCGAAGAAAGCAAGAATGTCAAAGTCCCGCATCAAAACAATTCTGATTGTGTTTTTCGACAAGCGGGGGTTAATTCACAAAGAGTTTGTCCCTCAGGGGAAGACTGTCAATGCCGAATTCTACAAAGAAGTCCTTCAGCGATTGCACAGAGACGTCAACGGGAAGCGACAGGACCTTGCTCAACGCTGGCGTCTCCACCACGACAACGCTCCGGCGCACACAGCGTTCCTCGTGACCTCCTACTTGACCCGAATTGGAGTTGAAGTTTTGCCACAGCCACCATACAGCCCTGACTTGAGTCCTCCTGATTTCTTCCTATTTCTGAAGGTCAAAAGATGCCTGAAGGGTCATCGTTTCGACGATATTCCGAACATCCAACGTGCTGTCACGAAGGCACTAACTGGGATAACTCAAACGGACTACAGTGGGGCCTATGAAGCTTGGAAAACGCGCTGGCAACGTTGTGTCGACGCCCAAGGCGAGTACTTTGAAGAATATTAACGTTTTGTACAAATTGGATCAATAAATTTGTTTTTCTAGACTGAGTCTCATTACTTATCTACCACACCCTGTATGTTAATGGTAATTAGTTAAAAGTGAAAAAATGAATTTTAAGGTGGCAGGTGGCAAAACAAGAGGGGAAGAAAAAATATCACAGCTTACTTTGTCACAAGGTTACAGGAAAAAATTGCGAATGGTGGTTTGACAAGCATTACTCCCAAAGTAAATATCCTTTTACGCAAGATGAATTGTGTTATGTGTGAGACTGAGTAATGAATTTCTTAAATCATTAAATCACAGAGTGTTTGACTCTCATTAAAACCTTAACACTTCAAGGACCAGCCACTCTCAAAACTTTAGTGCCCAGAAAATTGCCATTCATGCCATTATTTCGAATCTTACTGCACATTTTTGTTTGATATATCTTAAATGGGTAATATATGCTAAAAAAAGAGCAATATTACATGTAAAAGCTTAGCTTTTCTTGTAGCTATACTACACGTTTATTAATTTAAATCATGAACTTCCATAGTTGCGTGTTTGTGCTACTTAACAGTGATGTCGCTATTAGCAGACTACTTCATGTGTCCCATACTCTGCAGGCGCACGGGGGGAGGGGTTTATTAGTTATTGGGAGCTCCAACGTTGGGCGGGTGATGGAGCCCCTTAGGGAAATAGCGGAAAGGTCGGGGAAGAAGATCAGTGTTCACTCCGTCTGCTTGCCGGGGTGGTCTCATCCAAGATGTGGAGGAGGCCCTGCCGGCGGCGATAGAGAGCACTGGGTGCACCCGACTGCAAATTGTTGCTCATGTCGGCACCAATGACTCCTACTGTCTGGGTTCAGAGGTCATCCTCAGTTCGTACAGGCGGTTGGCGGAATTGGTGAAGGCGGAAAGCCTCGCTCGCGGGGTGGAATCAGAGCTAACTATTTGTAGTATCGTTCCCAGAACCGATCACGGTCCTCTGGTTTGGAGCGGAGTGGAAGGCTTAAACCAGAGGCTCAGACGATTCTGCAGAGATCTGGGGTGCAAATTTATCGACCACTGCTATCGGGTAGAGAAATGTAGGGTCCCCCTGAATTGGTCATGCGTGCACTACACGCCGGAAGCGGCTACAAGGGTAGCGGAGTACGTGTGGAGTGCACATGGGGGTTTTTTAGGTTAGAGAATTCCCTCCCTAGGCCCGATAAGACGCCTCCTGAGACGCGGAAAGGTAGGAGTAGGCAAAATGCAACAGTGAATAACAATATTAATGTGCTAATAGTAAACTGCAGGGGCGTCTATAGAAAGGTCCCAGAACTGCTCTCATTAATAAATGGTGACAATGCCCATATAGTACTAGGGACAGAAAGTTGGCTGAAACCAGACGTAAACAGTAATGAAATTCTAAACTCAAATTGGAATGTATACCGCAGAGACAGGCTTGACAGTGAAGGGGGAGGTGTGCTTATGGTGATAAGAAATGCAATAGTATCCAAGGAAATTGACGGAGATCCAAAATGTGAAATAATCTGGGTGAAGGTCATGGTTAAAGCAGGCTCAGACATGGTAATTGGATGTCTCTATAGGCCCCCTGGCTCAGCAGCTGTTGTGGCTGAGCACCTGAAGGATAATTTGGAAAATATTTCGAGTAGATTTCCCCACCATGTTATAGTTCTGGGTGGAGATTTTAATTTACCGGAGATTTTAATTTACCGGATATAGACTGGGAGGCTCAAACGTTCATAACGGATGGCAGGGACAAAGAATCCAGTGAAAATTTTTTAAGTGCTTTTAAGTGCTTTATCTGAAAACTACCTTGAGCGGTTAAACAGAGAACCGACTCATGGCAATATCATATTAGACCTTCTGGTGACAAACAGACCTGAACTATTTGAAACAGTTAACGCAGAACAGGGAATCAGCGATCATAAAGCGGTTACTGCATCGATGATTTCAGCCGTAAATAGAAATATTAAAAACGGTAGGAAGATTTTTATGTTTAGCAAAAGTGACAAAAAGCAGATTACAGAGTACCTGACGGCTCAACACAAAAGTTTTGTCTCAAGTACAGATAGTGTTGAGGATCAGTGGACAGAGTTCAAACCCATCGTACAATATGCGTTAGATGAGTATGCGCAAAGCAAGATCGTAAGAGATGGAAAAGAGCCACCGTGGTACAACAACCAAGTTAGAAAACTGCTGCGGAAGCAAAGGGAACTTCACAGCAAACATAAACATAGCCAAAGCCTTACAGACAAACAAAAATTACGCAAAGCGAAATGTAGTGTGAGGAGGGCTATGCGAGAGGCGTTCAATGAATTCGAAAGTAAAGTTCTATGTACTGACTTGGCAGAAAATCCTAAGAAATTTTGGTCTTATGTCAAAGCGGTAGGTGGATCAAAACAAAATGTCCAGACACTCTGTGACTAAAATGGTACTGAAACAGAGGATGACAGACTAAAGGCTGAAATACTAAATGTCTTTTTCCCGAGCTGTTTCACAGAGGAAGACTGCACTGTAGTTCCTTCTCTAGATTGTCACAGAGATGAAAAAATGGTATATATCGAAATAGACGACAGAGGGATGGAGAAACAATTAAAATCGCTCAAATGAGGAAAGGCCGCTGAACCTGATGGGATACTAGCTTGATTTTACACAGAGTACGCAAAGGAACTTGCCCCCCTTCTTGTAGCGGTGTACCGTAGGTTTCTAGAAGAGCGTAGCATTCCAAAGGATTGGAAAAGGACACAGGCCATCCCCGTTTTCAAGAAGGGACGTCGAACAGATGTGCAGAACTATAGACCTATATCTCTAACGTCGATCAGTTGTAGAATTCTGGAAAACGTATTATGTTCGAGTATAATGACTTTTCTGGACACTAGAAATCTACTCTGTAGGAATCAGCATGGGTTTTGAAAAAGACGGTCATGTGAAACCCAGCTCGCGCTATTCGTCCACGAGATTCAGAGGGCCATAGACACGGGTTCACAGGTAGATGCCGTGTTTCTTGACTTCCGCAAGGCGTTCGATACAGTTCCCCACAGTCGTTTAATGAACAAAGTAAGAGCATATGGACTATCAGACCAATTGTGTGATTGGATTGAGGAGTTCCTAGATAACAGAACGCAGCATGTCATTCTCTATGGAGGGAAGTCTTCCGAAGTGAGAGTAATTTCAGGTGTGCCGCAGGGGAGTGTCATAGGACCGTTGCTATTCACAATATACATAAATGACCTGGTGGATGACATCGGAAGTTCACTGAAGCTTTTTGCAGATGATGCTGTGGTGTATCGAGTGGTTGTAACAATGGAAAATTGTACTGAAATGCAGGAGGATCTGCAGCGAATTGACGCATGGTGCAGGGAATGGCAATTGAATCTCAATGTAGACAAGTGTAATGTTCTGCGAATACATAGAAAGATAGTTCCGTTATCATTTAGCTACAAAATAGCAGATCAGCAACTGGAAGCAGTTAATTCCATAAATTATCTGGGAGTACGCATTAGGAGTGATTTAAAATGGAATGATCATATAAAGTTGATCATCGGTAAAGCAGATGCCAGACTGAGATTCATTGGAAGAATCCTAAGGAAATGAAATCCGAAAACAAAGGAAGTAGGTTACAGTACGCTTGTTCGCCCACTGCTTGAATACTGCTCAGCAGTGTGGGATCCGTACCAGATAGGAAAACAAAGGAAGTAGGTTACAGAACACTTGTTCGCCCACTGCTAGAATACTGCTCAGCAGTGTGGGATCCGTACCAGATAGGATTGATAGAAGAGATAGAGAAGATCCAATGGAGAGCAGCGCGCTTCGTTACAGGATCATTTAGTAATCACGAAAGCATTACGGAGATGATAGATAAACTCCAGTGGAAGACTCTGCAGGAGAGACGCTCAGTAGCTCGGTACGGGCTTTTGTCGAAGTTTCGAGAACATACCTTCACCGAAGAGTCCAGCAGTATATTGCTCCCTCCTACGTATATCTCGTGAAGAGAGCATGAGGATAAAATGAGAGAGATTAGAGCTCAAACAGAAGCATACTGACAATGCTTCTTTCCACAAACAATACAAGACTGGAGTAGAAGGGAGAACTGATAGAGGTACTTAATGTACCCTCCGCCACACACCATCAGGTGGCTTGCGGAGTATGGATGTAGATGTAGATATCTGCTGTCATTTGCCAGCAAGATAATGTAACAAGAGCTGACTGTCTGAAAGAGGTTGCATCACAGTCATGATTTCAGTGCTTTGTAAATTAACATGCTGTGTTTGGTGGAATTCGACTTATACTTTCAGAATATGAAAATATGCAACATTCATGTTGCTGTCTGTCAAAGATCTTTCTAAAATGCATTATTTTTTTTTACTGGGTTTCATTTCCCAAAGTGTCAGGAAGTTCTACTCCGGTGTATAAAACCTTTACCATTCAAAGGATTGATGAATTTGACTGTTCTGAGTGAAAGTATATTGTCAGTTAACATTGAGAAAGTGTATTTTCATCCAGAAAAATTTTTATGTCAACAGGGAAATTCCAGAAAAATCTGGGAATTCTTTTTCCTTGTAAGTAGCAATCTATCTTTTCCACATTGTTGTTATTCCTACCTGGAGTTTCCTTTGTTTGTTTTATTTTCTGATATAGTGAATTCTGGGTAGCGGGAATTAAGGAGATTGCACCAGGTAAGGAGTGGGGATAGAGGAAGATCTGGTTAGAAAGGAGTATGTAAAGAGATAACAAGTGCATACAAGGACCATCGTAGTCTTTATTGTTGCTTCAGTAGATATGTCATTAACAGTATTTTGAAACTAGTGGTGTTATTCATTTCTGTAACATAATGAGGGAGGTCAGTTAAGAGTCAAGTTTGTGCTACGGAAAAGGACATTGAGAGAGTGACTGAGTGATTCAGTGGAACAGAAAAGATTTTGCTCTGATGGGAACAGGTGTTTCTGCCATGTTGTTCACACAAGAGAGTTAGGATCGAGAAGAGATATGAGGGACAGTGTATGTTGATAAGACAGTAGAGAAGAAAGAGGGTATGGAACTCTGCATGCTTGTCTGCATGCAGCCAGTATATCTGTGCATATGACAGTGAAATATGATCAAAGAGTTGAGTGTCACAGACACATTAGACATGGGTCTTCATAACAAGTTCCAAGTGCTATGAGCTTTCCTGAGAAAGACCTTCCAGGATAACATTGTTGTAATCAATAATTGGAAGTATAAGGGTTTGTACAAGTTTCTTTTACAGGTGAAGAGGGAAGAACATTGTATACGTCCATAGGGCAAAGAGAGATGCCAATGCGGAAAGTGCTCATCCTATTCGTCAGATCATTAATGTATACAGAGAATAAGAGTGGTCCTTTCAAATTTCTCTGGTGGGCTCCTGACAATACTCTTGTCTCTTCTGAACACTTGTCACTGAGGACAATGTACTGGGTTGTATCACTTAAGAAGTCTACAAGCCATTCATATATTTGGGAACCTATCCCATATTCTCAGTCCGTTGTCAACAGTCTGCAGTGGGCACCACGACAAATGCTTTCTGGAAGTCTAGGAATATGTAATCTGCCTGTTGCCTGTCAGCCATGGTTCAGAGGATATCATGCAAAAAAAGAGCAAGACGAGTTTCACACAAGTGATGCTTTCTAAATCCGTGTAGATTTGTGAACAGAAGCTTTTTTATCTCAATGAAATTTATTATATTCGAACCTAGAATATGTTCATACGTCCAATAATACTATAGCATACTGCTGTCAAGAATATGGGTCTGTAATTTTGTGGATCCATTTTTAAACCATATTCTATGAGGTTTCAGGATTGCAGTTGAACCATGTTGACTTCTTGCCGCAGTATTTTGGCTGGCAACTGTACAGCCATCTTCAGGCGTCCACCATTAGAGACTTCTAGTTCACGGTGTTGGCTTTGTAGCAAAACTGACGCATATGCATTGGCGGCTGTCACAGGAGCTTCCTCTATTGAGTCAGTGCCCTCTGCAAATACTGTTCCATCTGTGGTGCACAGGAGCATGCAAAATGATGAAACTACATGTCCGGCCTCTATTGGAACAATTGTTTGTGGTGCTATAAACAAATGTCAGATGTTGCCAGACGTGTCATTATGAATGAAATATTTCTTCTCAGAATAAATTTGTATTTTCAACTGGGAAATCCCAGAAAACCCTGGGAATTCTTTATCCTTGTAAGTAGCAATCTATCTTCTCCACATTGTTGATATTCCTACCTGGAGTTTTCTTTGATTGTTTTATACTGAGTTCTGGGGCAAGAATTGGGGGATAGCAATGTGATGTACTGGCATTACGTCAGTACGAAAACAAATGACAAAAACGGTAAGTTTTTACTACAAATTAATGCTTCTCGCATTTTCTCGTGTAACGTGGCTGCTACGCCTTTCCTCATTAAATAACTTATGGTCCTAGGTCAACTGCAAGGCACTTAAACCGATCAAGAATTTACTTTTCGAAAAAAAAAAAAAAAAAAAAAAAGACCTGTAAAATGTCGTACTTGTCTGTTGCACTGACATAGAAGCTTCTATTTTGTACAGAATGAAGAGACGGGGTACCTTAATACGTGACATAAATTTCCGGCCGATAAATGTAACCTTTCCCGAGAGAAAGGCAAGCAATGTGATGTGGCAGTACGTCAGTACAAAAGTAAATGACAAAAACGGTAAATTTTCTCACGTTTTTACTACAAATTAATGCTTCTCGCATTTTCTCGTGTAACGTGGCTTCTATGCCTCGTCTCATGCCAAATCTTATGGTTCTAGGTCAACTGCAAGGCACTTAAACGGGTCAATAATTCCGTTTTCGATAACCAAATGGCTCTGAGCACTATGGGACTCAACTGCTGAGGTCATTAGTCCCCTAGAACTTAGAACTAGTTAAACCTAACTAACCTAAGGACATCACACACATCCATGCCCGAGGCAGGATTCGAACCTGCGACCGTAGCGGTCTCGCGGCTCCAGACTGCAGCGCCAGAACCGCGCGGCCACTTCGGCCGGCCGATAACCAAAACATGGCCTTTAAAAAGGCGTACTTATTGATTGCACTTACGTGGAAGCTTCTATTTTATACAGAACGAAGAGACTGGGTACCTTAGTACGTGACATAAATTTCCAGCCGATAAATGTTGCCTTTCCCGAGAGAAAGGCGAGTAATGTCATTGGTTTTGGTTGGTTTGATTTTTAAAGGGACCAAACTTCGTGGTCATTGGTCCCTTGTTCCATAGAACCAAGTCCATGGGATAAAACGGAAAATGTACCATACACACTGTGGTGTCACAGCCAGACACCACACTTGCTAGGTGGTAGCTTAAATCGGCCGCGGTCCATTAGTACATGTCGGACCCGCGTGTCGCCACTGTCAGGATCGCAGACCGAGCGCCACCACAAGGCAGGTCTCGAGAGACGTACGAGCACTCGCCCCAGTTGTACGGACGACATTGCTAGCGACTACACATACGAAGCCTTTCTCTCATTTGCCGAGAGACAGTTAGAATAGCCTTCAGCTAAGTTAATGGCTACGACCTAGCAAGGCGCCATTTGTACCATTGCATGTATCTCAAGATAGTCTCACTTGTATCATCAAGAATGCTGTATACCAAAGGACGATATAAAAGTTAAGTGTTCTAGTAGCTACGTTCTTTTCTTTATCACATTCATCACGTATCCTGTTCCAGACTTCGCGCCAGTCGGCGTGTGCGTACGTGTGCCCTTTCGGCTACCCGTCTCTGTGGACTGGCTGCCTTGTCAGTCCACTACATTGGCGACGAGTCTAAAAAAAGGGACTTTAGCGTTCGTATTGTCTTAATTTGCTTGTGTCATGGCTTCGCCACACTCTCCAGATGTACTGTCCGAATTTTATCGCTTGCAGAATCAAGAGACGCAGGCCTTATTAGATGCCCTTGGACAGCTCATCCAGGGTCAACGTGCGCTGCAAACCGATGCGGCCGCCGCCGCTTCATCGCTACCGCCGCCACAACACGCAGTTGCCCCACCGTTTCGTAGTTTTGATGCAGCCAACGAATCCTGGACGGAGTGGTCACGCCAATTTGGATTTCATCTCGCTGCCTACAGAATTCAAGGTAATGAGCGGCAGCCGTTTTTGCTTTCGTGTGTAGGTGTGTCCACCTACCGTGTGATAGTGACATTGTTTCCCCGATGCGACGTAGCAACTCTGTCATATGAAGAAATTTTGTCTGCATTAGATGCCTATTTCAAGGAAACAGTCAATGTCGTTGCAAAAAGGTATACGTTCTTTCGTACAAAACGTACGGCCGGTCAGACTAATCGGGAGTGGGTTGCAACATTGCAAGGACTTACTAGGGATTGTGCGTTTGAATGTGACTGTGGACTCCCTTATTCGGATACTATGGTGCGTGATGCAATTGCACAGAACGTTTCAGATGTTCATATAAGGGAACAGATTTTGAAACTAGTTAATCCCTCCCTTCAACAAGTGATAGACATATTAGATAGGCAAGACACACTTGACTTTGCTCAGGAATCATTTGAAACTTCGCCAGCAGTGTGTCGCATTAACCGGCCTGCCAGGCACGCTGCGCGGACCTGTAAACAGCCTTCGCGCACGTCCGCACTGCCACGTGTCCCGCGAAAGCAAGCACATGCAGTGAAATCATGCCCGCAGTGTGCAACTAGACATTCGCGTGACAATTGCCCGTCACGCCAAGCTATTTGCTTTTACTGTCATAAGAAAGGACATGTTCAAAGTGTTTGCCAGAAAAAGCTCAGATCAGACAATCACAACCATTCCAGGCCTTTTGCTTCGCGCCGGAATCGAACCAAGGACGATCAGGCTCGTGAACCTTCGCCCATGGACATTCATGTAGTTACTGCCACTCCACCCAGTGTTCCTCTCGCTAACAGTGACTGTGTTCGTCCCACAAAAAGTGTGCGTCGACGTCGACGGAAGTCCCGTCACGTCGCGCGTGATTCTGTTCCAGTGTCTCTTCAAGTTGCACAAAACAGTCGCTCTTGTCGTCAGCAGGACAATAAACTTTTTGTAGACTTGGTCTTTGAAGGCAAACTGATACCATTCCAGCTCGATACCGGAGCTGCAGTTTCACTACTCAATCACGCCACGTACAAAAAACTGGGCGCACCTCCGTTGCGTGCCGTAAATGTTCAGCTCACAAGTTATTCAGGACAAAATCTCCCTGTGTTAGGACAGTGCAGCCTTCTTGCAACATACAAGGGACAAACAAAACTTGTGTCTTTTTACGTTCTTCGTTTTTCTTCGGCAGTGAACTTGTTTGGTTTAGATTTATTTCAGTTGTTTAACTTGTCTATCGTAAATCAGGTCCTATCAGTGAACCAGACTGTGCCTTCAGCCAGTGTTTCTAGTCTATGTGACGAATTTGCAGACATTTTTGCACCGGGCCTTGGTTGCGCTAAGAACTATGAAGCACATTTGGAACTGAAAGTGAACGCGCAACCGAAATTTTTCCGAGCGCGCAATGTTCCCCATGCATTGCGTTATGAGGTCGCCAACCGCTACGATATCTTGTATCGGTCCACTGCTAAGCACGGCAACGCTGATGCGTTGTCCCGTTTGCCTGTTGCTGAGGCTAGAGCATTCGATTCTTCCGAACTTGCTTGTATGTTCATTGATTCGGAAACAGATGACGTGGTCGAATCGTTTCCGATTGATTTTCGTCGTGTAGCTGCAGCCACAGCTGCTGACCCTGTCCTTGCTACTGTTTTGCGTTTTGTTGCTACGCAATGGCCCTTGTCGAAGTCACGGATCGAGGATCCGTTGATTCGCCGATTTTTTGCTCACAAGGAGAGACTTTTTGTACGACGTGGTGTTTTGTTGTTGCGTTCTGATAATGATCAGTCCAGAGTCGTGGTCCCACGTTCGTTACAGTCCTCTGTCTTACGGCTTCTTCCCCAAGGACATTGGGGTATAGTGCGAACGAAACAACTTGCTCGTCAGCACTGTACTTGGTTCGGAATCGATGCTGCGATTACGAATATGTGCTCTTCTTGCATGGCGTGTGCCGAACAACAATCCGCACCGCCGCAGAAATTCTTTGCATGGCCGAAAGCCACTTTCCCTTGGCAACGCTTGCACATAGATTTTGCCGGTCCATTCTGGAATGCTCGATGGTTGGTTGTTGTCGATTCCTTCAGTAATTTTCCATTTGTTGTCCGGATGTCTTCCACGATGTCTTCTGCCACCATCCAAGTGTTGTCCGCTATCTTTTGCATTGAAGGTCTTCCACAGACTATTGTTTCCGACAATGGCCCACAATTCATGTCCGCAGAATTTCAGTCATTCTGCAAGGCCAATGGTATTCAACATCTGACATCCGCGCCGTTTTCGCCTCAGTCAAACGGTGCCGCTGAACGATTGGTCCGGACTTCCAAGTCACAGATGTTGAAGCTGACAGAGTCGCATTCTCGGGAGGATGCGTTGTTGCTCTTTTTGTCCTCGTATCGCTCTCAGCCCCGCGATTGTCGCTCGCCGGCTGAGTTGCTCCACAGTCGTCCTCATCGAACCTTGATGTCTTTGCTGCATCCGCCGTATCAGGTTCCTGTGCAGCGGCAGACTCCTGCTTTTGCTCCTGGCGACGTTGTCTTCTATCGCAACTATCGAGGTTCACGGCGTTGGCTCGCAGGGCGCATTCTTCGCTGCCTCGGCCGCGCGATGTATTTGGTTTTGGGGGCCTCTGGTAAGGTGCGTCAGCATCTCCATCAGCTGCGCCTCTGTCGTCGCCTGGGTTCTGCCGCTCCCCGTCTGCTTTCAGCGACGGTGCCGTCCGGTCAGCGCCCTGGGGACCCATCTACTGGCTCGCCTCATCCCCAGGTGTTACCGACGATGCCTTCCATTTTGCCTCATGGCGTCGCGCCGCCGCCGCAGCCACAGCAGCTGCCGCCGGCGCCGCCCGCAATGGCCGCTTCGCGGCAGCCGCCAAGCGCCTCCCTGGGTCACGCGCCGCCGCTCGCTTCCCGTGACCAGCTGTCCTCCGCCATGGAACTCTTGCCCGCTCCGGACCAGATGTCGTCGCGCGTCAGGCCCCCTGACGCAATGGAGGTCGACCCTTCGGCCCCTCCTGTCTCATTACGGGCGCATACACCGCATGTTGACGTGCACCCTGGACTAGGTTTTCAGGCGTTTCCTAGCTCCCCTCGGACAGAATGGCAGGGTGCGGGTGGCACGGCCTTGCCTGTTGTTAGGCTCCCCACCCCATCGCATACGTCAACATGGGGTCCTCCCCACGGCGGGTGGAAGCCTTATCACACGACCGTTCGCCGATCTGCGGGGGAGGAATGTGGTGTCACAGCCAGACACCACACTTGCTAGGTGGTAGCTTAAATCGGCCGCGGTCCATTAGTACATGTCAGACCCGCGTGTCGCCACTGTCAGGATCGCAGACCGAGCACCACCACAAGGCAGCTCTCGAGAGACGTACAAGCACTCGCCCCAGTTGTACGGACGACATTGCTAGCGACTACACATACGAAGCCTTTCTCTCATTTGCCGAGAGACAGTTAGAATAGCCTTCAGCTAAGTTAATGGCTACGACCTAGCAAGGCGCCATTTGTACCATTGCACGTATCTCAAGATAGTCTCACTTGTATCATCAAGAATGCTGTATACCAAAGGACGATATAAAAGTTAAGTGTTCTAGTAGCTACGTTCTTTTCTTTATCACATTCATCACGTATCCTGTTCCAGACTTCGCGCCAGTCGGCGTGTGTGTACGTGTGCCCTTTCGGCTACCCGTCTCTGTGGACTGGCTGCCTTGTCAGTCCACTACACACACCACAGGAATTCTAGATGCACGAAAAAATAAGCACAAAGCTGAACACACTTGGGACAACAGAAGACAAGAAATCACAGACATGCAAGAAACAGGCAGATGAGCTTACAACAGGAGAGCAGATGCCCTGGGATCGCCAATCACGAGGATAAAAAAGGATGAGCCAGCCACTCTGCAACACATTAAAATCTCTAACCTAAAAGTACTAGGGTAGAAAGCATGGGGAGACAAGAGACAGGAGCTAAAAATTAAACCGAGGAATAAAAACTAGCGTCATGTAGAAAATGTATAGCCAAGTTAGCCATGGAGGTATCGTCTCCTAAGATTGAAGGAAGTGCGTCAGGAAGATTAAAACTCCGTCGCAGAACGGCTAGATGTGGACAGTCCAACAAAATGTGTACCACTGTCAGATGGGAACTGCAGCGACAGCATGTTGGGGCCTCACATCGTAGAAGATAGCCTGCAGAGAAGTCTCACACTCATGTGTGCTCTCCTTGATGGCGCAGAGTTTATTGGGCGTAACTAAATTGCGCCATTCAGCATCCCAAATCCCGAAAACTTTGCGGCATAACTCCAATCGGATGTCAGGTTTGGGTATACCAATCTCCAGAAGCGCCTTACGAGTGGCCTGTTTGGTCAGGCTGTCAACGAGCTAATTTCCTGGATTTCCGACATGCCCTGGGGTCCATACAAAGACCACTGAACGACCAGACCATTAGAGGGTATAAACCGACTCCTGGATAGTTGCTGCCAGATGATGGCGTGGGTAGTACTGGTCAATGGTCTGTAAACCACTAAACAAATCACTGCAGACCAGGTAGGACACACTGGGGCAGGAACGAATACGCTCAAGGACACGAGAGATGGCCACCAGCTCAGCAGTGAAGACACTGCAGCCATCTGGCAAGGAGCGGTGTTCGATATGTGCCGAGTGAGCATAGGCAAAGAATATGCGACCACCAACCAGAGAGCCGTCGGTATAGATGACTTCAGAACCCTGGGACGCATCAGAGATCGATAGGAAGTGGCTGCGGAGTGCCTCAAGAGGAACCGAGTCCTCATGGAAATGCAATAGGTCCAGTCGTAGTTTCGGCCGAGGCAAACACCATAGAGACGAAAGCTGATAGACCCACATGAGATGCTCTAAAGGAAAGGACTCAAGTTCTGACAACAGGGAGCAGACACGTACAGCGATTGTTGCCCCTGACTGAGGTCGCCGTTCCAGGAGAGAAACCACTGTGTTCGGGAATAAAAGATGGAAATTCAGATGCTGAGGCGAACTATGGACATGCGCTGCATAGTTGGTGAGCAGTTGGCGGCGCCTGGTGTGTAATGGAGGGACTCCAGCCTCCACTAGTAGACTGGCCACTGGAATCGATCAAAAAACGCCCGTCCCTAGACAAAACCCGCAGTGGTGCACAGGATCAAGCAACTTCAATGCTGAGGGTGCTGACGAACCATACATTACACTTCCACAGTCAAGTCGTGAGTGAACTAGAGCTTTGTAGAGCCGCAGTAACGTTGGGCGATCTGCCCCCCAAGTGATGCTGCTCAGGCAGTGGAGGGCATTAAGGTGCCACCGGTACTTTCACTTAAACCGACGAACGTGAGGGAGCCATGTTAGCCAGGCGTCGAAAACCAGTCCCAAAAAGCGATATGTTTCGACTACCCATAGTGGATGGCCATCAAGAAAAAGTGCAGGGTCAGGATGGTCTGTCCGTTGCTGACAGAAATGCAAAATGCAGGTCTTGTCAGCAGAGAAGTGAAACCCATGGGCGAGAGCCCATGACTGCACAGTCCAAAGGGGTCCCTGTAGTCGGCGTTCAGCAACACCAATGGTTGAGGAACTGAAGTACATGCAGAAATCGTCAGCAATAAGGAGGGCGACACTGACAGCTCTACAGATGCTGCGAGGCCATTGATAGTGACTAAAAACAGCGAAACGCTCAATACAGATCCTTGCGGGACCCAATTCTCTTGGATGTGGGAGGAGCTAAAGGAGCCTCCGGCCTGAACACGGAAGGTACAGAGGGAGAGAAAGTTCTGTATAAAAATCGGGAGCGAGCCATGGAGGCCTGTCGCAAGGATGTGGTGGGAGGAGCTAAAGGAGCCTCCGGCTTGAACACGGAAAGTACAGAGGGAAAGAAAGTTTGTAACACCATAGCTCTAATGCTGTACTGATTTATTTTGCTTTTGTTTCATTTAATGTTACATCATTGAGCTTCTGTAAGTGTGTTTGATAGAATAGAGAACACAGAATTGTATACTCCTTTCTTTGTTAAAACTTTGATGTCATGATTTGATTCTATGCAAAGTAGTGTATCTGTCGTTAAATGCTTTGTCCCATTTGGAGGGAACAAAACTTACTGTATATGATTGTAATTTTGTGTGAATAATTTTTGGTAGAAATGTCAATATGTGCAAATGTTCTGTTTTGCTTAAAATGGTTGTTTACTGTTATGTAAATTGCTGATCCTCACTTAGGGCTCTTAGTATTCTGTGTATAAAAGTTGTTGTGATTCCCCTCGGGAAAGGAACTGTGTAGCGCGCGCAAATTGTGGTTGGCTTAGGTGGAAAAGGTGGAACTGATAGTCAGTCGGGGACGAGCCAGCAGTCGGAGGCGAGCTACGAGTCGGGGACGAGCCAGCAGTCGGAGATGAGCTACGAGTCCGTGCACTGCCATGTAAAAGACGCATATGGTGCTGGTTCCGAGAGAGGTTTTTCCTGCTACTTTCCAAGGCCTCTGATGGATGGATAAGTAGCTGGGACTCTGGAATTTGTATCTGTCGTCGCCACCAAGAAATGACAGAGTCCAGCAATTCAGTCTGCGAATCCACCTACCAACATGCAGTTGCCACCACGTTGCGCAATCACTGTAACGTAATACTATAATGATGTACAGTGAAGGATCAGCTTAATGGATGTATTATTATGCTCAAATATAAGGTAATTTATATCTAAATTTATGTACCAACCTTGATTTTCTCCTCATCATAACACCTCTCAGGTTCCTTTCCGTTTGAACTAAAGTAATCACCGAGTGTCCCTACTGAAAGAACTTTTATGACCAATGTTATGCTAATTAATGCCTCTTGAACTTAGTAAAAAGAAAGTTAAAGTTAATGTGGCAAGAGAGTGAGTTAAAGTAAATGTTGTTTGCTGAAAATAATTTTACTATTAAAACTGCTTATTAAAGTGCTGTTGCCAAATGCAAAATTAAAAGTCCTTAAGGCTGAGGCTTCTAAAGTTTTGCTTAGCTATGATCACCTTGATATCTGTAGTAAATTCTAAAAGGTCAGCCAGTTTCTTGCAATTTTGTTAACATTGTGTTTCGATGTAGTAAAAGTGAGAAAGCTGTAGTTGTGAAACGTTATACACTCTTGTTTGCTAAGTGTTTGTCTCTCTTGTGTGCATATTAACAGTATAAAGACCACTCAGTTTGTGTAAGCCCTGAAAGTGATAGTGTTTTTCTGTACTTGTTATAATGTTGCAAATAGTTTGTGCTGTTCCAACTGTTAGTTGGATTCTTACCGTAAACATATGAGTGTGTCATAGTTCATTGCACTCGCTTGTGGTCAAGTATAGGTTGTGTTTACCCATTAGAGTTACTAATAACTATTTTCTTGAATGAGAATGTTAATCATTCTCTTGCCTAGTTAGGCTGGCGACCGTTTTCTTTATCAATTAAACATTGCAGATAGGCAAAAGTAATGTTTGTTACTTTTCGAATATTTACGTAATTCTGACTTTCACTTCCGATAAGCTACCTCCGTTAGGTACAACACGGTCAAACAACAAAAATTCCTCTCAGAGGGTAACACTGCTCAGCTGCTTTATACCATAATTGCTATAACTAAATAATTCCGTTTTGCGAACTGACTCCTACTTTAAGGTTATGGTATAACAGTAGCAGACAGGGAGTGTTATACGTGGCTTTTCCGTGACAGGACTATTTGTTCTGTTGGGGCATACTACGTAATGAACCAAACCTGGTATTTCATAGTATAAGCTACGTAAATACTCTGTTGTAGTGTTATAAGTTCCGTATAAAAATCAGGAGCGAGCCATGGAGGCCGCCCTCATGCAGCGTCGCAAGGATGTGGTGGCGCCAGGTCGTGTCATAGGCCCTCCGTAAATAAAAAAAGGTGGCTACCAGATGATCGGATGGCAGACTCAACGCACACCAAATTATCTGTCGTTGAGCGGCCTCAGCGGAAACAACCCTAGGATGGAGCCAGAAGGCCGTAAGACTCCAGGAGCCAACACAACCTCTGGTTCACCATTTGTTCAAGTAATCTGCAGAGAATGTCAGTGAGGCTAATGGGATGGTAGCTGTCCAACACTGCAGGGTTCTTCCCAGGTTTCAACACTGGGATGATGATGCTGTCTTTCCACTGGGACAGGAACCCTCCCTCGCCCAGATGCGATTCAAGATAGACAGAATCTGAGGCATCGAGGCCACAGACAGATGTTTGAGTAATTGGGAGTGAATTGGGTCAGGGCTTGTAGCTGTGCCAGGGCAATGGTAAGGAATTCCCACTCAGTAAAAGAATGTCATGTCAAGAGGGTCTCCCGTTGGACACACCACTCGCATGGTGCAAGCAAGTCTTTCGATCTGACGCCACTTCGGCGACCTGCGCATCGATGGGGATGAAATGATTATGAGTAGGACAACACAATACCCAGTCCCTGAGTGGAGAAAATCTCTGACTCAGCTGGGAATCGAACCCGGGCCCTTAGGATTGACAGTCTGTCACGCTACTGGGGGCGGACATTCCCACTCACTAAAAGGAGCACTGTACAACTCAAGGCGGCGCAATGTAAAAGACAAATGCTGTCGTTTTGCCCACTCTTACAAGGACCAAAAAGCCGGTTAATAGTTTGCAGATGCAGAACTCTGAGTAAAATGCTTGGCAATTTCATCTAGGTCGGTGCACACTGCCCCATTTACTGAAATTCCACGCACTCCTAGCGGGGTTGGGTAATCATAAAGATAGCGAATCTGAGTCCACACCTGGGAGGCAGGGGTATGAGAACCAATGGAGGAGACATATCTTTCCCAGCACTCTTGCTTCCATCTTTGCATCAGGTGGTGGGCATGGGCATGGGGCCACTTAAAAAAAATGATCATCTCCAACGATGGATGCCGCTTATGTCACTGGAGGGTCCGCCTACACTCTTTGATGGCTTCAGCAATGTCCGGCGACCACCAAGGCACAGTTTTATGCCGAGGGCACTCAGAAGAAAGAGGAACCATGCGTTCTGCAGCCGATGCGATCGACGCAGTGACCCGCTCGACCACCACATTAATAGTGCCATCTGCTGCAGTGTCAACAGTGACAGCAGATGTGAAAACCAGCCAATCGACCCTATTAAGGGCCCATTGCGGCAGATGTCCAGAAGTGTGACACTAGGGCAGTGACAGGAAGATCGGCAAGTGGTCACTACCACACTAGTCATCATGAATCCTGAAGTGGACAGATGGTGAAAGTCCTGGGCTGCAAAGCGATAGGTCGATGGCCGGATAAGAGCCGTGAACCACACTGAAGTGTGTGGGGTCTCCTGTATTTAAGAGGCATAGGTCGAGCTGAGAGAGAAGATTCTCGACATCTCTACCCTGGCCAGTAATCACGGCACAATCCCACAAGGTGTTAAGGGTGTTGAAGTCCCCCAAAACTAGGAATGGTGGGGGAGTTGGGAGATCAGAGCAACCAATTCATTAAGAGGCACGTCACCATCTGTAGGAAGGTAGACATTGCAGATGGTAGGATCCAAGGTCGTCCTTATCCTCACAGCAACAGCCTCTAGAGCTGTATGAAGAGGCACAGATTCAGAATATATAGAGGTAAAGACAGACAGACATACTCCACCTGACGCCCTGTTACATTCAGTCCGTTTTTTATAAAAAATCCGATAGCCATGAAGGGCAGGGGTGTGCATTGCTGGGAACCAGGTTTCTTGTAGGGCAATACAGAGAGCAGGTGTTGAGATTAGAATCTGTCTTAGTTCAGCCAAGTGCTGAAAAAAACTGCCACAGTTCCACTGGAGGATGATGTCATTATTAGGCTGGAAAGGCATAAAGCGCTCAAGGAGGCAGGTTACACCTCAGGGTCACCAGCTGCCACTGATTGAGTACACATGAGAGTGACTTCCATGGTGTGTGAGGAACCGGCAAGATCTAGGTCCTCAGCAGATGCCAGAATCTCCACCTCATCCTCAGACGCAGAGCTTGTAGGTTGCAGTGGAGTGGGTGCCACCGCAAGTTCCTTGGTCTTTGAGGTCTTCTTCTTTGACTTTTCCTGCTGCTCCTTGGGTTTCACTGGCTGGGAGGGCTTCACTGATTCAGTCTCCGGGACTAAGGAGGATCATGAAGCCCTATGACCAGCTGCTTGTGGGCACTTACGCCACTGGCAGGCGTCATCCTTACCGCTGGTGGAAACCTGGAAAGGGAGGGACCCAAGGGACCCCTTAAAAGCGATTGGAGCCAAAGACGTTGGACGCTTCTCAGATTATAATTGTGGACGAATATCTCCAATGAGTGTGTGGAGGGGGGGGGGGGGGGAGTGCCTGTTGCTACCAAAGTAGATGGCGTAGGAGCAACAGGAAGGGTAGTGCCCCCCCACAATCAATGGGCAGGTGTAGTCTTCCGCCTCTGAGAGGTGAGAGGTGACTGTTGGAGATGGAGCTGATGGCGCTAGAACAGTGGTAGCGGCAGCGTAAGAGGTAGTCATGCAAACAGGATGGATGAGTCCAAACTTCTGCTTAGCCTCAGTGTAGGTGAGGTGGTCCAGGTTCTTACATTCCATGATTTTCCATTCTTTCTGTAAGATCCTGCAGTCTGGGGAGCAAGGTGAATGATGCTCTCCACAGTTGACACAGATGGGAGGCGGGGCACATGGAGTATTGGGATGTAATGAGCGTCCACAATCTCGACATGTGAGGCTGGAAGTACAGTGGGAAGACATATGGCCAAACTTCCAGCTCTTAAAGCATCAGATCAGGGGAGGGATATAGGGCTTGACGTCACAGCGGTAGACCATCACCTTGACCTTCTCAGGTAATGTATCACCCTTGAAGAACAAGATGAAGGCACTGGTGGCAACCTGATTATCTCTCGGACCCCGATGAATGCACCGGACGAAACGAACGCCTCGCCGCTGTAAATTGGCGTGCAGCTCGTCATCAGACTGCAAAAGAAGGTCCCTATGGAATATAATACCCTGGACCATATTTAACCTCTTATGGAGCGTGATGCTAACTGAAACATCCCCCAACTTGTCACAAGTGAGTAACCTTCGTGACTGGGCAGAGGATGCTGTTTCTATCAAAACTGACGCAGAGCACATTTTGGACAAGCCCTCCACCTCCCAAAACTTGTCCTCCAAATACTCTAAAAAGAACTGAGGCTTCATGGACACAAAGGATTCCCCATCAACTCTTGTACATACAAGGTAGCTGGGTGAATAAGCTACACTGCCATCCTTAGACTTTCGTTCCTCCCATTGTGTGGCCAGGAAGGGGAACGATTTGGGGTCATACATGTTTGCATTAAATTGAACACTCGAATGCTTAGAGACTGCTTCATTGCCAGTCATCCACCCTGATACCACCAACTCCGACCAAGGGCACGCCCCACGGGCGCCACCCAGACTCAGCTAGGGCCACCTGGCAGGATGGTCATTGCCAGGAGTCCCGATGCCCCAGGGAGATTGGCATCTACTCCATGACACACGTGGGGAGTTAACGGCGCATGCATCACCAGAGCGATCCCTGTGTTGTCAGTGGGCAGCAACCAACAGGATGCATGGCGTCCCCACCGGAACGGACTGGCTACCGTGCTCGATATCAGGAGACAAGTAGTTCATGGTCGTCGTCGGCGCAGAAAGCGACACAGCATAGTGGATGGCGGAAACTGCACCCGGAAATGTATCCTCGTCCAAGAGATGGAGAGTGAGCAGGACTGCAATGCGATGACTAGAAAGAGGGATAAAGATCTAAATGCACAATGGACACAATGCACCATGTAAGGCACCCTACCCCAATTGGGTCGCTCATCGGAAGAATTATGAAATATGGAGGTCAAACCCTATAGGAGATCATCACATGAAGGCCAAAACCTGTGAGACTCCGTTTAGTCGCCTCTTACGACAGGCAGGAATACCTCAGGCCTATCCTTTCCCCAAACCCGCAAGGGGCGTCCTGGCATTACGTCAGTATGAAAACAAATGACAAAAACGGTACATTTTCTTAAGTTTTTACTACGAATTAATGCTTCTCGCATTTTCTCGTGTATCGTGGTGGCTACATCTCGTCTCGTGCCAAAACTTAAGGTCCTAGGTCAATTGCAAGGCACTTACACCGGTCAATAATTGAGTCTTCGAAAGCCAAAACATAAACCTGTAAAATGGCATACTTGTCAATTGCATTTATTTAGAAGCTTCTATTTGGTACAGAACGAAGATACTTGGTACGTGACATAAATTTTCAACCTATAAATGTGTCCTTTCCCGAGAGAAAGGCGAACAAGTTAATGTTCTGGCATTACGTCAATACGAAAATAAACAACAAAAACGGTACGTTTTCTTAAGTTCTCACTACAAATTAACAGTTCTGGTATTTATCGTGTAAGGTGGCTGCTACACCTCGTCCCGTGCAAAACCTTATGGTCCTAGTGAATAGGTACATAAGAAAAAGCCCCAACAAGCTATGACAAAAATTTAAAACCAGTGATAATAATCATTAGCGCGTCCGCCGTAAGTGTCGATAAAGGTATATTTTGCTACGCCGGTAGGCGAATAACAAATGATAAAAACTTCAGTCATTTTTGTCAATCATTAGGGAGACTCTTTAGTTCTCGTGGCGAGAAGACGTTTTTCTTGTGAATCAATGTGTTGTCTAAATAATAATCTTATGAAAATACTAAGTCTGTAAGTTCCTTTTTGTGCTAAACCATGAAAGTTTTCGCTTCTTCCGCGCATTATCTCAATGTCAGGTCAAGAAGCGGCCTGCATCGGAAGAGGAAGTCTGTTCAAGAATTAATGTTAAACACACGGTCAAGAGATAAATACGTATGGCGGAAGAAAGCGAATATAACAAAGGATACCAGATGTAAGTTCATGACACCACTGGCTCACAATTTACTGGATTTGTGAATTAAATGTGAAAAAAACAATTTATTCGCTGCAAAATTCATAAAAAGTCACATATGACAATAGTACAATCAATATATATATATATATATATATATATATATATATATATATATATATATATATATAATTTTGAAAAATAGAAAACTGAAATATATTATTTTTGGAAATTTAAGCATACGATTTACGTGTTGTCAAGTGTTAAATAGCTACTTTTATGACACACGAAATGTTATGAAACAAAACTTCAAACTTTTCTCTCGCCAATCATTACATAAAGTAATGAAAAATTCATTAAAATACCTTTAGGAAGGGAAATTGAGGAAAGGGATCTCTAATTACTACGCAGGAGACGCTGCAAAGCGTAGCTAAGCAAGCGGTTGCATAGCGGCCCTACCTTTGCTGTGATGAAACAAACAGCGTATTTCCAAAATTTTCCATAAATACCGATTTCACTTTTGAATTGGTTACTTTATCCATAAGAATTTTTTGTTCTGGTTATTTTGCTCCCAGTCGTGATGTTGCACATGAAAATTTGAAAATAATTAGTACATGCCAAAAAATCTCATACCATGTCATAAATAATTTTGAATTATTTACACAACTGGTCTCATGGATTTCTCAATGTCATGTCACAGGTCGCCAGTTGTGTTAATGGTCATAGATCTCGGCTTTCTGACTGCCAAGCTGCTTCACAATACAAGCGCCTGTGAAGAAATTCGAATCAACCATCAATGATGGGTAGCTTCAAATATGGGCAATTTTGTCGCCTTAAATCCAAATGAATATTTTAAATATCACTTTTGAGCTTCTCCATTAATTAATGTATGGACCTCAAAACAAGCAATTTGCCTGAGTAGCTGTAGAGCAGGTTCTAAAAGGTTTGACACAATGTTTCGCATCCATTTACCATAGGGAATCAAAGGAAGAAACCAAACACATTACATTGCATTTACTCTCTGTGCCTTGACTACCACATATGAATCCATGACAAAAATAAATTATTTGAAGAATCTCCTGCGAAAGGAAGAAGAACAGGGTGTGACACTTTAATTATAGCGCACTAGATCAGAAACAATGAAATTAATTCTGTGCCACATTGATGTACTGCATAAAATGTAGTAAAATACTCATGAAATAAAAACGGTTTTGTGCCTTCGTTGCTATCGAGTGTGAAACACAAATCGTAGACAGATTTTATGGGTCACCACTCAACAACATTAAAGCATTTTACATCGTCGAGATTGAGGAGTGGAGCAGACGCTGTCGGCAGAAGGCGAGGCAGCGCAGTGCCTCAGCCCCTGCCGGTAGGCAGCAAATGGGTCCTAGAGAACTCAGATGCATGCGGTGTTCAGAGGCAGATGTCGGCCAAGAAATCTCTCTCTAAAATATTGTTGAACCAAACTGTTACTACCAATGTGACAGAAAGCGAAATATATTGTAGATTCGCTTGAATTACACTCATAGCTTCAGCACCTAGAGAAAAGGGGCGATAAAAGTTTTGTCGACGTGTGCTTTCAGTTGCCAGATGTCGTATTAGCTAGTTTCGCGTTTTACCACAAGACTACGGTCATAGTCAAGAGTGATGTACTCAGACTGCAGTTAAGACTTCTTCCAGGAAGTGCGGCAATCTACAATGTTGCCAGATCGAGCATATTGCCAGACAGAAATCTGAGGGGAGCATGACTGTATTGTCCACCTTACATGAACGACTTGGCGGTCAATTTTTTGTTTAAGACTGTATCTACAACACATAGTGCACACTGAAAACAGAGAAGAATTTAAAAAAACAAAATTAGTTTATGAGAGCAACGTTAACTATAGCGTTTGAAGTATTCATAGTATTGTACACGTGTGTGTGTGTAAACGCCTTGCAATGCCCACTCAAGGAAGACAAGGATACACAATCTAGCTTAAATGTTATAAATACGCCTCAGTTTTTGGATGAACACAGACTTAGGTTGATAATCATTTTGAATATTTAGCAGTACTGTACCCATTCGTGTTAAACTCATTTTCAACCAATGATTCCCACAGCTACAGGAACACTGCTTGTGATACCTCTTAGACAAAATACTTACGCACTGCTATCAGACGAAAAGATCAATCTGACACAAACTGTGCAAAGTTTGTTTTACAACCTTCGTACCTGGATAAAGAGCTTTTCCTATTTGAGATATCTGTGAACGTTGCTACATAAGACGATTTAAGAAGAAACTAAATTCCTTCAGCTACGACAATGCTTAAAGAAATCGTCTTAACTGCACTAAATCATGGTTTGTGAATCGTTTACCGGCCATACTCTGCCGCATTTTGCTGGTTGGACGGCAAGAAGCTTAGTGACAAATTTCACTGAAGGAAAAGGGGAACGAAATGTCTCCCACTGGAAGGTGATGTTTTATTTAAATGGTTACAAAATCAGGTTAAACGAACAGTGAGGTTGTCAGTATAAGCACATTACTGTTGTCAGTATGATGTTGCACTGCCCAGGACCTGTAATGATAAAGGGCCCGTTTAGGTCAGGCATATTGTATACAGAAGTGGAAGAGAGAGCACCACTAAATTCTACAATCCGTATGCATTGCATACACACAGAAATTACTGCTACAGTGTACTTATGGAGCCCAATGAGTGAATTGCGTATTTTCTGGCGAGAAAGAGCACTAGCAAACTGTCTTCGCTACATTAGGTTACTTAAACTGGTGTCACTCAGCTAGAATTTATGGTCAGCGACTAAGTGTAAGGTCAATGAGTCGGATGCGGGTTTTGCAACTGTGAAATACTTTCCTACATTATAGAAGCGAATATTAAATTTGAACTAATATTGCGAAAATTTTGAACTTGTATATAGCTTAGAATGAAGATCTTTCTGTTTATTGCAAAGGAAAACAATTGATTTTCTAAAACATTCTCTGTCATACACAACTTGAAACAGGTCACGTCGACCAAATCATATGGAAGAACTGACAGCGACGTATATCGGAAGGCAGTAAGATCCCTTGGCTTTTCGTATGGCAGTATTCGACAGCCATTTCTAGGCACAAGTAAATGAAGAAAGACAGCACGTTTTTGTTATCAAGTGACGTCTTCATCAGTTACTTTAAATTTAGTATAATCTACGAGTAATTGCTGATGATCGATATTAACATGAAAAGGATTCCGTAGACAGGGAAAGAACCTGTTCTTGGGCAACTACTTCTATAATGACCAAAAGGCATTAAATGATCTTCAGGCACATGTGCTCCAGCAGGTGTATGAAGAAAATGATACTAATAAAGACGGTAATAATCGAATTATCCGGTAACTTCACACTTCACAGTGGATTTTCTCGAACTAAGAAATTTGCTGAATTAGTGAAAATTTCAAAATGGCTTCACATCGAGGCTGTGATGCCTAGAGGAGTCTTTAAATCCAGTTGACATGAGAATAGCACAATCTCCGCGTCAGAAGCTTGCTTCTACTTAACCATTTAACAGACTCCCATTATTTTCACCATGACTAATTTTGTAAGCTAAGCACATCATCCGTTACAGCACACTCCTGGGGCTGGGAAATGAGGCCACAATGGTCTGGTGGAAAGAACTATCACAGGTGCAATGCGTGGGTTCAGGCGTTTACTTTTAAGAGGCACAAACAGATTTACTTTACCTCTGGTAACCTCAAAAGAAAGACGCTATAATCCAAAATCCGCATTAAACATCACGTTCCTTCATTACCAACTGGGCAGAGCCGGTTTACGTTCGGAAATGACATAGGCGGAAGTCATGGTAAACAGAAATACCGTCGCCAGTAAACTTACTTACATTAGAAAATTTTATTTTATTTGCTGAACCGATAGCCATTTAAAGGAACAGGGTTCTTATTTTATTTGTACTTGATTGAATTAAAGACGCTGAAAAATTTGGTGCTGGACTGTGTTTTGAATTCGTATCTCCTCTTTCGAGGATCTGAATCTCTCGGAACAGTATCGTTCCTTTTCCCAAGACTGCAATCTTCTATAGGTCTCCTCCAAAGGTAAGTATGTGGGTCCGAATCCTGATCCAGTACAAAAATATTCATGATTTGATTTCAAGCCCTATCAAGTGCTAGTGAAAATTAACATGCGTTTTTAATTTTTGTTCATGAGTTGCCAACAATCGCAATAGGTGTCGTTATTTTTGGTCAAACACGCACACGTATTACTGTTGGTGAGTAAGCAATTGATACTTAAGCTATTTTCGTGGATGATATAAAGAAGGACGGTAGGTGTGTGGTTCGATTGTTGCTCAGGCACAAAAATTTGTATCCTAATTTTAGACTCAAACACCTAGCAGCTGGTAAAAAAAACCGATACGTAACATTTGATTTTACGTAGTTAACGTCCGCAGCTCGTGGTCGTGCGGTAGCGTTCTCGCTTCCCGCGCCCGGGTTCCCGGGTTCGATTCCCGGCGGGGTCAGGGATTTTCTCTGCCTCGTGATGACTGGGTGTTGTGTGATGTCCTTAGGTTAGTTAGGTTTAAGTAGTTCTAAGTTATAGGGGACTGATGACCATAGATGTTAAGTCCCATAGTGCTCAGAGTCATTTTTGAACTTAGTTAACAATCCGATTACTTGTTTGGTTTGCATCTCACTCACAGAACTTCACATCATGTGCATCATCTGTAAATGCATGCACACTTTGTTACTTCTGAATGGAGGTGTATCAGACATCTTTCGTAGTTAGTTAACAGGGACGAATGGGGCTCGATAGGAGTCCCGGTTTATTGCAAAAACTGTCATCCTTTATTTTCAAGTTTAGATTTTGTTGCTGATATTAGCGAAAATTTCGGTAATTCATGACTCTTCATGGCTAGTCAGCAATATGATTACATTAGAATAGATTAGATCTGATTAGATTAATACTTGTTCCATAGATCATGAATACAACATTTTGTAATGATGTGGAACGTGTCATTTTAATGAAAGATTTCTTTACATACCATGATTCAATTACTTTACAACAATTTATTACTCTCTCTCTCATTCTTTTTTACATTTCTCTCTCTCTCTCTCTCTTCGCTCACACACACTAACACACACACATAGATTCTTTTTTTATTTTAATTTGCTTGTTGTGTTCGACTATCAGCCAGGCATGAAAACGTCCTTGAATGAGTCGCTTAGTTTTGAGTACACTTACGAAAGAAATATAAAAACAACTATTAGAGTTACTGATTTATGATAGTTTGCAGTCAGTTCTGAGTATTATTAGTAACTACCATCCAGCCCCTAAACATAGTTACAGAAATGCGAGTCAGACGCATTACGTCTTCCAGGCCGTGGCAGCCGCGTCTTTGAGACACCAGCTATGTTCATTTCCCAGCCCGCTGTAGGAACACATTAGTTCGTTTTCTTCCTGCTGGTACCGTAACTGAGATTTAGCAACAAGGCAAGGTATGTTTGGGAACTCTGTGATCGATGAGTTACGTCCTGGTGTGCACGGAATGAAGCCTCAAAACTCACTTGATTTTTCCTGTCATTTCCAGTGAATAATCTGAGTTATTATCGCTTGAGGTGTAACAAAAGATTGTAAATTTACGGTTTTCAGCCCAGGAAAGTCGTTGCACGTGGAAATCGCAACTAATCTCGTCCTTTAAATAGTGGTTTACGCATTCTAACCAGTATTGGTATCGTAGGAGAAAGCCAAGACACATACCTCTTCTCTAGGTTTGTGGTAACATGGTGACCTCTGAAAAAGCGCCTGTTATGGTTCGTGGTTCCAGTCTCGCTTACTGTAACGTTTTTATCCCTTCTGTGGAAGAGCTACAAGCAGTCACATCAAACATCAATAAGGAAATCGCATGAAAATACTTTCGGCTCATAATGCAATGGCGAAAACCTTACAATGCTGCACAACAGGTAGCGCCTCTTTCCGCTGCTGACAAGCACATTTTGGGTTTCTAGGAATGCATAACTTTGTTTATGAAATGCCACATTTGCATACCTCTTGAGTATGACACAGCATACAAATTGAACACAGACCCAATCGAAATCTAAGTGAGTAGTACTTTACTAATTCGTGCCGATAGAGGCACCCTTGTGTACAGATAATCAGTTTTATTAAAACAGACTTTCGTCGTAAGGTTATCTTGGGTATTTTTATTTCATTTCTTATAATACAGTGCACTATTTTCGTGAGGTTTTTTTTGTGTTGTTAAAAAAATAGTAAACATGAGAGAGAAATAAATCATCAACGATATATGCGAATTCTCTGATGTTATCTGTAACATTCTGACAATGCACATGCATTTTATTGATTACATGCATGTAGAAAACTTGTTCTGAGTTAAAGCTGTCAAATAAGGTTTGAAGAAGAATAAAATGCCACTACCACACGACAGCTGATGTAGAAAATACTTTTCTGACGTATTTTGGCATGATGCGCTCTCCCCATACATAATACAAAAGTTTCGAGATGCATCTTCTGCCTGGCGGTCTATTAAACCTGAAAAGAACAAAATGTCGCAGAAGTTAGCCCTTTTTCCATATGCGACTATTTTGGGGTGAGAAGTGAAGGGAATTATGTTCAAAGTTCCATTAGATTGATAACTTCAGTAGACAGCAGAATTGCGTTTTAAGAAATGTAGCAGTGAATGTTCTCGAACGCTCAGCGTCTTATCTACAGTGCGTGACACTTACCGTTATGCCACTAACTGACACGTAGCTACAGCAGCTTCAGAAGTCAATAACAATTCCTCCAGAACTTCTGCATTCTACAGTGCTGTGAGATAATGCCGGATCTAGACTTCTGAGAGACAGACAGTTAACAGCTTTTCTTTTGCACTGCACGGCGTGTTCAACAAACAGATAGTGCAATAGAGTTACTCAAGTAGAAAGGAACACTTCCTATTACATTTCTGCATCCTACACTGTTGGCAATTACGTGTAGGTTGCAATTACGTGATTTTATTTCGGTGATTACAAAATAGAGTCGAATGTATGCACTGGGTAGCCGAGGCAGCTAGTTCATGGCGATTCAGTCAACTAAGTAAATGAATGTACTGAACATGCTGCATACCACTACAGGGAGCCTGTGTGTCAGAATTCTCATCCAGTGTGGCGCAACGGCGTTATGATAGAATAATGAGTCAGAGAGAAGGTGCTTTGGTGGTCAGTTGGATTGATGATAGATTCAGATACTTATGGTCTGGGTTAGATTCCAACTTCTGCTGATGATTTTTGATAGGGAGAGACAGATTCTATCCTCTTCCGGCTACGCCAAGTGAAGAAGGTATAATGGCATTGTGGTCTGAAATTCACATTAAACATGATATTCCTTCTCTACCAAGTAGACGTTAGGTCGAACTACAATAAAATCAGGAGTGGCGACATGTAGAAACTCTTATCACCAGTAACCTTTCGTATACTAGTTATTTGGCCGGCCGGTGTGGCCGAGCGGTTCTAGGCGCTTCAGTCTGGAACCGCGCGACCGCTACGGTCGCAGGTTTGAATCCTGCCTCGGGCATGGGATGTGTTTGTTGTCCTTAGGTTAGTTAGGTTTAAGTGGTTCTGAGTTCTAGGGACTGATGACCTCAGAAGTTAAGTCCCATAGAGCTCAGAGCCATTTGAACCATTTTATACTAGTTTTTTATTTCTAGTGATGAAACAAACGCTATGTAGGGTCACAGGACACTTATTCCATCTTTTATTTGAGCTTCTGTATGTCGATAAAATTGGTTCTGAACTATTTGCGAGATCACTGTAAGTTCAAGAATGTTATTCCGAGCTGCTGGTGGAGAAAAATTCAGTAGCTGATGTCTGTTTGTGTGTAGTCAACAACGGTATGTGTGGGGTTCGATTCCCAGTCAGCACTGAACTCTTCGTCATATTATTTCTAGTTCAAACATGCTCACATGTCGCTGCTGGTGCAACAAACCTATATTTAACGTTCGTTTTCTCTAGAATACAACAGTGATAAGTACCGGGTTGGAGTTCTGGGAAGGAAAAAATTAATGTTTCGTCTCGTCATTTCAGTTAAAACTTCTAGCTACTGCCGAAAGAATCCCATATGTCGCAGTTGATTGTGCTTCGACGACAATCCGATTAGGTTCTGGGTTCGAATCCCTGTCCAACACAAAGTTTTACCTCACGGCATTTCAAGTAGTTACTTGTGAAGAAGCAATATTTAACATCTCTCGTATTTCGTTAACAGGGACAATAGATGCTGGGTAGGAATTCGCATCTGTTAAAAATGTTTACATTATGTAAATTAAAGATGATATTTACTAACTGATACTGTCTAAAATTTAGGTATATCACTCTCTGTGTGCCTAGTTAGGAATGACTGTTAGTTTCCTCCAGTCACGAAATATTTGCTTAGCCTGCATGACCTGGGTTTGAATCCATATGCAGAACGAGATTAGATTAGATTAGATTTACTTTCATTCCAATTGATCCGTAGTGAGGAGGTCCTCCAGGATGTGGAACATGTCAGAAAAACAACAATACATGACAAATATTTACAACTAAAACAAATAAGCTAATGTACCATTCCACAGGTCCCAAGTGGAATGATCGTCATTTTTTAATGAACACTAAGAGTCATTTTACAAATACTAATGCACTGAATTTAAAATAAAAAAGTTTTTTATTTATTTATAAGGTAATAAACATGTAATACAACTACTGTAATACTTATTTACAATGAACACATTACTGCACTGAAATGGTGCAGAAGTTAGATTATACTTACACACACACACACACACAAATTTTCAATGAACACATTACTGCACTGAAATTGTGCAGAAGTTATGTTGTACTTATATACAAATCAGTTGGTTTTACTAAGAAATTCATCAATGGAGTAGAAGGAGTTGGTCACCAATAAATCCTTTAGGCTTCTCTTAAACTGAATTTCATTGGTTGCTAAGCTTTTTATGGCTGCTGGCAAGTTATTGAAAATGTGTGTTCCTGAATAATGCACACCTTTTTGTACTAGACTAAGTGACTTTAAATCCTTGTGAAGATTATTCTTATTCCTAGTATTGATTCCATGAATTGAGCTGTTGGTTTGAAAAAGTGATATATTTTTAATGACAAATTTCATTAAGGAATAAATATATTGGGAAGCAGTAGTTAGTATCCCTAGTTCCCTAAAGAGGCTTCTGCAGGATGTTCTTGAGTTCACACCACATATAATTCTTACTGCACGTTTTTGTGCCCAGAAAACTTTAGCTTGGCTTGATGAATTGCCCCAAAAAATAATCCCATATGACATTATGGAATGAAAGTAAGCATTGTATGCCAGCTTTTTCATTTTTATATCCCCTGTGTCTGACAAAATTCGCATTGCAAACAGAGATTTGTTAAGACGCTTCAGCAGTTCTGTGGTGTGCTCCTCCCAGTTGAATTTATTATCAAGCTGTAATCCCAAGAATTTAACACTGTCCACTTCTTCTATCTTCTTGTCATCGTATGTTAGGCATATACTCTTGGGACACCCCTTACAAGTTCTGAACTACATGTAGTGTGTTTTTTCAAAGTTTAGTGACAAAGAATTGCCTAGGAACCAGTGATTAATGTCCACAAATATTTTATTGGCTGATTTTTCTAGGACTACACTTGATTTGCTATTTATTGCAATGTTTGTATCATAGGCAAACAAAACAAACTTGGCATCTGGTAATGTTACTGATGAAAGGTCATTGATATACACAAGAAAAAGTAAGGGCCCCAAAATGGAACCTTGTGGGACCCCACATGTAATTAGTTCCCAGTTGGATGATGCCTGATAGCTTGATACATGTCTCTTTCCTAATAACACCCTTTGTTTCCTGCCGGAGATATAAGATTTGAACCATTTTGCAGTGTTTCCTGTTACACTATAATATTCTAGTTTACTTAAAAGGATATTGTGATTTACACAGTCAAATGCCTTTAACAGATCACATAATATACCAGTTGCCTGCAATTTTTTGTCTAATGAATTAAGCACATTTTCACTGTAAATATAGATAGCCTTCTCAATATCAGAACCTTTTAGAAATCCAAACTGTGACTTTGACAGTATGTTATTTGAGATAAGATGGTAATAAAGACGACTGTACATTACTTTTTCGAAAATTTTTGAGAATGCTGGCAACAGTGAAATTGGACGGAAATTTGATGCTATTTCTTTATCTCCCTTCTTAAACAGTGGCTTAACTTCAGCATATTTCAGCCATTCAGGAAATATTCCACTGATCAACGACTGGTTACACAGATAGCTTAATATGTTACTTAGCTCATAATCACATTCTTTAATTAACTTTGTTGATATTTCATCATATCCACTAGATGTTTTTGATTTTAAAGATTTTATGATGGACATTATTTCTGTTGGAGTAGTGAGGGTCAAATTCATATTATGGAAGTTACTTGAAATGTCTGGTCTAAGGTAATCCATAGCAGCATCTACCGAACCTGACAACCCCATCACGACGGTTCGTCGTGTCCTTTGAAGTTCATACATATTCTAAAGTAGCTGCTCGTGAATAACTTAAATTTTTAATGTCATTTTGTGTTAAATAATAAGTACGGTATGTTACTTTGAAGAGGTAATCATGAGTACCACGAACTTACTTCGTGTATTACCTATCTGACGTAATGAGAGTGGTAACATTTCAGGTATGTCATTTATTGTAATAAATGTGGGCTTACAAGCCTTAAGGACAGTCTTATCTGTGATAAGGTGTTCCCTGATATTTGTAGTATCATGGTATTACTTTACTTCTTGGTCATTGCGATACAGAGGAGTGTTTTCTAGTGGTGCCGTGTTGGAACCATTTTCAATAGTCAAACGACTGTACCGAGGAGCGATTAGAGGATCTGCTCGACAGCTGCGTTACG
The DNA here is from genome assembly GCF_023898315.1 of Schistocerca nitens. NCBI lineage: Eukaryota > Metazoa > Arthropoda > Insecta > Orthoptera > Acrididae > Schistocerca > Schistocerca nitens. The sequence goes on along the minus strand of NC_064619.1, from coordinate 45,652,481 downwards.
TGGGTTGAAATGCGGATCAGGCGAAATGCAATTCAGGTCGTTCGGATACTTCTGAGCACAACTGTACATTTATGGGGAGTATGGCGGCCAGTGGAAGTGATTACATTCAGAAGAATGTTTCTGGAGCCCCTCTGTGGCAATCCTGGACGTGTGGTGTGTCGCATTGTCCTGCTGGAATTTCTCAAATTCGTCGGAATGCACCATGGACATGTATGTATGCAGGGGATCAGACAGGGTACGTGTCACCTGTCAGAGTCGTATTTAGACGTATCAGGGATACCATTTCGCCCCAACTGCACACACCGCACCCCATTACAGCTCCTTCACCAGCTTGAACAGTCCCCTGCTGACTTGCAGGTGGCATGGATTCATGAAGTTGTCTCCACACCCATACACGTCCATTTGCTCGATACAATTTGAAACGAGACTCGTCCGACCAGGCAACGTGTTTCCAGTCAACTACAGACCAACGTCGGTGTTGACGGGCCCAGGCGAGGCACAAAGCTTTGTGTCGTGCAGTCATCAAAGGTACCCGAGTGGGCTTTCGGCTCCGTAATCCCTTACCGATGAAGTTTCGCTGAATGGTTCGCACGCTAACACTGGTTGTTGGCCCAGCACCGTAATCTATTGCAATTTGCGGAAGGATTGCACTTCTGTCACGTTGTACGATTCTCTTCAGTCGTCGTTGGTCCCGTTCTTACAGGATCTTTTTCCGGCCGCAGCGATGTCGGAGATTTGATATTTTACCGATTTCCTGATACACTCGTGAAATGGTCGTACGAGTATATCTCCACTTCATCACGTTCTCGGAGATGCTGTGCTCGATCACTCGTTCGCTGACTATAACATCGCGTTCAGAGTTACATAAATCTTGACAACCTGCCACCGTAGCAGCAGTAACTGATCTAACAACTGCGCCAGACACTAGTTGCCTTACATAGGCGTTACCGACCGCAGCGTCGTATTCTGTCTGTTTAAATATCTCTGTATTTGAATAGACATGCCTATACCAGTTGCTTTGGCGCTTCATTGTATGTTCTAGTGGATAATGTCAGAAGCTCCATGAGAGAGTTTGCTAATAATACGGTTGAAACTTCCTGGCAGATTAAAACTGTGTGCCCGACCGAGACTAGAACTCGGGACCTTTGCCTTTAGCGGGCAAGTGCTCTACCATCTGAGCTACCGAAGCACGACTCACGCCCGGTCCTCACAGCTTTCCTTCTGCCAGTATCTTGTCTCGTACCTCCCAAACTTTACAGAAGTTCTTCTGCGAACCTTGCAAAACTAGCACCCCTGAAAGAAAGGATACTGCGGAGACATGGCTTAGCCACAGCCTGGGGGATGTTTCCAGAATGAGATTTTCACTCTGCAGCGGAGTGTGCGCTGATATGAAACTTCCTGGCAGATTAAAACTGTGTGCCCGACCGAGACTCGAATTCGGGACCTTTGCCTTTAGCGGGCAAGTGCTCTACCATCTGAACTACCCAAGCACGACTCACGCCCCGTCCTCACAGCTTTACTTCTGCCAGTACCTCGACTCCTACCTCCCAAACTTTACAGAAGCTTTCCTGCGAACTATGCAGAACTAGCACTCCTGAAAGAAAGGATACTGCGGAGACATGGCTTAGCCACAGCCTGGGGGATGTTTCCAGAATGAGATTTTCACTCTGCAGCGGAGTGTGCGCTGATATGAAACTTCCTGGCAGGTTAAAACTGTGTGCCCGACCGAGACTCGAACTCGGGACCTTTGCCTTTCACAGGCAAGTGCTCTACCATCTGAGCTACCCAAGCATGACTCACGCCCCGTCCTCACAGCTTTACTTCTGCCAGTACCTCGACTCCTACCTTCCAAACTTTACAGAAGCTCTCCTGCGAACCTTGCAGAACCAGCACTCCTGAAAGAAAGGATATTGCGGAGACATGGCTTAGCCACAGCCTGGGGGATGTTTCCAGAATGAGATTTTCACTCTGCAGCGGAGTGTGCGCTGATATGAAACTTCCTGGCAGATTAAAACTGTGTGCCCGACCGAGACTCGAACTCGGGACCTTTGCCTTTCGCGGGCAAGTGCTCTACCATCTGAGCTACCATGTCTCCGCAGTATCCTTTCTTTCAGGAGTGCTAGTTCTGCAATGTTCGCAGGAGAGCTTCTGTAAAGTTTGGAAGGTAGGAGACGAGATACTGGCAGAAATAAAGCTGTGAGGTCCGGGCGTGAGTCGTGCTTCGGTAGCTCAGATGGTAGAGCTTTTGCCCACGAAAGACAAAGGTCCCGAGTTCGAGTCACGGTCGGGCACATGGTTTTAATCTGCCAGAAAGTTTCATATCAGCGCACACTCCGCTGCAGAGTGAAAATCTCATTCTGGAATAATACGGTTGTCTGCACGAAGAGCTTAGGACCGTAGCGGATTGCTAGAAGCCGTCCAGAGGATCGACGCATGGTGCAGACACTGGCATTTCACCCTGAGTGTGAAGATATATAAAGTATTACATCTACTATAGGCGAACAAATCCACCACTGTTCGATTACACGATCGTGAGAAAAAAAGAAGCCTACGAATAACTATGCACAACGACTTAAACTGTAGGAAAAGCAGATGCCACGCTCAGATTCGTTGGAAGAATCTTAACGAAATGTAACTCATCCATGAAAGAAGTGGCCTGTCGCGTCTGGTTGCGCATTCACTCAGTTCAACTTTCCGGAACTCCTATATCTGTGCGATCTGTTCTCACGGTCGAGAGAAGGCGACCTTCAACATTGTGCTGAAAATTATGCAACTTCGTTGCAACCTGTTCTGCACTTGTATGCAATCAGCTGCCGGAGATGTTCTGGAATGACATTTCAATGTGGGTGGCAGGGGGGGGGGGGGGTGGAGCGCATTGCGCATTGTCGGCGTATAAATAGAGGAGGGACGGGTGGCCCACTTCTTTCTTACCCCGCTGAATGATGAGTGTGGCGCTCGCCGCCTGTGTGGTACTGGTCTCGCTGTCTGCCGGGCTGCTGGCAGTCGCGGCGTGGCTGTGGGCAACCCGCCGTCGAACGTCGATCCCAGGACCCCCGACACTGCCGCTGCTGGGAAACGCGCTCATCTTCTACAAGCTGCCCGTACTGTGGGACCGCCTCGCGGAGCTGCACAGTCGCTACGGGGACATCTTCAGGTTAGTTCGGCGTCTTGTACTCTGGCGCACTACCGAGCGAGGTGGTGCAGCAGTTAGCACACTGGACTCGCATTCGGGAGGACGACTGTTTAAATCCCGCGCCCGGCCGTCCTGATTTAGGTCTTTCGTGATTTCCCCAAATCGTTTCAGGCGAATGCCGGGATGATTCATTTGAAAGGGCACGGCCGACTTCCTTCCCCATCCTTCCCTAAGCCGATGGGACCGATGACGTCACTGTTTGGGCCCCTCCCCCAAATCATCCCACCGAGCGAGGTGGCGCAGTGGTTATCACACTGGACTCGCATTCGGGATGACGACGGTTCAATCCCGTCTCCGGCCATCCTGATTTAGGTTTTCTGTGATTTCCCTAAATCCTTTCAGGCAAATGCCGGGATGGTTCCTTTGAAAGGGCACGGCCGATTTCCTTCCCCGTCCTTCCCTAACCCGAGCTTGCGCTCCGTCTCTAAAAAATGGTTCAAATGGCTCTGAGCACTATGGGACTCAACATCTGTGGTCATAAGTCCCCTAGAACTTAGAACTACTTAAACCTAACTAACCTAAGGACATCACACACATCCATGCCCGAGGCAGGATTCGAACCTGCGACCGTAGCAGTCGCGCGGTTCCTGACTGAGCGCCTAGAACCGCTAGACCACCGCGGCCGGCACTCCGTCTCTAATGACCTCGTTGTCGACGGGACGTTAAACACTAATCTCCTCCTCCCTCCCTCCTCCAAATCATCCATCCATCTGGAGCACTGCTGGGACCCAATACTACGTCTCCGTTTACGTCTACGTGTCCATGATTACTCTGCAGTCCAAAATTAAGTGCCTAGCAGAGGATTCATCGAACCATCTTCAAGCTATTTCTCTACCGTTCCCCTCTTGAACACAGCGCGGAATAAACGAACACGTAAATTTTTCTGTGCAAGCTCTGGTTTGTCTTGTATTTTTGTGATGATCTGGGGATGTCAACAAAATACTTGCACACACTGAGGAGAAAAATGGTTATTGAAATTTTATGAGAACGTCCTGTCGCAACGAAAAACAGCATTGTTTTAATGATAGACACCCCACTTCAAATATCATTTCCGTGGCGCTCTCTCCCCTAAATCACCATAGTACATAATAAGCTTTTCGATGTCCCCCGTCGATCAAATCTGATGCGGATTCCACACCGCACAGCAACACTCCAGATGAGGACGTACAAGCATAGCGTAGGCAGTCACTTTAGAAGACCTATTATACACTGAAGAGCCAAAGAAACTAGTACACCTGCCTAAAATCGTGTAGCGCCCTCGCGTGCACGCAGAAGTGCCGCAACAAGACGTGGCATGGACTCGACTAATGTCTGAAGTAGTGCTGGAGGGAATTGACGCAATAAATCCTGCAGGACTGTCCATCAATCCGTAAGAGTACGAGGGGGTGGGAACTGACATAGTGAATCCTGCAGGGCTGTCTATAAATCCGTTAGAGGTCTCTTCTGAACAGCACGTTGCAAGGTATCCCAGATATGCTCAATGATATTCACGTCTGCGGAGTTTAGTGGCCAGCGGAAGTGTCTAATCCCAGAAGAGTATTTCTGGAATCACTCTGGACATGTGGGGTGCCACATTGTCCTGCTGGAGTTTCCCAAATACGTAGGAATGCACAACAGGTATGAATAGATGCAGGTGAGCACACAGGATGCTTACGTACGTGTCACCTGTCAGAGTCGTATCTAGACGTATCAGGGGTCCCATATCACTCCAACTCCAAATGCCCCACACCATTACAGAACATCCACCAGCTTGAACAGCCCCCTGGTGACAAGCAGGGTCCATGAATTCATGAGGTTGTCTTGATACCCGTACACATCCATCCGTTCGATACAATTTGAAATGAGATTCGTCCGTCCAGGCAACACGTTCCCAGTCATCAACATTCCAATGTCGTGTTGAAGCGCCAAATCGAGGCGTAAAGCCTTGTGTCGTGCACTCATCAAGGGTATACGAGTGAGCCTTTCGCTCTGAAAGCCCATATTGATGATGTTCCGTTGAATGGTTCGCACGCTGACAGTTGTTGATGGCCCAGCACTGAAATCTGCAGCAGTTTGCGGAAGAGTGGCACTTCTCTCACGTTGAACGATTCTCTTCAGTCGTCGTGGGTCCCGTTCTTGCAGGACCTTTTTTCGGCCTCAGTGATGTCGGAGATTTGATGTTTTAGCGGATTCCTGATATTCACGGTAAACTTGTGTAATGGTCGTATTAGAAAATCCGCACTTTATCGCTACCTCGGATATGCTGTGTCCCATCGCTCGCACGACGACTACAGCACCACGTTCAGACTGGCTTAAATTTTGATAACCTGCCATCGTAGCAGCAGTAGCCGATCTAACAGCTGCGCCAGACACTTGTTGTCTTACAGAGGCGTTGCCCAGCACAGCGCCGTATTCGGCCTGTTTAGACGGTTCAAATGGCTCTGAGCACTATGCGACTTAACTTCTGAGGTCATCAGTGGCCTAGACCTTAGAACTAATTAAACCTAACTAACCTAAGGACATCACACACACCCATGCCCGAGGCAGGATTCGAACCTGCGACCGTAGCGGTCGCTCGGCTCCAGACTGTAGCGCCTAGAACCGCACGGCCACTCCGACCGGCGCCTGTTAAGATATCGCTGTTTTTGAATACGCATGCCTACACCAGTTTCTTTGGCGCTTCATTGTATTATCTCAGCGTGCTGTCAATAAATCGTAGTCTTTGGTTTGCCTTACCCACAACATTACCTATGTAACCGTTGCAACTTATGTTATTAACAATTGTAATCCCTACGTATTTAATTGAATTTACTGCCTTTAGATTTGTGTTAATTATCGTGTAACCGAACATTAGGCGATTGCTTTTGATACTCGTATGGACGAGTTCACACTTTTCATCATTTAGAGTAATTTGGCAGTTTTCGCGCAATACAGATATCTTGTCTAAATCGTTTTGAAATTTGTTTTGGTCATCTGATGACTGTATAAGATGGTGGATTACAGCATCATCTTCAAACAATCTAAGAAGGTGACTCAGATTGTGGCCGACCTAAGTGGCCGTGCGGTTCTAGGCGCTGCAGCCTGGAACCGCGAGACCGCTACGGTCGCAGGTTCGAATCCTGCCTCGGGCATGGATGTGTGTGATGTCCTTAGGTTAGTTAGGTTTAACTAGTTCTAAGTTCTAGGGGACTAATGACCTCAGAAGTTGAGTCCCATAGTGCTCAGAGCCATTTGAGCCATTTGACTCAGATTGTGTCCAAATTTGTTTATCTAGATCAGGGACAACAGAGGGCCTGTAACACTTCGTTGGGGAACGTCAGATATTAGTTCTGTCTGATACGATAACTTTCCATCCATTACTATAAACTGTGACCATACGGACAGGTAATCACGGAACCAGTCACCCAACTGATAAGATATTCCATAGGCACGCAGTTTAATTAGAAGTCGCTTGCGCAGTACGGTGTGTAAATCTAAAAACATGAAATCAGTTTAACGTTCTCTGTCAATAGCACTCTTACTTCGCGAGAATAAAGGGTATGTTGTGGTTCACAAAAACGATAATTTCTGAATCCGTGTTGGCCGCTTGTCAATAAATCATTTTCTTCGACGTAATTCTTAATGTACGAATACAGCATATGTTTCAAAATCCTGGGTCTGTAATCCAGCGGATTAGTCCTGTTTCTTTCCTTGGGTATTGGTGTGACTTGTGCAGCTTCCCAGTCTTTAAGTACGGATGTTTTTACGAGCGATCGGTTGTATATGACTGCTAAATGTGGAGTTGTTGTATCAGCGTACTCTGAGAGGAACTTGGCTGGTATACAAGGCGGTCCATTGATAGTGACCGGGCCAAATATCTTACGAAATAAGCGTCAAACGAAAAAACTACGAAGAACGAAATTTGTCTAGCTTGAAGGGGGAAACCAGATGGCGGTATGGTTAGCCCGATAGATGGCGAAGCCATAGGTCAAACGGATATCAACTGCGTTTTTTAAAAATAGGAACCCCCATTTTTTATTACATATTCATGTTGTAGTGGACTGTTTAGGCAGCCAGTCCACAGAGACGGGTAGCCGAAAGGGCACACGTACACACACGCCGACTGGCGCGAAGTCTGGAACAGGATACGTGATGAATGTGATAAAGAAAAGAACGTAGCTACTAGAACACTTAACTTTTATATCGTCCTTTGGTATACAGCATTCTTGATGATACAAGTGAGACTATCTTGAGATACATGCAATGGTACAAATGGCGCCTTGCTAGGTCGTAGCCATTAACTTAGCTGAAGGCTATTCTATCTGTCTCTCGGCAAATGAGAGAAAGGCTTCGTACGTGTAGTCGCTAGCAATGTCGTCCGTACAACTGGGGCGAGTGCTAGTACGTCTCTCGAGACCTGCCGTGTGGTGGCGCTCGGTCTGCGATCACTGCCAGTGGCGACACGCGGGTCCGACATGTACTAATGGACCGCGGCCGATTTAAAGCTACCACCTAGCAAGTGTGGTGTCTGGCGGTGACACCACACATGTAGTATGTAAAGAAATATGAATGTTTTAGTTGGACCACTTTTTTCGCATTGTGATAGATGGCACTGTAATAGTCACAAACGTATAACTACGTGGTATCACGTAACATTCCGCCAGTGCCGACGGTATTTGTTTCGTGATACATTACCCGTCTTAAAATGAACCGTTTACCAATTGCGGAAAAGGGCGATATCGTATTGATGTATGGCTATTGTGATCAAAATGCCCAACGGGCGTGTGCTATGTATGCTGCTCGGCATCCTAGACGACAGCATCCAAGTGTACGGACCGTTCGCCGGATTGTTTCGTTATTTAAGGAAACAGGAAGCGTTCAGCCACATGTGAAACGTCAAACACGACTTGCAACAAATGATGATACCAAAGTAGGTGTTTTAGCTGCTGTTGCGGCTAATCCGCACATCAGTCGCAGACAAATTGCGCGAGAATCGGGAAACTCAAAAATGTCGGTGTTGAGAATGCTACATCAACATCGATTGCACCCGTACCATATTTCTATGCACCAGGAATTGCATGGCGACGACTTTGAACGTCGTGTACAGTTCTGCCACTGGACACAAGAGAAATTACGGGACGATGACAGATTTTTTGCACGCGTTCTATTTAGCGACGAAGCGTCATTCACCAACAGCGGTAACGTAAACCGGCATAATATGCACTACTGAGCGACGGAAAATCAGGATGCCTGCGACAAATGGAACATCAGCGACATTGGCGGTTTGATGTATGGTGCAGCATTATGGGAGGAAGAAGAATTGACCCCCATTTCATCGATGGCAATCTAAATGGTGCTATGTATGCTGATTCCCTACGTAATGTTCTACCGATGTTACTACAAGATATTTCACTGCATGACAGAATGGCGATCTACTTCCAACATGATGGATGTCCGGCACATAGCTCGCGTGCGGTTGAAGCGGTATTGAATAGCATATTTCATGACAGGTGGATTGGTCGTCGAAGCACCATACCATGGCCCGCACGTTCACCGGATCTGAGGTCCCCGGATTTCTTTCTGTGGGTAAGTTGAAGGATATTTGCCATCGTGATCCACCGACAACGCTTGACAACATGCGTCAGCGCGTTGTCAATGCATGTGCGAACATTACGGAAGGCGAACTACTCGCTGTTGAGAGGAGTGTCGTTACACGCACTGCCAAATACATTGATGTGGACGGACATCATTTTGACCATTTATTGCATTAATGTGGTATTTACAGGTAATAACGCTGTGACAGCATGCATTCTCAGAAATGATAAGTTCACAAAGGTACATGTATCACATTGGAACAACCGAAATAAAATGTTCAAACGTACCTACGTTCTGTATTTTAATTTAAAAAACCTACCTGCTACCAACTGTTGGTCTAAAAATGTAAGCCATATGTTTGTGACTATTACAGCGCCATCTATCACAAAGCGAAAAAAGTGGTCCAACTAAAACATTCATATTTCTTTACGGACTACACGAATATGTAATAAAAAAATGGGGGTTCCTATTTAAAAAAACGTAGTTGATATCCATTTGACCTATGGCAGCGCCATCTAGCGGGCCAACCATAGCACCATCTGGTGTCCCCCTTCAAGCTAGACAAGTTTCGTTCTTTGTGGCTTTTCGTGAGAGATTTGGCCCGGTCACGATCAATGGACCACCCTGTATAATCACGGCCGGATGCCTTGCTTTTATTAAGTGGTTTAAGATAGCCTAGAGTATCTACTTCATGTTGGCAGTTTTTCTCGGTTCGAATTCTGGAATATGCATGTTGTTGTTGTGGTCTTCAGTCCTGAGACTGGTTTGATGCAGCTCTCCATGCTACTCTATCCTGTGCAAACTACTTCATCTCCCAGTACCTACTGCAACCTACATCCTTCTGAATCAGCTTAGTGTATTCATGTCTTGGTCTCCCTCTACGTTTTTTACCCTCCACGCTGCCCTCCAATACTAAATTGGTGACCCCTTGATGTCTCAGAACATGTCCTACCAACCGGTCCCTTCTTCTGGTCAACTTGTGCCACAAACTTCTCTTCTCCCCAATCCGATTCAATACTTCCTCATTAGTTATGTGATCTACCCATCTAATCTTCAGCATTCTTCTGTAGCACCACATTTCGAAAGCTTCTATTCTCTTCTTGTCCAAACTATTTATCGTCCATGTTTCACTTCCATACATGGCTACACTCCATACAAACACTTTCAGAAATGTCTTCCTGACACTTAAATCTATAGTCGATGTTAACAAATTTCTCTTCTTCAGAAACGCTTTCCTTCCCATTGCCAGTCTACATTTTATATCCTCTCTACTTCGACCATCATCAGTTATTTTGCTCCCCAAATAGCAAAACACCTTTACTACTTTAAGTGTCTCATTTCCTGATCTAATTCCGTCAGCATCATCCGACTTAATTCGACATTCCATTCTCCTCTTTTGCTTTTGTTGATGTTCATCTTATATCCTCCTTTCAAGACACCGTCCATTCCATTCAACTGCTCTTCTAAGTCCTTTGCTGTCTCTGACAGAATTACAATGTCATCGGCGAACCTCAAAGTTTTTATTTCTTCTCCATGGATTTTAATACCTACTCCGAATTTTTCTTTTGTTTCCTTTACTGTTTGCTCAATATACAGATTGAATAACATCGGGGAGAGGCTACAATCCTGTCTCACTCCCTTCCCAACCACTGTTTCCCTTTCATGTCCCACGACTCTTATAACTGCCATCTGGTTTCTGTACAAATTGTAAATAGCCTTTCGCTCCCTGTATTTTACCCCTGCCACCTTTAGAATTTGAAAGAGAGTATTGCAGTCAACATTATCAAAACCTTTCTCTAAGTCTACAAATGCTAGAAACGTAAGTTTGCCTTTCCTTAATGTTTCTTCTAAGATAAGTCGTAAGGTCAGTATTGCCTCACGTGTTCCAGTATTTCTACGGAATCCAAACTGATCTTCCCCGAGGTCGGCTTCTACTAGTTTTTCCATTCGTCTGTAAAGAATTCGTGTTAGTATTTTGCAGCTGTGGCTTATTAAACTGATTGTTCTGTAAATTTCACATCTGTCAACACCTGCTTTCTTTGGGATTCGAATTATTATATTCTTCTTGAAGTCTGAGGGTATTTCGTCTGTTTCATACATCTTGCTCACCAGATGGTAGAGTTTTGTCAAGACTGGCTCTCCCAAGGCCGTCAGTAGTTCCAATGGTATGTTGTCTACTCCGGGGGCCTTGTTTCGACTCAGGTCTTTCAGTACTCTGTCAAACTCTTCACGCAGTATCGTATCTCCAATTTCATCTTCATCTACATCCTCTTCCATTTCCATAATATTGTCCTCAAGTACATCGCTCTTGTATAGACCCTCTATATACTCCTTCCACCTTTCTGCCTTCCCTTCTTTGCTTAGAACTGGGTTTCCATCTGAGCTCTTGATGTTCATACAAGTGGTTCTCTTATCTCCAAAGGTCTCTTTAATTTTCCTGTAGGCAGTATCTATCTTACCCCTAGTGAGATAAGCCTCTACATCTTTACATTTGTCCTCTAGCCATCCCTGCTTAGCCATTTTGCACTTCCTGTCGATCTCATTTTTGAGACGTTTGTATTCCTTTTTGTCTGCTTCATTAACCGCATTTTATATTTTCTCCTTTCATCAAGTAAATTCAATATTTCTTCTGTTACCAGAGGATTTCTACTAGCCCTCGTCTTTTTACCTACTTGATCCTCTGCTGCCTTCACTACTTCATCCCTCAAAGCTACCCATTCTTCTTCTACTGTATTTCTTTCCCCCATTCCTGTCAATTGTTCCCTTATGCTCTCCCTGAAACTCTCTACAACCTCTGGTTCTTTCAGTTTATCCAGGTCCCATCTCCTTAAATTCCCACCTTTTTGCAGTTTCTTCAGTTTTAATCTACAGTTCACATCCAATAGATTGTGGTCAGAGTCCACATCTGCCCCTGGAAATGTCTTACAATTTAAAACCTAGTTCCTAAATCTCTGTCTTACCATTATATAATCTATCTGAAATCTGTCAGTATCTCCAGGCTTCTTCCATGTATACAGCCTTCTTTTATGATTCTTGAACCAAGTGTTAGCTATGATTAAGTTGTGCTCTGTGCAAAATTCTACCATGCGGCTTCCTCTTTCATTTCTTAGCCCCAATCCATATTCACCTACTACGTTTCCTTCTCTCCCTTTTCCTACTACCGAATTCCAGTCACTCATGACTATTAAATTTTCGTCACCCTTCACTATCTGAATAATTTCTTTTATTTCATCATACATTTCTTCAATTTCTTCGTCATCTGCAGAGCTAGTTGGCATATAAACTTGTACTACTGTAGTAGGCTTGGGTTTCGTATCTCTCTTGGCCACAATAATGCGTTCACTATGCTGTTTGTAGTAGCTTACCCGCATTCCTATTTTCCTATTCATTATTAAACCTACTCCTGCATTACCCCTATTCGATTTTGAATTTATAACCCTGTAGTCACCTGACCAGAAGTCTTGTTCCTCCTGCCACCGAACTTCACTAATTCCCACTATATCTAACTTTAACCTATCCATTTCCCTTTTTAAATTTTCTAACCTACCTGCCCGATTAAGGGATCTGACATTCCACGCTCCGATCCGTAGAACGCCAGTTTTCTTTCTCCTGATAACGACAGCCTCTTGTGTAGTCCCCGCCCGGAGATCCGAATGGGGGACTATTATTCAATCTGTATATTGAGCAAGCAGTAAAGGAAACAAAAGAAAAATTCGGAGTAGGTATTAAAATCCATGGAGAAGAAATAAAAACTTTGAGGTTCGCCGATGAAATTGTAATTCTATCAGAGACAGCAAAGGACTTGAAAGAGCAGTTGAATGGAATAGAAAGTGTCTTGAAAGGAGGATATAAGATGAACATCAACAAAAGCAAAACGAGGATAATGGAATGTAGACGAATTAAGTCGGGTGATGCTGCGAATATTAGATTAGGAAATGGGACGCTTAAAGTAGTAGAGGAGTTTTGCTATTTGGGGAGCAAAATAACTGATGATGGTCGAAGTAGAGAAGGTATAAAATGTAGACTGGCAATGGGAAGGAAAGCGTTTCTGAAGAAGATAAATTTGTTAACATCGAGTATAGGTTTAAGTGTCAGGAAGTCGTTTCTGAAAGTGTTTGTATGGAGTGGAGCCACGTATGGGAGTGAAACATGGACGATAAATAGTTTGGACAAGAAGAGAATAGAAGCTTTCGAAATGTGGTGCTACAGAAGAATGCTGAAGATTAGATGGATAGATCACATAACTAATGATGAACTATTGAATAGAATTGGGGAGAAGAGGAGTATGTGGCACAACTTGACAAAAAGAAGGGACCGGTTAGTAGGACATGTTCTGAGGCTTCAAGGGATTACAAATTTAGCATTGGAGGGCAGCGTGGAGGGTAAAAATCGTAGAGGGAGACCAAGAGATGAATGCACTAAGCAGATTCAGAAGGATGTGGGTTGTAGTAAGTATTGGGAGATGAAGAAGCTTTCACAGGATAGGGTAGCATGGAGAGCTGCATCAAACCAGTCTCAGGACTGAAGACCACAACAACAACAACAAGTCTCTCAGTACTGCTTCCTTGAATTTAAGCCACATTTGGTCTACACGTACATATTCATATTGGATAGAGTGTATACTGTCTCTTAGGAACGCTAACTACGGTGTTATTGACGACCACTTGCGTTGTAATTCTTTCCTACGGACTCCGTTACGCATTTAGAAAGTAGACACGGGTTCGCAACAGTATCCACGAATCATCAGATCGCTATTGAGACATTTTCACTGTTTCCTAATGCTAACGATGGCCAGAGTCGCTAAGCGTTGGTGCCACGAGTGTGTTGAATAAGTTATGTTGTGCTACCAGTAACCATATTTATTGTTTAATTTGTTACATTGATGCGCCTTTTGTGTATGTTTTGCTCATCATCATCATCAGGCGTATTCTGTTGCTTGCATATGAAGTTAAATATGTCAGCCATAGTCTTTACGAAGTCGCTTCTTGTGAGAAAATATGTTTTAGGGAAAAAAGGGATTACAGAGTGTGTGTATGCGGGGGAGGAGGAAGCTGGAGCGAGAACGTTACAACTAGTGTTGGTGTTGTGCTCACTGCTTATAATATTGTGATGGAATTCTGCAATATAATGTAGTCTTTCTAGCAGGAAATACGTGTAAATAAAGGTTGGAAGACATAGACCGTAGGCAAAATCTCTGACTTGCAAAGAATGTGAATTAGTGCTACATACTAACTGCTACCAATATATCGTCATGCGTCTAATGCAAACAGGTCCACGACCAAGACTATGCAGCTCAAAATCGTATATATCTCCGTCTACACACATATTCCCAAACAAATGTGACGTGTGTGGCAAAGTGTACATAGTGCGGTGCTACGTGTTGCGATTTCTTCCGGTCCCGATCGCAAGTGTAACGCGGGAAGAATGACTATTAAGGCATCTCTGCTTGCTGTAATTAGTCTAACTTTACGTTCACGGTCCCTGCGAGAACGATGTATAGAAGGATGGACAAAATTTCTGGTTTCTTCACTCAATTTTGTTACAGGATTTTCACGGGGTAGTCGACTTCTGTTTGTCGACATGGAAAAAGCGTTCGACAATGTAGAATGGTGCAAGATATGCGAAATTCTGAAAAAAATAGGGGTTAGCTATGGCGAGAGACGTGTAATATAGAAAATGTACAAGAGCCAAGAAGGAATAATAAGAGTGGACGACCAAGAATGAAGTGCTCGTATTAAAAAGACTGTAAGACAGGGACGTAGTCCTTCGCCCCTACTGTTCAGTCTGTACATCGAAGAAGCAAAGATGGAAATAAATGAAAGGTTCAGGAGTGGGATTAAAATTCAAGGTGAAAGGATATCAATTATACGATTCGCTGATGAATCACATGATCTGCTGAATGGAACGAACAGCCTAACGAGTACAGCTTGAAAGACAAATATCGAAGAAAGACGAAAGTAATGAGAAGTAGCAGAATTGAGAACAGCGAGAAACTTAACATCAGGACTGATGGTAACGAAGTAGATGAACTTGTAACGTCCCCTTAGAAAAATTATAAATGACTGTGCTGATAAACCTCTTACGTTATTTGATTTTCAAACAGCTGAGCAAAATTGAACGTACTCAGACATTTCTCTCTTTACTTACTCTGATAATCACTAAACTGACACAATTTTTTTTTTTTTTTTTTTTTTTTTTTTTTTTTTTTTTTTGGCGCAACGCAATCTGACTTTCAATAATCCCTACAAAAGAATGGCCCTGACTAACAATGGCCTATACCTTTCACGAATCACTTACCTCACAAAAATCTTCGTTACTCGAACTACTGCAATACAGCGAGCGCCAATACTACCAGCTAAATGAAAGATTCTAACGACTGAAGGCACTAACTACTGATAGGCATAGTCAGCAAATGAAAGATTTTGATAGAGAACAAACAATGTATTTACCTTAATAGTGTTCAAAAGTCATAATATATATATCAGTTCATGACATCCAGTCTTACAAATTTCCTTTTTCTGACGGACACACGTCCAGATCGTCCGCTCTCAAAACTCTGCCATCTCTCTCCCCACATCCAGCACTGCTGGCGGCTCACCTCCAACTGCGCAACGCTACGCGATGTTCACATCGAATTGCCCAACACAACACAAGCGAATATTCCAACAATGAGTCCAATCATCCACAGACTGCACACAGCTCAGTCAGTGATCTTCATACAGAGCGCTTCGTGGCGTTACCAACATAAAAACCTAAACAGCCTACTTACAAACTTAAGGAATTCTACTATCTAGGCAGCAAAATAACCAATGATGGACAGAGCAGTGATGACATCAACAGCAGACTAGCGCTGGCAAAAAGGGCATTCCTGGCCAAAAAAAGTCTAGTAGTGCAAAACATAGCCTTGATTTGAGGAAGAAATTTCTGAGAATGTACGTTTGGAGCACAGCGTTGTATGGGCTGTGGGAAATCCGGAGCAGAAGAGAATCGAAGCTTTTGAGATGCCTTGATACAGACGAATGTTGAAAATTAAATGGATTGATAAGGTAAGGAACGTGCAGGTTCTGCGCAGAATCGTAGAGGAAAGGAATACGTGGAAAACACTGACAAGGAGAAGGGACAGGATGATAGGACATCTGTTAAGACATGATGGAATGACCTCCATGGTACTGGAGGGAGTTGTGGAGGCAAAAATTGTAGAGGACGGCAGAGATTGGAATACATCCAGTAAATAACTGAGGACTTGAGGTTGCAAGTGCTACTCTGGGATGAAGTTGGCACAGAGGAGGTATTCGTCGCCGCCCGCTTCAAGCCAGTCGGAAGACTGATGACTCGAAAAAAAAAAGAAAAAAAAAGTCGTCTTCTGCCTTCAAGCACAGCCCCGGAGATTGTCCACGACATTTTTACACATCCCAATCATCAGCTTCAAGTTTTTCTATAATTAGCTGAGTGATGTATTCTCCAGTCTTGCTGTCAACTTCTATAAAATCAATAAAGTTTTCTTTTAGTTCATATTCAGTTTCTGTTCTTATGTAACGAATCACGCAGCTCACTTGTACTGTATGAGATAAATCTGGAGTGTCGTCAGACATGATGGTGATGTTCTCACTGATAATCGTCCGCGTATTTCCAAATTTGTTTGCTATTTCGTTGATGGTTTCATACTGTAATGTCTTAGACAAATAGGATAATTGTCCTTTGTTTTACTTGATTGTAGGACTGTCTTTGTCGAGCATTATTATCGAATGAAAAAAATTTCCTTGACTAAGTCGAGGAAAATTTCCGGTGAGATCCCTCAGCGTTTCTTTAAAACCTCGAAAAGATAGTTTGTGGCAAGGTACATGATAATGTAATTTACTATATGTAGAATATGTCTCCATTTTTCTTTTTCCGAGTGAATTAATCGCTCGATCTCGAGATCGATGCCTTGACATGATTTCATTTACTGCAAACGGGCTTTCCACTATCAACTGAAGAACAAAAGTGACGAATGCAGGTTGCAGGAATACATTAGGCGTCGAATACGCCATACTGTATGTTAATGGTTGCTCATTATGCTTTCATTATGCATAATGTCTGCCATATTTTGTACCTTGGATATGTGCTCGCATCATCTAATACGACAACTGCTCTATAAGACAAGAAATACGTGTTTACGACGATGACATGTCACAGACAGGTCAGACATTTTTTAATATTCCAACATGCACTTGAGTATGGCCACAAAGCCGAAATCATGATTGTATGAAATAAAAGAACGATTAACAGTCAAATGGCGGAAATTTCTTTCAAAAGAACTATGTAGGAGTGCTGCTCTATACCTGCCACAGCAAACTGCGTTTTCTGTTTTACAATAAACAAGCCAGGATATTTTAATATTTTTCTTATTTGCCAATGTTCCAAACCACATGTGACGTGTCAAACTGCCGACCTTTGCGTTATTTGGATGTTTATCATTTAGTAACCCAGCTTGTCTGCTGAAGAATAACCTTCGTTGATCGGTATTTCTTCTGGTCCATCCATGTATTGGATGATTCATTGGATATGTTGTTGTTGTTGTTGTTGTTGTTGTTGTCTTCAGTCGTGAGACTGGTTTGATGCAGCTCTCCATGCTACTCTATCCTGTGCAAGCTGCTTCATCTCCCAGTACCTACTGCAACCTACATCCTGAATTTGCTTAGTGTATCAATCTCTTGGTCTCCCTCTACGATATTTATCCTCCACGCTGCCCTCCAATACTAAATTGGTGATCCCTTGATGCCTCAGAATGTGCTCTATCAACTGATCCCCTTTTCTAGACAAGTAGTGCCACAAATTTCTCTTCTCCCCAATTCTATTCAACATCTCTTCATTAGTTATGTAATCTACCCATCTAATCTTCAGCATTCTTCCGTAGCACCATATTCCGAAAGCTTCTATTCTCTTCTCGTCCAAACTATTTATCGTCCATGTTTCACTTCCATACATGGCTACACTCTACATAAATACTTTCAGAAACGACTTCCTGACACTTAAATCTATACTCGATGTTAACAAATTTCTCTTCTTCAGAAACGCTTTCCTTCCCATTGCCAGTCTACATTTTATATCCTCTCTACTTCGACCATCATCAGTTATTTTGCTCCCCAAATAGCAAAACTCCTTTACTATTTTAAGTGTCTCATTACCAAATCTAATTCCGTCAGCATCACGCGACTTAATTCGACTACATTCCATTATCCTCGTTGTGCTTCTGTTGATTTTCATCTTATATCCTCCTTTCAAGATACTGTCCATTCCGTTCAACTGCTCTTCCCAGTCCTTTGCTGTCTCTGACAGAATTACAATGTCATCGGCGAACATTAAAGTTTTTATTTCTTCTCCATGGATTTTAATACCTACTCCGAATTTTTCTTTTGTTTCCTTTATTGCTTGCTCAATATACGGATTGAATAACATCGGGGAGAGGCTACAACCCTGTCTCACCCCCTTCCCAACCACTGCTTCCCTTTCATGTCCCTCGACTCTTATAACTACCATCTGGTTTCTGTAAAAATTGTAAATAGCCTTTCGCTCCCTGTATTTTATCCCTGCCACCTTCAGAATTTGAAAGAGAATATTCCAGTCAACATTGTCAAAAGCTTTCTTTAAGTCTACAAATGTTAGAAACGTAGGTTTACCTTTTCTTAATCTAGCTTCTAAGATAAGTCGCAGGGCCAGTATTGCCTCACGTGTTCCATTATTTCTACGGAATCCAAACTGATCTTCCCCGAGGTCGGCTTCTACCAGTTTTTCCATTCGTCTGTAAAGAATTCGCGTTAGTATTTTGCAGCTGTGACTTATTAAACTGGTAGTTCGGTAATTTTCACATCTGTCAACACCTGCTTTCTTTGGAATTGAAATTATTATATTCTTCTTGAAGTCTGAGGGTATTTCGAATGTCTCATACATTTTTCTCACCAGATGGTAAGATGGTAGGATTTTGTCAAGACTGGCTCTCCCAAGGGTGTCAGTAGTTCTAATGGAATGTTGTCTACTCCCGGGGCCTTGTTTCGACTTAGGTCTTTGAGTGCTCTGTCAAACTCTTCACGCAGTATCATATCGCCCATTTCATCTTCATCTACATCCTTTTCCATTTCCATAATATTGCCCTCAAGTACCTTGCCCTTGTATAGACTCTCTATATACTCCTTCCACCTTTCTGCTTTCCCTACTTTGCTTAGAACTGGGTTTCCGTCTGAGCTCTTGATATTCATACAAGTGGTTCTCTTTTCTCCGAAGGTCTCTTTAATTTTCCTGTAGGCAGTATCTATCTTACCATAGTGAGATAAGCCTCTACATCCTTACATTTGTCCTCTAGCCAACTCTGTACAAAATCTGGTTTAGTCAGTTTATCCAGGTCCCATCTCTTTAAATTCCCGCCTTTAGATCTATAGTATTGTTTTTTTCTTTTCTACTCAACTGCTGCAAGTCACTAGATGCTAGATTGTTGTCATCTTTCTTCTGAGATAATACCGACGATGAGGACTGTTTACCATCATCTGAGCCTTGAAGTGTTGACTGTTCAGTCGAGTTATCTTGAACGGCCAAATTAGAAGAATTATTTGAAATACCTGGAACCGTAATAAACGGAGGTATCAGTAGAGCTTAATGACACGGCTGCTTTGTGAAGCCTTCTTCTCGTCTTAGAAGCCTGTTTATTTACTTCTTCAATTTTATCTTTAGGCCTTTTTCTGTTTTGAGCCCCAGGAAGCTTTTTGCTTTTGAAACTTCCTGGCAGATTAAAACTGTGTGCCGGGCCAAGACTCGAACCCGGGACCTTTGCCTTTCGCGGGTAATTGCTCTGCCGACTTTTTTTAAAACGTCTATTTATTTTGTTCGGCATTGTTCGTTGCGTTTGATCTGGGCGGACGTCACAGTACTTCCGTTCAAGTTGATCGTTGGTTCCTTTACTCAGTTTTTCTATTACAGAGGCCAGCCAGGGTCTCTGACCGAACACGCTGAGCTGCCGCGCCGTGCTGGAACCGACTGACCTACGCAAGCACGAATCGCCACCCGTCCCCATAGCTTTAATTCCGCCAGTACCTCGTGT
Source organism: Schistocerca nitens (assembly GCF_023898315.1). Lineage (NCBI taxonomy): Eukaryota > Metazoa > Arthropoda > Insecta > Orthoptera > Acrididae > Schistocerca > Schistocerca nitens. The sequence goes on along the minus strand of NC_064619.1, from coordinate 45,632,664 downwards.
CCTACCTTCCAAACTTCACAGGAGCTCCCCTGCGAAACTTGCAGATCTAACACACGTGGAAGGCAGGATATGGCTTAGCCACAGCCTGGGGTATGTTTGCGAATGGTATTTTCTTTCACACTGCAGCGGAGTGTACGCTGATGTGAAACTTTGTGCCGGACCGAGATTCGAACTAGTGATCTTTGCCTTTCAGGGGCAAGTGCTCTACCGACTTTTTTTGTTTCTTTATTGTTCGTTCTGTTTGTTCGGGGCGGACGTCCCATGACGCTTGTTCAAGTTCATCATTGATCCATTAACTCAGTTTTCTATTACAGAGGGCAGCTAACCCTCTGACTGAACACGCTGAGGTACCCTGCCGGCAGCGACTGGGCTTCCCAACCAAACACAAATATAGCGTAGCATATCGTCTAGAAGAAAAAGTGTAGGCACTTTACATGTTTCCGCGGGCCTGCCGCTAGGCGGCTCTACCATCGCTTAGCGCTGGGAGACAAAGATTTCAATATACGTACTGTAGCGGCACCACAGTTTAAGATAGGGAAGTTAGATATGGTGCTAACCCCAGGAAGACTACTATGAAGATGTATACCCAGTACGTCCGATGCTGGTACCCTTGCCTCGTCAAGGAGGAAGCGTTCTACTTCCAGCGCATTTGGTCGTGTGTATTCATTAATAAAGGCGAATCGAAGTGTTGCTTTCATAAGCCATGTTCCTGCTCGCTATCAAGCGGGCCGCCGCTAGGCGGCTCTACCGTCGCTTAGCGCTGGGAGACAAGGATTTCAATATACACTCCTGGAAATTGAAATAAGAACACCATGAATTCGTTGTCCCAGGAAGGGGAAACTTTATTGACACATTCCTGGGGTCAGATACATAACATGATCACACTGACAGAACCACAGGCACATAGACACAGGCAACAGAGCATGCACAATGTCGGCACTAGTACAGTGTATATCCACCTTTCGCAGCAATGCAGGCTGCTATTCTCCCATGGAGACGATCGTAGAGATGCTGGATGTAGTCCTGTGGAACGGCTTGCCATGCCATTTCCGCCTGGCGCCTCAGCTGGACCAGCGTTCGTGCTGGACGTGCAGACCGCGTGAGACGACGCTTCATCCAGTCCCAAACATGCTCAATGGGGGACAGATCCGGAGATCTTGCTGGCCAGGGTAGTTGACTTACACCTTCTAGAGCACGTTGGGTGGCACGGGATACATGCGGACGTGCATTGTCCTGTTGGAACAGCAAGTTCCCTTGCCGGTCTAGGAATGGTAGAACGATGGGTTCGATGACGGTTTGGATGTACCGTGCACTATTCAGTGTCCCCTCGACGATCACCAGTGGTGTACGGCCAGTGTAGGAGATCGCTCCCCACACCATGATGCCGGGTGTTGGCCCTGTGTGCCTCGGTTGTATGCAGTCCTGATTGTGGCGCTCACCTGCACGGCGCCAAACACGCATACGATCATCATTGGCACCAAGGCAGAAGCGACTCTCATCGCTGAAGACGACACGTCTCCATTCGTCCCTCCATTCACGCCTGTCGCGACACCACTGGAGGCGGGCTGCACGATGTTGGGGCGTGAGCGGAAGGTGGCCTAACGGTGTGCGGGACCGTAGCCCAGCTTCATGGAGACGGTTGCGAATGGTCCTCGCCGATACCCCAGGAGCAACAGTGTCCCTAATTTGCTGGGAAGTGGCGGTGCGGTCCCCTACGGCACTGCGTAGGATCCTACGGTCTTGGCGTGCATCCGTGCGTCGCTGCGTTCCGGTCCCAGGTCGACGGGCACGTGCACCTTCCGCCGACCACTGGCGACAACATCGATGTACTGTGGAGACCTCACGCCCCACGTGTTGAGCAATTCGGCGGTACGTCCACCCGGCCTCCCGCATGCCCACTATACGCCGTCGCTCAAAGTCCGTCAACTGCACATACGGTTCACGTCCACGCTGTCGCGGCATGCTACCAGTGTTAAAGACTGCGATGGAGCTCCGTATGCCACGGCAAACTGGCTGACACTGACGGCGGCGGTGCACAAATGCTGCGGAGCTAGCGCCATTCGACGGCCAACACCGCGGTTCCTGGTGTGTCCGCTGTGCCGTGCGTGTGATCATTGCTTGTACAGCCCTCTCGCAGTGTCCGGAGCAAGCATGGTGGGTCTGACACACCGTTGTCAATGTGTTCTTTTTTCCATTTCCAGGAGTGTATGTACTGTAGCGGCACCACAGTTTAAGATAGGGAAGTTAGATATGGTGCTAACCCCAGGAAGACTACTATGAAGATGTATACCCAGTACGTCCGATGCTGGTAGCCTTGCCTCATCAAGGAGGAAGCGTTCTACTTCCAGCGCATTTGGTCGTGTGCATTCATTAATAAAGGCGAATCGAAGTGTTGCTTTCATAAGCCATGTTCCTGCTCGCTATCAAGCGGAGTCGAAGTCCACAAAGTAAACGAGGGAGGCTGTGCGCGTCGCAGGCGGAAACACGGCGCGAGTCCGCGCCGCTCGGCTTCTCAAGCCACACTGCTCGACCGCCGACCTCGCCCTACTGGACACATCAAGTGACAAATCCTAAACACACAACACGGAAACACATAAACGTTAAGTAGATCATTATTAACTTTGGGCCTCATATTATATTAACAAAAAAATGTTTCTTTTTAGACATTATTTCGATATATGGCACTGAAAGTACGATTTTCCATCGCAAACTTTGACATCAATTTTCCCAAAAAACTAGGGAGTATCTAGCAAGTGGGCGAAACATCTGTCACTTTGCTTTGAATGTGGGTCGCACTTGCAATATTTGTTCAGAATCGGTGAACCACGATTCACACCTTGTGAGGAGGTACCCAAACTGCGCCTTAGAAAATACGAAGTGCTAACAGTTCAAATACACTGAAGCGCCAAATAAACTGGTGTAGGCGCGCACATGCAAATACGAAGATATGTAGACAGCCAGAATACGCCACTGCGGCCGGCAACGTATATACAGGGTGTTCCATTGATAGTGACCGGGCCAAATATCTCACGAAATAAGCATCAAACGAAAAAACTACAAAGAACAAAAACTTGTCTAGCTTGAAGGGGGAAACCAGATGGTGCTATGGTTGGCCCGCTAGATGGCGCTGCCATAGGTCAAACGGATATCAACAGCTTTTTTTAAAATAGGAGCCCCAATTTTTTATAACATATTCGTGTAGTACGTAAAGAAATATGAATGTTTTAGTTGGACCACTTTTTTCGTTTTGTGATAGATGGCGCTGTAATAGTCACAAACGTATAAGTATATTCGTATCACGTATAAAGTATCACGTAACATTCCGCCGGTGCGGACTGTATTTGCTTCGTGATACGCTGTGTTAAAATGGACCGTTTACCAATTGCAGAAAAGGTCGATATCGTGTTGGTGTATGGCTATTGTGATCAAAATGCCCAACGGGTGTGTGCTATGTATGCTGCTCGGTATCCTGGACGACATCATCCAAGTGTCCGGACCGTTCGGCGGATAGTTACGTTATTTAAGGAAACAAGAAGTGTTCAGCCACATCTGAAACGTCAACCACGAACTGCAACGAATGATGACCAAGTAGGTGTTTTAGCTGCTGTCGCGGCTAATCCGCACATCAGTAGCAAACAAATTGCGCGAGAATCGGGAATCTCAAAAACTTCGGTGTTGAGAATGCTACAGTAACATCGATTGCACCCGTACCATATTTCTACGCACTAGGAAGTGCATGGCGACGACTTTGAACATCGTGTACAGTTCTGCCACTGGGTACAAGAGAAATTACGGAACAATGACAGATATTTTGCACGTGTTCTGTTTAGCGACGAAGCGTCATTCACCAACAGCGGTAACGCAAACCGGCATAATATGCACTATTGGGCAACGGAAAATCCACGATTGCTGCGACAAGTGGAACATCAGCGACCTTGGCGGGTGAATGTATGGTGCGGCATTATGGGAGGATGGATAATAGGCCCATATTTTATAGATAGCAATCTAAATGGTGCAATGTATGATGATTTCCTACGTAATGTTCTACCGATGTTACCACAAGATGTTTCACTGCATGACAGAATGGCGATGTACATCCAACATGATGGATGTCCAGCACATAGCTCGCGTGCGGTTGAAGCGGTATTGAATAGTATATTTCATGAAAGGTGGATTCGTCGTCGACGCACGTTCAGCGGATCTGACGTCCCCGGATTTCTTTCTGTGGGGAAAGTTGAAGGATATTTGCCATCGTGATCCACCGACAACGCCTGACAACATGCGTCAGCGCATTGTCAATGCATGTGCGAACATTACGGAAGAAGAACTACTCGCTGTTGAGAGGAATGTCATTACACGTATTGCCAAATTCAATGAGGTTGACGGACATAATTTTGAGCATTTATTGCATTAACGCGGTATTTACAGGTAATCAGGCTGTAACAGCATGCGTTCTCAAAAATGATAAGTTCATAAAGGTACATGTATCACACTGGAACAACCGAAATAAAATGTTCAAACGTACCTAAGTTCTGTATTTTAATTTAAAAATCCTACCTGTTACCAACTGTTCGTCTAAAATTGTGAACCATATGTTTGTGACTATTACAGCGCCATCTATCACAAAGCGAAAAAATGTCTGGCGCAGTTGTTAGATCGGTTACGGCAGCTACAATGGTTATCAAGATTTAAGTGCGTTTGAACGTGGTGTTATAGTCGGCGCACGAGCGATGGGACACAGCATATCCGAAGTAGCGATGAAGTGAGGATTTCCCGTACGATTATTTCACGAGTGTACCGTGAATATCAGAAATCCGGTAAAACATCAAATCTCCGATATCGCTGCGGCCGGGAAAGGATCCTGCAAGAACGGGACCAACGACGACTGAAGATAATCGTTCAACGTGATAGAAGTGCAACCCTTCCGCAAATTGCCGCAGATTTAAATCCTGATTCATCAAAAAGTGTCAGCGTGCGAACCATTCAACGGAACATCATCGATATGGACTTTCGGAGCCGAAGGCCTACTCGTGTACCCTTGATGACTGCATAACACAAAGCTTTACGCCTCGCCTGGGCCCGTCAACACCAATACTGGACTTTTGATGACTGGAGACATTTTGCCTAGTCGGCCGAGTCTCGTTTCAAATTGTATCGAGTGGATGGGCGTGTACGGGTATGGAGACAACCTCATGAATCTATGGTCCCTGCATGTCAGCAGGGGCTGTTCAAGCTGGTGGAGGCTCTGTAATGGTGTGGGGCGTGTGCAGTTGGAGTGATATGGGACCCCTGGCAAGTCTGGATACGACTCTGACAGGTGACAGGTACATAAACATCCTGTCTAATCACCTGCATCTATTCGTGTCCATTGTGCATTCTGACGGACTTGGGCAATACCAGCAGGACAATGCGATTCCCCAAACGTTCAGAATTGCTACAGAGTAGCTCCAGGAACACTCTTCTGAGTTTAAACACTTCCGTTCGCCACCAAAATCCCCAGACATGAACATTATTGAGCGTATCTGGGATGCCTTGCAACGTACTGTCCAGAAGAGATCTCCGTCCCTCGCAGTCTTACGGATTTACGGATAGCCCTGCAGGATTCATGGTGTCAGTTCCATTCAGACATTAGTCGAGTCCATGCCACGTCGTGTTGCGGAACTTCAGCGTGCCCGCGGCCTGCTTAGCCGGGTGGTAACGTGCTCGCCTCCCAAGCAAGCGGGCCCGGGTGCGATTCCCGGCCGGGTTGGAGATTTTCTCCGCTCGGGGACTGGGTGTTGTGTTGTCCTCATCACCATTTCATCCTCCTCACCGGCGCGCAGTTCGCCCCATGTGGCGTCGAATCAAACAAGACTTGCACTTGGCGGCCGAACTTCCCCGAATAGAGGCCTCTGGCCAACGATGCTATATGCTTATTTTATACAGGGGACCTACACGATATTAAGCAAGTTGTAGGGAAGCAGCCTACTCACGCCATAGTAAATTCACATCAGTCTTTCCATTGTGTGCCAGCCAGTCCGCTGTAACTAGCTCTGACGTCATAAATGTTGCGCAATACTTTTAAAATTAAATAAATAACCTGAAACGGTTCTAGCATGTCAGGAGTAATACTAAATAAATATGTGTTGAATATCAGTTCGATAACTTTAACCATTTTCAAAATTTGGACGTTTTTCTGTAAAAATCATTGGCGCAACAGAAAAGAGCTAGAGAATTAAAAATTTATATTTAGATTCCTTTTCCATAATAATTTAATAGAAACAGTACTTTGGATCTCACAAATTAAGATTTTAGTTGAAATTCATGATTTTCTGGTTTTTGTATTAAAAATTAAGGAAGCAAGATAGATTAAGTAGGCTAATAAATAAGGCTAGGATGTTTATATTTAAGTATAATGGATATCCGCTATAATCATAAAGATGTGAGAAGTTTCATTTGAATAACTATAAAACTATAGCGATAGCGTATCTCCAAAGGGCAAGTTCAGAGCTCGTCTACTGCGTGCAGTGTAATTAAATTAATTCTCTCGCGCAAAATATTTAACTTAGCCACGTCAAACTTTTATTATGATTACTTACCTGTGTGTTGAATGCACATTTAAATTGAGAGCTTCATCGGCCATCAGCAAAAGAAGCTATGATTTATTCAATAACTTAATGTGGTGCATTACTAGCCCAGCGGCTAGTCGGGAAAGCCGATTTGATCAGGCGTTCCCTTAGCCGTCCGCACCGCGGCTTTATATATAAGAACGCTGCGCGAGGAAGCAACGCCCCAGTTCTCTCCAGACGCTGAATAGCACGCCATCTGTGTCGGGAGTCGCGTCGCGTCGCGTCGGTACCATTGCTACAAACTAGAGATGGGCAAACTGAAACACGTAACTGTTTCGAAACAAATGAAAAGTACAATGTAATGTTTCGATACGCAGTTTCGAAACAGTGAAACAGTTCGTATTTTGTAATCTAAGAAACCTAAATATTTTATCATCTTGAATGTCTACTGTATAAGATGTCCATATAAGCACAAATGAGGTGCGAGAGCGATAATCATATCGCAGAAAGAGTGAAACTATCATTTAGGCGTCTTGGCAGTTTCGTATTTCCTGCAGCAAATGCGCTGCGTTCGTGTCCTGTGACTTTCATACTTTTCAATTGGCTGAGGACAGGCATAGCTGAAGACAGAAGAGCCACCACGAACGGAACTGGAGATGGGAGCAAACTGCAGAAACAACGCATATGCTACTGGGATTCCCACATTCCGTTAGTATGGGTAATATACCCATCCTGCTAATTTCCATGCACACAAGGGAATCATTGTGGATAATAGGCACAGTGACTGTAGACTCACAAATAACGACAAATAATTCGAATAAATAACAAAATATAACAAAAAAATTGGTCTTTCAAGGTGTTTCGAACCGTTCCTATAAATTCATCATGCTTCCCAACCCTTCCCGTTCACCATTACACTATCAGTGATATGTCAAACAGATTGCTTGCAATTATACCTACATCAAATTTATGTGTATGTCTAATAACGCCTTTTTTTATTCAAAATGTTGTAGGCTTACTTGCGTTTCTTAATATGATTACTGTACATGAACAGAGAAGCGTATGTTATAAAAAAAAGTATAATTTAACTTAATGATTTTCACATATTCATTATTTTGAATGTGAATAGTATGCGTTGTTTTATTGTTGGTTAGTGTTTATAAAGTAGATGTCACGCCATTTCGAAATAGGACAGTCAGCTAGAAACGAAGCTTTATTTTCGGATATCTTAAGCTTCATGCTATTGCTTGTCAAAAAGATTTCGACACTCTTGAAAGTGTTTCATGAAGTGGTATGTTGTGTTTCAGTATCTATGCCGAGCCCGAATCTCGTCCGACACAGAGCGGAATGAAACATCACTGTTTCGGTACAATCAGTCCGTTCCAAGCACAGGTGGACTGAAACAGCCTTATTTTGAAACAACGATACAGTATCTGTGTTTGGCTCGAGATCGAATCTGGTCCGAGACAGGGGCGGAATGAAACACCACTGTTTCGAAACAGTGAACCACAGCCGTTCCGAAACACTGAAACAGTTCCACGTATCGATACACTGTATCGAAACATAGAAACAGTGGCCAAGTCTACTACAAACAGCCTCGGATGCCGTATTAAGTTACTCGGGATACGCGTAACCATGAAATCATTTTTGAGTGAAGTGTTAATTCTGGGTTGACTTTAACTATCTATCTTTAGTTTGCGTATGTCGTATTTTCACGTGCTGCCGCGGGACAAACATTCTACCATTATTTAGCGTGGCGTTTGATAAACCTTATCATCAAATTATGGCGAGCATTCATTTTAACATTTAATTTGGACATTTATAGTTGCATCAGCGCATTAGACTCTGAACTGCTCTGTTAGTTAGGTTGTGTGGATTCTTTTGTTTTCATCTGTGACTTTCAGAATACAGAACGTTTTTTCACGACCGTTTTTGATTATAAATCCCAGACAATCTCCTAATTCCTCAGACCTATAAGCTGTAACTATAAGTGTATTCTCAGATGAAGTGGGCACTAGGAATTCTAATTACAGGCTTCACGTTTTGCTAATCACTTTCTGGTTGCCAATATTGTAGTTAGAGAGCCAGTGTTGAGAACGGCGCAAGACAGCATAAATAACATTCTAAATAACAGGAACTGGTTTTACATTCTACAAACCAAACATTTATATAAACAACGTAAAATTGACAAAATTCCACCTGCCGCCCCACAAAGTGAACCAGTTTCTTTGGCTCTTCAGTATACGATAACACTCAGAACAAATTTTGCACGATCCACAGACAGCCGGCACACGGATTCCGTCCATTTTTTTTTATTCTCGAGTCAGAAACATACAAATTTACAGTAGCCATACACATCAATAAATAAATTATATATATATATATATATATATATATATATAAATTGTATTTATATTATATGTGCCCAGTACTTTGCAACCCCCAAGGAGCTTGGAGTGGCTTTCAGGAGATCAATTTTTGTGCAGGATGTAGGGCACAAAAGGCACTGGAGCATGTGGCTTGTGGTTTGTTCTTGTCCACAATCACAGGACGTATCTTCTGTTATGAAGCCCCATCTCTTCAGGTTGTCTCTGGATCGTCCAACTCCTGATCGTAACCTGTTTAAAGATTTCCACACCAGCCAGCTCTCGTTGTGTCCAGGTGGTAGTTCTTCAGCTTCTGGCGTCTGCAGGTGAGGCGTCGACTTCTTCCATAACTCCAGCCTTGCCTTCTCTGGTGAAATGGTGAGCTTCTCGGATGTTCTCAGGAAGCTCTTTCGCGATCTCAGCCATTGCTGTGGTGGATTATGTCCGTGCAGTGGATGGGCACTGTCCTGTTCCACTTTCTGTCCATTAAGTTAACAGACGACGGTGGTGACAAGAAGGGTATCCAAGCACAAAATCAAAGAAAATAAATTTGCAGAATCATGAAAACAGCGGACCTCTCATTATGGGATAAAGGATAAGAAGTCTATTCACTACTAGGTAAATATTTATATCTTTTTCATTTCATTCATCATAGTCGATGTTTTTCCAACGCCTGCAGCTGTGGCAATAGAAGACCTTAGGCTATACCATTCCCTCCAGAAATCACTACCAGCGGTAGATCGAGGATCTGGAAGTTTTTGTATACCACAAAAATTCAGGAGAAAAAGTTCTCACTGACGATTTACTCGTTGTTTATAATTAAAGTGCTGCTTCAAATGGCTCTGAGCATTATGGGACTTAACATCTGTGGTCATCAGTCCCCTAGAACTTAGAACTACTTAAACCTAACTAACCTAAGGACATCACACACATCCATGCCCGAGGCAGGATTCGAACCTGCGACCGTAGCAGTCGCGCGGTTGCGGACTGGGCGCCTAGAACCGCTAGACCACCGCGGCCGGAAAAGTGCTGCTACTCAGGGGGGGTAGATGTGTTGAAGCGTTAATGCATAACCTATTTACACTGTGAAAAAGTTCTAATTTTGGCCACCAGGTACAAATCTGGAGCTGTACAACATCTAATTTTGACCACCAGATACAAATCTGGAGCTGTGCAACATCCTGTCGACGTCTTCGGTGTTCGTATTGCACACTCTGTGTAAATATCAGTTAATAAATGGTTCAAATGGCTCTGAGCACTATGGGACTCAACTGCTGAGGTCATTAGTCCCCTAGAACTTAGAACTAGTTAAACCTAACTAACCTAAGGACATCACAAACATCCATGCCCGAGGCAGGATTCGAACCTGCGACCGTAGCGGTCTTGCGGTTCCAGACTGCAGCGCCTTTAACCGCACGGCCACTTCGGCGGGCTCAGTTAATAATAAAGTAACATTATTTCTCTCTCATCTGTTTCACCTTTTCTGCTAATGTCCTGCTACTAATCCATTACATACGGAAACATTTCTATGCGTTTTGAAACGTCCCCTTAGAAAAATTATAAATTACTGTGCTTAAACTGATACACAACATTTTTAGCGCAACGCAATCTGACTTTCAAAAATCCCTACAAAAGAATGGCCCTGACTAACAATAACCTATACCTTTCATGAATCACTTACCTCACAAAAATCTTCGTTACTCGAACTACTGCAATACAGCGTGCGCCAATACTGCCAACTGAATAAAAGATTCTAACTACTGAAGGCACCAACTACTGATAGGCATAGTTAGCAAATGAAAGATTTTGATGGAGAACAAACAATGTATTTACCTTAATAGTGTTCAAAAGTCATTTATATATATATATATATATATATATATATATATATATATATATATATATATATAATGACTTTTGAACACTATTAAGGTAAATACATTGTACGGTAATTACAGCCGATTCTGGACCTCTGTGAGTAGGTGCACTTTACTTACAACCACCGAGGATACAGTGTACCGTTTAAATTCTTTAAAAATTCCTCTTGTGTATAATAACGACAATAAATCCAAAAAATGTTGTTCCCTTTATTCATTTCTCTCTGTATTTGCAGACAATACAGAAACAGAATTCCAAGCAGAATAGTTAATGCAAATAGCCATTGTTGTTATTAATAGCAGTTGTGATAATTTAACGCAAATAATTTATTTATCCATTTTATGTATTGTTTAGTAAGGCTCGATTAGCGCCGTAAGACGCTATTTTACAGCGGACCGGAAAAAACACACACCAAAAAATTTTAGAAAAACTTTCTCTATTTTTATGCCATACTGCTCGTTGAATCATGTACATCTAAGTAATTAACTGAGAACAATGTAATTACAAACACAAATAATAACAGCATATAATAAGAACAACAAGAATATTATCCGCTGAATCGGAACCCATCTGACTGTTTGGGAAACAATTCTTTCGCAATACGAGTGTTCACCTACAGACACGTTATCTGTAAATGTTCCGCTGCCTTGTACTGGTCTGCCCAGGAAATGAACACTAGAAATCAGGTCATTGGCGGTAATTATCATTTCCAAGTTGAAACCTTCCCGTCTCTTCTATATCTCTTTCGTTACGCAACCTTCCCTTCTACAATAACCTATGAAACCTTCCCTTAGGATATCTATCTCTTGCTTGTCCGCCCCCCGTAGCTGAGTGGTCAGCGCGACAGACTGTAAATCGTAAGGGCCCGGGTTCGATTCCCGGCTGGGTCGGAGATTTTCTCCACTCAGGGACTGGGTATTGTGTTGTCCTAATCATCATCGACGCGCAAGTCGCCAAAGTGGCGTCAAATCGAAAGACTTGCATCAGGCGAGCGGTCTAACCGACGGGAGGCCCTTGTCACACGCCATTATTATTATTATCTCTTGCTTAATAAAAACAAATGAAAGCTCCCCTTTGAAATTAATTCCATTTCTCAATAATAATAAGTGCAATCTTCGCATACAAATTTAAATGCTGCTTATTAAAAGTGATTTGCTGATTATTTCGACGAAACATAGAATGTGTCGCCATCGTGGCCCTCAGTCGTTATTTGCAAGAACCCAAAACTGTTCCTTACCTTTTTTACTGTTACTGGATCGCCATCTGACTGCTACATCGAACTGCGACATGAATATACTTACTCTGTTTTACTATACTCTATTAGCTGCTAATGGGCTGTCATAATAAGTTGGTTGGTTGGTTGGTTGGTTGGTTGGTGGGATTAAAAGGACCAGCATAATAAGTGGCTGTATTTATTACCAAAGCTGACGTTATTCTTTAACAGCAAAGCTGACGTTATTCTTAAATTAATTTGACTTAAGTTACGTAATTCATAGTTAAACTTTTCTTGACAACAATAAAATTTTGCAAAGTTTTACGTTGATGGTTTTTGGGATGGATTATAATCAGTAATGCAATATTGCTGACAAAAATTAATTATATTCTGAAAACGATTCTTCAAATATTTACTGTTGGTAATGAAATGATTTTACAAACGTTCAAATGGAACTTACTTTTTACAATAATCTTACAACTAACATTGCGCAAACATACCTTCAGTAGTCTTGAGTTTCTCAAAAAAAATTATTCAATAATATTAGTTCCTCTTATGATAATAGTTAGCTCATGTCTCTGTACATCCGTTTATAATCTCTTGTAAATCATAGCTGGTGGCTGGCAGGCACACCGCTCCTCTCAACCTCTCGCTTCAGACCTGCTACCGACTCGCTTCACATCTCGCTTACTACTGACTTCCTACGAACGCTAAAGTGCGGTCTCTCCCGCCAACAATGCTTTCTGGTGCAGACAATCCCTGCTACCATTACAAAATGTGTCAATACGCGGTCTTTCCCGCTCTTTTCTTAAAATGTATCTATACGCGGACTCTCCCGTCCTTTTTAAAATGATATTGTGCGGTCTCTCCCGCCAACAATACTTTGGTACAGACATTCCCTGCTACCACAATTATTTCCAAAAAGTCATATATTAATTATTCCTACTTAATCCTATTAATAAAATATAAACATCTTTCATAAATTGTGGTTTGACAATAGACAGCCGGCCGCGGTGGTCTAGCGGTTCTAGGCGCTCAGTCAGGAACCGCGCGACTGCTACGGTCGCAGGTTCGAATCCTGCCTCGGGCATGGATGTGTGTGCTGTCCTTAGGTTAGTTAGGTTTAAGTAGTTCTAAGTTCTAGGGGACTGATGACCTAAGCAGTTAAGTCCCATAGTGCTCAGAGCCATTTGAACCATTTTTTAACCAATAGACAATATAAATATGCACGACCTACAAAGTCTTTATTAATCTCCGTTGGCTGAGGTTTACAACGATGCATTACAGTTTTCTAATACACTCTAGTTCATTGCTTACAAAACACCATGTTGCAGATTCTACGTGGGCCCGAAGCTGGTGATCGTGCTGACACAGCCGGAAGACGTCAAGTGTGTCCTTTTGGGCAGCAAACCGCGACAACGCGAACCATACGTTGCGGACGTACTCCGTACATTTATGGGAGACGGGCTACTCAGCATCAACGGCGGAACTTGGAAAAGACACCGAAAGAACCTCGAACCGGCGTTCCATATAGAAGTGAGTCGAATTTAGTGTAAGATTCTTCTACCTAAAAATGATGCACTATCAAGTCTACTCACCTGTAATTGGCCCGCATCTCGTGGTCGTGCGGTAGCGTTCTCGCTTCCCACGCCCGGGTTCCCGGGTTCGATTCCCGGCGGGTCAGGGATTTTCTCTGCCTCGTGATGGCTGGGTGTTGTGTGCTCTCCTTAGGTTAGTCAGGTTTAAGTAGTTCTAAGTTCTAGGGGACTGATGACCATAGATGTTAAGTCCCATAGTGCTCAGAGCCATTTGAGCCAACCTGTAATTGCTTTTAGGGGAAGTGCAGCAGTGTGAATGCTCATGTACCAGGTTACGCTATAGATCCTCACTCTTCCCCTCCACTCTCCAGTCTAGTGAAAAAGATGTTGCGTTGAGACATTTTCTTGCAGTTGTCTGAACTGCTGGTTCAGACGAGTTGAAATTAGGTACTTCAGATCATGATTACTTAAGTTCGAGCTAGTTAGGGCGAAATCTCGTCCAACCATCAGCCACAGTAAGAGTGCTTATTGAGTACTGAGGTATATGAAATATCCATTCACTGTAAGCTTCATAGATTAACTTAGACGTAATAGTTGATTACAGTTTGTGCATATACTGATATAGAAGTTAAATCCGCCGACAAAGTTTCATACGTTGCTTAGGCACACTTTCAAAATATTTTGATATAACGGACCTACAGTCTCTGATGGTCCGTTACACAATAAACGTACGAGGGTTGCCCAGAAAATAATGCACTGCATTATTTTTCTCAGCCGAAAACAACGCTACGAATGGGAAACGTTACGCATGTACACTACTGGCCATTAAAATTGCTACAACACGAAGATGACGTGCTACAGACGTGAAATTTAACCGACAGGAAGAAGATGCTGTGATATGCAAATGATTGGCTTTTCAGAGCATTCACATAAGGTTGGCGCCGGTGGCGACACCGACAACGTGCTGACATGAGGAAAGTTTCCAACCAATTTCTCATACACAAACAGCAGTTGACTGGCGTTGCCTGGTGAAACGTTGTTGTGATGCCTCGTGTAACGAGGACAAATGCGTACCATCACGTTTCCGACTTTGATAAAGGTCGGATTGTAGCCTATCGCGACTGCGGTTTATCGTATCGCGACATTGCTGCTCGCGTTGGTCGAGATCCAATGACTGTTAGCAGAATATGGAATCGGTGGGTTCAGGAGGGTAATACGGAACGCCGTGCTGGATCCCAATGGCCTCGTATCACTAGCAGTCGAGATGACAGCCATCTTATCCGCATGGCTGTAGCGGAACGTGCAGCCACGTCTCGATCCCTGAGTCAACAGATGGGGACGTTTGCAAGACAACAACAATCTGCACGAACAGTTCGACGACGTTTCCAGCAGCATGGACTATCAGCTCGTAGACCATGGCTGCGGTTAGCCTTGACGCTGCATCACAGACAGGAGCACCTGCGATGGTGTACTCAACGACGAACGTGAGTGCACGAATGGCAAAACGTCATTTTTTCGGATGAATCCAGGTTATGTTTACAGCATCATGATGGTCGCATCCGTGTTTGGCGACATCGCGGTGAACGCACTTTGGAAGCGTGTATTCGTTATCGCCATACTGGCGTATCACCCGGCGTGATGGTATGGGTTGCCATTGTTTACACGTCTTGGTCACCTCTTGTTCGCATTGACGGCACTTTGAACAATGGACGTTACATTTCAGATGTGTTAAGACCCGTACCTCTACCCTTCATTCGATCCCTGCGAAACCCTACATTTCAGCAGGATAATGCACGACCGCATGTCGCAGGTCCTGTACGGGCCTCTCTGGATACAGAAAATGTTCGACCGCTGCCCTGGCCAACACATTCTCCAGATCTCTCACCAACTGAAAACGTCTCGTCAATGGTGGCCGAGCAACTGGCTCATCACAATCGCCAGTCACTACTCTTGATGAACTGTGGTATCGTATTGAAGCTGCATGGGCAGCTGTACCTGTACGCGCTATCCAAACTCTGACTCAATGGACAGGCGTATCAAGGCCGTTATTACGGCCAGAGGTGGTTGTTCTGGGTACTGATTTCTCAGGATCTATGCACCCAAATTGCGTGAAAATGTAATGACATGTCAGTTCTAGTATAAGGCGGTTCGGCGGAGCTCTACGATTTGCAGCAGTTGGGGAGACCATCCATGGCTGTCAGTCTGGACGTGTTGTAACAAGCTGATGTTGTCATTCGCCATTAAAAGATGAGATTCGTGGAAGGCATTTTGAGGACGATGAGGAAGTGATTCACACATTGAAGCACTGGCTGCATCACCAGGACAAGGATTGGTACCGACAGGTCACACATGCTCTTGTTTCGCACTGGAGGAAGGCGATAGAATAGGATGGAGATTACGCGGAAAAACAGGGTGTGTAGATAAAATACCATTGTTTCGTGTATGTAATTCTCATTATGTTCAATAAAGAACTGTTGAAGAAAACTGTGGTGCATTACTTTCTGGGCAGCCCTCGTATTTCGTTTGCTTTCTTGCCCCAGTTAGCTTTTTATCTATAATGCCCTGAAATTAGTGCATAACAGTACAAATGTCGACAGTGTGTGTTGTATGTCTTGTTACCATTCACTCACGTTACGTTTTGTTGACAACGTTGATGCCCTACTTACTTCATTGTTCTCAAGTTTGTATTCAGTACTGCTCTGTTCTGTGTAGGGTTTAGCAGTTCGGTGGTGTTAGCTGCATGTTAACAGTGATACACCACAGTACTGTGGGTAGATTTACTGACTAAATGTTGGCTTCTGTACATCACGTGGGACGGAACTGACGTCCGAGCTGGTCCCACACACGTCTTGCCGAGACAGATCCAGGGATCTCGCTGCTAGAGCTTGCCGGCCACTTGGGTTCCGCTCAGTTAGCAGGCATGTGCCATGAGTGGACGAGTATTGTCCTGTTGAAAATGGCACCATGGCAATGTCACATGAGAAGTAACGCATGAGTACGCAATGTGTCAGTGACGTGCCAGTTAGTTACTTCTGTTAGTTACTTCAAGCACTATCACCTCTGGTCTGATGTCATAAGAGATGGCTCCCCACACCGTGAGGTCAGGAGTAACACCGCTGAGATTCTGCAGAACATTGGAAGAGTAGTATCTTGCCTTACGCTGCCGCCATACTCGATGATGATGATCATGTGAAGCAGTGTATAACTGTGATTCATAGCTGAACACAAGGCCACGATAATCATCGGCAGTCCGTGCATCCCGGTCATGGCAACACCCCAAATGCACCCGCGTGCGTTGTGTTATTAACGGCAGCACACACTACGGTTACAGAATCTTGTAGGGTGTCCATTATTTGTTCTTAGATGGCAGCCACAGGTGTAAAGAGGTTTCGAAGTGCATGGTGCACAATACGACGATCCTTCCTTTTGACGGTTAGATGAAGTCCAACGAAACATTGACGATGAGTATACCTGTCCTTATATTCCCAAACAGTGCAACGTCAGGCCATTGTTGCATCAGAATGCCCTACAAATCTTGATACTATTCGATTCGAACAGCCTATCAAATGAAGACCCACTATGAGGCTCCTTTTGATCTCTGTCAGGCAACGATACCACTGTCTCACAGAAGTACACCTCCATCTCTGTGTTTGCGTAGCATCTGACGCTGTTCACGTCTCTAATCTACCCTACCAGGCCTGGTAACAACACTAAACACAACCAACATTAATCCAATCTGTTGGATTGGAATGTTAATCATTTACATACCCAACGAGGGCGTGTACATGTACGAAGTTACGTTGACATCTGACCATGTCTTTGTGTTCTACACTTTTTTAGGTCACCAGCGTCTCTCCTAAGAGTCGTCAGGCCCATTTTGTCCGGTGTTCATCAGATATCTGCAATTTTTTTTTTGCCATCTATAGATGGAATCAAGTCAAACGAATACTGCTCATTCATATGTTTCATCGGCGATCGGTGTCAAAGCAGAAAGTCAGTTTTTTGCCCCGTTACAACCAAAATGACTTTAAGGTCTAATTTTACGTGCACATTCGATAAAGTGACCCCAAATTAGTCTAATGAGGTATTCGTTTTACTAATATACACACATAGAAAAAGTTTTGCCGGCTGGTGTGGCCGAGCGGTTCTAGGCGCTACAGTCTGGAACCGCGCGACCGATACGGTCGCAGGTTCGAATCCTGCCTCGGGCATGGGTGTGTGCGATGTCCTTAGATTAGTTAGGTTTAAGTAGTTCTAAGTTCTAGGGGACTGATGACTTCAGAAGTTAAGTCCCATAGTGTTCAGAGCCATTTGAACCATTATTTGAAAAAGTTTTGGATCATCCCGGTTCACAGAGCTCCTGATGATACGCGTTGACTACGGATATTGTATCACAGACACAGTCCCTTTGACTGTTCAGAGATGTCACTAAACCCGCCCAAAGATGTAAACAACCATGGATAAGCAGCGCCTATTAGACGGAGGGGGTCCGACAGCCGATCAGTTCCAGTCATTTCACTAGGAATCAGTTCCAATCATTCCACTAGGAAGATGGTACACGGCTCGTGTTGTCTGTAGTTCAACCAAGCCTAGACGGTCAATACCGCGGTTCGATCGCGTCCGTATAGTTACTTTGTGCCAGGAAGGGCTCTCAACAAGGGAAGTGTCCAGGCATCGCGGAGTGAACCAAAGCGATGTTGTTCGGACATGGAGGAGACACAGAGAGACAGGAACTGTCGATGACATGCCTCGCTCTGGCCGCCCAAGGGCTACTATTGCAGTGGATGACTGTTACCTACGGATTAAGGTTCGGAGGAACCCTGACAGCAACGCCAGCATGTTTAATAATGCTTTTTGTGCAGCCACAGGACGTAATGTTACGACTCAAACTATGCGCAATAGGCTGCATGATGCGCAACTTCACTCCTGGCGGAAGGCAACCCGGACAGGCTGAACGCTTTAGACACACTGTCCAGGGAGTGCAGCAAGGTTCCCTGCTGTTTTGGGGTGGCGTTTTGTGCGGCCGACGTACGCCGCTGGTGGTTACGGAAGGCGCTGTAACGGCTTTACGATACGCGAATGCCATCCTCCGACCGATAGTGCAACCATATCGGCAGCATACTGGCGAGGCGTTCGTCTTCATGGACGACAATTCGCGTCGCCACCGTGCACATCTTGTGACTGACTTCCTTCAGGATAGCGACATCGCTCGACTAGAGTGGCCAGCATGTTCTCCAGACATGAACCCTATCGAACATGCCTGGTATAGATCGGAAAGGGCTGTTTATGGACGACGTGATCCACCAACTACTCTGAGCGATCTACGCCGAATCGCCGTTGAGGAGTGGAACATTTTTGGAGCAACAGTGCCTTGATGAACTTGTGGGTAGTATGCCACGACGAATACAAGCATGCATCAATGCAAGAGAACGTGCGAGTCATATTCAGGTGAGCCACAGAAAAATGACGAAGAGCTGCTCTGTTCCGCAATATATAGCGCGCTGCAGTTATAACCTGCATGCAGCATAATCAAATTGACAGACGGACCACACTTCCTGGCAGCAGCGCCCTCGCTGGTGGAACTGCGGAATTCAGCTGTCCTTGCGTTACCGCTCGCCGTGGCCGTTGGCGCACTCTGTCGTCTTCGATTAGAACAAATCGTGGAGATGATGGGGTCCCATGCACTGTCCAATTGGTAGCCTCTACCGCGCTTCGTCAGATTTTCCGCCAGGCGTATTTACACTGAGCCTTTAACAATGGAGTTCCAAAAACAAGTTGTTGCGGTCATAATCATTGTTCTGTCATAATCCATTGAATGTCCACTGGAAATACAGTATTCGTCAATAGCAGATTTGCTTGGTTGCATCAGGCGAGTGCAACGTTGACGTTTAGTGCAGCGTTCCTTCACGTAGCATGTGGTCTGACCTATGTACAGGGGCACTGACAATGAATTTTGTGAGTTCCGGCCTTCTGCAATGACAAGTCCTCCATTAATGATCCGAAAAAGTCTGCAATCTTAGATGGTGGACGAAAAAACGATCTGAAATTTATAGAGAAGTCTTGCTATTTTAAACGAAATGTCGTCCACGAAAGAAAGAAAAGCTACATATTTTGCTGGCGTGTTCTACTTTCTGTCCATTTTCTGATTCCTGGTTTTAAGGGGACCACACCCTGCCTATCTAACCCATGATAATTTGGGCAAGTATCTGACACATTTCTGAAAAAACTATTTGATGGAGGACCTTACCATTTCTACTGTATGTTACATGATGCTAATAGAGTCAACTGTATTAAAATCTACTTTATCCATTTTATAGTTTTTAAGAAATACTTTTTTAAATTTATTAACAAAAAATATTAAGTTTTTTCTGCAGAAAATATTTTTTTGGCAACTTTGTAATGGGGGAATATTAATGAATGTAGTACCAGAGGTGGCTTTCTATGTTATGCAGAGTATCTGAAAATTTCATTCATTTATCTATGATAGTTTCTGATATAATGGGGCATATGTACTGAAAATTTTAGTTTGCGGGAAATTGATTGTATACAAAAAAAACTTTTGAAATTTGTTACTACAGTTAATTAAAATTGTCCTGCTGCATATGATGGCCCTTCTTTGGCCTCTAGCAGGTCTTACAGCTTCTTTTTCACCTTTCTGGATGCTTGTCTTGCTTTCTTGGCCATATTACACTCCTGGAAATGGAAAAAAAGAACACATTGACACCGGTGTGTCAGACCCACCATACTTGCTCCGGACACTGCGAGAGGGCTGTACAAGCAATGATCACACGCACGGCACAGCGGACACACCAGGAACCGCGGTGTTGGCCGTCGAATGGCGCTAGCTGCGCAGCATTTGTGCACCGCCGCCGTCAGTGTCAGCCAGTTTACCGTGGCATACGGAGCTCCATCGCAGTCTTTAACACTGGTAGCATGCCGCGACAGCGTGGACGTGAACCGTATGTGCAGTTGACGGACTTTGAGCGAGGGCGTATAGTGGGCATGCGGGAGGCCGGGTGGACGTACCGCCGAATTGCTCAACACGTGGGGCGTGAGGTCTCCACAGTACATCGATGTTGTCGCCAGTGGTCGGCGGAAGGTGCACGTGCCCGTCGACCTGGGACCGGACCGCAGCGACGCACGGATGCACGCCAAGACCGTAGGATCCTACGCAGTGCCGTAGGGGACCGCACCGCCACTTCCCAGCAAATTAGGGACACTGTTGCTCCTGGGCTATCGGCGAGGACCATTCGCAACCGTCTCCATGAAGCTGGGCTACGCTCCCGCACACCGTTAGGCCGTCTTCCGCTCACGCCCCAACATCGTGCAGCCCGCCTCCAGTGGTGTCGCGACAGGCGTGAATGGAGGGACGAATGGAGACGTGTCGTCTTCAGCGATGAGAGTCGCTTCTGCCTTGGTGCCAATGATGGTCGTATGCGTGTTTGGCGCCGTGCAGGTGAGCGCCACAATCAGGACTGCATACGACCGAGGCACACAGGGCCAACACCCGGCATCATGGTGTGGGGAGCGATCTCCTACATTGGCCGTACACCACTGGTAATCGTCGAGGGGACACTGAATAGTGCACGGTACATCCAAACCGTCATCGAACCCATCGTTCTACCATTCCTAGACCGGCAAGGGAACTTGCTGTTCCAACAGGACAATGCACGTCCGCATGTATCCCGTGCCACCCAACGTGCTCTAGAAGGTGTAAGTCAACTACCCAGGCCAGCAAGATCTCCGGATCTGTCCCCCATTGAGCATGTTTGGGACTGGATGAAGCGTCGCCTCACGCGGTCTGCACGTCCAGCACGAACGCTGGTCCAACTGAGGCGCCAGGTGGAAATGGCATGGCAAGCCGTTCCACAGGACTACATCCAGCATCTCTACGATCGTCTCCATGGGAGAATAGCAGCCTGCATTGCTGCGAAAGGTGGATATACACTGTACTAGTGCCGACATTGTGCATGCTCTGTTGCCTGTGTCTATGTGCCTGTGGTTCTGTCAGTGTGATCATGTGATGTATCTGACCCCAGGAATGTGTCAATAAAGTTTCCCCTTCCTGAGACAATGAATTCACGGTGTTCTTATTTCAATTTCCAGGAGTGTAGATGCAGACCTGTCTGCATCGGCTATCCTCATTTTATCGCAATGTTGCAGCCCAGTGATCATATTTTCACCAGGATTAATTCCCAACTTTTTCAGTACCCAACACTTTCCAATATTACCACAACTGAATGTAATAACAGCATCATGAGCTCCTAGTTTCATTGTACGCATGCCTTCAAATACAGTTTTAGGAAGGCGGCTCCAAATTATGCTGTTGAAACATTCATTTGGGTTCTGTGTCTGCCCATACAGACATTTCCTTAGGTCAGGATGAGCCAAGTCTCTGCAGTAATAACAGCAGCAGGAAGAGAATGCTGGTGAGAATAAGATTCTCCAGTTGCCTGAGGCCTATTGTATTTGCACCATGAATTTTTTCCTGATGGACACCATCCATGACGTAACATCTTGTACAGAAAGCTTTCTAAACGTGTTTCCTCTAAATTGTCGTTTCTTCAAAATGCCTTTACGTTTTGTCATCTTCAATAAACACAACAAAACACATGTAAACAAGCACTGCAAACGTAAGTATAACAACTACTCGCAATCACACTTGAAAAAAACTAACCGCGTGTTTGAAAGCGTGTTGTTTATAAACAGCAGAAACAAAAGAATACCGACCGTTGCATTCCAGGGATAGCCAACACACTCGGGAGTAAACAAATCCCTAACGTGCAATGAAGGGGATATAAAGATCTAAAATATACGCAGAAAAGTGGGTGACAAAAAAGTGGGTTTGGCACATAAACTCACGTAGTAGGAAAATGCTCTTTAAATGATCGAAAGAAATTTTTTTCAGCAAAATCCTTTGCACAGAACTTAAATAAAACCTTAACCTATCGAAATATGATGAAAACCGAAAATCGATTTTTTTTTACCTGAACCACGGTGTGGTCCCCTTAACAGAAAGTGCTCTGTTAGTTTTCTGGGTGGAACATCCATTTTTTCTGTACACGTTATTTAGGTGTGTTCGCAAAAATCTAGATCTGAGACCGTGTGAGCTCTGTGTACAAATATTTTAAGCACGCTCATAGTTTGCGACGGGTAACGACAGCTTGACGCTTCTTTCGTTTACTCAAGACGTCCAAGAATGGCAGACAACCATCTTTCTCTATTTCCGCAGTGAACAGAATGCTGTTTGAAGTTAAGGTGGCGGAGAGACTCCTTCAATTCATCTTCTCCATAAGGCCACATTGTGGCAGTACCGTCCCCATACCTAAAAAATACAGTTTGTTTAAGGGCAACTGATTCAAGCGCTCTCTCCTCGAAATCTTTCACGGTAAGATTGACCACCAAGGGAGACAGAGGGCTGCTCACGACGACGCCGTCAGTCTGTTCAAAATGTTCTTGGTTGAACGTCAACTAGGTGAAAGGTAGAGCATGACAGAACGAAGCATTAATGTTCGCCTGAAACTTTTTGCCAATTAGTGCCAAAGAAATATCCTTGTCGCATATTCTGTGGCGATGAATTAAACGACCACCGGCTGCAAGCCCGAGATTTTTTTCAACGATGTACGCTGTTTCTGTGTCGGGTGTGGTAATGGCCCAGAGACGGCCACGGCCTGCCACACTTCACGCGTGCGGCGTGTGCGGGCAGTGTGCGGGCCTTTCACTCGGCTTTGCTCGGTCCTTTCCGGAAGTACTCGGTGCAGCGCGACATTTCATTTAGCATTGTGGTGCGGCATTTTGCGGTCGGCTCAACTTTCTGAGTTCGGCATAATCGTTGGGTCAGCGCACATGTTATTGCCATCAACTTTCAAATAGCGCAATGATCACCATTCAAAGATAAGGGAAATTAGAGCTCGTACTGAGGCGTTCAGACAATCGTTTTTCCCTCACGCGATCCGCGAGTGGAACAGAGGGGGGGGATATGACTTTGGTGAGACTTGTGCCTCCGCCACACACCGCTTGGTGGCTAGAGGAGTATATATGTAGATGTAGATGTTCATCCTTCGCTGTTTGTTCGTGGCATGA
The DNA here is from genome assembly GCF_023898315.1 of Schistocerca nitens. NCBI lineage: Eukaryota > Metazoa > Arthropoda > Insecta > Orthoptera > Acrididae > Schistocerca > Schistocerca nitens. Next base: position 45,609,038 of record NC_064619.1, on the reverse strand, counting down.
AGGGCGTTGACAGGTCCAGTGGCTGTTTGTACAAAAAGAGGCAGTCTAGCGATCTATCGTCTCAATCCTTTAAAATGAATGGGAATGACAGAAGGGAGGGATGGGAATTCTCTATTCGCATAATCGACAGGTACTGCTAACGTCCTAGAAAGCGACATTATAGTGCGGCGCAGAAAGAATTTAAACTTTTAAATCACAATGAGGAACAAAGATTACAATGCTCGACAGATGGGATTCATTGTTATGTACATCAAGAAGCACTTTGTGCTAAATTTGCAGGTATGAAGTTATTGATCGAACTAGTACTACGAATAGTAAAATTTCTGAAGTCGCACCTATTATTCCATTATCAGAGGAACGATTTTCAATGTAATTAAATGAAGAGTGTGGAGATTTCATGCATTACTGCAAAGTACCTTCGTTAAGTCGAGGGGCACGCCTGGAAAGATTTTCCGATATAAATCTCGCTATTATTAAATTTATGAAGGGAAAAGGAGAGCAGGAACGAAAATTAGGAACATCTAGATAGGATTGGAGACTTAGCGTTTTAAGTGCGCTTGACTAGTCACCGCCCACAGAAAGACATTGAAAGGTAGTGTCGTTTTGAGTTGATGGGAATGCATTTAAAAAGAAATTCGCGCTGTAGAAGGGACACATTCTGCCAAAGACAATCCAGTTCCCTAAGCTCGCTAGCGTTAAAGAGAGTGCGAGGTTTGAAGAATTCATTGTGGCCTTGCAAAAATTACAATGATGGTTTCATAAAGATTTTGAGGGCACCACAAATCTTACATCTGATTCGAGACGTTTTGCCGTTTCAGTTGAAAGTGCCCCTTTGCTTGTGCAGTTGTAACTGATAAGCCTACAAGGTAATTTCAGAGTTACTCACAAAACATTGTCCAGTGCTCACCGTGCATATCTATAGTGATAAAATGTCGACATGGCCCATGTTATCCCAGGTCTTTGTGATTTGCAGCATAGGTTCTCATCTCGGATTTTAAGCTGATTCACATGTCTATAGTTACATCTACTTTCATAGTCCACAAACCAACATACAGTGTGTGGTGGAGGGTACATTGTACCACTACTTGTCACTTACTTTCCTGTCCCAACCACAAACAGAGTCAGGGAAAAACGACTATCTATATGCCTCTGTGCAATCCATAATTTTTCTTATCTTTGTGGTCCCTATGCGAAATGTACATCGATGGCAGTAGAATTGTTCTGCTGTCAGCTTCAAATGCCAGTTCTCCAAAGTTTTTTCAATATTGTTCCTTGAAAAGAACATCGCCTTCCCTCCAGGGATTCCTATTTAAGTTCTCAAAGCATCTCTATAATACTTGTGTGATGTTCGAAACTATCAGTAACAAATCTAGCAGTCCTTCTCTAAATTGTTTCGAAGTCTTCCTTATAATCCAGTCTGGTGGGGATCGCAAACAACAGACAGTACTCAAGAATGGGTTGCGCTAGTTTTCTATATGCCGTCTTGTGGGGCGGCTGGTAGGAATTAAATTGTTGGTTATATAAATATGTTTGAATGTTGAAAAACTGCATTTCCTGACCGATTAACCATATGTGCGGCGGCGGGTGGAATATGTTGTTTAAAATGTTCCTATTATTTATGCTGTCTTTTGCCGTTCTCAACACTGGCTCTCTAACTACAATATTGGCAACCAGAAAGTGATTAGCAAAACGTGAAGCCTGTAATTAGAATTCCTAGTGCCCACTTCATCTGAGAATACACTTATAGTTACAGCTTATAGCTCTGAGGAATTAGGAGATTATCTGGGATTTATAATCAAAAACGGTCGTGAAAAACCGTTCTGTATTCTGAAAGTCACAGATGAAAACAAAAGAATCCACACAATCTAACTAACAGAGCAGTTCAGAGTCTAATGCGCTGATGCAACTATAACTGTCCAAATTAACTGTTTAAATGAATGCTCGCCATAATTTGATGATAAGGTTCATCAAACGCCACGCTAAATAATGGTAGAGTGTTTGTCCCGCGGCGGCACGTGAAAATACGACATACGTAAACTGAAGATCGATAGTTAAAGTCAACCCAGAATTAATACTTCACTCTAAACTGATTTCATGGTTACGCGTATCTCGAGTAACGTAATACGGCATCCGAGGCTGTTTGTAGCAATGATACCGACGCGACGCGACGCGACTCCCGACACAGATGGCGTGCTTTTCAGCGTCTGGAGAGAACTGGGGCCTTGCTTCCTCGCGCTGCGTTCTTGTATATAAAGCCGCGGTGCGGACGGCTAAGGGAACGCCTGATCAAATCGGCTCTCCCGACTAGCCGCTGGGCTAGTAATGCACCACTTTAAGTCATTGAATAAATCATAGCTTCTTTTGCTGATGGCCGATGAAGCTCTCAATTTAAATGTGCATTCAACACACAGGTAAGTAATCATAATAAAAGTTTGACGTGGCTATGTTAAATATTGTGGGCGAGAGAATTAATTTAATTACACTGCACGCAGTAGACGAGCTCTGAACTGGCCCTTTGGAGATACGCTATCGCTATAGTTTTATAGGTATTCAAATGAAACTTCTCACATCTTCAAAGGTATAGCGGATCTCCAACCTACTTAAATATAAACATCCTAGCCTTATTTATTAGCCTACTTAATCTATCTTGCTTCCTTAAGTTTTAAGACAAAAACCAGAAAATATTGAATTTCAACTAAAATCTTAAATTGTGAGATCCAGAAGACTGTTTATATTAAATATTTATGAAAAAGGAATCTGATTATAAATTTTGAAGTCTCTAGCTCTTTTCTGTTGCGCCAATGATTTTTACAGAAAAACGTCCAAAATTCGAAAATGGATAAAGTTATCGAACTGATATTCAACACATATTAATTTAGTATTACTCCTGACATGCTAGAAACATTTTAGGTTATTTATTTGATTTTTAAAGTATTGCGCAACATTTATGACATCAGAGCTAGTTACAGCGGACTGGCTGGCACACAATGGAAAGACTGATGTGAATTTACCACGGTATGAGTAAGCTGCTTCCCTACATCACCCTCTACTTAAATTTTTGTTTATGATTGTTAATTAATGAACTTCCTATGAAAAATTAAAATTAAGATGTAAACATGTAGAAACATTAAAAAAAACTGATTACCTACATTAATTATTTAAATTGCGGGCATGTTCACTGCCTCTTAAGCATCATTATTACTCAAAATTCAAGCAAAGTCAATGTAACACTTTGGCATACATATTGCCTTAGACAAACAAACACATAAAATATGTAAAATTATGATAATCTTACAGCCATTAAATACATTTTTACATACACAGACTCAAATAAAATAACATGATACATAAACAGATGATTATCTCTTAGCAGTCTTTTCTAAACCTGAAAGAAATTTTCACAAATCATTTTTTCACACGTGGTTGTAGCCGCTTTGGCTGGCATCCTACACTTCCATTCACAAGGGTAGAGGAGGGGAAGTTGCTATGGTGTGCATCCTTCACGTTCACTCTAAATTACATGGGGAAAGGGGAGGGGTCACTGTGAGTTGTGTCCAAGTCACTCCACGCTTTCACGCAGCTACCAGGCTGCCATTATCTGGTTTGTCCTGTAGAACAAACAAAAAGAGTGCCTCAGACTCTGTTCACTTAATATCTAAGGGTGGGTCACAATGAAATGGGGATATATACATTTTATCCTTCAATATGTTGCTGGAACAAAGTTAACAGAACCTTTTTAATTTTATCACGGTTACTTGACTGTCATAAAATCGGTAAACAAATGGCTCAAACGCCGTTAGTCACTTACTAGAGAAAATTTATGCTCAAGGCATACAATCATGAATCCTATTTAATTTCAATTTATTATTTCTGGGCCGGAACACTGAACCAATGCTCGGTACATTCCTGATACATTTGTATTTTATTTATTTAGCTGACTCATCTTCGATTACCTTATTCTTAGAGATAGTATGAGTATATTTGTAGTTGCTTTCTCAGCTTCTTTGTACATGTGAGTAACTTTTGGTAATAGTACAGTTCTGAGTGTTCAAAACACACTACGTTTAGTTGACGACTAAATCCACTTATTGGTCCTCTGCTGCTGTGTCAGTTCCACATCTGCAATTATGTACTTACTTACTTTGAAGTGTATTTATGCTGAGCTATAAATAATGTTTCACGTCTGTCATTATGTTACTCAATTATGTTGTTAGTGTATGTACTTAAGTAATACTCACTCCATTAACATTTAAAGCACAGGATAGCACATTTATTTCATATCTGTAGTGTATTGCAGCTGATCAGTTTGCTCACGTGGCAATCCATTTCCACTCGATCGGACGCTGAAACCACAGGCAGTCTCTCTCGACCTACCACTAAAATGCATCAAGTAATTATGGACGAGCGTAATGCTAAATTCCTTAAACCTATAGGACACCATGAGCTGCTTTGTCTCATCTAACATACGGGTACCTATGGTCGCATTCACGCCTCCAACTCATAACCTCAGTACGTGTAGGTGTGTCCTGTCACACACTACACCAAAATAATGGCCAGCTCCAACCTTATAAATACTTCAGGGACGTGTCCTTCACGTCTCAACCACAAACACTGCTCAATTCTATTACACTGCCATTCCTTGCTACACAAGGTGAGTTTATTCTTACAACTTGTCTGCATATTTTTCATAACACTAAGCACTCTCTCTTACTATTTATTAGTTAGCTCTACAGCATACAATAGGTTTCACTGCCACTTCAGATCCTGCTTGTACATGAATTCGTATATCTTTTTAAATTACTATTGTGGGACCATCTCCAATAAAACAACAACTTTGTACTTATAATATTACCAGGGTTCTATACATAATCGTTACTCAAATACATTTTATCTTAATTACGTCATACTTCTCTATTGTTTGTCACTGTTAGGTTTGTCACATTAGGTATTTTCTTCACTAATCGGTGGATATAATGGCTACAGAACTCATGGCTTGATAGCCATGACGGAAAATTTTCATGTGTTGGAAAGAAGAGGTCGAAATTTTAGGTGGATAGGAAAGATGAAGAATGAGTGAGACCTGAAAAGGAAAGAAGATCTCACACAGCTGGGACTGCACAGCTGCCACACTGTGTAGAGGTTACAGAACAACCTCCTCCCTACAGCATTCATTAGTTTATTATTGGCTTGATAATCATAACAGAAAATTTAATGTGTTGGAAAGAAGAGGTCGAAATTTTTGGGGACAGGAAAGATGAAGATTGAGTGAGACCTGAAATGGGAAAGAAGATCTCACACACCTGGGACTGCACAGCTGCCACACTGTGTAGAGGTTACAGAACAACCTCCTCCCTACAGCATTCATTAGTTTATTATTGGCTTGATAATCATAACAGAAAATTTAATGTGTTGGAAAGAAGAGGTCGAAATTTTTGGGGACAGGAAAGATGAAGATTGAGTGAGACCTGAAATGGGAAAGAAGATCTCACACACCTGGGACTGCACAGCTGCCACACTGTGTAGAGGTTACAGAACAACCTCCTCCCTACAGCATTCATTCGCTTCAGAAATTTTTCACAATGGAAAGAAGGGGTCGAAATTTTTGTGGACAGGAAAGATGAAGAATGAGTGAGACCTGAAATGGAAAGGAGATCTCACACAGCTGGGACTGCACAGCTGCCACACTGTGTAGAGGTTACAGAACAACCTCCTCCCTACAGCATTCATTCGCTTCAGAAATTTTTCACAATGGAAAGAAGGGGTCGAAATTTTTGTGGACAGGAAAGATGAAGAATGAGTGAGACCTGAAATGGAAAGAAGATCTCACACAGCTGGCACTGCACAGCTGCCACACTGTGTAGAGGTTACAGAACAACCTCCTCCCTACAGCATTCATTCACTACCTATGAATTTCTTTAGGTCGATCACGTTCCTGAGACCTAATAGCTTTTTACTTTTAGGGTACTCTAGCCTATATGCATTGGCATGTGGTTTTCCTATGATCCTGAAAGGTCCTTGGTATACGAACATGAATTTCTTTGTTTCTGCATTTATTTTCTTTGATGTTTCCTTGGTTTTGACAAGGACTAACTGACCTATTTCAAAACTAGTAGGTACAGCTTTTGCGTCATGACGCTTCTTCCTTTCCAACGCTCTTCTTCTTATATTTGCCCTAGCCTTTAATTTCTTCTCGTCTGTGGATATTTGCGTTAGAATAGGGAATTCTACCATATCTGCAATCACATTGTGCGGTTCTTGGCCAAACATTAATTCGCAAGGCGCAAAACCAGTTGCATCATGCCTTAAGTTGTTAATTACATTCTCAAAATACTTAATGTGCTTTGCCCAACTTGAGTGTTTCCGAGCACAATAAGTCCTGCAAAGCCTATTCAATTCTCTCATAATACGTTCACTCATATTTCCTTGGGGGAAATACGCAGATATTTTCAGATGTTTCACTCCGGCCTTAGCCAGACATTCTTTAAATCTATCAGAAGTAAACTGAGGCCCATTGTCTGGCAGCAAATTCTTCGGAACGCCAACGTTCACGAAGAAATCCTTTTCCAATTTTTCTACCAATGTTTTTGCATTTGCTCTTTTAATTGGGTATAGCTTAACATATTTACTGAATCCATCCACAACAACAAAAACATGGGTGCAACCACCTCTCGAAACAGGATGAGGGCCAACAAATCACAAGCCAGTAATTCTAGGTTTCAGTTGGCTCTACTGAATGCATATCCCCTTCTATTCTGGTGTTAGCAGCACGGACTTTCTGGCACACTACACAAGATGCTAGACGCTTGGCCACACGGCGGTACATGTTGTCAAACACAACATTCTCTTTTAATTTTGCAATGCACTTCTTTGCACCGTAGTGGCCATACCTCAGGTGTACATAGTCGATTAGTAAGTCTACAAGTTGTGAGGGAAAGCACAGCTTCCACTCAGAAACACCTACCTTTTTCCTCCTAAACAGAATACCTTTATGCAGACAACAGTATTGCGAAACCTTTGGATAGTTCGCATCTCCTAAATAGCTCTTCACTAATTTCAGCTGGTCATCTGCATTCTGCTCACGTCTCAATTACTCTCTTTAATGCACTTTCTTCCTTTACTTCGTGCAGTGCAAACATTCGAACTTCATTTAGGTCTGTTGCTGTAATTCCCGCGTCATCACAGAGCTCCGCACTTCTAGATAACCCATCAGCTACCAGATTGTCTTTCCCTTGAATATATCTAACCTCAAGGTCAAACTGCTGGAGATACAATGACCATCTTACCAAACGAGCATTCCTCAACTTACAGGTCTTTAAAAAGGTCAACGCCTTATGGTCACTGTATACAATTATCTTGTGACCTAATAGATACTGCTCAAACTTCTGTACCCCAAATACAATTGCCAATGCTTCCAGTTCTGAGATGCCATAATTTCTCTCTGCTGCCTGCAAAGATCGACTTGCGAAAGCTATAGTCTTGTGCACTTCTTGTTCGTTCTCTATTCCTACTTGGAATATTTCCACAGCTATACCATAGCCACTAGCATCAACAGACATACAGAATGGTTTTTCAAAATCAGGATGATGTAAAATAGGACTATTAATTAAAGATTGTTTAAGCACCTCAAACGCCTGTTGACATTCTGCTGTCCAAACCCAAGGGGTATTCTTTTTCAGCAGGAGGTGAAGACAGGGTGCATTAAAAGCCTGTTCACTAACAAAACGCCTATAGAAGCCGAAAAGACCGAACATCGATCTCAACTGCTTCTTGTTTCTGGCAGCCTCAAATTTTTCAATGACTGCTAGCTTTCCAGGGTCAGGCAGAATACCTTTTCTACTTATCATATATCCCAAGAAACCTATTTCCTCTTTAACACACTCTGTCTTTTCAATCTTTAGTTTCATGCCACCTCTCTCAATAACCTCTAACACTTCCTCTAATAAAGCTATGTGTTCTTCCCAGGTAGGAGTTGCTATTAACAGATCATCTACGTAGACTGTTATTTTATTACTTAAGGCTGGTCCTAAAACATGGCACATCACACGTACGAAGGCACAAACAGAGATATTAAGTCCGAAAGGTACCACACGGTATTGGTAACAAACTCCTTCGTACAAGAAAGCTGTGTACTTCCTTGAACTTTCCGCCAGTGGCAAATTTCAATATCCACACGTGATGTCCATAGAAGTTAAGAATTTTACACCCCGGAACTTTTGCAATAACTCGTCCATGTTCTGCGGTCTATCACTTTCCCTAACCACTATTTCATTCAACCAACGAGCGTCCAAGACCAATCTGACACTCCCGTCTCTTTTTGGTACAACAACAAGAGGATTATTGTACTCACTGACCGCTTTTTCAATCACACCCCACTCTAGCATTCTGTGTATCTCCTTTCGAACTGCCTCCTTCCTAGCTACATGTATTTGGTATGGCTTCCTGAAAAACACTTGGCCAGGTTTCACCTTTAATTGACATTCATAACCTTTGACCACGCCAGGTCGATCTGAAAATACCTTATGATGCTTTTTTAAAACCTGTCTCAGTTCTTCCTTCTGATTAGCTGAAATTTTATCGATTTCCTGCAATTTAGCTTCTATTTTGTCCAAAATAATTGCTTCTTCTTCTTCTGTGTTTAGCTTACTTGTACTAAGATTAACACCTTCGTCCCAATATCTCCTATTTTTCAGAACTCGTATAGGCAGCTCCCAAGTTTCATCATTAGTTACTACATGTTTATCACTAAAAGGTACTGTAATTACTCCGGTTATTGGCAAGACCATCTTTAACTGGCTTCTTTCAAAGTCAACAACACTCTGATATTTTGACAAGAAATCTATGCCAATTAAAACCTCAATACTGAGATTGTTTACCATTAAGAATGGATGATCAATTAAATTACCATTAATGTTAAAGGGCAGCAAAGCTTCTTGCTTTACCGTTTTTGACACCTTGCTAGTAGCACCAATTATTCTTAGTCCTGATACCCTCATTACTGTAAGCTTGTCTTTACCAGGTAATGCATCAAAGAAGGACTGAGATATCGCACTCACCTCACTTCCACTGTCTAAGAGACAACTTACTTTGATACCCAACATATTCACTATTATTATAGGGTGACTTATTCTAGTTTGTACAGGTGGTTTCTCAAACTCATCCAATAGTTCCTTTTTGATTTGTCTCCAACTAAAGTGATCGACATCTGTCTTCATTAAATTTAGGTCACAGTGTGTAGGGGTTTCCTGAATTACATTTTCAGCTGCCTTTTCCAGTCGGTCTATTAATTTTAAATCGAAACACCGCACGACTTCATTACATTTAGTTTGCTGAACATAACCCAAATTACTGTAGTCTGGGCGATTCTGCGCTTCCAGACCGGGCATAACACTAGTTACAGCTAAACCACTTTCACCATTATCGTCGGTTTCCTTCTCAAGTGACAACTGGTCACAGCTACTGGGTTCATCGACCCCCAACAGGCTACCCTCTACATTCTCACTTATCTCCTGTCCTAAATCTGTTAGTACATTATCAACATCCTGCACAGGCACTTTAGATAAGAGCACATCATCTTCATCGTAAATATAAGCATGAATTTCTTCTGCTTCTTCACCTGACAATTCAGTATGTTGTAGCTCTTCCCTACCATTACTCTGCTGCGCCTTCTCTTTCTCTTCCCACTTAGAAAGCGTCTCTAACACGGTATCTATCAAATACTGTGAGTGATGTAATATTTCTGTTGTATCCTTAGGTGCTACCGACACTTCATCCACCTGTTCAGTTTGAGTATTCTGATCTGTCTTACCAATTCCCGTAACTACTGGCTTAGGAAAAGTAACCGCCTGGTGAGTGCCAGTGTCCTCATAGACGGGAACTAGTTTTCCTGCCTCGGCGTACTGTTGTTTCCTTTATTTTCATTATAGTTAACTGACATAGCATTGCTTTCCGTACTGTTGTTTACATGCATAATTTTGTTTGGAACAAAATTATTATCACTTGGATGCCATTGTTGGTTCTGATAATTATTTCTCCAATTCCTACCTCTCTTAGGATGACGAACACCTACTGTTCTTATGTTTACATTGCCATTCTGCTCGTTCTTAAAATTACTATTATTGTTATTAGCATTTCTGTTATTACGTGCTTGCTCCTCATTGGCCGCAACACGTTCTACACGTTCCAAATATTCAATGAAACGATCCAGATTGTCTCTAGGGGCAGATATAATTCTAGTTTGCCAATACCATGGCAGTTTGGCTTCAAGACCTAGTATAATCATTTCCGGTTTTAGCTTTTCGCCCAAATGTGACAAACGTGAGATCCATGACCTAGCAAACTCTTTAATAGATTCCTTGCCTGAATTGAAGCGTTTTCCACTCCAAAATTCTCTCAATACTTCATTTTGCTTATTACTAGAACAATACTCATTAATGAAAGCTGTTTTAAATTCCGCTAATGTTTTACACTTCAACATAATATCAGCTGACCAACGCATGGCGTCACCTGCTAAATGGCTTCTAATAAATGAGATTTTCTCTCGTTCAGACCAAGCTGGTAGAATCACATCTTCAAAATCGTTCCAGAAATCTAGGGGGTGGATATTTTTATCTGGATCGAACCGCAAGAACTGCCGACACCCGATAAAAGCGGCGTTTGCAGCTACAACTTGTTGTATACTACCATTACCAGAAGTTACTGAAGCTACTTTACTCTCAATGTTAGCAATGTTAGTACTGATATTTTCTACTCTCATTTCAACATTATCTACTCTTTGTACAATATGAGTAGTATCAGTTTTGATTGCATCTACGTCTGCTTGACATATGTTTATTTTTATATTAACATCTTTAAACCTATCTGAGCACAGTTCAGATTCTGCCTCGATCTTTTCTGTTAACTTGTGCTCCAGCTTCGCATCTTCCATTTGGAAGTCCTTGTGAACCTCAGCAACTTCGGATTTTACTGTTTTATACATTTCAGAAAATTGTTGAGCAACCTTTTTCTTAATGTCCTCATGGTTGTAATCAATTTTATAATTCAAACTGTCCAGATCCTCTTTCAACTTATTCAACTAGCCTTGAAAGAATTTTCTAATTCAGCTTTATTGGATTCTAATTTATTGCCCATTGCCTCAAACCGTTTATTAAAATTGGTTTGGCTGGCCACAATCTTATACTTTAATTCAGCATTGCTGGTAGCTATTGCTTGTAATATAACATTTAAATCAATAGCCCCAGTATCTTTGGGTTGCTCACTAGCTGGCTTTTTATCACACTCAGGTGACGAAAAACTAGCTCCAACACCAGAATCATCAAAACTAAACGAAACTTCTGATTGGTTAGTCATATCTAACTTCTCCTGTTTAAACTCTACCATTTCTGATGACTGTTTCGTTTTTAACTCATCAGATAAACTATCATCCAATAAATTAACAATTTCTGATTTCTGCTTTACTAAAGGGGTCTCTATTATTGAATCATTGCCCCTTTTTACACTACTGTCAGGAGACAATACATCATATTTCACTTTAACATTATTACTTTCATGCATATTTACACTTGAACCGTTGTCTGGATTTACAGTTCCCTCAACAGACATAGGTTCTGATGTAAGTTTAACCTCAGTGTCTTTTGGCGGTTCCATCGCCGACAGTCTTTTAGTGCAGGTTAGTAAAATTTTTAACAGCTTTTCACTTAACTTAGTTGCTTCTGCACGACGTATGGCGTTGCTGGCGCGGCGTACCAGGATTACTGACGCGACGCAGCGCGCTGAACTGCAGACGGCACTCCGACGGCTGTTATGTGTTTGCGTGGCCCGCAATTGCAGGCGCGGCTCCGGTTGCTCTGGCGGATGACTGCGGTGAGGCGAAACTGGCTTATCGAGATGCCGGCAGCGCCGCTAGACTCAGTGCCAGCTCCGTCAATCCAGATGCGTTGTTAATCCAATTGCGTCGTCCACATGCACACGTAACACTTTCACTGTTCTATTACTCAGCTGCGTGTCGCATTTCACTCGCGAATCCGAATACTTAAAAATCACGTTCACTTTTACTCAGTTTATTTCCCGGCCGATGCACCATATGTGGGGCGGCTGGTAGGAATTAAATTGTTGGTTGTATAAATATGTTTGAATGTTGAAACACTGCATTTCCCGACCGATTAACCATATGTGCGGCGGCGGGTGGAATATGTTGTTTAAAATGTTCCTATTATTTATTCTGTCTTTTGCCGTTCTCAACACTGGCTCTCTAACTACAATATTGGCAACCAGAAAGTGATTAGCAAAACGTGAAGCCTGTAATTAGAATTCCTAGTGTCCACTTCATCTGAGAATACACTTATAGTTGCTGCTTATAGCTCTGAGGAATTAGGAGATTGTCTGGGATTTATAATCAAAAACGGTCGTGAAAAAACGTTCTGTATTCTGAAAGTCACAGATGAAAACAAAAGAATCCACACAATCTAACTAACAGAGCAGTTCAGAGTCTAATGCGCTGATGCAACTATAACTGCCCAAATTAACTGTTTAAATGAATGCTCGCCATAATTTGATGATAAGGTTCATCAAACGCCAAGCTAAATAATGGTAGAATGTTTGTCCCGCGGCGGCACGTGAAAATACGACATACGCAAACTGAAGATCGATAATTAAAGTCAACCCAGAATTAGCACTTCACTCTAAACTGATTTCATGGTTACGCGTATCTCGAGTGACGTAATACGGCATCCGAGGCTGTTTGTAGCAATGATACCGACGCGACGCGACGCGACTCCCGACACAGATGGCGTGTTATTCAGCGTCTGGAGAGAACTGGGGCCTTGCTTCCTCGCGCAGCGTTCTTATATATAAAGCCGCGGTGCGGACGGCTAAGGGAACGCCTGATCAAATCGGCTCTCCCGACTAGCCGCTGGGCTAGTAATGCACCACTTTAAGTCATTGAATAAATCATAGCTTCTTTTGCTGATGGCCGATGAAGCTCTCAATTTAAATGTGCATTCAACACACAGGTAAGTAATCATAATAAAAGTTTGACGTGGCTATGTTAAATATTGTGGGCGAGAGAATTAATTTAATTACACTGCACGCAGTAGACGAGCTCTGAACTGGCCCTTTGGAGATACGCTATCGCTATAGTTTTATAGGTATTCAAATGAAACTTCTCACATCTTCAAAGTTATAGCGGATCTCCAATCTACTTAAATATAAACATCCTAGCCTTATTTATTAGCCTACTTAATCTATCTTGCTTCCTGAAGTTTTAAGACAAAAACCAGAAAATATTGAATTTCAACTAAAATCTTAAATTGTGAGATCCAGAAGACTGTTTATATTAAATATTTATGAAAAAGGAATCTGATTATAAATTTTGAAGTCTCTAACTCTTTTCTGTTGCGCCAATGATTTTTACAGAAAAACGTCCAAATTTCGAAAATGGCTAAAGTTATCGAACTGATATTCAACACATATTAATTTAGTATTACTCCTGACATGCTAGAAACATTTTAGGTTATTTATTTGATTTTTAAAGTATTGCGCAACATTTATGACATCAGAGCTAGTTACAGCGGACTGGCTGGCACACAATGGAAAGACTGATGTGAATTTACTACGGCATGAGTAGGCTGCTTCCCTACAGTCTCCTTCACAGATGAACCACACTTTCCTAAAATTCTCCCAATAAACTGAAGTCAGTCATTCCTCTTCCCTACTACAATACTTACATGCTCGTTCCATTTCATAACACTTTGCACTGTTATGCCTAGACATGTAATCGATGTCACTGTGTCAAACAGGACTACTAATGCTGAATGAGATTTTCACTGTGCAGCGGAGTGTGCGCTGATATGAAACTTCCTGGCAGATTAAAACTGTGTGCCGGACCGAGACTCGAACCCGGGACCTTTGCCTATCGCGGGCAAGTGCTCTACCAACGAGCTACCCAAGCACGACTCATGACCCGTCCTCACAGCTTCAATTCATATCAGCGTACACTTCGCTGCAGAGTGAAAATCTCATTCTGGAAACATCCCCCAGGCTGTGTCTAAGCCATGTCTCCGCAATATCCTTTCTTCCAGGAGTGCTAGTTCTGCAAGATTCGCAGAAGAGCTTCTGTGAAGTTCGGAAGGTAGAAGCCGAGGTACTGGAAGAATTGGAGCACTACTAAAGCCTTATTTGAGCCGTATAGGATTGTTTTCCTACTAATCTGCATTAACTTACACTGTTTTACATTTAGACCTAACTGCCATTCATCACACCAACTGCAGACTGGTACTCACACTGTCTGTCAGATCATTTATGTTTGTAAAGAATAACAGCAGACCTGCCACACTTCCCTGTGGCTCTCCTGATGATGTTCTGTCCTCTGATTAGCACTCGCCGACGAGAACAACGTACTTGGTTCTGCCACTTAGTAAGTCCTCAGTCCACTCACATATCTGCAAAGCTATTCCATTTTCTTGTACCTAGGTTAATAATCTGCAGTTTCAAAAGCATTTAAGATATTTGGGGATATGGACTCTTCATATTGTCCTTCATGTGTGCTTCGCAGGATATCATGTGAGAAATGGTCAACCTGAGTTTTGCTCAAGTGATGCTTTCGGAAACAGAGTTGATTTGTGAACAGCAGCTTTCCCATCTCAGTGAAATTCATTATATTATAAACGTGAATACGTTGAACAATTCTGCAACAAATCGATGTGAGGGATATACATTTAATTTTGTGGGTCTGTTATCTTACCCTTCATATATACAGCTTTCTTCCAATCACTTGAGATTTTGCGCGTACTGCAAAACCGATTTGGGATTCCATCTAGACCTGGAGATACATTTGTTTTCAGCTTTTTCATCCGCTTCTGTTTTTCAGGAATGCATATTACTATGTCCTTCGTACAGAAGTCCGTGCGATTATCAAACAACTGTATGTTTGTACGATTTCCCTGTGTGATAGTTACGACAGCATCTAAAGGCTTACCACCAATTGAGTTCTTTTTAGTACAATAACTGTCACAACTCCCCAAAGGCTGGTTTTCCTTCTGTACTGGTGTGCACAGCTTAACTCTGAAAGAAGCTTTTGTATGATGTATCCCTGCCAAATGAGGTAGTTCGATAAAAATTTGAACGCATATTGAAAGAATTGCTACACTGTTGTACAGGAGGTAAATGAAAGAATCACGCAGTGAGGAAAACAGAAATGAGACGTTTATTGAAAGACATAATTACACCGAAATCACCGTCACTCATGAAGGTCCCCTGAACGTTACAGAAGGGGGATTTGGTTCTTAATAGGATGTGTGATCACCATGGCAGTGCATGCTCTGAAACGTGCTTCCATGCTGGTCACAAAGCTGCTAAGGAGTTTTTATGTAGGACATTCAATTCCTTCACCATTGCGGTTGACATCTGTTGGATGATCGTTGATGCATGTGGACATATGTTTCACCACCACATCCAACATACGCTTGATGGGATTAAAGTCGGAGAAATGGGCACGCCTGTCCGTTCACTGTATGTCCTCTTGCACCAATAGTTCGTTCACATGTGCTATTCTATGTGGCCATGCACTGTCATCCATAAAAATGAAGTCGGGCTGAATGTATCTCTGAAAAAAATGCAAATGGGGAAGGAGTATAACGTCACAGCAACATTTGCAGATGAGTGTACTGTGTTCATAGATTTGGAGGCCAGTATGCCCACGCAACATTATGCCTCCCTACACCATAAGACCAGGACCACAAAAACAATCAACAATGCTGGACGGACAGTCGTACGCGATAATTTAGGTGGTATGTCACATAAATTCTGAGGTGATTCTACAAGTGAAAAAAAAACCGAAAAAGTCATATGAACAGGTGTCCGTTTTCGATCGTTTTGGAACTGGAGTGGGTTGAAGAGTACACACACCCATGAAGGCAAGTATGATTATCACTTACCGAAATGCTGTGTAGGCGCTGTGGTGGACAGAATAATGGTGGGACAGATGACTGATACATCCTAAAAGAGGTGTTCCAAAAGTCCCTCACCCATCTCAGTTCATTTGTCAGCACATTTCCCCCCCCCCCTCCTCTCTCTCCCTCCATCTCTTCAAGAACATCATGTCAGCGGACTTTAATGTGGGCAACAGGGTCGGTGATGCGAATAACAAGTTCTCCACATGAATGAAATTACAATGAAATCCAGACCTTTGGCTGCTTACAGGCATTGATAAATATCAACGGGGACAGCTGAAAATGTGTGCCCCGAGCGGGACTCGAACACAGGATCTCCTGCTTACATGGCAGACGCTCTATCTGTCTAAGCCACCCAGGGCACAGAGGATAGTGCGACTGCAGGGACTTATCTCTGGCACGCTCCCCATGAGACTCACATTCCCAGTTTAATGTCCACACACTACATTTGTAGTGCCCCTGCCCACTGTACTCATTACTCGCGGCAGTCAATCTACCGATTCCCGTAAGAGTTTGGGCAATGTGAGTGCATCCACACTGAAGATCATTGGCTTGTTAGCCTTAAATATCTGAAGATGGTATGTGTTCTTTCGGACACGTCCAAAATAACAGATACCATTTTCATATAGTTCTCCACATGTACCCACCTTCATACGATACACATCCACCTATAACCAGCCCCATTGACAGATGTCTAATGGGCCTAGGTCTGGTGATCTAGTAGGCCGCTTAATGGATCCACCATGGCCAATCTGCCATTCAGGAAAGGTGTTATTCAGATACTGTGATACCTGTCTGATATAGTGAATCGGTGATCCACCATGCTGCAAGTATATTTGCCATCGTAACTCTAGTGCCATGTCTCCCAAAATTTCAGTTAAGTGCTCTGTCAGTAAATGTGTGTATGCTGCGGCTGTCATGCGTTTTTGCGGGAACACAGGGCCTAACACCAGATCATCACTCTTACCACACCAGACGTTCACTGAGAACCTAACTAGGAATCTAGTTTTCCTAGTGTCATGGGAGTTCTCGATTGCCCATGTATGAAAATTAAAGGTATTCATAATAGCATTGCATGTAAATATAGCTTCATCTGTAAATAAAGCATTTTGCATTACGTCTCTGTGTACAGCCAACCATTCACAAAATTGTTACCTGCTTACTGAGTCACCTGGATGCAGATGTTACACATGCTGCACATGCAGTGCGTGCAAGCCCTCAGAACATAATGTATGCCGCACTCACCTTTGTGGACTATCGACCTGATGGCTAATGCGCCATGTATTAGTGGTGAGACTCCGTTGTACCATTGCAATAATGTCGTCCGTTTCCTCAGCTGACTGGATAGCTTCACGTTCTGGTGCTACGTTTACACTGGGTAGTGTTCTGAATTCACATATTGTTTGAAAAATCTTGGAAAATGTCCTGACACGGGGAGTTCTTTGATCAGGGAAACGTCTCTGGTATTCTGTCATAGCCACACAGGCATTGACATTTCCGTACCTGCATATTCTGCACCGGTGAACGTCTTTGGCATGTTGGTATTCACCGACACAATGGACTTGCTCGGTTAAACAATACTCAAACACGACTCTCACACAGCCTTACGACTGCTCCCTGTTCCAACCCACTGTATATACTTGCAGCTGTTGCCTTGGTGTGGTATCACAGTGCTGCCATCTGTTGAAGAACCCCCACATCTCTTGTAGGATGGATCAGTCATATGTTCCATGATTTACCTGTCCAACACAGCGCCTACACAGCATTTCAATATGTAATATTCACACTTGTCTTCATACTCGTTTATGTATGTGTGTAGTCTTCAGTCCGCTCCAGTTCCTTAATGAACGAAAATCTGACACATGTTCATAGGACATTTTGGTTTATTTTCACTTGTAGAGTCATCTTACAAGTTATGTCGCATTCCTCCTCAATCATCCTATATGACGAGAGGTGGTAACACGTAACCCACCAAGGAACTATGTACTACCATTCCTCACATGCCCCTGGACTGTTCTGTTATACACACAGTATGCTTTTCATCAAGATTCAAGAGAAATATAGAGTAGTTTTTGTAAACGAACATTCACCACCATTGTAAAACATAATGCACTGCGTTCTAGGGCATGCGTGTAATGTCAGATCTACGGAAATAGCGAATTGTGTATGTTTTACGATATCTGTGCAACATGAAACAAATTTTAGCAGGAAAAATACGTGGAGCAGGGTAACGATATAACTTCACGTAAATATGAAAAATTACGAATTTGAATCGTTGAAAACTATATTGCATTAGAATTTCAGACGCTTTTGGTCCTTCCCCACAGGAGTTGGAGAAATTCATGGACAAGTTCAACGACGCTGGGCGCTTTTTGTGCGAGCTGCTGGCAGAAAAGAAAGGAACAGAGGTGGAACTGTACCACCCACTCATGCACACTGCTCTTCGTTCGGTTGTAGCCACTATTGTAGGCGTCGACTTGGAGTGGATTTTACCAGGTCGGTTCCGGCAGGCTGAGGTGGTTGATCTAGTGACGGATTTCGGAAAAACTTTATCGGTAAGTTGATGAAATATACTGTGACTTACATTTAATTTTCCATTGTTGACAGAACTGCAGGAACGCAGTTGTATGATAAACTGTGAGAATGAATTATCCTCAGACGGTAATTAAATGGTCCGCATTTTTTTTAAGATAATCGGTTTCGAGACTTCTAGCCTCATCTTCAGATGTACCTGTTCACATAAAGAATAAAGATAAGTCACCTCATACCTAAAACTTTTGCTTTACTTATCGACAACGTGCTAACAACTGCCTTTTAGAATAATATGTTAGCAAGTTCAATATATAAGATTTTGACTTTTTTTTCTCACGCATAAACGTGAGACGCCGCTGGAGTGTGACACACACACTGTCATTCTGAATGGTTGTTTATTTAAGGCAAAAACTAACTGTCAACAGCATTAGATAATAACACGTTTAAATCACTCAATATCATTGTATAAATGTTTCTTTCCTGTGGTTATAAGAAACTGTAATTTTGTGCATATTTTTGATTTGAAAATAAGTAAATTAATTAACCTCAAAATCTACACTACTGGCCATTAAAATTGCCACACCACGAACTTGACGTGCTACAGACGCGATATTTAACCGACAGGAAGGAGATGTTGTGATATGCAAATGATTAGCTTTTCAGAGCATCCATACAAGGCTGGCGCCGGTGGCGACACCTACAACGTGCTGACATGAGGAAAGTTTGCCTGGTGAGACGTTGTTGTGATGCGTCGTGTAAGGAGGAGAAATGCGTACCATCACATTTCCGACTTTGATAAACGTCGGATTGTAGCCTATCGCGATTGCGGTTTATCGTATCGCGACATTGCTGCACGCGTTGATCGAGATCCAATGACTGTTAGCAGAATATGGAATCGGTGGGTTCAGGAGGATAATACGGAACGCCGTGCTGGATCCCAATTGATGCTGGTAATTGATGCATCATACAATTATTCTTCGTCATGGCTTAAGGCTTAAACCTTCAGCAAATAAATTCATCATAGCATCATGTTCTTCCCAATATGCTTCCAGATCAAAGCATGTCTCATTACTCCAAGCAACACTAATGACTAGAAGAAGACTCAGAAAAGAACGGATGACTTCCTTTTCGAACTAAAAACACGTGATATACACTACTATGTGTTTTGCTGAGAGCCTACGAAATCTCAAAGAAAAAGTTTCTGATGCAGCGGTCAGGCAAAGAGTTTACAAGTGACAAAAATCGATTTGTGGTGAAGCTGGCTATCTTAATATCTCAGAGATAGTTACAAAATAACTATCACAGAACTTATAAAAGATAAAATAGTTTGTGAAAAAATGAGAAAACGAAGAGCAGACAGCTTACAGTCTCTGCATAATTACTGCAACCTAAGAGCATTTGAAACTACATACTGTGGTCAAACCTTGGTCTGTCCTTAGAGTTTTACCCCTCCCTCGGCCCTCCACGAACACAGAAACAGACACTTCCCTTTACAGCCCACTTAACCATTCATTAAGGAGTCAGAATGTGTCGTATCCATCAACAACATGATTTTTGTGAATAAAAGGGGACATATGTTTTGTTGGCACTGACAGTAAAAGTTGTTTTACAACTTTTAGGTTTTTATTTAGTGATGACAGTACTTAAAACGACGTTATGAATATGGAAATAAGTAGTATAGATGGCTTTATTCACAAAATATCCACAATGATCTCTGACCCATCCAGGGAATTTATTTCCTTTATTAATAATCATTTCTTTTAGTTTAGTTGTAACATAAATTTATTTGTCTGTGACTGACGTGCACTCAGTGTTGGGGCCACTCTTGTCCCTTATTTACATAAATGATATGCCCTCTAGTATTACTAGTAACTCTAAAATATTTCTGTTTGCTGATGACACTAGCTTCGTAGTAAAGGATGTTGTGTGCAACATTGGCTCAGTTTCAAATAGTGCAGTTCATGACCTAAGTTCATGGTTTGTAGAAAATAAACTAACGCTAAATGACAGTAAGACTCAGTTTTTACAGTTTCTAACACACAATTCAACAAAACCTGACGTTTTAATTTCGCAGAATGGGCATATGAATAGTGAAACTAAACAGTTCAAATTTCAAGGTGCTCAGATAGACAGCAAACTATCGTGGAAGGCCCACGTTCAGGATGTTGTTCAAAGACTTAATGCTGCATTTTTTCTATTCGATCGGTATCTGAAGTGAGTGAACGTTCGACACGAAAATTAGTTTACTTTGCTTATTTTCATTCGCTTATACTGTAACACCCCACCCGTCACTTATCTGGTTTTGGTGTGTGTTCACCCCAGGTAATTGTCTAACAGATCAACAGAGAGTGCAAAACTGACGCAATGTCGGATAACGCAAAGAAAGTAATAAGGCCCTGTGACTCCTGATTGAACTGCGGTGGCAGTGTTGACATTAATTGATTCACAATTGATCCCTTTTAATTAAAAAGGGGTGCACATTGATGTTATATTCAGCTATTGAACACCAGATGCAAATGTTGAACATAAAATTAATTAAGAAAGTGACTTGAGATTTCAACTACTTGATTGAAAACAGATGCAGTCGATTAGCACAGATTTATTTTAACTTACGACCTTCAATCATCACATTACATGACTCTCCTAACAGGCAGTGGTAATAAATTGCTTTTGCGTGGAGTAAAGCGCGATAAATCAAAAGTAATTCCTATCGACTGACCCAGGCGTAATGCGAAGTGCGAGAAGAATTCTACAATACACGGCCCATGAAACCCTCATGGAAACTTTGCTGATGTGATCCAACAAATTAATCAGTGGCCAGAGAGGGTGCAATATCACCAAATACAGCGTCGTTGTGCAGACGTCGGCCGACCTCGTGGTGCTGCAAGGCTGCGCTCGTCTATTCACTTCTAGCTATCTTGCTCAGTACATAGCTGAACGAAAACTTTCTATCTCCAAGCTCAATCGTTCCGTTTGCTAAGTCCTAAACAGCAGAGATGCTCATTCTCTCTCAGGCAAGCTGAGTAAAGAACGCCACGTCCGCACTCTAGGCAAGCTGGGAATGGAAGACCTCTACGGGGACTTCTCCCAGTCCGCTCTTCGCCTCGGTTTCCCCTCCAGCAAAATCACTTACGCCAATTGCAATGCAAGTCGCGTTAATTATGCGTCGCTTCCCAGCGCCGACCAATGCCCTTCCTCACAACTTCTGCTATTTACCTCCTCCCAGGCCACCCATCAAGGTTAGCGTCTGCACAAAACACCAATTTTTCCGGAATTCTGACCCCCAGGAGGGTACTTCCAATTCCTCGGTCCTATGTTCCCATCGGAGGCCGGCATATTTCATTCTGTCGCTCTTCACGTGATTTACTTCAGACTCTGCGGACCGTGAATTCAGCGTGAAGTTGCTATAGTCACAAATACGCATATTTTGGCCTCTGTTGACCGCTCCACCGTAGCTTTGCGCGGCTTACTCGCATGTTTCACTGTAAACGGAACGACGGACATTTATCAACAGGCGTACAAGTTCTCCGTCTGCTTCCCGGTACACCAGCATGGGATCAACCACCCACTCACTGTCACTCATCTTAAGGCAGCTGGAGGCCGCGCCCCGTTACCGCTTTCTCAGAGCTTGAGCCGCCCTAAGCTGCCTATTGTCGCTTCCCTGCGCCGCTCCCCAACCGGCCACGGTCAACTCTGTATACTTCCCTGGGATAAACTAGCCTCCAATAAATCGACACGTTTCCACAAAGTTTTCATGTCAGTCATTTTTGTTCAGTCTTACTGTTCGCTCAACGTGAGTTAGGTGATCTTTAATGACTTCATGTAAGGGGCATAGTTCTTGCCATATTACAATATCTTATGGTATTATATTTTGGGGTAACTCTTACCATTCTAAAAAGATACTTTTGGCTCAGAAACGGGTGGTTTGGCCGATAAGGGGTGTAAGTTCACAAACCTCTTGTCGACCCCTGTTCAAGAGTCTGGGTATTTTGACATTGGCCTCTCAATATATATATATTGATTACAGTCATTTCTTGTTAACAATATCAGCTTTTTCCCAAGAATAAGCAGCTTTCACTCAGTTAATACTCGGTAGAAATCAAACCTGCATTTGGATCGCACTACCTTAACTCTTGTGCAGAAAGATGTGCAGTATACTGCTGAATCCATTGTCAATAAGCTACCACTCGAATTCAAAAACCTTAGCAGTAATCCACGCACTTTCAAATCGAAACTGAAGAGTATCTTCATTGGTCACTCCTTCTATTCTATCGAGGAGTTCCTTGAAAAATTAAGCTGATTCTTGTTGTATTGTTGATTGCATTTACTTAAACTGTTTTCGGGTTCATAAATATTTTCTTGTTATCTGTTATTACTTTTATGTAGTAATTTCATATACTGATATGTTCTGTGACCTTGGAGATTTGATCTTCAATTTAGTACTGCGGAACTTGACGTGGAAATAAAAAGAAAAATTAAAGTAGAGGGCCTTGAAAAGGGCCCCTGCCATCATGAAGTATCAGAACGCCAATGAGTAATGGCATCTGGAGGATCTAGGCAACGTGAGTAGTAGGGCAACAGAGCATCACCCCAGTCTCCATTGTTGCCAAATTTATTCAAGATGGCGGATCCAAGATATCGGCGATAGATATGGCAATGTCGCAATGACGTCATGGGGGGAAGTTCAAATTTTGTCAGGAAAATAGGTCAATTGGGCTACCTCCACTAACCTGTCATCTGATCACAACCTCTTCCTAGGAGTTGGCGGGGAAAGGACTCAGAGTTTGCTGGATAGGATGGACGTAAGTATTTTCAGTCTTTATTTGAGGTAGTAGCTCCGTCCAGTGTGTTCACCATGAGGACCAGGGTCAAAGTGACCTAGTACACAGAACTGCCACTGTCGTCCCTTCCATGACATAATCCAAGATGAAAGTCTAGGGAAAAATTGGTGGGAACCAATACAAGCCCTTAATCCAGTCACGTGTTGCACTTCAGCCAGTAGGATGGTGGAATCTGGTAACGTCATTGGAGGGGATATAGGGCAGGCTCAGCAGGTCTGGGACCTCAGTCTCTCTCAGTCAGCCAGCAGCAGCAGCAGCAGCAGTAGCAGGAGAAGTAGCAGGAGAAGAAGAGCCATGAAGCATCAACAGCAGTCGCAATCCAACACAGCCCTGCAGAACGGGAAGAAATGGAAAAGTAAGTACCCCCTATCACATCTCTGTCTGTGGTTAGCATTATTATTATTGGTTGTTTTCGCGTTTTGTCCCATATGTATCGCTTCCTTGTCTTTGTCCAGCAGTAGCCCTCGACGCGTCGAAGCCCTCAGGGTTGTGCGCCAATATGTCGATCTCTGCTGTGTACAGACCTGTATCAACCTTGGCTGCTATCTTGTCGAGACCTGCAGTGACGTCTAGTGCGGCAGCAACAGCCTCCAGCATGTCTGAACTTGTAGCGACCACGTGGGATCCTGTAGCGCACATAGCTCACTTGCTGGAGCAAGACGAGGAGCTGTTGTAGTCTGTCCCACTCATCGATTTGTATGATGAGGACACGCAATCTGCTCCTAACACCTCAAACGAAGCTGGTGGTCCTAAACAACATCAAGATGGACGACAATACTGATCACCAACATATGACCCATCCCAGGTGAACATACCTGTGCTAGCTCAGGTACAGAGTGCAGATGCTGTGGATAAGAAGGCATTGAAAGTACCCGTGCTTTTTTGTTCTACATACAATTTAACTACCAGTGGAACGAAACAAATTTGTTCAAAGTCGTCGCCATGCAATTCCTGGTGCATAGAAATATGGTACGGGTGCATTCTCAACACCGACGTTTTTGAGATTCCCAGATTCTCGCGCAGTTTGTCTGCTACTGATGTGTGGATTAGCCGCGACAGCAGCTAAAACACCTACTTGGGCATCATCATCATTTGTTTCAGGTCGTGGTTGACGTTTCACATGTGGCTGAACACTTCATGTTTCCTTAAATAACGTAACTATCCGGCGAACGGTCCGGACACTTGGATGACGTCGTCCAGGACACCGAGCAGCATACATAGCACACGCTCGTTGGGCATTTTGATCACAATAGCCATAACATCAACACGATATAGACCCTTTCCGCAATTGGTAAACTGTCCATTTTAACACGGGTGATGTATCACGAAGCAAATACCGTCTGCACTGCCGGAATGTTACGTGATACCACATACTTATACGTTTGTGACTATTACAGGGCCATCTATCACACAGCGAAAAAAGTGGTCCAACTAAAACATTCATACTTCTTTACGTGCTACACGAATATGTAATAAAAAATGGGGGTTCCTATTTTTAAAAAAACGCAGGTCAGATCCGTTTGACCTATGGCAGCGCCATCTAGCGGGCCAACCATAGCGCCATCTGGTTTCCCCCTTCGAGCTAGACGAGTTACGTTCTTTGTAGTTTTTTCGTTTTATGCTTATTTCGTGAGATATTTGGTCCGGTCACTATCAATGGACCACCCTGTATACTCCGCAAGCCACAGTAGGGTGCGTGTGCCACAACATGTCATCTCTTTCCTTTGCCACTTGTAAACAGGGCGAAGAAGAAACGATTGTCTGTATGCCTACATAGAGACCTAAATTTCTCTTGTCTTCATGGACCTCGTCCAACATGTACGTTGGCGGCAGCAGAGTAGTTCTGCAGTCAGCTTCAAATACCGTTTCTCTAAATCTTCTCAATAGCTTTCCTTGAAAAGAACGTCGCCTTCCTACCAGGAATTCCCTTTCGATTTCCCAAAGCATCTCCTTATTACTTACCTGTTGTTCGAATCTGCAGATAACTAAATCTAGCAACCTGCCTCTAAATTGCTTCGATGTCTTCATTTAATACGACTTAGTGCGAATCCCAAACACTCAAGTAATATTCAAGAATGGGTCACACTAGCGTCCCATATGGGTCTCACACATTCCTAAAATTCTCCCAGTACACCAAAGTCGACCATTCGCTTTCCCTATTACAATCTTTACATGGCCTTTCCATTTCATATCACTTTGCAGTGTTACACCTAGATATTTAAAGGATGTGACTTAGTCACAGACACACTACTAACACTGTATTCGAACATTACAAGTTTGTTCTTCCTACTCATCTGCATTACCTTACATTTTTCTATATTTAGAGCTAACTACCATTATCACACTTAACCCCTACAAGCACAATGGTATCGGAGCAAGAAGGCTAGGCAAACAAAACGATTTATTTGTTAATGTATGCTATCGAAATACACAAAATTATAAGGTAAGAATTACACAAACGTCAATTTCACTATTTGTAAGGGGCGTAATGACAGCCGAGAAAATGAAAACCAAAAAACGTCTAACATGGGAAATAAATCGTGTAGTCGCAAATTTTGGTACAGTGACAGGAGGGAGTGTCATGAACAACAAATTAAAGATCTAAAGGTACTGACCGGCCTCTGGGGAAAGCATAACGCAGCACAAAGTGAAATTACATTAAGTTTCCTACAAAATGTCTTATTAATTTTTACGACCCTTACTTGGCACGCATATGGCGAGAGAATATTAAAAATCTCGTGCATCGTGCACGCACAGTAGCGTAGGTGGTTTTGTAGACGAACTTGTGGTAATTTCCCAATTGATACGTCATAAGTGCCCCTTACCAAATTTTCGTTCCCTCTAAACCACTGTGGTACGTTATAAACAATTATTGTTTATACCTTGCATATAGGGGCTGTGGATTTGCCATTTTTATGTTTTCGTTAATATGGCACTGTATTTACGATGTGTAGTAACACAGAAATTGATGCCTTATAATTAAGTGTTACTCTGTGCATTGAATTGATAAGTATGGCGCAGGTAACAGTTCTTGGTAGCTGCCATGGGCCAACTAAAATGGGAGGATAGTAGTTTGCCCATTTCCATACAGCACTTATTGTCAAAGTTGAATTTAGTTATATTCCCATGGAAAACTTGTACTCCTATCGTATTAATTTTAATTTTGATTACGTCATTACATTTATGACTGAGCCTTTTCAACAAAGTGATTTTGACTAACGACTGCCTGAATATGGAGAATTAATTCTCTGAAACTGATAGTAATAGTAATAAAATGCATGTAGCAAATACGGAAGTTTACTTACAGCATTTAACAACTAATGTAGACATGTAGCAACACGGAAAAGCGTATAAAATTTCTTTCTCTCACAAGCATCTTGTGAACTGACTTCGATGTTGGTTGGTTGTTGATTCTGATGAGAATAATCCTATCACCAAACTTATCACAGTAATTTAGTGTTTTCCCTGCCTTCGTATTCGCAATGAACCCGACTCCTACTGTTCCATGTATTGACCCTGTTGATACTGCCCTGTATCCGTTTGACTGGAAATCAAATGACCTTTTTGTTACACTTCACCGAATCCTGCTGTGTCTAAATCGATTACTAGCATCCCTTCCACATTCATTCCTCTGAAACTCCATGCTCAGACTCGCAGGATGTTAATGTTTCGATGGTTTTCAGTGTTTTCTGATGGTCGCCTCTCCCTTAGCAGTCCCCTCCCAGGGTTCAAAAATGGTTCAAATGGCTCTGAGCACTATGGGACTTAACTTCTGAGGTCATCAGTCCCCAAGAACTTAGAAGTACTTAAACCTAACCAACCTAAGGACATCACACACATCCATGCCCGAGGCAGGATTCGAACCTGTGACCGTAGCGGTCGCGTGGTTCCAAATTGTAGCGCCTAGAACCGCTCGGCCACTCCGGCCGGCCCCCTCCCAGGGATACAAATAAGGGAGTGATATGGCATCCTTTTTTCGATAAATAGGTCGTCATGACGCTTTTTTCAATGTCACGTCACAGGACAGTGGAATGTAATCCAGATCTAGTTAATCTTTCTCTAAGAGAACCCAGAGAGAAAATGTATAGATACAAAGGGTTACAAATAATATAATTTAGCAGTAGTAACTATGAAAAGATGGAACATAATTGCATGACTGAAACTGGTAAGTGGTGAAGCCAAGATGCTAAGAGAGCCAAAAAGTTGAATAATAGAAAAGAAGCAGCGTTTCTACATTTCTTATTTTCTGATTGTAGTGCTCTACATTAGTTAGCAGTGGACATGAGAAACCATGTGTGCTTCACAAACATTTATTCATGAAGATCATTTCAATGCTTAAAATGGCCGACAGTTGGAGAAAGAGAAAAAGTGAACTATATACAAGAGGGGCTATGGAACATTTTAAAATATCTGACTGAATCACATTGCAAGGAGTTAATAAACAACAAATCAATACAATGAAGTGTGAAACTATGAATATACTGCAGTTAATCATAATAGAAACATGTAGGATGTATTTTCACACAGATATGTATCATAAATAGTTACATACTATTTTCTACAAAATAATTCAGAAGACACAGGAATAAAAAGCCAGTTACTTTTGGGGACACTTATCCTTTGTTAAGTGCTATTTCCTGCTGGTGGAAAATTAATTAACATTCATAAATAAAAAGTTAAATAAACTGCACTAAAACATAGGAAATAATAAGTGTATTACGAGTTTTAGACAAAAGGATGTTGCAGAACTTTTGACTCAATAGAGATTTCTTTTAAATTATAAATTGTTTGTTAGATTTTACATGGCGCACAAAATGAGAATTAATTAACTCATACAAGATAAGTAACTTTGTAAGATGCTGTTTATGAAAAAGAAATCAGATATCTAGTACCCCAGGCATCATATCACTACATAAGCAAAATTGTATTTCATTATATTAATTTAGAAAATTAAATCAACCTACACTGAAACATCTTCAGATGACTTTTATATTATGATTTATGTAATTATTATTTTTATTTGATTATGATTCTTTGATTGTAAAATTTAATGAAATATATTCTTTTTTGAAGAATCTGAGTGTAGTCTTCCACTTGAGTTTCTCTTATTTAGATACAAAAGCATCCAGGCGTTATTTGTTTAGCACTCCCATTAGTTTCAGTAAATTTACATAATCACTTAAATGTATGTGTTTGATGCAAATATTATTATTTTTTCTGTTTATGATCGACATAGTGCCAGTCCAGCAATTACAAATATTTAAGATTTAGTCATAGATACAGACAAATTACAGCATCTCATGAATCACAAAGATTAACTTTGTAACTTTGTTGAAAGGTATTGCAGGCGACTTACAATGTGATTACATTGAAAAAATGTTAATATGACAAAATAAGTAATTATAAGTGTACTGCATAAATGTATCACATATCACTTGAGTTACCTATTTCATTGGTCTATATACGGTTACTTTTTAAAAAATCAAGTACTGAATCTGAGAGGCCTCAAATACAGGTTATGCCTACATATCACTTAATTTAAACCAGTACCTTGTTGTGACCCAGTTTTAACCAAAATAAAAGCTATTGGAGTAGTATGATATGGGAAAAACAGTGGCATCTTTGTCAGCATATCTTCTATATATGATATTATAAACATGATATTCTGATTATGATGCAAAGTTTCTCTGCGCATGCATGTGTGTCCAAAGGCACAGGCACTGTGGCGACCACAGCCGTTACGATACACATCAAACGAATTCGCAACTGCGAGTAAAGATTACCATCAGATGTAGAATGGTATGACAACCACGAAAATTTGTGCCAGACCGGGACTCGAACTCGGATTTCCCTCTTATCTCGAGCGGTCGCCTTACCATTTGACCATCCGCGCACGACTCATGGCCAGACTCTAACTTCATTATGTCGTCAACTGTGCGTCGTACATCCACTATGTATATTCTCATACAGATCAGATGTTGTACTTGAAAGTCACTTGCCCGGTATCAGCAGATAAATACGATACTGCAGTGCATGTGTTGTTCTGATTACGATGCATGTCCAAATGAACTTTGCATTGTAATCAGAATAACACTGTCACTGTAATATCGTATTTGTCTGCCAATACCAGGCAAGTGACTTTCAAGCCTGTAAGGGAATATACATAATGGATGTACAAGTACAATTCGTAGACACATGGTTGACGATATATGGAAGTTTGGGTCTGGCTGTGAGTCTTGCATGGATAGCCAAATGGTAAGGCGACCGCTGGCGATAAGCGAGAAATTCGGGTCCGAGTCCAGTCTGGCACGAATTTTAGTGGTCGTCATACCATTCTACAGCTGATGGCAGTCCTTATTCGCAATTGCGAATTCATTTGATGTGTACCTTCTATATTGTTATTTCCATAATATTTATTTCTTTTCAGAAGCACGTGTTTCCACAATCCATTCTGTATCATTACAAAATTCTCTGGCAAGTAGAATATAATTTTCAATTATTTTTTATACGTAATTACACATTTTATTATGGTAGCTGTTAATAGTTTATATTTGTTTTCCGTTTTATACTCCCTGTAATACTGAACATTTCAGACATTTCCATTTAAACATTGAAGTAATGAGAATCATTAATCACTTGAAGCTATAGTTGTTTGCCTGGTAACTTATATGTAATATGGTTGGCTAATCTCATATATATTTCATAATACTAAATCTCTTGTACATTCATTAACAGACAATTATATTCCGTCCATGGACAACAGTCAACATGATGAGGTGGATGACTGCAGAAGGTCGGAAACTGAAAAGATTTATTACTGTTCTCAAATACATAGCTGATCGTGGCATCGCCTTGTCCAGTAAAAATCTAGATGGCCTAAAGGCCAGTGATAGAACACTCCTCACCTTTCTTCTTAAGGAAGAACATTCAGGGTCGATATTTGCTGACAAGGAATTTCGTGATGAAGTGAGTATACTATTTCCAGAGATGTAAATAAATTTTCCAGAATTATTATAGGTGTCACATGTGTTTTCCAGAATTGTTATAGGTGTTACATGATTGGCTCCTTGATGTCATGATTATACAATATTTATCATCTAGGGAAGTTAATTTAATATCAAAAATTCTTTTTGATACACTTGCAACTACAGACTTTTGGAAAAGCTAAGGCATTCTGCTTGTGAAGTTTAATTATTTTTATTAGTTATGAGATAATAGCACATGACTTTGGCATTTGAAGTGAAATTCATAAACAAAGAGATTAGATATGCTAGAGGCAGGGATGTCAACACTACACATTACAACAATTTTATGCCTAAAATATTCTATGTGGACAATTGCTATTCGGTTATTTACATTTTATAATGTATGATCAGATAACATCACTGTGATTAATATGGGGAAACAATAATATGTCCAGTATCTTAATAAAAATATTTCAGGATCATATTAAAGCAGTTATTTATTGTTTCTGTGAAGCAAACAGAGCACTGACATGCAAACTATGTTGGAAGGGCGTTATGAACTTTATTACCAGCCAGTGCACATAATACGCTGGAAAGGAGAATACATGAAATGCGAGCACAGTGGACGATAGCAAATTTTCAGGCAGTATGAATGAAGGCTGTGGGCGACGAAACTGGTCGCGCCCAGTTGGAACAGAACTCACAACAATTACCTGTTAGTCCCAAATGCTCATCGCAAAGTCCTGTGCGACCTCTGAGCAAACACTGAACTGCTTCATTTCAGGCTTAGAAATGGAGTGTTTCGCATGAAGGCACCAATGTGTTCACACTCCTGGCAGGAAATTTCCCCTAGCGTTATGAGAGGGTGTTCAGGCATCTGAATGGCCAGCCATGGTTCTTCATATCGCCAGTCGAATACCACAGACCAACGATGGAAAAACTCATTGAACTAATATTTACAATTAACACTCGATAGTAGAAAAGTGCATTTTTGGAGATTTTAATTGAAACATATTCCATATAATATTTGTTTTAATAAATTTGAAGTTGCAGTGGAAGTAGTTTCTCCGGTTAGTAAGTATCGTAACTGATATGTCAAACTGTTCGGCTCTTTTTATTCTTGGACGAGAACATCTACGTCTTCATCTATACTCCGCAAACCAGTATGAAGTAAATCCACTGTACCAACTATTAGAGTTTTTTCCTGTTCCATTCACGTATAGAGTGCTGCAAGAATGATTGTTTAAACGCCTCCGCCCATGCTGTAATGGATCTAATCTTATCCTCACGATTCCTATGGGATCCATACTTAGAGGGTTGTGGATAGTGCCTACAGTCATCGTTTAGAGTTGGTTCTTGAAACTCTAAGTAGGCTCTCTCAGAGTAGTTTGTCTGTCTTCAAGAGTCGCTCAGTTCAGTTTCTCCAGGATCTTTGCGACACTCTCCCACGGATCAAACAAACCTGTGCCCATTAGTGCTGCCCTTCTCTGGATTGTCTATTATCAAAGGTAACTATTACTAGACATAAATTGGTCCAATGGAAACGCTGTCAAACCTTTACCAACAGGTACAGAATATTTCAGATATAAGAAACGTCCTTATCTACGGGAAGTAAAACTGAAAAATGATGTTCGATTCCTGGTTGCAATCAATCATGGCAATGAATGAGAGGGAGGCTTGAGTACCATTCAAAGGTATTACTAATGAGCTCTTAGAGAAGGAAAAGGACCTGCATTGTACACAGACAGAAAAACAAATTGCAGATGTACACTACTGGCCATTAAAATTGCTACACCAAGAAGAAATGCAGATCATAAACGGATATTCATTGGGCAGATATATTATACTAGAACTGACATGTGATTACATTTTCACACAATTTGGGTGCATAGATCCTGAGAAATCAGTACCCAGAACAACCACCTCTGGCCGTAATAACGGCCTTGATACGCCTGGGTATTGAGTCAAACAGAGCTTGGATGGCGTGTACAGGTGCAGCTGCCCATGCAGCTTCAACACAATACCACAGTTCATCAGGAGTAGTGACTGGTGTATTGTGATGAGCCAGTTGCTCGGCCACCATTGACCAGACGTTTTCAATTGGTGAGAGATCTCGAACATTTTCTGTATCCAGAAAGGCCCGTACAGGACCTGCAACATGTGGTCGTGCGTTATCCTGCTGAAATGTAGGGTTTTGCAGGGATCGAATGAAGGGTAGAGCCGCGGGTCGTAACACATCTAAAATGTAACGTCCACTGTTCAAAGTGCCGTCAATGCGAACAAGAGGTGACCGAGACGAGTAACGAATGGCACCCCATACCATCACGCCGGGTGATACGCCAGTATGGCCATGAAAAATACACGCTTCCAATGTCGCCAAACACGGATGCGACCATCATGATGCTGTAAACAGAACCTGGATTCATCCGAAAAAATGACGTTTTGACATTCGTGCACCCAGGTTCGTCGTTGAGTACACCATCGCAGGCGCTCCTGTCTGTGATGCAGCGTCAAGGGTAACCGCAGTCATGGTCCCCGAGCTGATAGTCCATGCTGCTGCAAACGTCGTCGAACTGTTCGTGCAGACGGTTGTTGTCTTGCAAACGTCCCCATCTGTTGACTCAGGGATCGAGACGTGGCAGCACGATCCGTTACAGCCATGCGGATAAGATGCCTGTCATCTCGACTGCTAGTGATAAGAGGCCGTTGGGATCCAGCACGGCGTTCCGTATTACCCTCCTGAACCCACCGATTCCATATTCGGCTAAGAGTAATTGGATCTCGACCAACGCGAGCAGCAATGTCGCGATACGATAAACCGCAATCGCTATAGGCTACAATCCGACCTTTATCAAAGTCGGGGACGTGAGAGTACGCATTTCTCCTCCCTACACGAGGCATCACAACAACGTTTCACCAGGGAACGCCGGTCAACTGCTGTTTGTGTATGAGATATCGGTTGGAAATTTTCCTCATGTGAGCACGTTGTAGGTGTCGCCACCGGCGCCGATCTTGTGTGAATGCTCTGGAAAGCTAATCTGTTGGATATCACAGCATCTTCTTCCTGTCGGCTAAATTTCGCGTCTGTAGCACGTCACCTTCGTGGTGTAGCAATTTTAATGGCCAGTAGTGTACATCTGCAAGATGATGTCTACTCAAATTCCGTGGCAGTCACATAAGAGTCGTGCTATTAGTACCACTACGAGAGTGCAAATCAGGTTTGTTTTTAATACACGCTGTACCGGCAGTGGGCGTTAGTTACCTTTGAGACTGGACGTGGTGAGTTTATGTTGGTCAAGAAAGCCTTTAAGACGACAGAGACGCCATTATAAACACCTGATTGAGTTTGAACGAGTTCGCGTAACTGGGCTACGAGAAGCTGGTTGTTCCTTCTGCAATACTGCAGAAAGACTTGACAGGAATGTAGCCATTGTACACGACAGCTGGCAGCGGTGGTCACGTGAAAGTACGGTCACAGGAAGACAGGGATCTGAACGGTCACGTGGTACCACCGAGAGGTCAGCGTATGGCAACGGCTCGTCTCGCGCTTGCATGACCCTGTGATCTTGCAATGCTAATCAGTGAAACTTGTTACCTAGGCAAATATATTTCCGAAGTTTCATTACCGTAATTATTCTTTGGTGTTGTCAGTTTTTTTCGGCCAGTACATTTACGCTATAGCCAATATCTTAAAAAGTTTCAAGAACTTAATGTGTCTGATGAGCGCTGTCAGTCACTGTTTGAACAGTCACGTTGAATTTTTCCCTGAACATTTGGGTGGTGTCAATGAAGGAAACTGTGAGTGCTTCGACATCAAAGTCATGGAAAGACGACGTCAGGGCCGCTGTACGATCTAATGATGTTGTTGTTGTGGTCTTCAGTCCTGAGACTGGTTTGATGCAGCTCTCCATGCTACTCTATCCTGTGCAAGCTTCTTCATCTCCCAGTACCTACTGCAACCTACATCCTTCTGAATCTGCTTAGTGTATTGATCTCTTGGTCTCCCTCTACGATTTTTACCCTCCACGCTGCCCTCCAATGCTAAATTTGTGATCCCTTGATGCCTCAAAACATGTCCTACCAACCGATCCCTTCTTCTAGTCAAGTTGTGCCACAAACTTCTCTTCTCCCCAATCCTATTCAATACCTCCTCATTAGTTACGTGATCTACCCACCTTATCTTCAGCATTCTTCTGTAGCACCACATTTCGAAAGCTTCTATTCTCTTCTTGTCCAAACTGGTTATCGTCCATGTTTCACTTCCATACATGGCTACACTCCATACAAATACTTTCAGAAACGACTTCCTGGCACTTAAATCTATACTCGATTTGACTAATGGAGTTATGCAGATGTTTGTAAAAACGACAAGGACATATCACTCCATGTTAATGTAATACTGCCGTCTTCTGAAGAAGATAGATTTAAATCTATCGAAACCTAGGTAAAGAGTACTTTATCCTTTGCAACTGGTCGGCTGCTTCTAATCTTAACACGTGGAACCGTTGCTGTAGCGCAGCTATGTTTAAAATACTGAAATTTCTCTTCTTCAGAAACGATTTCCTTGCCATTGCCAGTCTACATTTTATATCCTCTCTACTTCGACCATCATCAGTTATTTTACTCCCTAAATAGCAAAACTCCTTTACTACTTTAAGTGTCTCATTTCCTAATCTAATCCCCTCAGCATCACCCGATTTAATTTGACTTCATTCCATTATCCTCGTTTTGCTTTTGTTGATGTTCATCTTATATCCTCCTTTCAAGACACTGTCCATTCCGTTCAACTGCTCTTCCAAGTCATTTGCCGTCTCTGACAGAATTACAATGTCATCGGCGAACCTCAAAGTTTTTACTTCTTCTCCATGAATTTTAATACCTACTCCGAATTTTTCTTTTGTTTCCTTTACTGCTTGCTCAATATACAGATTGAATAACATCGGGGAGAGGCTACAACCCTGTCTCACTCCTTTCCCAACCACTGCTTCCCTTTCATGCCCCTCGACTCTTATAACTGCCATCTGGTTTCTGTACAAATTGTAAATAGCTTTTCGCTCCCTGTATTTTACCCCTGCCACCTTCAGAATTTGAAAGAGAGTATTCCAGTTAACGTTGTCAAAAGCTTTCTCTAAGTCTACAAATGCTAGAAACGTAGGTTTGCCTTTTCTTAATCTTTCTTCTAAGATAAGTCGTAAGGTTAGTATTGCCTCACGTGTTCCAATGATGGGAGACTGCAATTGCTCTCTTACCGAGATGTATAGCAGGCAGTCCACCAGAGAAAACGCTGTCTCAGATATTTAAATGGGATGCGAGAACGAAATCAGAAACCATTTGCTCTGCCTGCCCTGAAATGAGTTAACTGTGGTATACGCTAAGGTGATAAAAGTCATGGAATACCTCCTAATATCGTGTCGTGTCTACTTTTGACCGGCGTAGTGCAACAACTCGACGTGGCATGGACTCAAGTTGGTGGAAGTCCCCACACGAAGTTCACCTACTGACCTCTAGATTATGTCCCATAGATATTCGGTGAGGTTCAACTCGGGCGAACTGAATGGAAGAATCTTTCGCTCGAATTGTCCAGAATATTCTACAAACCAGTCGCGAACAATTGTGGCCCGACGACATAGCGTACTGTCATCGTAAAAATTCTATCGTTGTGTCAGAACAAATAGTATCCAAATAGCGGAACATAACCATTTCCAGTCAATGATCAGTTCAGTTGGATCAGAGGACCAGTCCATACCAAGTAAACACAGCCTCCACCATTACTGAACAAACACCAGCTAGCACAGTGCCTTGTTGACAACTTGGGTTCATGACTTCGTGGGATCTGCGCCACACTCAAACCCTACTATCAGCCGTTGCCAACTGAAAATGGGACTCATCTGACTAGGCCACGGTTGTCTATGGTCCAGCCTATATGGCTAAGAGCGAAGGAGAGGCGCTTCAGGTGATGTCGTGTTGTTAACAAAGTCACTCACGTCGATCGTCTGCTGCTGTAATCCATTAACGCCAAATTTCGCCGCCCTGTCCTAATGGACACGTTCGTCGTACGTCCCACATTGACTTCTGCAGTTATTTCAAGCTCACTACTTGTCTGATAGCACTGAAAATCCTATGTAAATTCCACTGCTCTCGGTCGTTAAGTGAAGACCACCGGCCACTACGTCGTTCGTGGTGAGAAGTAATGCCTGAAATTTGGTAGTCTCGGCACATTCTTCACACTGTAGATACCGGAACATTGAATTACTTAAAGATTTACGAAACTGAATGTCCGATTGGTCTAGCTACCACCACCATTCCACGTTCAACGTCTGTTAGTTACCTGTGTACGGCCTTAATCACGTGGAAACCTTTCCACATGGATCACCTGGGTACGGCTGACAGCTCTGCCAATGCACTGCCCTTTTGTACGCGATACTGCCGCCATCGATATATGAGGACACCGCTGTCACACGACTTTTGCCATCTCAGTTTACCTCCTTCCTCCTACTACACTACTGGCTATTACAATTGCTACAACACGAAGATGACTTGCTACAGACGCGAAATTTAACCGACAGGAAGAAGATGCTGTGATATGCAAATGATTAGCTTCTCAGAGCATTCACACAAGCTTGGCGCCGGTGGCGACACCTACAACGTGCTGACATGAGGAAAGTTTCCAACCGATTTCTCATACACAAACAGCAGTTGACCGCCGTTGCCTGATGAAACGTTGTTGTGATGCCTCGTGTAAGGAGGAGAAATGCCTACCATCACGTTTCCCACTTTGATAAAGGTCGGATTGTAGCCTATAGCGATTGCGGTTTATCGTAAAGCGGCACTGCTGCTCGCGTTGGTCGAGATCCAATGACTGTTAGCAGAATATGGAATCGGTGGGTTCAGGAGGGTAATACGAAACGCCGTGATGGGTCCCAACGGCCTCGTATCACTAGCAGTCGAGATGACAGGCATCTTATCCGCATGGCTGTAACGGATCGTGCAGCCACGTCTCGATCTCTGAGCCAACAGATGGGGACGTTTGCAAGACAACAACCGTCTGCACGAACAGTTCGACGACGTTTACAGCAGCATGGACTATCAGCTCGGAGACCGTAGCTGCGGTTACCCTTGACGCTGCATCACAGACAGGAGCGCCTGCGATGGTGTAGTCAGCGACGAACCTGGGTGCACGAATGGCAAAACGTCATTTTTTGGTATGAATCCAGGTTCTGTTTACAGCATCATGATGGTCGCATCCGTGTTCGGCGACATCGCGGTGAACGCACATTGGAAGCGTGTATTCGTCATCGCCATACTGGAGTATCACCCGGCGTGATGGTATGGGGTCTCTGAGTCAATACCCAGGCGTATCAAGATCGTTATTACGGCCAGAGGTTGTTGTTCTGGGTACTGATTCCTCAGGATCTATGCATCCAAATTGCGTGAAAATGTAATCACATGTCAGTTCTAGTATAATATATTTGTCCAATGAATACCCGTTTATCATCTGCATTTCCTTTTGGTGTAGCAATTTAAATGGCCAGTAGTGTAATCACGACTGACGTAACAGCCGATATGTTGCCAGCACGATTCCCTGGGCACTAACCGGAAGGAAGGAAGATAGAGTTTCGTGTCCCGTCGACGTCGGGGTCATTAGAGGTGGGGCACAAGATCGGATGGTGTCAAGGATGGGGAAGCAAATCGACCGCGCCCATTCAAAGGAATAGTCCCGCCATTTTCTTGGGGCGTTTTAGGGATATCATGGATAACCTACATCTGGAAGACCAGATATGGGTTTGAACGCTCATTCTCCGAGATGCGAGTCCAATTTGTTAACCACTGCTCTACCTCGCTCGGTGGGCACGAACCACGGATCGAGAGAAGGGGGGGGGGGGGGGGGGATAAGTGGCCGGAGGCGGTGCTGGGTGCGGAGTGCGCACCGAGCACCGTCTATGACGGAGAGGGTACGAAATGTAAGCCCTGCGTTACGTCTTAGGCAACCAGTTCTTCGGCTGAACTGATGATGGCGATGTGGTCGCTTGGCAACATATTGTACCTGTAGGACACTTACACCCTGCCATTCCCCTGTAAACTAAATCGTCTTGAAACATTTAGCTAATTTTCTAGGCTGCAGTGTGTTCATATTGTGTTATGAATTTTATTCGTCTGGATTGCTTAATATGTTTCTCTATTTATTACGTCGTTTCGGCCAGTATTCTTCACCATTAATTTTCATAGCTGTTGAATTCCATAACGCCACATTTTCCCCCCTTTAAAAGACACATATATTTGCTGCTGACGTTTCTCTCTGAAAACATTCCTTTCTTATCGTAAGTTACAATTTCTCACACCACCGAACCCCTGTCTTTGCCTTGTTATATATAATGGCGGAAAAAGCAATCGAAGCACCAAGATGGAGTTGTGCGACATAAGTGAGAGCTGGTAGTCGTGTTCTAGGTCTGAAAAATGATGTGTATTCAGATTTTGTGCCAGTCGCACTGGTAGCACCATTACAAGATGCAACTCAAGTTTGCTTTCAAATACACACTGTAAACGTCCTGAGCGTTAGTTACCTTTGAGATTGGATGTGTAGAGCTGAATGCCTTTAAGGCGACAAGGACGCCATTATCAGTACCTCACTGAGTTTGAACGAGACCGTCTAATAGGGCTACGAGAAGCTGGATATTCCTTCTGTGATGAAAAGCTTGGTAGGAATGTAGTCACCGTACATGACTGCTAGCAGAGGTGATCACGAGAATGTACAGCCGCAAGACGACCGGGCTTCGGATGGCCACGTGACTCAACCGAGAGGGAAGACCATCGTTTTCGGCGTATGACTCTGTCGTATCGTACTACGTCTTCAGCTGCAATTTGAGCAGCAGTTGGCACCAGAGTGACACCACGAACTGTTATAAATCGGTTGCTTCAAGGATAGCTCCGAGCCACATTCCCTGTAGCGTACATTCCACACATTTGATCAAAGTATTTCTATTGGGGGGAATGCAGTGGGGAAGTCAGTGGGCATTCGAGTGAGATCCTCTCCTGGGAATGCAAAATCTGTAGTAGCAATAAGTCGATAGAGGAGCAGGATCGTAAGATCTGTGCCCTTCAGGTGCAGTTACAACGCATATAGGAGGAACTACGAGGGCGGTTCAGAAAGTAACCTCCGATTGGTCACAGTGCGGGTTGTGGGGGGAGTAGCGACGCCATCTGTGCGTTCACACACTCAACAGGTCAGTCGGCATCAAGCCGTGGTCGAGTGAACGTCGTACCTGCGCTAGTTTAGTTTTTGTGGCAGTTTGAAATGTGTGCTGCAATAGAAAACCCCGCCAAATGTGAAGTGCGTGCTGTCATAAGGTTTTTTACAGCCAAAGGATATTCTGCAGCAGCTATTCATCGTGAGCTTTGTGCCGTGTACGGACCAAGAGTTATGAGTGAAGGAGTTGTCCGTGAATGGGTACGTTTATTTAAAAGTGGACGAGAAAACGTTCATGATGAAGAGAGGAGTGGTAGACCATCGTTGGTGACTGACGAACTCGTTCAGACAGTTGATGCAAAAGTTCGTGAAAATCGACGTTTCTCAATGTCGGAGTTGTCTACTGGTTTTCCACAGATTTCTAAGACTCTCTTGTACGAGATAGTGACAGCAAGATTGGGTTACCGTAAGTTCTGTGCACGATGGGTGCCCAAAATTCTTACCGACCACCACAAAACTCAAAGAATGGCCTCTGCATTAGACTTTCTGTCACGTTATGAGGACGAAGGAGAACCATTGTTAAACAGAATCGTGACCGGTGACGAAACCTGGATTAAGTACGTGAACCCTGAGACAAAAGAACAATCAAAGATGTGGGCACATTCAAATTCGCCTACCAAACCAAGAAAAGCCTCGCAAGATTTTTCTGCCAGAAAACTGATGGCAACGGTGTTTTGGGATGCCAAAGGGGTGTTGTTGGTTGAATTCATGGAACGTGGTACGACCATTAATCAAGACGTGTACTGTGAAACAATAAAAAAGTTACGACGGGCTATACAGAACAAACGCCGTGGTATGCTGACTTCCGGTATCGTTTTTTTGCACGATAACGCCCGTCCTCACTCTGCTCGCAGAACAACGGCCCTTCTTGAGTCCTTCAAGTGGGACGTTATCAACCATCCACCTTACAGCCCAGATCTGGCGCCAAGTGATTATCACATCTTCATGCATTTGAAGAAATGGCTCGGGTCACAGCGGTTTGATGACGACGAAGAGCCCAAAGATGCGGTCACAGGCTGGCTCCAGGCACAAGCGGGTGATTTTTATGCAGAAGGAATTTCAAAGTTTGTGAAGAGATACGATAAGTGCCTCAATCGCTATGGAGACTATGTAGAAAAATAGTGCAAAGATGTAGTTGTAAGATGTATATATTAAAATATTTTTATTTAACTTGGTGTATTTTTTTAAATCAACCGGAGGTTACTTTCTGAACGGCCTTCGTAGATAGGTTGAGGAGGGTGAAGCGTGGTGGGGACTGGGAACTAGCAGCTGGCAAAAAGGCAGCTAGGAGGAAGGAGGTATTGAGACCGTTATACATTCCGTATATGCAATAGATTTGACCAACCGTCAGAGTTGAGTGGAGAGGAGCCTCTTGTAGCTGTAGATGGAGGGAACATACAGCAGTCCTCAGCAGTTAGGAGGCCTGGTCATTTGCAAAGTCTAACAGAAAGAAGAAGGTTCTGATGCTAGGTAGTTCTAACGGTAGAGGTGTGGGCCAGCAGTTGCAGGAAGTGTTGGGGAGTGAGTATCAGGTCACCAGCATTGCGAAGCCTAGTGCAGGTGGGCCCAAGTGACTGACAGCATAGGGGAGTTACGTAGGAATTTTACGAAGGAGGATCATGTAGTGATAGTGGGTGGAGCGGGGAATAGTCTTGATAGGGACGGATAATATGATGTAGGTGGTGACATGGTAAAGATAGCTACTCAAATGGTGGCACTAATGTGCATTTCATGCAACTGTTTCAGCGTCATGATCGGCCGCACCTTAATGCAGCTGTTAGGCGCATTAACACTGGGCTGGAGAGGGCGCTGATGGCAGAGGGCATGGGTCACATTTCAGTGGTGCCATTTGGGTCTATCAGCAGATCGAGCTTCACTAGGCATGGCCTGCACCTCAACAGGTATGGGAAGGGGAGGCTGGCAAAGCTTATACATGACATTGTAGTGGGTGGTGGTGGGATCACTCATGGAAAAATTCGTGTAGTAGTTGGTGTTAGAGATGTACCTTTTTTAGACTGAAGTCAGCTGATAAGTATACCTGCTTCAAGGAAGTCCCTCTAACTAAGGGCTCACCTATAGAGGACGTCATGTTTCCAAGTAGAGAAAGAATTAGCATATTTCATCAAAATATAAGAGGTATTAGAGACAAAGTTAGTGAACTGCTTATAGATGTTGACTCTGAAATTATTGGTACGTCGGAGCACCACATAATTTGACAATTCAGAAGCTTCCTTTACCAGGATACAGAGTGGATGACTGTTTTTGAAGGAGTTCCTTGCAGGGTGGAGGAGTGGGCATGTATGTAAAAAACATTATTCCCTTTGAGTCCATAGACGTGTCACGGCACTGCACTGAACAGATATTTGAATCTTCTGTAGGGGCAGTTGAATTTAGTGAAACTAAACTTCTAATTTTTGTGGATTGTATGTCCCCTAACTCTGACTTCAGAGCACTTCTGCTCAAGCTAGAGAGGGTTCTTGATTCGCTTTACAGGAAGTACCAGAAATTAGTTATGTATGGTGAATTCAATATTAATTTTGCATATGACTGTGCAAGAAAAAGGATGTTGGTAGATCTCCAGAATTCATTTGATCTGAAGCAGACTGTGGTGTTTCCAAATAGGGTGCTGGCGAACAGTAGCACAGCCATAGACAATATTTTTATTCATTCTTCATTACTATATGGGCATTCTGTTCGTAAAAGGGTGAATGGCATTTCAGACCATGATGTACAAATTTTAACACTAAAAGGCTTTTGTACTCAAACAAATGTCATATAT
The DNA here is from genome assembly GCF_023898315.1 of Schistocerca nitens. Taxonomy (NCBI): domain Eukaryota; kingdom Metazoa; phylum Arthropoda; class Insecta; order Orthoptera; family Acrididae; genus Schistocerca; species Schistocerca nitens. The sequence goes on along the minus strand of NC_064619.1, from coordinate 45,566,733 downwards.
AATTACAAACTATGTATTAATGTAAGTCGAACAGCAATTGAGAGTTTTTTAAACCTTGTCAAGGAACAAGAGTGACAGGATGTTTATAGTGCCAATAACATAGATGACACATTTAATGCTTTCCTTAACACATTCTCGTGATCTTTGGGGGTTTCTTTCCATTAGAATGTTCTAAATGCGGTACTTGCAGCAATAGGCAGCCTGGGTAGCTGACTAGTGGGATAAGGATATCATGTAGAACAAAGTGGGAATTATATCAAAATGTTACAGGTCATCACAATCAAGCTACGGTAGCCCATTACAGACACTACTGTAAGGTGCTTAAATATGTTATTAGGAAGGCAAACAGTATGTGGTATGCAAATAGAATAGCTAATTCATAGGATAAAATTAAAATTGTATGGGCAATTTTGAAGGAAGTGTTTGGTAAGCCGCACAAGGTCGATGATATAAAGGCAGTTTGTAGTAAAAATATTTCTGTTACTGGTAAATCAGATATATGTACAGCATTTAACAATCATTTTCTTAGCTTTGCTGGTGAAATAAGTAAAAATTTAGTTTCTACAGGGAATCATACAACTTTATTGGTAAATGACTTTCTAAGATAGATACTCGAAATATTCCTCTGTGATACAAGGGGAGATTGTGTCAATAATTAAATCACTGAAGACTAAGGATTCTCAAGGATATGATAGAGTGCCTAACAGAATTTTAAAGTATTGTGCTGCACATGTTAGCCCTGTACTTAGAAATATTTGTAATTTTTCCTTTAGGAATGGTCAGATTCCTGAACGATTAAAGTACTCAGTACTAAAGATGCTTTATAAAAAGGGAGAAAGGGCTAATGTAGACAGTTGTGAACCTCGTTCTGTTCCATCAATGTTTGCTAAAGTTATTGAAAAGGCTGTATATGTAAGGATAATTGATCATTTTACTTCACACAATTTACTATCAAATGATACATTTCGGCTTTAGAAGTCGTTTAACAACTGCAAATGCTATATTCTCTTTTCTGTGTGAGGTACTGGATGGATTAAACAAAAGGTTTCGAGCGCTAGGCATGTTTTTGATTTAATTAAGGCATTTGATTTTGTTAATCACACAATATTGCTCCAGAAATAGGATCATTACGGAATACAGGGAGTAGCTCAAAACTGGTTCACCTCTTGCTTTAGCAACAGGCAGCGAAAGGTCATTATTCACAGCATTGAGAATGGCTGTGGTGTGGACTCTGAATGGGGTACCGTCAAATGGGGGGTGCCCCAGGGATCAGTGTTGGAGGCACTCCTGTTCCTTATTTATATAAATGATATGACCTCTAGTGTTGCAGATAACTCTAAAATATTTCTGTTTGCTGATGACATTACCTTGGTAGTAAAGGATGTTTTGTGCAGCATTGGCTCGGTTTCATATAGTGCATTTCATAACCTAAGTTGATGGCTTGTAGAAAATAAACTAACCCTAAATGACAGTAAGACTCAGTTTTTACAGTTTCTAACACACAACTCAACAAAACCTGACGTTTTAATTTCACAGAACGGGCGTATGATTAGTGAAACTGAACAGTTCAGATTTCTAGGTGTTCAGATAGATAGTAAACTGTCGGGGAAAGCCCACGTTCAGGATGTTCTCCAAAGACGTAATGCTTCCATTTTTACTATTTGAACGGTATCTGAAGTGAGTGATCGTTCAACACGAAAATTAGTCTACTTTGCTTACTTTCATTCGCTTATGTCGTATGGTATTATATTTTGGGGTAACTCTTCCCATTCTAAAAGGATATTTTTTGCTCAGAAACGGGCGGTTCGGGCAATAAGTGGTGTAAGTTCACGAACCTCTTGTCGATCCCCGTTCAAAATTCTGGGTAATTTGACATTGGCCTCTCAATATGTATATTCCTTACTGACATTTCTTCTTAACAGTATTAGCTTATTCACAAGAATAAGCAGCTTACACTCAGTTGATACTCAGCAGAAATCAAACCTGCATCTGAATCGGACTTCCTTAACTGTTGTGCAGAAAGGTGTACAGTATACTGCTGCATCCATTTTCAATAAGCTACCACTCTTCCTCCATGAACCATGGACCTTGCCGTTGATGGGGAGGCTTGCGTGCCTCAGCGATACAGATGGCCGTACCGTAGGTGCAACCACAACGGAGGGGTATCTGTTGAGAGGCCAGACAAACATGTGGTTCCTGAAGAGGGGCAGCAGCCTTTTCAGTAGTTGCAGGGGCAACAGTCTGGATGATTGACTGATCTGGCCTTGTAACATTAACCAAAACGGCCTTGCTGTGCTGGTACTGCGAACGGCTGAAAGCAAGGGGAAACTACAGCCGTAATTTTTCCCGAGGACATGCAGCTTTACTGTATGATTAAATGATGATGGCGTCCTCTTGGGTAAAATATTCCGGAGGTAAAATAGTCCCCCATTCGGATCTCCGGGCGGGGACTACTCAAGAGGACGTCGTTATCAGGAGAAAGGAAACTGGCATTCTACGGATCAGAGTGTGGAATGTCAGATCCCTTAATCGGGCAGGTAGGTTAGAAAATTTAAAAAGGGAAATGGATAGGTTAAAGTTAGATATAGTGGGAATTAGTGAAGTTCGGTGGTAGGAGGAACAAGACTTTTGGTCAGGTGATTACAGGGTTATAAATACAAAATCAAATAGGGGTAATGCAGGAGTAGGTTTAATAATGAATAGGAAAATAGGAATGCGGGTAAGCTACTACAAACAGCATAGTGAACGCATTATTGTGGCCAAGAGAGATACGAAACCCAAGCCTACTACAGTAGTACAAGTTTATATGCCAACTAACTCTGCAGATGACGAAGAAATTGAAGAAATGTATGATGAAATAAAAGAAATTATTCAGATAGTGAAAGGTGACGAAAATTTAATAGTAATGAGTGACTGGAATTCGGTAGTAGGAAAAGAAGAAACGTAGTAGGTGAATATGGATTGGGGCTAAGAAATGAAAGAGGAAGCCGCATGGTAGAATTTTGCACAGAGCACAACTTAAGCATAGCTAACACTTGGTTCAAGAATCATAAAAGAAGGCTGTATACATGGAAGAAGCCTGGAGATACTGACAGGTTTCAGATAGATTATCTAATGGTAAGACAGAGATTTAGGAACCAGGTTTTAAATTGTAAGACATTTCCAGGGGCAGATGTGGATTCTGACCACAATCTATTGGTTATTAATTGCAGATTGAAACTGAAGAAACTGCAAAAAGGTCGGAATTTAAGGAGATAGGACCTGGATAAACTGAAAGAACCAGAGGTTGTAGAGAGTTTCAGGGAGAGCATAAGGGAACAATTGACAGGAATGGGGGAAAGAAATACAGTAGAAGAAGAATGGGTAGCTCTGAGGGATGAAGTAGTGAAGGCAGCAGAGGATCAAGAAGAGAGGAGGGCTAATAGAAATCCTTGGGTAACAGAAGAAATATTGAATTTAATTGATGAAAGGAGAAAATATAAAAATGCAGTTAATGAAGCAGACAAAAAGGAATGCAAACGTCTCAAAAATGAGATCGACAGAAAGTGCAAGGACAAAGGTAAGGATATAGAGGCTTATCTCACTATGGTAAGATAGATACTGCCTACAGGAAAATTAAAGAGACCTTTGGAGATAAGAGAACCACTTGCATGAATATCCAGAGCTCAGATGGAAACCCAGTTCTAAGCAAAGAAGGGAAAGCAGAAAGGTGGAAGGAGTATATAGAGGGTTTATACAAGGGCGATGTACTTGAGGACAGTATTATGGAAATGGAAGAGGATGTAGATGAAGATGAAATGGGAGATAAGATACTGCGTGAAGAGTTTGACAGAGCACTGAAAGACCTGAGTCGAAACAAGGCCCCCGGAGTAGACAACATTCCATTGGAACTACTGACGGCCTTGGGAGAGCCAGTCATGACAAAACTCTACCATCTGGTGAGCAAGATGTATGAGACAGGCGAAATACCCACAGACTTCAAGAAGAATATAATAATTCCAATACCAAAGAAAGCAGGTGTTGACAGATGTGAAAATTACCGAACTATCAGTTTAATAAGTCACAGCTGCAAAATACTAACGCGAATTCTTTACAGACGAATGGAAAAACTGGTAGAAGCGGACCTCGGGGAAGATCAGTTTGGATTCCGTAGAAATGTTGGAACACGTGAGGCAATACTAACCTTACGACTTATCTTAAAAGAAAGATTAAGAAAAGGCAAACCTACGTTTCTAGCATTTGTAGACTTAGAGAAAGCTTTTGACAACGTTAACTGGAATACTCTCTTTCAAATTCTGAAGGTGGCAGGGGTAAAATACATGGAGCGAAAAGCTATTTACAATTTGTACAGAAACCAGATGGCAGTTATAAGAGTCGAGGGGCATGAAAGGGAAGCAGTGGTTGGGAAAGGAGTGAGACAGGGTTGTAGCCTCTCCCCGATGTTATTCAATCTGTATATTGAGCAAGCAGTAAAGGAAACAAAAGAAAAATTCGGAGTAGGTATTAAAATTCATGGAGAAGAAGTAAAAACTTTGAGGTTCGCCGATGACATTGTAATTCTGTCAGAGACGGCAAATGACTTGGAAGAGCAGTTGAACGGAATGGACAGTGTCTTGAAAGGAGGATATAAGATGAACATCAACATCAACAAAAGCAAAACGAGGATAATGGAATGAAGTCGAATTAAATCGGGTGATGCTGAGGGAATTAGATTAGGAAATGAGACACTTAAAGTAGTTAAGGAGTTTTGCTATTTGGGGAGCAAAATAACGGATGATGGTCGAAGTAGAGAGGATATAAAATGTAGACTGTCAATGGCAAGGAAATCGTTTCTGAAGAAGAGAAATTTGTTAACATCGAGTATAGTTTTAAGTGTCAGGAAGTCGTTTCTGAAAGTATTTGTATGGAGTGTAGCCATGTATGGAAGTGAAACATGGACGATAACCAGTTTGGACAAGAAGAGAATAGAAGCTTTCGAAATGTGGTGCTACAGAAGAATGCTGAAGATAAGGTGGGTAGATCACGTAACTAATGAGGAGGTATTGAATAGGATTGGGGAGAAGAGAAGTTTGTGGCACAACTTGACTAGAAGAAGGGATCGGTTGGTAGGACATGTTTTGAGGCATCAAGGGATCACAAATTTAGCATTGGAGGGCAGTGTGGAGGGTAAAAATCGTAGAGGGAGACCAAGAGATCAATACACTAAGCAGATTCAGAAGGATGTAGGTTGCAGAGGTACTGGGAGATGAAGAAGCTTGCACAGGATAGAGTAGCATGGAGAGCTGCATCAAACCAGTCTCAGGACTGAAGACCACAACAACAACAACCACTCGAATTCAAAAATCTTAACAGTAATCCATGCGCTTTCAAATCGAAACTGAGGAGTTTCCTCATGTGTCACTCCTTCTATTCTATTGAGGAGTTCCTTGAAAATTAAGCTGATTCTTATTGTATTGTTGATTGCGTTTACTTAAACGTATGGGTTGACTTTTTGGGGTTCATAAACATTTTATTTTTATCTGTTATTACTTTTATGATGTAATTTCATGTACTGACACGTTCCATGATCTTGGAGATTTGCTCTTCAGTTTGGTCCTACGGAACTTGACGTGTAAATAAACTAATTCCAAATCACCGCCATGTGTGGCTTCAGTGGTGTCAAGCGAGAGCTCATTGGACTGCAGGGTGGAGGTCTGTTGTGTTTTCTGTTGAAAGCTGGTTCTACCTCGGTGCCAGTGATGGTGGTTTGTTGGTTGGAAGGAGGCATGTTAAGGGCTTGCAGACAACCTGTTTGATTGCTAGACACATTGGACCCACGCCTGGAATTATGATCTGTGGTGTGATTTCGTATGACTGCAGCAGCACCATGACTGCAAATTTGTACATCAGTCTGGTGAATCGACCTGTTGTGCTACCATTCATGAACACCTTTCCAGGAGGTGTTTTCCAACAAGGTAACACTCGTCCACACACCGCTGTTGTAATCCGACATGCTCTACAGTGTCGACATATTTCCTTGACCTGCTCGATCACCAGATCTGTCTCCAACCGAACACATTTGAGACAACATCGGACGACAACTCCAGTGTCATCTGCAACCAGAATTAACCGTCCCTGTATTGACCGACCAAGTGAAATAGGCCTGTAACTCCATCCTACAAATTAGCGTCCAGCACCTGTACAACACAATGCACTCACGTTTGCACGCTAGCATTCAACATTCTGGCGGTTACTCTGGTTATTAATGTACCAGCATTTCACATTTGCAATGGCTTATCTCGCACCATCATTAACCTTCGATCTTGCGCTGTTAATCACTTAAATATGTACTAACAAGGGGAGGCCGCCAATTGTGAAATTCAGATTCGATTCATACTGCGCATAATAAAAGCTCATGGCCAGAGGTGCAATGTGGCAAAGCACCAAGATGCACTTCTCAGCCATTGTCGAGAAAATCGACAGTTAAAAGAAACCGTTGCAGTGAAATACTCTCTACGTTTAATAATTTCCTCCAGCGGCGTGGCGCAGCGGTAAGCGCTCGGGTTCGTAATCCGTAGGTCGCCGGATCGAATCTCGCGCTATGCAATTTTTTTTTATTATTAGTTTTTTGTAATTCAAATATATATATATATATAAAAACTATTAATGAATTGCTTATGCATGTTGGTGAAGGCGGATCGCTCTCCAATTGTACCGCCTCCATTTTTCCGTTTGTTTAACAGGGTGTACCAAAGCTCTCCCGTCCGCACTGATTTTCGACGATGTTATAAGTTGCGCTAGGGACCGCATCTACCTTCTTTCGAAGTTAGCAGGCAACTACGCTGTTATGCGGCGGCTCGTTTCGGCCCATTCAACATCTGTCCTTCAAGTGTAACGACCGAGTAACGGAGTTTATATTTCATACCTGCCACAGCAAATTTGTGTTCGTGGGGTCTCTATTCTAATTCGAGCGTTTGACTTATGCTATATGTATTCGTATCGGAATATCGTTTCTACGTCTTCCGTTAACTATACGTGGATAACATTATGAAGGCAATTAATAACATTTGTGAAATACAACTTTGTTTGCGGAAAACATAATGATGTTCGAAGTCGCTAGTTTTTCCACGACAAACGACTTTCAACAACTTATTATATGCATAATTGCTGCAACTGATTGCCGGGAATTATATATATATATATATATATATATATATATATATATATATATATATATATATATAATGTTTGTGCGTGTATATACATTTGAATTACAAAAAACAAATACTAAAAAAAAAGGTTGCATGGCGCGAGGTTCGATCCGGCGACCTTCGGATTACGAACCCGGTCGCTTACCGCTGCACCACGACGCTGTAGAAAACTATTAATCATAGAGAGTATTTCACCGCAACGGTTTCTTTTAACTGTCGATTTTCTCGACAACGGCTGAGAAGTGCATTTTGGTGCTTTGCCACGTTACACCTCTGGCCATGAGCTTTTATTATGCGCAGTATGAATCGAATCTGAATTTCACAATTGGCGGCCTCCCCTTGTAAGACAAATGTATTCCCGAAATTTCATTACTCTGCATTAATTATATTTTGGTGTTGCGATTTTTTTCCGTCTGAGTGTATATAAGGTATACCATCATGGCTCACTCCCTTTAATAACTACCAAATCGTCCTGTTTCTCATATCCTCACACCAGGATTCCAAGACGCGGATTGGTAAACGACACTCACCACTCACCACCATAGAATGTCTCAGTTGACCTTGCCTTCACACGATTAACGTCTGTGTTGCCTTTGGTATGGTCTCAGCGGTAAACAGCACTTTCGCAACTTGCAGTGGTCACCCGATTTGTGTAATATGGTCACGCACTGCCTGTAAGCACCGTCAGGATAAAACGGTTGCCATTCATCTGTTCATCAGAGGCAGCGAATTTTACTGCGATACACCCTTGTTCCTGTTCTTCTGGATCGATCTGTGCGCAGTCTTCTTGCTACACTGTCACCTTGAGCCCTTTGTGATCTATCGGTATGACGGTCCCAAGTCCCTCATACCAGTTATTCGACCTCTCTAAGCCTTAACGATAGAAGTTACACATGCTTATTCTCTGGGCGTTCAGTGTTGTGATATTCACCAATGAAGTTGCATTGCTGTTAGATACAACCCTATAGCCGTCATGTACACACATCTTACTGCGTCTGTAGGAACGACATATTTCTTATTCCAAATACGCTCACACAAGGAAAAAATCGTAAACTTTGAAACATCCCCTCAGAAAAGTTAAGGATGACACTGCTGGTAAACCTCTTACGTTATCTGATTTTCAAACAGCTGAGCAAAACTGAACGTACTCAGACATTTCTCTCTTTACTTATTCTGATCAACACTAAACTGACACACAATATTTTTAGCGCAACGCAATCTGACTTTCAATAATCCCTACAAAAGAATGGCCCTGACTAACAATAACCTATACCTTTCATGAATCACTTGCCTCACAAAAATCTTCGTTACTGGAACTACTGCAATACAGCGAGCGCCAATACTGCCAGCTGAATAAAAGATTCTAACTACTGAAGGCACTGACTACTGATAAGCATAGTTAGCAAATGAAAGGTTTTGATAGAGAACAAACAATGTATTTACCTTAATAGTGTTCAAAAGTCGTAATATATATATATATATATATATATATATATATATATATATATATATATATATATATATATATATATCAGTTCATGACATCCAGTCTTACAAATTTCCTTTTCCTGACAGACACACGTCCAGATCGTCCGATCACAAAGTTCTGCCATCTCTCTCCCCACATCCACCACTGCTGGCGGCTCACCTCCAACCGCGCAACGCTACAATAGAGAATATTCCAACAATGTAAATTAGACACAGACTGCACACAGCACAGTCAGTGATTTTCATACAGAGCGCTATGTGGCGTTACCAACACAAAAACCTAAACAGCCTACTTACAACTTCATATCCCACTGGCACTGATATACTAGAGTTACCGTTTGGTTCCAGTCTGTCAACGTGTTCAAAGCGTAGCACGTCCCATTTGTGACAGTATATGTCACTGATTGGAAATTTTTGTCGCCAACAGCATTACTAACATTCGAGCAACCAGGCTGTACTGAGGTGGTGGAGAGACATGCCCACGCCCAAGGTGCGGGCACAGTGTGGGCGCAAAAACAAAACAAACAAAGAAACAAAAAAAGGAAGACGATTTAAGAATTAACACGTTTCCCTATTCCTTGTGTCCCTGTCTTGTGCCAACGAGACGAAGTCTCTCCTTTGGCCTTCAGTGACACGTAGTCACTTTCGTGAAGTGGCACCAAGCAGCATCACAGAGAAACGACTGCTACCAGACACACGGTCCCATGGCATTAATGTGACCACTTGTCAAAAGCCCAAATAACCACCTCCTGTAGTGTGGACCACTGCGAGGTGTGCAGGAAGAGAGTCAGTGAGGTTTCCAAATGTACTGGCAGGCACGCAGAGCCGTTGTAAGCTGCGCTATGCTTTTTTGGTTGACAGTCCATGACATGAACAGCCCGATCGAGATGGTCCCATAGATTTTTGATTCGTTTTAAATCTGGGGAGTTTGTTGGCGAGGGGAGTACAATACACTCATCCTGGTGCTCTCTGAACCACGCTCATACACGGTGAGCTGCGTGACAAGTTTCATTGTCCTGCTGGTAGATATCATTGGTCTGAGAAAAAACAAGTCTCATGTAGGGGTGGACGTAGTTCTCAAGAATAAATATATACTTGAGTTGGTCCAGTGGGTCTTTTAGAATGACGAGCTTCCCCAGGGAATACCGGGAGAGCATTCCCCGTACCAGAACGCTCCCTTCTCCATTCTGGGCCTTTACGACAATTGGCACGCCGTAAGCGCTAACGTCCATTTCTCCGATGGAGCATAAAATGTTCAAATTCAAATGGCTCTGAGCACTATGCGACTTAACTTCTGAGATCATCAGTCCCCTAGAACTTAGAACTACTTAAACCTAACTAACCTAAGGACATCACACACATCCATGCCCGAAGCAGGATTCGAACCTGCGACCGTAGCGGTCGCGCGGCTCCAGACTGTAGCGCCTAGAACCGATGGTCACCCAGGCCGGCGTCGAACATCAGTTAGCAGGAACTGTGCAGGCCCATATGCAGCAACGGTAGCTGAACAGTCGTAGCAGAATATGGAATCGGTGGGTTCAGGAGGGTAATACGAAACGCTGTGCTGGATCCCAACGGCCTCGTATCACTAGTAGTCGAGATGACAGCCATCTTATCCGCATAGCTGTAACGGATCGTGCAGCCACGTCTCGATCCCTGAGTCAACAGATGGGGACGTTTGTAAGACAACAATCATCTTCACGAACAGTTCGACGACGTTTGCAGCAGCATGGACTATCAGCTCTGAGACCGTGGCTGCGGTTACCCTTGACGCTGCATCACAGACAGGAGCGCCTGCGATGGTGTACTCAACGACGAAGCTGGGTGCACGAATGGCAAAACGTCATTTTTTCGGATGAACCCAGGTTCTGTTTACAGCATCATGATGGTCGCATCCGTGTTTGGCGACATCGCGGTGAACGCACATTGGAAGCGTGTATTCGTCTTCGCCATACTGGCGTATCACCCGGCGTGATGGTATGGGCTGCCATTGATAACACGTGTCGGTCACCTCTTGTTCACATTGACGGCACTTTGAACAGTGGACGTTACATTTCAGCATGATAATGCACCTCTGCATGTTACAGGTCCTGTACGGGCCTTTCTGGATACAGAAAATGTTCGACTGCTGCCCTGGCCAGCACATTCTCCAGATCTCTCACCAATTGAAAACGTCTGGTCAATGGTGGCCGAGCAACTGGCCCGTCACAATACGCCAGTCACTACTCTTGATGAACTGTGGTATCATGTTGAAGTTGCATGGGCAACTGTACCTGTACACGCCATCGAAGCTCTGTTTGACTCAATGCCCAGTGGTATCAAGGCCGTTATTATGGCCAGAGGTGTTTGTTCTGGGTACTGATTTCTCAGGATCTATGCACCGAAATTGCGTGAAAATGTAATCACATGTCAGTTCTAATATAATATATTTGTCGAATGAATACCCGTTTATCATCTGCATTTCTTCTTGGTGTAGCAATTTTAATGGCCAGTAGTGTATAACCTCCATTGCTAGTTCTGCCATCTACCGTCTGTGAGTCGTTATTAAATATTGCCGCCCAACATAGGCGGTGGTCACATTAATGTGACAGGGCTGTGTAGCTATTGTTAACATTAGGTTTATGCGGCAACAGTGCGCTTACTTTACACAGCTGCCGATACATAACTCGCTTATGCTTGACAATAGAATTCCTTTTACCATATTGCTGTGATACCGTAGCATCTCAAAGGTCGGTCGACGAGCGACTACTGATGCAAAAACGCTATCTGAGAGAAGTCTTCCGAGTTTGTCGATTTCTGCCTACCGGAACGAGACACCACTGTGAACAGAACTTGTGATGCTCTCACGTTTCTATTAGTACGATCTGCTGTGTAAAAGAATTCTACAACTTGTGTTTTCTGTTTTATTAATAATGTTACGGGAATTGCTGGTCGTTGTCCCTATGGACAGCTACACTTTGTTGATCAAATGCAACCCTTATGTCAAACATGCTCAAACCCATATGGACGTACCGTTCATACGCGCGTTTCCAAGTGGACCGTGGCGAGGTTTGCAGCGCTACTGCAGGAAAAGAAAGCTCAATGGGCAAACAATTATTCACCCCTAGAGAAACCAATACAAGCATAATATAATGCCGCGCAACTCCGCACCTGGACTTGATAACAGCCTGGGTTAGTTTAGGAAGTGGGTTCATAACTTTGTGCTTGTACGTCACATCCAAGTTAAGCCAGTTTGATTGCACAATTCCATCAAATTGCGAGTTCAAGACAGGTGATTTCGCGAGTCAGTCGAGATGTAATAGGGCGAGGAAGTGTTCAGAAAACCAGTCACATATTATTACAACCCAATGAACTTCGCTGTTTTGTCTTTATGTGCCTGTGTCAGCAATGGCCTCTGGCGAGGTGACCGATTCCAAATGTTAATTGCATGTCGTACAAGGCTCAATGTTCCCCCGCTAACAGGTTTGGCTAGACCTTCATTCACTGATTGCAGTAATTACTGTCGGACTTGGAGGCGATTTTGATGCAAAAACCACGGAACACGTCTGCAGTTCCTCTCAGTCAGGGTCCTTTTCCGACCGCAATTCTGACGTCGTGTTTCGCGACCAAGTGTATACACCATTGCTTGTAGACACACTGAAGAGTCCGCCACTAAACACCAAACATCCATCAACTTTATACTCCGTATGCCCATGGGCATGGCCAAATAGGGTTGTCCCTTTTTACCACTCTGTCACGGCCTTACATTTATCTGTGTTCACATACAATTTCCGCTTGAAACACAAATGTCTCACAGATAGCTACAGACGTATGGTCACCTATTCTGGGAATAGGGTCGTAACTGGACCTCCATGTGGGTACTATCGAGAAGAACGCTGCACTGATTAACGTAAGATAAGAAGAGGAAACGGGAAACATCTCTGTTGAGGATTTCTGCATGTAATGCGAAGTCACTGAATAAGAAAGGAAAATTAGAGAACTTGAGGGAAGAAATGGAGGCACATAATATCAGTCTTGTACGTTTAAGCAATGTTCGATGGCAAGTGAAGGAGAATTTGAATCTGGAGAGTACGACAGAATTTACGAAAGATCGGAAAGAAACGAAAATGGGGTTGGAGTTTTATACGATAAAAATCTAGACAATAACAGAGGGAGGATTGTTCCATCTAGTGACAAGGAGTCATCAGTGAAATTAAAGAGCAGCCCTATAGATACATTAATTATTCAACTTTACATGCCACATGATATGCAAACGGAAAGGAAGTGAACATTATGAGAAGACTGAAAAAGTCTAGGAAGAAAATTGGAAATAACGAGTAACGACTGTGGTGATGGGGGAATACTGTAGTGGGAAAGGGAAGAACAGAGAACATAGCTGGAGACTATGGACCAAGGAAGACCAACGAAAGGGGAAAAAACTGATGCCTTCAGTGATTGACTTGATCTATGGATTTCTGACAATTCGTTTAAGAGCTATCAACGAAATTCGCAGACATGGAAAGCTTCAGGTGATGTTGCTAGATATGAAATAAACTGTATTACAATGAACTAAAGGTTCCTAAAAGGTATTTAGATCGGAAAAGGTTTCCAGGAACAGACGCCGATGCACATCATTATTTAGTCATAGCAGATATTAGGACAAAATTAAAGCATACTAAGATAAAAAAACAAATAAAGAACTGGGATGCTGGGATATTAAAGAGCGAAAACTTTAAGAAAAAGTGACTAATTTGGAACGTGTAAGGCGAAGTGCAGGAATCGCTGAAGAGTGGAATACTTTTAGAAGTACTGTGTTGTAGGGAATAAAGATAGAAAATGCGGGAGTGAAAAGGAGAGGCAACAAGAAAGAGTGGATAAGAGGTGGTATATTGGACAAAAGTGGGAGAGCACATGAAATGGAAAAACGACAGATCTGAAGAAGATTTAAGACAGTACATAAAATTCAACCATGAATTACAAAGTTTAACTGATCGGTCTAGAAAAGACTGAATGAGTAAACTACGTGAGGAATTAGGAGCACTGGAAAAGAAAGGAAAGCTGGAAGGAATGGACAGAACAGTGAAATCTTTTAAAAATGAGAAGTAAGGGAAATAGGTAAACAAAGAATATTAAATAAACGTGAGAAGAAGCCAATATGCGTAGTAGAGAAGAATAAAATTAGGGTGTTTTGCACACTAGTAAAAAAAGTCATGGGATAACTCCTAAAGTTGTGCCGGATCTCCTTTTGCCCAATGTAGTGCAGCTACTCGACATGACATGCACTCAAAAAGTCGTTGGAAGCCGCTGTAGAAATTTTGATCAACGCTCTTCTATAGCCTTACATAATTTCGAAAGTTTTGTCAGTGCAGCATTTTGCACAAGAGCTGACCTCTCGATTATGTCCTATAAATGTTTGAAGGGATTCATGTAAGCCAAACTCGATCCCCAAATCATTTTGCTCAAATGTTCTTCAAACCTGTCAGTAACGATTGCAGACCAGTGACAGTGCACACATTCATCCATAAAAATCCCGTTGTTGTTTGCTAACATGAAGTCCTCAGATAGCTGCAAATGGTCTCCATGTAGCCCAACATAATCAGTTTCAGTCAATGATCGGTTCACTCGGACCAGAGGACCCCTCCATACCACTTAAACACAGCCCACACTGTTATGGAGCCCCACTAGCTTGTACAGTGCCTTGTTGACAACTTGGGTCCATAGCTTCATGGGGCATGTGCCACATTCGAACCATACAGTCAGCCCTTATCAACAGAAATTGGGACTCATTTGACCAGGTCACAGTTTTCTAGTCGTCTAGGGTTCAAGTGATGGACATGAGCCCAGGAGAGGCGCTGCTATCTGTATATATGCATATTGCTATCCTATAATTTTTGTCACCTCAGTATATATGGAAGAGCTAGAAGGTACACAGGTGGATTACTTCACTTCTAAGTGGGCCTGTTCAGTGCACTTGGGGGTCATTTCGTAAACCACTCCACTGGAACTTCCACAAACTAAAAAGAAGCATAACATATAGAAAATATTAAATTTAAAACTCAGTATCAAGGAGTTCATTATCATTACTTTTCTGCTTCTTCATCTTCTTATATCTCAGTTTAATACTACCATCTTCAGAAAATTGAAAATCCCAACCAGTAGTTAATTTACTGTATGTGTTTGGCAAAACAATTTTAAATTTATTATCAAACTCCATACAATTTGTTTCACCATGTCTAACTGGTAAATATTCACAACCAGTATTGTAATATAAGGTACTGACTTCTAACTCACTAATCTTGTGAAACATATTTAAACAGTTTGTGTTATTAAGCCTCTTCAGCACAGCTTGTATTTATATAAATTAGTAATTTATTAAACTTAAAAATTATTGATCTTTTAAATGAGGACAAATGTGATTCACGAATTTAAATTTGACCAAAATATTTTTGTCAAGAGAAATATTAAAGCAAAAGATAAGAAAGTTACATGTAATATTTTCAAATATTATTTTAAACAATATTCAGTTATAAAATATTTGAGAACTATAAAAAAAGCTTAAGGAGATGAAGAGACATTTGGGGAAACTGATATAGAACAATGGGAAGAAATACAAAAATTAAGTGTCTCTTTTATATAACTGTAAAAAGAAGTAACAAATTATCAAGTTGATGATTATTATTTACCATTAAATTATTAACTAATAATATTAAAAAATTATATTATAGCTTAAGTATTATTTTTAAAAGTTTTACAGTCAATAAGCAAAGAAGCTATATCTACAGATTTAGAAAACACAGAATACAATGAAAAGTAACTAATAAATTTATTCCATTGTTATAATCAAATAGCTAATATAGAGTTTACTTTTATATTAGAAGATAGTGAAAACTTATTTTAATATCCATAAGGCACTGTATCATGATTTTCTAGAGCTATTTTTTATCATACTGAAATGAAAATTGTGTCCTATCTTGTTGATTTATTAAGTTTTTGGTGTCTACACCTCTTGTTACCTGATTGAGCTCTAGCTGTATCTTTTCTTTCACTTCACTCTCAGTTAGTCTCATCATAGATTCACCATTCAATGTTTCAGTATTTTAATAATTTAAATTGAAGCTGTTCACCTTCATTGCTGTGATTTTATCATTTTTCTCAAATTAATAACATTCAGGTGCAGGTGAAGCCCAAATTGAAATCTGTTTATTATTTCCTAACTCATCAGTCCATTTAACAAACATACATCATTTTCTACAGAGCTTTTGCCATCATCAATTTATACTACAGTGTCTGCCTCAAAATATGTATCATATTTTCCTAGCTTCTGTAAACTTTCATACAATCTAAGCTTTACAATTGATGTGGTCGATGTTACTATAAAAATATTTATAAATGTATTATTTTTTACATAATAATACTTGTACTTCATCTGTACCATATGTGCATTAATGAAATTTATATATATATTGTCTAATGGATCATCTGATACTATCTCATGAAATTGTTGTAAATCTTTCACATACTCAGTTATACTCATATTTGGTCATTATGCAAGTTTTCCTCATAGTGAATTTAGATATATCTTAGCAAACAGCCAGTTTTCGTGGGCCTTATTCAGGGCCTTATTCAGTAATCAATTTTTCTTTAACTGTTTTGATTTACATCTCATTGGTTTCAAAATCATGAGGACTGATTTCTAATATCATTTTTGTGAAGTCTTTTATATAATTTTTAAACAACATGTTGCTTTTATTTGTACAGTCCCATACCTCACAGACATCTAAAATTTTATATTCTTTTTCTACAGTATTCCTCACTTATCAGTTACCCATCTTCCAATTACACTTTTGTCATCATAATACGGATTACATTCATTTATTTTCTCTCCTGTGCATTTTACACACAAGGGCAACAACAGTTTTTCATTTTCATTAGTCTTCATTCTCACGGGCAAAAGTGGACGATACAATCCTCTTGGTGCCAATACACTGCTTGAAACCATATTATTTCTTAGAATAATGTCTTGGTCTATATATTTACATATGGTGTTTCTCAAGGTAATAATTACAGTCAGAGAAGGACTACCTACACACATAATCGTATCTTACTTTTGTGTTAACGCCATCTGCTTTTTCTCTCAATTTTATTGTCTTCGTTTGACCACCATCAAAAGCATCTCTTGGATTGAAAGGTTCAAGAACTTCAGGTAACAAATTGAATTTCTTAAATTTTTTATATTATGCTGAGTTGATCCAGTCACATTCTTAAACTTCTACTAAATCATATCCAGAATTTCCTAAAATCGTTCAAATAGCTCTGAGCACTATGAGACTTAACTTCTAAGGTCATCAGTCCCCTAGAACTTAGAACTACTTAAACCTAACTAACCTAAGGACATCACACACATCCATGCCCTAGGCAGGATTCGAACCTGCAACTGTAGTGGTCGCGCAGTTCCAGACTGTAGTGCCTAGAATAGCTCGGCCACTACGGCCAGCCAGAATTTCCTACTTCACTACTTCTTATTGATGTCTTCTGATATAGGTCATCCATTGTTTCTTCAGTTTTGTTATTAATTGTCTCACCTTTAAAATATTTCTTATAACCACAACAAAAACAGCCATGATGGTGATAAACAGTGTTGGTTTCGTTATCAAAGTCATCTACTATCTACATATTCACCATATTTTCTAATGAACTGTAAAACTTCATGCATAATCTGGTTTTTGAATAATTTAGCTTCTTCCTTTTTTGAGGATAAAATTAAAGATTACAAACAAGATTCCATGACAAAGTTCCCATTTTGTTATATGTTACACCTGCTTACAAGTAAATGAAAGACTTTTCTTCAGAATAATTATAAACAAATATGGAAGTTAAATAAAAGAAATAAAAATGAAATTTAAGTAATCATTACTTGCTATTTTCTAAAATTGTTGTGTAGAATTTCTTGAATGCTTCTTTTTGACAAACATCATAAAAATGTATTTATATAAACAGAAGAAACCATTAGAGAAGCTTTGTTGAGTATGTTTACAGTTACTCATCTTCATTATCAATGAAGAAGAAATAAGTTAACTACATACAGTAGGTTAAACAAAGATGATTTAATTAATTTAATTACATCACATAATTTACCTATCCCTCCAAGAAATCTTAATAATATGTGTGATCTGAGGTTTTCTCAGTGTATATACTCTGAACAGCTCTCAGGTGTCCAGCCAGATACGATCATCAAATGTCAATGATATTTCAGTGAATTACTGTTCTGGCATCATCAGGTGGTGCTGGTACAATATTTCAGTGAATAACCGTTCTGCCATCATCAGGTGGCATCAGCACCACACAATGATGACAGAACAGTTATTTGCCGAAATATCGTGGGCATTCGATGACGTATCTGGCTGGACACCCAAGAACTCTTCAAACAGTATGATAGTATTTGAACTTAAAACCCTAGTTAAAATATTAATATTAGAGACTACTACAAATTAAAGAATACAGAATTAACTAATTCAGATGTGTTACTAGAATGTCCATTTCATCAAAATTTATTCCAAAAGATTAGATCAAGGCCGAAACGTGAACCTGTTATAAATTATTTCCACAGATTTGAGAATGATGTCTTTGAAAAAGATCGACCACTGAGACAAGAAAAAATAATGAGACTAGATGAAATTTATCCTATCAGTATTAACCTCTATGAGCAAGGAAAAAGCACAAATTGTCTAAGAAATATTTGTTATAGATTGAACCAATAAGATCTACAATGAGTGAAACATTTAAAGCTTGGACTTTTGACTATAAAATTGTCTTTAAAGCAGATTATGTAATGAAAGCACTCAATTCTATGGTATAAGTAGCTAACAAGAAAACTAACTTTAGAAAAGGAGGTATGTTGAATATAACAGCTGCAAATTCAAAAAATTTTAATCAAATTCTACAGGATGTAAGGTGTCAGATAATACTAAACAAGCTGTTCAAGTTTTCTGCAGTAAAATAAGTGATATATTATCATCTGAAGAGTCTACTGATGTAGTAGATACACCATTTAATATTCAAATGTTAGCATTCCTTAGAAGTATTGGTGGAGGTAAACAAATAATAAATTTATGTGATGACAAAAAGAAAAATGTTTATGTGCAGTAATAAAAATGATAATTTGTGTTGTCCTAGATCAATAACAGTGACATTCATATTACACACATAAAATCTTTGGAAGAGAACTGACTACAGGTTAGAATAAGAAAATCAGAGGAGATAAATACAAGTTACAAAAAGAGTTAACTAACACAATATGCAACCAATTATTAGAATACAATGAAGTCTAGATCTGCCAATAAAATTTAAAAAGGACGACCGATAGCTGAAATATATTATTTACAAGTCGATATTAAAAAAGTTGTGAAGCTACTAGATATCCAAATAAAAATTGTATATGCTATGAAATTCAGTTATCTATTGTGGTCCTGAGAAAGCTATAAACATATAGCTCTATAAAAATCACAACCATTTTGGTGTAATTAACTGTATGTCAGCTTTCTTAGTTTCACCATATTATTGTAGTATTTGTTACAAACCATATAACAAGAAGAACAAGCAAAGCTGTAAAATAGAGAAAAAAATCTATATACCACATAATGGTACAGAACACAATACAGTGAAAAATAAGTTACAGTGTGAAAACTGTAACAGTTATTGTTACAATGAAGAATGGTTAAAAATCACCAAGAAATTTGTGATACACTTTATAAATGTAAAGAATGGAAGCACATTTGTATGAGATCTAAAGAACATAAATGTTGCTTTGAATTTTATAGACACTGTAAGTAAACATAAAAATTAAAAATCTTAAACATTATGTATAATACAAATTGCAAAAGGGTGATATTTGTCAAAGAAAGTTTTGTGAGGATTTCACAGTCAATAGTTGTCAAAATTGTAATAAACACAATTCTTATATTAATGGAAATTCAAAGATTATTATGTTTCCAATGCTGGGAATGCAATAAAAGGGTTACAGGAAAACAGTTTACATGCTGTGAAAAGGAAATACCAAAGAGAATTCCTTGCACCTACACAGAAAGATACATGTGGTTTGATTATGAAGCTCAACAGAAATCTGGTATGTGTGGTCCAAATCTCATAACTCACAGTTCTTATAAATATAAGACAAATCATGAATTCTGCAGGTGGATGATATCTGACAAACATGAGAATTATACATTTATAGCTCATTACGCTAAAGGTTATGATTTCCAATTCATTCTGAAGCAATGAGTTGGACAAACAATAAAACTATATACTATCTACATAGGATGTAACTGATGTTACTGGAAATAAATCATTTAGAACTAAAAATTATAGGTAGCAGCAATTTTGTACAAGGGCCACTTACCAGCCTCCCAAAAATTATCTGAATTGTAATAATTTTACATTTGCTCAATAAACACAAAAATAAAAATTACATAAGGCCAATTCCTGATATCCAACATTGTTATGTTGATATTATGAAATAAAAAAGAAAGAGAAGTAGTTCCCAAATGGCACAGTCAAAAATCTAAAGAAAAATATCTGTTCAATATCAATCAATAAATTAATAAACTTGCAATTCTGGTGTAGATATGTTGAGATGCAGCTGGTTAGAAGTAAGGAAACAGTTCTTAGAAATAGCTAACATAAATCCATTATGTTATTTAATCTCTGCCAGAGTTTGTAAAGTTGTATAGAGATCTAAATATTTGCCTGAAGGGAGAATAACTGTAATGAATATAGAACAGAAAGAAAATTATAGTAAGGAAGCCATAGCTTGGTTAAACAGGTTAAACATTAATAATATTCAGCATACTCTTAATGGTGGTGAACTAATTATAGCTGAAGCTGAAGTACATCTACATCTACATCTACATACATACTTCGCAATCCACCATACGGTGCATGGTGAAGGGTACCTCATACCACAACTAGCATCTTCTCTCCCTGTTCCACTCCCAAACAGAACGAGGGAAAAATGACTGCCTATATGACTTTGTACAAGCCCTAATCTCTCTTATCTTTGTGATCTTTCCGCGAAATGTAAGTTGTCGGCAGTAAATATGTACTGCAGTCAGCCTCAAATGCTGGTTCTCTAAATTTCCTCAGTAGCGATTCACGAAAAGAACACCTCCTTTCCTCTAGAGACTCCCACCCTAGTTCCTGAAGCATTTCCGTAACACTCGCGTGATGATCAAACCTACCAGTAACAAATCTAGCAGCCCGCCCCTGAATTGCTTCTATGTCCTCCCTCAATCCGACCTGATAGGGATACCAAACGCTCGAGCAGTACTCAAGAATAGGTCGTATTAGTGTTTTATAAGTGGTGTCCTTTACAGATGAACCGCATCTTCCCAAAATTCTACCAATGAACCGAAGACGACTATCCACCTTCCCCAATACTGCCATTACATGCTTGTCCCACTTCATATCGCTCTGCAATGTTACGCCCAAATATTTAATCGATGTGACTGTGTCAAGCACTACACTACTGATTGAGTATTCAAACGTTACAGGATTCTTTTTGCTGTTCATCTGCATTAATTTACATTTATCTATATTTAGAGTTAGCTGCCATTCTTTACACCAATCACAAATCCTTTCCAAGTCACTCAACGACGACACCTTCCCATACACCACAGCATCATCAGCAAACAGCCGCACATTGCTATCCACCCTATCCAAAAGATAATTTATGTAGATAGAAAACAACAGCGGACCTAACACACTTCCCTGGGGCACTCCAGATGACACCCTCACCTCCGATGAACACTCACCATCGAGGACAACGTACTGGGTTCTACTACTTAAGAAGTCTTCGAGCCACTCACATACTTGGGAACCAATCCCATATGCTCGTATCTTAGTTAGGAGTCTGCAGTGGGGCACCGAGTCAAACGCTTTCCGGAAGTCAAGGAATATGGCATCCGTCTGACACCCTTCATCCATGGTTCGCAAGATATCATGTGAAAATAGGGCGAGTTGCTTTTCGCAGGAGCGATGCTTTCTAAAGCCGTGCTGATGCATGGACAGCAACTTCTCTGTCTCAAGGAAATTCATTATATTCGAACTGAGAATATGTTCGAGAATCCTGCAACAAACGGATGTTAAGGATATTAGTCTGTAATTTTGAGGATCCGTCCTTCTACCCTTCTTATATACAGGCGTCACCTGTGTTTTTTTCCAGTCGTTCGGGACTTTACATTGGGCAAGGGATTCGCGATAAATGCAAGCTAAGTAAGGAGTCAATGCAGTAGAGTACTCTCTGTAAAACCGAATTGGAATCCCATCAGCACCTGGCGATTTATTTATTTTCAACCCATTCAGCTGCTTCACAACCCCAGGGATGTCTATCACTATGTCCTTCATACGGGAATCTGTACGAGACTCAAACGGCGGTATGCTTGTACGATCCTCCTGCGTGAAAGATTTCTCAAATGCTAAATTTAAAATTTCCGCTTTCGTTTTGCTATCTTCCGTTTCCAGGCCAGACTGATCAGTGAGTGACTGGATGGAAGCCTTCGATCAGCTTACCGATTTTACGTAAGACCAGAATTTCCTTGGGTTTTCAGCACGATCTTTTTCTCAGGTATGACGGTGGTAGTGGTTGTATGCTTCCCGCATCGCTCTTTTTACAGCAGCCCGAATCTCTACTAACTTTTGCCTGTCCTCATTCCCCCGATATTTCTTGTACCATGAGTGCAACTGTCTTTGCTTCCTGAGTATTCTCCGAATTGCTCCGTTGAACCACGGTGGGTCTTTTCCGTCCGTAACGCACTTTTTCGGCACATACTTGTCCAATGCGTGATTTACAATGTGTTTAAAATTTGCCCATAATTCTACCACGTCCATCGTACCAGAAGTAAATGAAGTCGATTCATTTACTAAGTGGGATGCTAACAACTGCTTATCTGCTCTTTCTAATAAGAATACTCTCCTAGCCTTCTTGACCGACTTTTTACCTTTCTTAACCATAGTCGTAATGACAACATCATGGTCACTACTAACCCCTGTCTCAACACTGACACCGTCGATGAGGTCTGGTCCGTTCGTGGTTACCAGATCTAAAATATTTCCATTATGTGTTGGCTGTCGATTTAGCAGCTCAAGACAGTTTTCGGATAATGTGTTCAATAGTAATTCACATGACGGCTTGTCTGTACCACCTGTAATGAATCCATAGACATCCCAGTCTATACTAGGTAGGTTGAAGTCGCCTACGACTAATATAGCATGATCCAGATACTTCTGCGATACAGAATGTAGACTCCTCTGAATGATTCTAGAACTGTCACGGTGGAACCTGGTGGCCTGTAATAACACCCCATAATTAACTTTATTTCCCCTAGACCTGTTAAACGTGTCCAGATAACTCTACTTCGACCTCAGTAGACACAATATTTTTGTCAAATGCAATGAAGACACCACCTCCTACAGTGTGTAATTTGTCTTTCCGATACACGTTTCAACCCTGACTAAATATTTCAGAACTTCCTATCTCAGGGTTCAGCCAGGTCTCAGTCCCGAGAATAATTTGCGCGCCACACGCTTCCTGGAGCGCAGTAAATTCAGTAACTTTATTCCGAACACTCTGAAAATTTACTGCTAATATCTTGATAGCTGAATTGTCTTTATTGTGAGCGCGTCCTGATTTCCCTGCCTTCACGTCGACTGGTGAGTGTTCATCAGGACACTTCGCACTACTGCCTAGCATAAAAAACCCCCATGTGCACACCAAAAGTACTCTACTACCCGAGTAGCTGCTTCCTTTGTGTAGTGCACCCCTGACCTATCTAGGGGCGTCCTACAATTCCTCACCCAATAGCGCAAGTCTAGAAATTTGCAACCAAGACCGTCGCAGAGTCGACGAAGCCTCTGGTTGAGGCCCTCCACTCGGCTCCAAACCAAAGGACCCTGATCCACTCTGGGAATGATGCTGCAAATAGAGAGCTGTGCTTGCACTCTGTGTGCGAGGCCAGCGGTCTTCACCAAGTCCGCCAGCCACCTGTACGAACTGAGAATCACCTCAGAACCCAAGCGACAGGCATCATTGGTGCCGACGTGAGCAACTACTTGCCGATGACTGCACCCCGTATGCTCGATGTCTGCAGGCGAGGCTGCCTCCATATCTTGGATGAGGCCCCCCAGCAGACACACCGAGTGCACGTTGGATTACTTTCCAGCCCTGTACGCTATTTCCCTAAGAGGCTCCATCACCCGCCTAACGTTGGAGCCCCAATAACCAGCAAGCCTTTGCCCCCATGTGCCTGCTCGGGCCCTGCTGAAGGAGCAACCACCAGCCCACTGATGGTATGAATGGGCGAGTCCAACCGGCCGGCCTCCACATTGACCCTCCGCCTAGAGCGACGCGAACGCGTTGCAGTCCGCCACTCACCCTGAGGTGAGGGCGGCCGAAACGCGCCGGGTACACTAGAAGGTGCCTTGGCGGTTGAGTCAGTGGACGCAACATGAGACACCTGGGGTGTCTCAAGCGACTTGAGGCAGCAGCCTGAAGGTGGCTGACCGTGGCCAACAGCACGCTCAGACGCTCGCGAGCCGCGGCCAGTTCCTCCTGCGCCCGCACACAGCACGCACACACCCTATCCATCCTACTGCTAATATCCTACGACTCCGCGAATTTATACTCTGCGAGTATCAGTAAGCGATATTATTTTATGTAATTAAATATGCAAGTGCACAAACACTCGGAAAGAAATTAAGAATCAAACTACAAAACAAATATGAAAGCTAAATATGTGACTCGCTACTGCACTGCTGCTGAACTGATACTTCACCAGCGGCTGCTCAAGGCTCACTGAACTGTGTGAAAAGCGCACTGGCTGTCCAATACAAACAACTGACTAACGACGCCGCGAATTTATACTCTACAGCTATCAATAAGCAATATTACTCCT
The DNA here is from genome assembly GCF_023898315.1 of Schistocerca nitens. NCBI lineage: Eukaryota > Metazoa > Arthropoda > Insecta > Orthoptera > Acrididae > Schistocerca > Schistocerca nitens. Next base: position 45,542,132 of record NC_064619.1, on the reverse strand, counting down.
CTCAAATACGAGAATACGCAAGGATTTTAAGTAAGTAAATATGCAAGTGCACAAACACTCGGAAAGAAATTAAGAATCAAACTACAAAACAAATATGAAAGCTAAATATGCGACTCGCTGCTGCACTGCTGCTGCACTGATACTTCACCAGCGGCTGCTCAAGGCTCTAAAAAGGAAGAAGCTAAATTATTAAAAAACCAGGTTATGCATGAAGTTTTACAGTTCATTAGAAAATATGGTGAATATTAATGAAAAGAATTTATAAAATTAAAGGATAAAGAAAATCAGCAATAATCAAAATATTAAGATAAACAATGTGTATACCTAAAACATATAATTTCTGATGTAGTACAGACAAAGAAATAAATTATTTACTTTGCCACATCCGAGCAGTAGGCCAACAAAAATTATTTTAAAGCTGGTGGTGTAGTGTCTAACCATCATCTTTTAGGAAGAATATCTGTTTATAGAAGTGAATGACAAGAAAAGAATATTTTGTGTTAGAAAATGTGAATATACAGATTATAAATTAACAGAACATACACTTAATATTTATTTTGGCGTACACAGTAGATGAAAGTAAAGAAATGTACGATATTCCCTTCAACAGTCTATCTTATTTTGTTGAGAAATTATGTGGCAAATCCAGTGATACTCTTGATAAAATAAAATGATGAAATTTTGACTGTCCTTGTTATACAATTTGCCCAAAAATATTTTATCTAATATATTTTTATTCTACATAAATGGAGTCGAATATAGACCTCCTCTTCAATTAGCTTATATATGATAGCAAGCAAGCGTATAGTTGTCCTTTGCTTAAAACCAAAGATGCAGTTGAAGTATTAGAATATAAAAATACAAATGAAACAATCCTGTATTAAGTTAGAGTAAAATATAGAAAAGTTATAAAGATCTGAAGGGTAGAAAATCGCTAACCTTATGTAGAGACACATATTTTATCAATGCATCAGGTTTATGTCCATAAATTATGATATAAAAAAATGAAATTAGCTGAACGATTTGAAAACTGGGTACCTGAAGAAATTTTCCCATCATTTCGTGAACATGGTGAGTATAAGATAAGAAATGAAATTATAGATTCCTACAGAAACAAAATAGAACATTAAAATTATTTTATAGAATATCTACAAGAAATAAATAAAAATAATGAAGGAATAATCAAATTGGAGGAGAAACAAATAGAAAATTTGAGAGAAACAGTTAATACTGCTTTAGAGGCAATAAGCAAAAGAAACAGACAAATAGACAGACAATGACATCTTGTACCTGGAATAAGTAATCAAAATTTAAGACCAATGTTTGTTCATTTAAGATTATTCACTGATAACTGCAAGTATAATTATTAGCTCGTTAGAATACAAGGAAGAAATTAGCAAAATGCACTTCAACAGTACTAGAGGTAATTATCGAAATTTTGAAGAAATGTTAAGACTTAATTATAATCCCAACACAGTAAACTTGTACCAGAGAATGAGATCAATATTCAATATTATTTGTTGGCACCATTATTTTAATCTTATGGATGGCTACACACAAGAAGTCATGAATCACATAATGAGTCTTCATCAATAAAAGTGAAACTACAATTACTCTTTTCATATTTAAATTTTATGTAACATTAATAACAATTGTTATATACGAGTACATCTAATACACTAGGCTCACAAAATCCATCATTCGATTCAGTTAACTCACACTAAAGGTTTTCAAATAATTCTCACCACATATCACTTTTATTACTATCAAATTGTAGTCTATCTTAATTAATAAAAGAATAAGCATTATTAACACTGAAATCAATAGCAAAAGATTTTAAATTTTTATAACAAATTTCATTTATATATAAATAATTTTTGTCAAATGATTTTATTGTTATATACCTTACTATTAAGTGAATAATCAAAACCCAAACATTTAATATGCACTTTATCTCCTACTTCCTCAAGATCTTCTCCACAAGACAGAGATTAGGATGTTTTGTCTCCCTTCTCGACATGTGACTTAAAATGTCTTTCAATTTCACACCATGGCAACTAGTCATGTGGAATTTCAGTTATGTTTTGGCTATGTCCTTGCTGATAGTAATCCAAAACACACAGCAGTGTGACTAAGGTAGGAAGTGTATGTATAGAAAAAGAAAGGCAGTGTTCTTTCTATACCCCCAATCAACATTGTCCTTCGATGACAAAAGATCGATTAACCATACATTTTGTGCATTATCCAGATTTGATATCTACTTTAGGCCAGTATTACACTACCAGATTTCCTTGTCAAATATCTTTGTCAAAGAAATATGATGGTGAAATAGGGAACTTTGTCAAATGTCATCAAATATTTGATCAAATCTAGGGCCTCACTGTAGATTTGATCAAAGAAGTCGCTTGTCTTCTGTTCACTACAATGTGAAATGTTACCATCTGGAGTGCTAGCATCGCTGCAGCGTTCTGTCATTTGTAGTGTTTTTATAAACATTGCCGGTAAATAGAATTGGTTGTACCGACAACTACAAAATTAATAGAAATGTATAAAGCTGATGAGGCACTTTACAACGTGAGGCACCCTGAACACAAAAATAGATTAAGAAGATTGGAGACCTAACCTAACCTAACCTAACCTAACTCACCTAACTCTCTCCTGTAGCAAGGAATCTGAGTGTTACAGTGAGCCTGTCTTCTGCAGATATAGCAGTTCTTAAGTGACTATTGTGCTTTGTGATATGAGGATACACTTCACATACAGAAATGTATGCTCATCCATTCTTAAGTAATTGATGTACGACTTGATGTTCTCCACTATAAGCTCACTAACAAGTTTTGTTGAATGCTTTTATCGTGTCGTTGTAAAACCCACGTTTTCACCCAGGTACGTTTCCTTTTTTCCCCCCGGTTCTCTTTCGCATGTACACACAGTGCAATTGTGGTACATGCAACTGCTGCAGTTAATAACAAGTTGTTGTTGTCATCCATCTCCAAATTTGACGAAAAATATGATGGCAGTGTAATACCCCCTCTAGCACTACGTCAAAGATCTTTGTCAAATATATTTGACGGAATATTTGATCACATCGTTGATCCAATCTTTGACAAAGAAATTTGATAGTGTAATACCGGCCTTAGGGACACATATCAAACAATTTTAATAGTGAGCAGGTAAAGTGTAAATACTGTGTGAAGTATTTCGGTAGTGGGCTCAACTGGGTGAAGTGACTGCGAAATACGTTGTAGGACGCAAATAAAAAGGCCGGCAGCCAGTGTTTGTACGAACGATGTCTGTGGGACTGTCCATGGCAGCAGAAAAAGTCACCAAACGCGTGGGTGAAGAATCAAGGTGTGGCTGCCTATTCTAACCAAGTTAAAAAAATCGAAATTTCAGCTATTCGCTAAATCTCATGGTCCATAGATGAGATTAGAGACAGAGACAGAAATTAAATAAATTTCACTTACATGGTAGATGAGACAGATGGCAAAGTAACAACTCACAAGCAATGCGATTTTGGTTCGTCGTTTAGGGTACCACTCCTCTCACCCTATTCCAATCCAATAACAAATAATAGTATCAATAAAAAACAAATTGTTTTTCCGTTGCTTGCCACTGAAAGATGTACCAAATACTTCGAACGTAATTCACCGCCACGAATTCCTTGACATCAGCTTTGTTAGGTATAGATTTACTACTCGATAGTGACATCTGAAAATTTGTGCTAGACCAGGGTTTAAGTCTGGATTTCCCGTTTTTTTCTACGGTTGCATTACCGCTATTTTTGTTTTTTATCTAATTTCATTTTATTAGCGTCTTCTTCCTCCCCATCAGTCCTATTCTTAGCTCAACTTGGCTTCATTTTCATTAATGTTATTCCCTGATGTGCAATGAAGCTCTGGAAATTAAACAAAAACTGTGACTTTGGGTGTCCAGGAAAACAGGTTGGTACTGATCAATCAAAGAAGAAAGCTCATGTGTCGTCTGTAGTTGTAAAGCACCTTACCTTGTGTTCCTGAGTTGTAATCTTAATAGATATATTACAATTAAACTAAAGTGAAGGAGAAAAAGAAATTCATTTTCAAGCAGAGTGAATGTCTTGTGACTCTCATTCTCTTCATGACTGCTTTGTGATGTTTTGCTTTTGCACTCTAGAAAAAAAAATGGTAGAATAACTGCTATAAACTTCTGCTGACATATAAGTTAAATTCAAAATCCTGGTTTTGATGTCGTTCGTCAGATGTCGAATAAGACATTAATAATCAAACCACAGATGCCACACACATTAGGTGGCTCATATCACTTGTCCTAGGTGTTCGTTTATGACTATGGAAACCTTAAGAAGTTTTGAAAACGAGTCTTAAATTAGGGATGGTTCTGAATCCTGCGATACCCTCAATTAACATAGAATATAAAGTTCTCTAGAGTAGGTGTTTTATGCACTATGACAAACTGCACAAAATGTCCAATTAGCCAAGTGTAGTTACTGTGTTTTGTCCCTGCATATAAGTCTAGGCAAATTAGAGGGCGTAAAGCACTATCATGGTATTCACAATGGTTCGATTCTTGAAGACTGGTTTTCTCCCTGGTCCAGTTCCAAATTCGAATTTTTTCTTCACAGAGAAGTAAATAGTAGGTAGACTGGGAGGGTTCTAGAGCAAAGTTGTTCATGTATGATGTCATCAATAAGTCATCAGATTTTCACACCCTTCCCCCTCCATGTTTCTGATATAGGTCAATTACCATATGTATAAAGTGGGGGGGAAATTCGAAAACAGCGAGGGTTTTCCCACCCACCACTCCTATTATGTCGCTACAGAAGTGTGGCTATTGTCCTCAGTATGAACTGCTGGGAAATTAAAAAATCCGAGATGGTGCATTGTCATGCTGGTGGGCATAGGTCACATATCCTAAAAATAGAATTCAGTATGGACGCCAAGTTTTTCCTGATATCACTCTGGAATTAGGTCACTTGTTCTAACTATAGAACCGCCCCTCCCTCCCCCCCCCAGGATACTGGTGCAGCACTCATTCTGACTTGCACAGCTATTTAAAGCAATCAGATCACTTACAAAATTTGAGGGTGTTCCAAGCCCACTTCCCCTAAGTTTAAACAGCTGACATTCTGACACCACAATTTAAACGAGTTGTATTCAAACTTACTTTAAAAGTGTGTAGTAGTCACTACCATCATGCATAGTAGGAACAATATTGAGTCTTTATTTAACACCAGACTGGAGGGAATGGGCCTTTGCACCACTACTCCTGCAGCTGCTCTCGAGGCCTTGAATCACAATGCACACACATGGAACCCTGCACTGGACTCATCCACACCTGCCAAGCAGATGACCCTGAGTCCCAAACATCTCGCTATTGCTGACAGCCACTTTGTCACACTAACATGCTGTCTGTGATGGTGCTACAGCCAGAGCCCAATATGACCTAAGAGAAAAACAAATGCGAAATTCGAAGTGCAAGCATCACACATATGGTTTAATCATACTGAAAAATGGTAGGATATTCAAAAATACCTGTAATCCACACAAACGCTCCATAGATGGAATTTGAAAGTCGAAGGAAGGGGGGGGGGGGCAGGGTGGAGGGGACAATGAAGCATTCTCGTCCTGTGGGCAGCGCTTTTACAGTGCGAATGTGCAGCATGGATGACAGCTATTAAAACAAGCAGTAAGCTGCAGTATTCCTAGCAAACCTACATTTCGTCCATGAACTAGTCATTCTTACATGCAAACATGTCTCAAACACGTCTCAGAACGATGCACGTTTATACATATTTACAAGTATCATAGTAACCATCAAAAACATTGCAAATACATATTACGATGAAATTGTAGTATACTTCATGAGAGCAGTACTCGATAACCTACTTGTACACTACATTTCAGAGCGAAACAACTGAACTGCCATCAGCAGCAGCAAACGCCATCATCTAGTAGACAAATAGGCAAAAGATATAATCGAGAGCCCACATTACCAGCCATATAATAGGGGATGACACAACCCCTTGCGCTACAAGCACTGGAGAAAGTGATGTGCCTCGCTAAATACACTGCAGTCACGTGTTAGGGGGCACTGCATGGCCACCTACTGGCCAGCATTATGTGCATTGCCGGCCAGCAACAGCTTGCAGCTGGCAGACATTATTAATCATGGTCATAAACGAAATTTATTTATCAAATCTCCTCCTCTACCATTGAACATGTACGCCAAATGTACTTACTCATTCAGCAAATGGCACATGACGCCAACTATGCCATGGAGCTTTTACATCTAAGGGTTCATGCTTCAATATGTGAACTATGAGCTTATTTATACTTAACATCAGACATCTGCATAGGATTTCGAAATGAAGACAGGTGTCATACCCAGAGCAAGTCTTAAATTTCACATCAGTTTTATGCTGAAGTGAAAGAATGTTGCAACTAAGCGAATGTAATTTAAGTCTAAAGAAGCGTAAAGTCCCTCTCCAGATGTAGTCATATGCTTTTCACAACCAGTGTTGTACCAGCTACATTAAAGTTTCCATTGAAATCATCGAATATACTATAAAAGTAATCAACTTTTCACATACATAAGAGAATTTCCACGTCAACTTTAACCTCCTACCATTGAACATATACGTCGAAATTAAATATAGTTATTTCCTCAGCAAACAACACATGAAAGCTACAGAATTTCGTATCTAAAGGTTCCTATGTTACTACATGTTTACATTGCACACATAACATAAGACATCCACGCAGAATTTCTGAATGGAGACAGTTGACATATATACAATAAACCATTAAAAGTACATCAAAACTGTTCAGTTTTGTGCTAAAGTCAATAAAATTTGCACCTAAGGAAGTGAGTTTTGCGTCATACCATTACACATTCATATGGGTCATTCATAATTGTGATCCTAGCAGCAAGTCTCTGCTATCCTTTGATAACTTTTGTCATGGACTCTAGAACTAATCACACTAGTGTAGTCGTTTACAATGCCTGTCATTTTCTGAGAACCATTCCAGAAAATCTAAGTCTTCCATCCACTATTTCTGTCCTTGATGAAGTCAGGAAACTATTCAAGTTAGCCACCATATAGCAAATGAATTGCCATTCAGTATAATAATTCCCCACATTATGAAACCAATGCAATGAAAGTGAACTCCTTGACAAAAACATACTTGTGTAGGACAGCAGAGTTTTAGTTTGAACTCAACAATGTGCGCTGATATTGCACTAACTATAAGACACCAATCTCTCTCGCACACAATAACTGCCCAGAACATGACTAGAGAAACGTGTGCATGGAGCTGATATGTCACCACATCCTGTCACTGATAGAATCGCTACAGCCATGAAACTGAATGGCTCGATTTACAGTAGAGCCAAGATATGACAAGGGAAAGGCGTATTTCACACCATCTCACATGCCTCTTCATTTAATAGACTCTGATGTCTAGAGGGGATGCAACTGTCAGCGTTTGAGAGTTGAACAGTACAGTTATATTACTGGGTAGTGGTAGGACTGGTATCAATCACAATCTGACAGCACTACCTTCATATCAAAGTCATGGATTTTCATAAATTGTCGTTACCTTGAACTATTGATCTGATGACTATCCCATAACATCACATTTAACGTTACAGGGAGTACCATCTCTTTCATTGGTGCACTATGCGATGCTACAGTACAGACTTTGGAAATAGTGGAAACTCAAAGGCTAGAAACAATTCTGTGAGTCCCACTCCAATGGATCACAGAGTTTGTCCGGAAACAGTCGTGCATTCTGGTCCAGTATGTGCTTCATGACTAGTAAGTCTCAGTGTTAGGATGAGTGAGGGGAAACGGATTCTTCTGGAAATGTTAAACTTCCTATGTTCAACATAAGACAGTTATATTTATGTGAGGTAGTACTTAAAAATTCAGTGCTAGTCTCGGCAATAGGTCACATTCTTTTTATAGGAAGGATAGTTCGAATTTAATGTTTAACATATTTCCATCTCACCAAGGTATACCTGTAGTGGAAATCGATATTTGTTAGATGAGAATAATAGGCTCCCACCAAAAGAGTGTGTGGTTACTCTGGTACAGCTGGTAGGGAATCCATTGTTATGAATCTTCGCTACACATAGATGGGAAACTACTGCAATATATATAGTATGAATCTAACATACTGAATTCACCAAGTGGGTCCACTGCTTGAACCTATTGAATCTACTACTTGTACTACTACAACCACTGGTACTCTACCAACTGAGCCACATCCATATGAACTATCATAGGACATTTTTCTATACAAGCACTCATACAATTCATCAGAAATTATTTCTAAATCCCTTGTAAACGTTTGATGTATATGTCGGTCGTTTATGTACAAGTATATGAAAATGCAGAATTCTGGCAGTCCAAATCAAAAGGGCTAATCAGCCATGTCTTGAACCATGTGCAACATTTACAAATACGAGACTTCCATGCTACCTCTGCAAAGCTACAAGCTGTATCCTTGGAAAAGCAACTGTGTGGACAGGAATTGCTTTAGGTTAGATACAAACTGGTGGAAACTTATTTCAAAGTAAATTTCCTTGTTTCCGACGCAAAATTGAAACACTCAATGAAGAATCGAAAAAGTTTCATCCCCTCTGGGTGTCAGAGTCAGTCAAACAAAGATGCATGTGGGATGATGTGAAGTATGCCATTTCCTTATCTTGGCTGTACTGCAAATCGTGACATTCGGTTCCATAGCTGTAGCGATTCTAATAAGTGAACATTCAAAAGTGTCAATAAATGATCTTAATGAAATCTGGTGAGTGTGTAGAAGGGGCAAAATGATACAATACTTATTTTTTTGTTTCTGCCCAATTTCAATTTTAAGTGTAAAACACATCTCAAAACATAATTTGTCATATTACGTTTACAGGGAATATCTTCGAAACGATTATACATAAAAATATTTCTCAAGTAAATGTTGGGGCCCAGCTGTGAGGTATACAACATTGAATGAAGACTCCTTTGCTTAACAACATTTCCTCCTCACACAATTAGATGAGACTTTTACAGTAGGCCACAAGAATTTCTAGCACTCTTGTTCCTCAGTCTATTGTAAGCAAGTGAGTTCAGAAATCTAGTATATATTCACTGTGGTATCACTGTTATATGAGGCAGAAGAGTATTTGTCAATTTGTAACTATACTCAACGTCAAGAGGGATGGGTTTTTTCGCAGGTAGTAACACTTGCCGTTTCTGGCGTCGAGACGACTTCTTGCGCTATGGGCTACGTGCTGTGTGCGCTGGGACTCTACCCAGAGTGGCAGGACCTGGCACAGAGCGAGCTGGATGACTATTTTGGAACTGGGGGCGACTATTTACGATCTGTGACCCCAGCAGACGTCGCCAATCTTAAAGCTATCGACGCCATTATGAAGGTATTTATGGATTTAATTTCCTTGATTTTAACGATTCTTTCCTTATTAATTTCATAGTTAATTTCAGGGTGAGTTTCCTACAATTCTGGAGAATATATTTTACTGTCGATTTTACCATATCTCAACCATACAAAATTAAGCAGTTTATTCACTTATCGTCACAAAACCGTACTTGTTCTTATGTTAGCATTCAGATAAACAAAAAATGAAATTCTTAATGATGCAATGAAGTGTGACTAATTATTAAATTTTCTGTCATTTAATAAAATCACAACTTCATGGAGAATGCTATGACTGTAGCCTATATCATATATTAACTATTCTACAGTATACAAATAACTATAATGAGTCAACCGTAAATGATGTTTCACTTTGAGAATACTGTATGATGGGAAAATCTCTTAACTTCAAATCACGTGTGGAAGTATCGGCCTCGTCACAGTTTCCAGAGACCTTCTACCACGAGAAGAGAATAATCTTTGGAAGGCGCAGAGAGAGTGTAGTGCGATCTGAGTCTTGGTCCCAGGCAGTTGTGTAGTATCCTGCCCACTCGTCTAATATACGGTGCCTAGGAAGTTGTTTTCTCGGATCGCTAGACAACATTTCAAGCAAATCATATTAACGGAGTTTATTATAGTAAGTTGAATTGGCAATACTTTCCCTACTCACAAAGATATGTGGCAAGCAAATGGTGATATGCAAATAATCAATGTCCTTAGGTATACAAGGTGGTCCATTGATCGTGACTGGGCCAAATATCTCACCAAATAAGCGTCAAACGGAAAAACTACAAAGAACAAAACTTGTCTACCTTGAAGGGGGAAACCAGATGGCGCTATGGTTGGCCCGCTAGATGGCGCTGTCATAGGCCAAACGTTTTTTTTAAATAGCATCCCCCATTTTTATTACATATTCGTGTAGTACGTAAGGGAATATGAATGTTTTAGTTGGACCACTTTCTTCTCTTTGTGATAGGTGCTGCTATAATAGTCACAAACATATGGCTCACAATTTTAGACGAACAGTTGCTAACAGGTAGGTTTTTAAATTGAAATACAGAACATAGGTACGTTTCAAAGTAATCATTTCTGAGAACGCATGCTGTTACAGCGTGATTGCCTGTAAACACCACATTAATGCAATAAATGCTCAAAATGATGTCCGTAAACCTCAATGCATTTGGCAATACGTGTAACGACATTCCTCTCAACAGCGAGTAGTTCGGCTTCCGTAATGTTCGCACATGCATTGACAATGCGCTGACGCATGTTGTCAGGCGTTGTTGGTGGATCACGATAGCAAATATTCTTCAACTTTCCCCACAGAGAGTCAGCATAAAATGCCCCATTTAAATTGTCATCGATAAAACTGGGGCTAATTATCCTTCCTCCCATAATGCCGCACCATACATTAACCCTCCAAGGTCGCTGATGTTCCACTTGTCGCAGCCATCGTGGATTTTCCGTTGCCCAATAGCGCATATTATGCCAGTTTATGTTACCGCTGTTGGTGAATGACGCTTCGTCGCTAAACAGAAAGCGGGCAAAAAATCTGTCATCGTCCCGTAATTTCTCTTGTGCCCCATGGCAGAACTGTACACGACGTTCAAAGTCGTCGCCATGCAATTCCTGGTGCATAGAAATGTGGTACGGGTGCAATCGATGTTGATGTAACATTCGCAACACCGACGTTTTTGAGATTCCCGATTATCGCGAAATTTGTCTGCTACTGATGTGCGGATTAGCCGCGACAGCAGCTAAAACACCTACTTGGGCATCATCATTTGTTACAGCTCGTGGCTGACGTTTCACATGCGGCTGAACACTTCCTCTTTCCTTAAATAACGTAACTATCCAGCGAACGGCCCAGACATTTGAATGATGACGTCCAGGATACCGAGCAACATACATAGCACACGCCCGTTGGGCATTTTGATTACAATAGCCATACATCAACACGATATCGACCTTTTCCGCAATTGGTAAACGGACCATTTTAACACGGGTAATGTATTACGAAGCAAATAATTTACGCACCGGCGGAATGTTACGTGATACCACGTACTTATACGTTTGTGACTATTACAGCGCCATCTATCACAAAGCGGAAAAAGTGGTCCAACTAAAACATTCATATTTCTTGACGTACTACACGAATATGTAATAAAAAATGGGGATTCCTATTTTAAAAAAAGGAGTTTATATCCGTTTGACCAATGGCAGCGCCATCTAGCGGGCCAGCCATAGCGCCATCTGGTTTCCCCCTTCAAGCTAGACGAGTTTCGTTCTTTGTAGTTTTTTCGTTTGACGCCTATTTAATGACAAATTTGGCCCGGTCACTACCAATGGACCACCCTGTATGCAAGTTCAATGAAAGCAAAATAATTCAGTTCATAACTCACTGCTGTACCGCTTGTATGAAGACTCGTCTTCCACTCCGGCCGCGGTTAGGCGGCGTGGCGCTTATATTCTCTTCAGGTAGATGCCGTTCTTGTCTTGTCTCGGCTGACGTCGCCTCACAGCCTTCTCTGCTCTTCAGTTCTTCATCGTCGTGCCGGCGCTTGTCGTTACGGCGGAACATTCCTCCCCCCCCTCCCACCCCTTTTCCTCTCCTCCCCCCCCCCCCACCCCCCATGCGACGGACAGTCCCGTCGTCGTGTAGGGAGAGCGACACCGGCGGAGTAGGCAGGAGTGTGGGAGCTTCGATGAGCTGGAAGCCGTGGCTGCAAGGGACTTCAAGCTTCCGGCCGTACCACGCCAAGCGGCTTTCGTTCTGGCGCAAAAGCCCCCCGAAATAAGACCAGAAGGGTAGGCGTGCACCTCCTGAGGTCAACAACCAGATGTGGAAGGCGTCGGCTGCTGCAGTGTGGGCGGGCCCAGCTCCACCGGTAGGACGAGAGGAGGCGAAGGCTCCGTCACCATGGGGTCATCCCGTGGTGTCGTGGTGACTCCCTCTGTCTGCTGCTGTGCCCGCGGTGTCCCCGGATTCCATGAATCTGGGGGAAGAGACACAGAAGGATCACCGTGCACATGGCAGTGGCGATGTTGATTGTGATGGCGCTGCATTCCGTCTGGACCTGAAATGAGATACAGGCAAGCGCCAAGTCGACAGACGATCTCGCCCCGCACCCACCGACTGCTGCCACTAAAAACCCTGCGCTGTGGAGCGATACTTGCGGCCTTCCTTGGGCGCCGGAGCGGGGGTTGAGGAGGGTGGAGCATTGTCCGAAGGCTGCGGCCGTGAAGCAATCCTGCCGGCGATGGTCCATCTCGTGGGTGTGAATGATAGGGGGCGAGAAACAGTTTGTGGCGTTCGCTGTGTTATTCAGTGGTTTGGTATTTAACTAATTTGTAAACGAAAATGATAACCTTACTTTATTACAGTGAGTAATTACTAAATAATTTTTCTCCCAGCTAAAGATTTGGTCAAGTTGCTAAAGAACTACAACTTAACGTTGTGTTAAAGTGTTGTCTGTAAGTTGTGTGTCACTAAATCACAGGTCATACAACAGATTCTATACAACTGTTGATTATGATGGAAACAGTTATATTCAGCAAAATGATCATTAAAATCACCGAATATCAGCCGCGCACAACACTGACGTATGTTACCTGAAACACAACTCGTGCGTAATTAATTTCGGCTCCATACATCAGCTAGAAAAGATTGTTATATGGATCGTGCTATGAGCACTGTTTTTAAAGAACCAATCTGATTCGAATTATTTTCATTAAAATGAGTTCGGGACCACCGGTGCACATTTATTTTTACACATTTTTATTGTTGTTGTTGTCTTCAGTCCTGATACTGGTTTGATGCAGCTCTCCACGCTACTCTATCCTGTGAAACCTTCTTCATCTCCCAGTACCTACTGCAACCTACATCCTTCTGAATCTGCTCAGTGTATTCATCTCTTGGTCTCCCTCTACGATTTTTACCCTCCACGCTGCCCTCCAATGCTAAATTTGCGATCCCTTGATGCCTCAAAACATGTCCTACCAACCGATCCCTTCTTCTAGTCAAGTTGTGCCACAAACTCCTCTTCTCCCCTATTCTATTCAATACCTCCTCATTAGTTTTGTGATCTACCCATCTAATCTTCAGCATTCTTCTGTAGCACCACATTTCGAAAGCTTCTATTCTCTTCTTGTCCAAACTATTTATCGTCCACGTTTCACTTCCATACATGGCTACACTCCATACAAATACTTTCAGAAACGACTTCCTGACACTAAAATCTATAGCGATGTTAACAAATTTCTCTTCTTCAGAAACGCTTTCCTTGCCATTGCCAGTCTACATTTTATATCCTCTCTACTTCGACCATCATCAGTTATTTTGCTCCCCAAATAGCAAAACTCCTTTACTTTAAGTGTCACATTTCCTAATATAATTCCCTCAGCATCGCCCGACTTAATTCGACTACATTCCATTATCCTCGTTTTGCTTTTGTTGATGTTCATCTTATATCCTCCTTTCAAGACACTGTCCATTCCGTTCAACTGCTCTTCCAAGTCCTTTGCTGTCTCTGACAGAATTACAAAGTCATCGGCGAACCTCAACGTCTTTATTTCTTCTCCATGGACTTTAATACCTACTCCGAATTTTTCCTTTTTTTCCTTTACTGCTTGCTCAATATACAGATTGAATAACATCGGGGACAGTTTACAACCCTGTCTCACTCCCTTCCCAACCACTGCTTCCCTTTCATGCCCCTCGACTCTTATAACTGCCATCTGGTTTCTGTACAAATTGTAAATAGCCTTTCGCTCCCTGTATTTAACCCCTGCCACCTTCAGAATTTGAAAGAGAGTATTCCAGTCAACATTGTCAAAAGCTTTCTCTAAGTCTACAAATGCTAGAAATGTAGGTTTGCCTTTCCTTAATCTATTTTCTAAGATAAGTCGTAGGGTCAGTATTGCCTCACGTGTTCCAACATTTCTGCAGAATCCAAACTGATCTTCCCCGAGGTCGGCTTCTACCAGTTTTTCCATTCGTCTGTAAAGAGTTCGCGTTAGTATTTTGCAGCCGTGACTTATTAAACTGATAGTTCGGTAATTTTCACATCTGTCAACACCTGCTTTTCTTGGGATTGGAATTATTATATTCTTCTTGAAGTCTGAGGGTATTTCGCCTGTCTCATACATCTTGCTCACCAGATGGTAGAGTTTTGCCAGGACCGGCTCTCCCAAGGCCGTCAGTAGTTCGAATGGAATGTTGTCTACTCCCGGGGCCTTGTTTCGACTCAGGTCTTTCAGTGCTCTGTCAAAGTTTTCACGCAGTATCGTATCTCCCATTTCATCTTCATCTACATCCTCTTCCATTTCCATAATGTTGTCCTCAAGTACATCGCCCTTGTATAGACCCTCTATATACTCCTTCCACGTTTCTGCCTTCCCTTCTTTGCTTAGAATTGGGTTTCCATCTGAGCTCTTGATATTCATACAAGTGGCTCTCTTTTCTCCAAAGGTCTCTTTAATTTTCCTGTTGGCAGTATCTATCTTACCATAGTGAGATAAGCCTCTACATCCTTACATTTGTCCTTGCACTTCCTGTCGATCTCATTTTTGAGACGTTTGTATTTCCTTTTGCCTGCTTCATTTATTGCGGTTTTATATTTTCTCCTTTCATCAATTAAATTCAATATTTCTTCTGTTACCCAAGGATTTCTACTAGCCCTCGTCTTTTTACCTACTTGATCCTCTGCTGCCTTCACTACTTCATCCCTGAGAGCAACCCATTCTTCTTCTACTGTATTTCTTTCCCCCATTCCTGTCAATTGTTCCCTTATGCTCTCCCTGAAACTCTGTACAACCTCTGGTTTAGTCAGTTTATCCAGGTCCCATCTCCTTAAATTCCCACCTTTTTATTTTTATTACCTTCGCCATTTATGTCTGCAGAGTTGCGTAATTTGAATTTGCCGCTGAGATAATTGTTAAGATGGTGGCAGACAATTGATAGAGACTTTCTATTGTTAGAGTAAATTTCCTTTTATCATGATAAGTATTTGAACTGCTTATTAAACTTTACTTTCATATTATGCACAATTTAGACTAATTTTCATCAAGCAAACCTGTGACATTTTCATAAGAAAAACAGATAAAAACGTGATACAAATCGCTGTCATCAATGGCTGTGCTCCTTGCAGCGGAAAGAAATAATTAACACAGATAATGCTTATTGAGAGAGGAATTAAAGTTACAAGTAATTACTCACTTACATTTGTAATAATAATGAAATTTATTCTCAAGTAATAATTAACAAATAATTACAATTTCTTAACAGACCTCAGTTTGATCTGCGTCTTGCGTCCGCAGCCTACAAAAGCCAACCAACAAAACGTAAAAACAAAGGAAGACAAAAGCAGGTCATAAAAGGAATTTACAATTATCATTGTCTTTGTATGATACACATCGATATGTCCAATGACATCATAAAATATTATATAAATAATTAATATTTATTATCGTTTTATTTCATTGTTTTTTCATATGTCGGATAGATAATGTTTATAACTGTTAGAGGCATAATTTCCTCTCGTCGCACTGTAGCTAAAATTTATCTCGTGAATGTTACAAGTTGCTGTGCTTGATGCCTGGTGTGTGCGGAACGAAGTTTGGCCATCTGCTGCTTAAAGGTTCAGACAAAACCTTCCGCTTCGCCGTTTGATTGTAGATGGTACGATGCACTAGTTAGACATTGTATGCCATTGCGTTCATAGAATGTTTCAAATTCATTTGACGTGAACTGAAGGCCGTTGCTTGACACTAAGACTTCAGGTAAACCTTCGAGGCAAAAAATAGAGGACAACACCTGAATTGTGCTACGTGACGTTGTCGAGTTCTTCGTCTTCTTCTTTCTTGGCTCTACAGCTCATGATGAGCCCTGGCCTCTTCTACAATTTCCCTCCGTCTCTCTCGGTCCTTTGCCAACACTCTCCAGTTTCTGTAGCCCATCTTCCTAAGATCTTCGATTACTCCATCTTCCCACCTGGCTCTTGGTCGACCATGTCCTCTCTGCCCTCCTAGCTTCCTTGTAATATTCTTTTTGGTACTTCTGTATCATTCATGCGAGCCACATGTCCCTCCCACCTCAGTCTGGATGATTTCACTATCCTTCTGATGGGTTGGTCTTTGTATATGATATACAACTCAAGATCGTATCTCCTCCTCCATCTTCCTCTTTCACAGATTGGGCCGATAATTCTTTTAAGTACCTTTCTTTCAAATGCACCCAGTGTTTCAATATCTTTAGTTGTTAATGTCCAGGCTTCAGAGGCATATGTAAGCACCGGTCGTATAAGTGATTTATACATACTTAATTTCGTAGTACGAGTCAGGAACCTTGAGGTTAGAAGTCTTGTTAGGGCAAAATAGGCTCTGTTGGCTAATATTAATCTCTGCTTAATTTCATAGGAGGTATCATTTGGATGTGTTACTGTCGAGCCCAGGTACTTGAAATGTTCAACTCCTTCAAATGTATAATTGCTCATTGTTATTGCATTTGGAATATTTTGTCTATGTGCTTTTCCAGCTGCCATATATTTTGTGTTTTGTTCATTAATAATTAACCCCATGTTCCTACTGGCCTGTTCGAGAGCTGTAAATGTCTCTTCCATTGCTTTTTGGGTTCTTGCTATTATATCTATGTCATCTGCGTAGGCCAGTATCTGCACTGATTTATAGAAGATCATTCCCCTATTCAGAAGGTTTGCTTTTGTCATCACCTTCTCCAGGGCGGGTCGTGCGGCTTTAACCGAGCGGTCTTAGGCGCTGCAGTCGCGCACTGTTCGGTTGGTCCCGGCGGAGGTTCGAGTCCTCCCTCGGGCATGGGTGTGTATGTTTGTCCTTAGGATAATTTCGGTTAAGTAGTGTGTAAACTTAGGGACTAATGACCTTAGCAGTTAAGTCCCATAATGTTTCACACACATTTGAACATTTTTTTCTCCAGGGCGGCATTAGAGAGAAGGCATGCCAATGCATCGCCTTGTCGCGACTCCATTTTTGATACTCAATGTATTGGACATCATTCCTCCTATTCTTACACTACCTTGTGTTTCGCTCATTGTCATTCTCACCACCCTTACCAACTTTCTAGAGATCCCCAGTTCATCTAAAGCTTGATATAACAGCTCCCTATTTATGCTATCACAAGCTGCTTTGAAATCTATAAAGAGGTGATGCGTGCCAACTCCGTATTCGTTTGTTTTTTCCAGGATTTGTCTTAAGGTGAATATTTGATCTATAGTTGACTTCCCAGGAAGGAATCCGCATTGCACAGAAAAAGGAAACTTGCTATACGAGTCAACCACAATCAACCAACGAGTATTCCAAAAAGATCCCGCAAAGTCTCTGTGCACACATTGCCGTCGTGATTGCGACTTTGGCCGAGCAGAGAATGTTTGTGGAGGAGCGGACTGGTTTTCCCCAACTGCGTTACACTGTGACGTCATCTGTTCTATTTGGGTTCCATGCCCCGATAAGTACAGTGTCGACGCGCTAACTGTTTCGTATGGACCCCCCAGTGTCCTTGGTGTAACTGCAACACTTCCTTTTGCAAACTTTAGTGATCAACACCCATGACTGTTCACTTTAATTTTTAACAAGAATCACACCCGTCTGTACAGCGAGGCTATGCCGAAGTGCAAAGCATCGGCGCAGTACAGAGTTCTTTATGCTATGCAAGGAACGAGGCCAAGAGGTGCGAATGTATCTTAACAAAATGTTCAAATACCAATCAGCTTGCGCGGCCTGTGCAATTTTCTTATAGTTCAGCGGAAAAGATTGAAGCAATTCAGAATCTTGAGTATCGATGTGACAACAAGATGCAGCAGAAGCGTTGAAGTCTGTATCAGGGTCAATCAGAAGACGTGAAAGTGCATCCGCATTACCATGTTGAGCTGTCAGACGATACATAATCTCGTACTGGAATTGAGACTACAATAAAGCCCATCTTTGCAATTGTTATGCAGTTCGTACAGGAACCGGTTTCGTCAGATGAAACAGGGACTGCAATGGCTTGTGATCCGCTACTAACAAGGGAACCTCCCCATCGCACCCCCCTCAGATTTAGTTATAAGTTGGCACAGTGGATAGGCCTTGAAAAACTGAACACAGATCAATTGAGAAAACAGGAAGAAGTTGTGTGGAACTGTGAAAAAATAAGCAAAATATACAAACTGAGTAGTCCATGGGCTACATAGGTCAACATCAAGGAGAATGTGAGCTCAGGAGCGCCGTGGTCCCATGGTAGCGTCAGCAGCTGCAGAAGGAGAGGTCCTTGGTTCAAGTCTTCCCACGAGTGAAAATTTTACTTTCTTTATTTTTGCATAGTTATTATCTGTCCGTTCGTTCATTGACGTCTCTGTTCACTGTAATAAGTTTAGTGTCTGTGTTTTGCGACCGCATCGCAAAACCGTGCGATTAGTAGACGAAAGGACGTGCCTCTTCAATTGGAACCGAAAACATTTGATCGCAAGGTCATAGATCAACCGATTCCTCCACAGGAAAACACATCTGATATATTCTATACGACACTGGTGACGGCATGTGCGTCACATGACAGGAATATGTTGTCGACCCACCTAACTTGTACACTTGGCGAATGGGTAAAAAGATTCTTCTACCTTGCCCGATTTATGTTTTCTTGTGGATGTGATAATCACTCCCAAAAAAGTGATGAAAACATAAGAGTTTGTCACATAAACTGAAAATAAAAAATTAAAGTTTTTACTCGATGGAAGATTTGAACCAAGGACCTTTCGTTCTGCAGCTGCTCACGTTACCACGAGACCACAGCGCTCCTGCGTTCCTAGTGTCCTTGATGTTGCCTACCTTCCCATGAGCTACTCAGTTTGTATATTTTGCTTATTTTTTCACAGTTCCACACAACTTCTTCCTGTTTTCTCAATTGATCTGTGTTCAGTTTTTCAAGGCCTATCCACTGTGCCAACTTATAACTAAATCTGAGGGGGGTGCGATGGGGAGGTTCCCTTGTCAGTAGGATCTTCTACCATACAAACAGTGGAGGAATTTGGTAACACCATACTTGATAGCCAAAGCCTCTTTCTCAATTTGTGAATAGTTACACTGAGCTTTGCACAGCACTTTTGTTGCGAAAGCAAGAGGCCTGTATTTATCACCAATTCTGTGCGAAAAAACTGCACTGATTCCGTAAGAGGAAGCGTTAATTTGCAATACAACTGGTTTGTCAGGATCAAAGTAAACTAAGCGTCGACCACTGAGTAATTCATCTTTTTTTGAATCGGTGCTTGGCTCTCATCTCTGCACCAAAGGGGACATTCTTGCTGCACAAGCGATACGATGGAGCTGCGATTTGTGCAGCGCTCGACAGGAACCTAATATAGTAGTTCATTTTCCCTAAGACTGGCTGCAATTATGGGACATTGCGAGGAACTGGCAAATCTCGTATGGCTAACAAATACGACTGAAGAGGATGTACACCTTGACCGTATTTGACTTGCCGAAGATACTGCAACTCAGGTTTAAAAAGATCACATTTGTCTAGTCTACACTTTAGTCCTGCATCAGATAACACACGAAACAAAGTACACAAATTTGCAATATGATCTTTAGGTGTACGACCTGCTGAGACAATACCGTCCAAATAGCTTTAACAGTGTGGCACTTGAGGAGTCAGCTGATGCAAATACGAGGTGTGGCTAGAAAAAAACCGGACTAGTACTGGTGAAACAATAAAACGAACGCAATAAGGCTGAAAGTCGCGTGGCCTGTCACGTGACTCTCGCTCCGCCTACTGCTCGAGTTTCATCTGCCTCCTGCACTCAGTCTGCCCGTGGCGTCTGTTTTAAGTAGTTGACGTTTTGTCTGTGCGTCGGAAAATGTTGAGTGTACAGAAAGAACAGCGTGTTAACATCAAATTTTGTTTCAAACTAGGAAAATCTGCAAGTGAAACGTCTGTAATGTTACAACAAGTGTACGGCGATGATTGTTTATCGCGAACACAAGTGTTTGAGTGGTTTAAACGATTTAAAGATGGCCGCGAAGACACCAGTGATGACACTCGCACTGGCAGACCATTGTCAGCAAAAACTGATGCAAACATTGAAAAAATCGGTAAACTTGTTCGACAAGATCGCCGTTTAACAATCAGAGCAGTGTCTGAGTTAACAGGAGTTGACAAGGAAAGTGTTAGGCAGATTCTTCATGAAAGTTTCAACATGAACAAAGTGTGTTCCAAAATGGTTCCAAAGTGTCTCACAATTGAACAGAAGGAACGCCGAAGAATGATTTGTTCTGACATCCTGGAAAACATTGAAAGTGATCCCACCTTCTTACAAAATGTTATTACTTGCGATGAATCGTGGTTTTTTACTTACGATCCCGAAACTAAACGCCAATCGATGCTTTGGAAAACTCCTGGTTCTCCACGACAAAAAAAAGCACGAATGTCAAAATCGAAATTCAAGGCAATGATGATTGTTGTTTTTGACATCAAAGGGATTGTGCACATTGATTGGGTACCAGAGGGACAAACAGTGAATCAGCATTACTACATTAGCGTCCTGGCTACCCTACGTGAGCGAGTACGGAGAAAACGGAACGATTTGTGGAGAAAAAAGTCATGGATCCTTCACCAAGGTAATGCCCCAGCTCACAGTGCGTTGTCAGTGAAGACGTTTTTGGCAAAACACAACATTCCCATCTTAGATCATCCACCCTACTCACCTGATTTGGCCCCCTGTGACTTTTTTTCTTTTCCCTAAAGTCAAGTCAGCTTTGAAACGAACTAGATTTGAGACTGTTGAAGCAGTAAAAGAAAAAGCGACGGAAGTAATGTATGGACTTACCGAAAATGATCTGCAGCATTGCTATGAACAGTGGAAAATTCGTATGGAGCGGTGTAGAGACCGAGGAGGAGAGTACATTGAAGGAGATAACATGAAATTGTAAATAAATGTTTTTTCCAGCATCAGTCCGGTTTTTTTCTAGCCGCACCTCGTACCGTTGGAAAATGGAGGGTGCGGAAGCACTACCAAACGGCAAACGCAAATCTTTAAACAAGCCTTAATGAGTATTACTACACACACTTTTTGAGATTATTCACCGATCGGTGTTTGAAGACACACTTCGCCCAAATCAATTTTTGAGATGTAGCGACCAGTGCCTGATCTGTCCATGAGATCCTCTGGGCATGGCAATACGTAAGTATCAATTACAGTTTGTGGGTTGACCATAGACTTAAAGTCAATACAGAGGAGAATGCGACCTGAAGGTTTGGGATCCAAAACCAGTGGACTTGCCACCTGACAAGCTTGTATGGGTGCAATAGCCCCGATGTCTTGCAATTCCGACTTCGTCCCATAATGCAATTGGAACAGTTATGGACCGGTAATATTTCGGCTGAGCATTGTCTTTCACAGTAATATGTGCAACAAAATTGTTAGCCTTGTCTCAACCTTCAGAAAAGAGTTCCAGGAATTCTTTCAGTAAGCTTTTGTATGGAATGTAGACACTGACAACACATTGTCCCGAATGCTAAAGCCCAACAAATCAAATGAAACAAGACGAAATATGTTCTCACAATCGCGTGATTGTAGCACCATAAAAGTCACTGTTCATGTATGCGAGCAATACATGGCAGGTAAAGTGTATTTTCCAAGAATGGGAATGTCTTGTTCATTGTAAGCCGTCAGGTACATGCCAGTTTTAGAAAGGCATGGGGAGCCTAACATTTCTTGTGAGAGACGATTCAGCAGTGTAACAGAGGCACCCATGTCCAACTGAAATTTAACACGTTTCTCACAAAGAAGCAAATGTTTGTTGGACTGGCGCAGCACTGACGAAATTGCTCGCTTGCTAGTTTTGCTAATGCCTGTTGCAGACTTTGAAGATACTGCATTAACGTCATGGACCTTGTGACTAGATTTTTGTGAGTGGGACAAATTCCTATGGTTGTTCCACTTCAAACATACGGATTGTACATGTCCTTTCTTGCCACAAGTATAACACTGTGCTTGTAGGGAGGGGCAGTCTTGGCATTTGTGCTGTAAATAACACCGAGGGCATGACGTACTTCCGTTCGCCTGTGTAGCTACCTGTTTAGCGAGCTGCTTACACGGCATGGAGAGTTATTACGTGGTGTGGCGAGAGCAGGCTGCCGCCGCCAAATGGGCCAGTCGCAAACAAGGGCTCAACCCAACAAATTGCTGGCTGCTCAGATTTATCATCCGACAGGGCACCTGAACCTTATTGATCTAGTATTTTCACTACTTGCTCAAATAATGGATCAGACAGTTTCAAAATCTGTTCTCTGAGTTTCACATCAGTTACATTGTACACGATGGCATCATGCAACGTAACATCTGAATACAAAGTACCACATGCACATTTGAATTTGCATTTCCTCGTAATACCCTGAAAAGCTTTTACCCACTCGCATTAAGTTTGTTCTGACCGTTTTTTTGCAATTAAAGAATTGATACCTGGCTGCTACCATATTCACTTGTTGGTCATAATAGTTAGCTAGCGAATCTACAACCTGATCATACGAAAGCTCACTTGGATGGCGTTAGGTAATAACTTCTGTAGGAGGTGGAACACTTCACTTCGTACTGTACACGAGAAATGGGGGAGTTTCACAGTACCTGGTACATTGTGAGCAATTATATAGGCTTAAAACTTTTGCAACCACAACCACTCAAGCCATCCCTTGTCTTGTTCATGAAACTGGCGAAAAGATATTTACTTGGTCTGGAACTGAAATATCTGCATTAGCTGCATTGCATCTAATACTCGCAGCTGTGGAGCCTGAGCAGGGGCTCGGATAGGTGAGGTCAGCATGTTGAACAACAGCCACCTGAAACCACTGATTAGCAAGAACACAATCAGAGACTGCAAGTAAACACCTCTGCAAAAAAAGGCAAGAGAGAATTAAGGCGCCAGCAGAACTCAAAAGAAAATTCCGTGGCTGCGAAGCATTGGATTCTTCTTATAACTCATCGCCAGTGTAGTATCCTGCCCACTAACCTAATATAGCGTGCCTAGGAAACTGTTTCCTCGGATCGCTAGACAACAATTCAAGCGAATCATGTTAATGGAGTTTATTACAGTAAGTGGAATTGATAATACTTAACTTTGTGTATTCACAAAGGTATGTTGCAAGCAAATGGCGACATGAAAATAATCAAGGTCCTTCGGTATACACACGTTCAATGCAAGCAAAACATTTCAGTTCATAAGTCACTGCTGTAGCGTTTGTATGACAGCTCGTCTTCCACTCGTGACATGGCTAGGTGGCGCAGTGCATCCCCGCCCCCCTCCCTCCCACAGTGGTCTCAGTGTGACACTTGCCACAAGCTGCAATTTTTCCCTTCTTTAAGCTACATTATTACTGTTAAGGCCTGCCATCCTAATACTTTATATAGACCGTAGTGCTCCACACAAGCCCGCATCTCGTGGTCGTGCGGTAGCGTTCTCGCTTCCCACGCCCGGGTTCCCGGGTTCGATTCCCGGCGGGGTCAGGGATTTTCTCTGCCTCGTGATAGCTGGGTGTTGTGTGCTGTCCTTAGGTTAGTTAGGTTTAAGTAGTTCTAAGTTCTAGGGTACTTATGACCACAGCAGTTGAGTCCCATAGTGCTCAGAGCCATTTGAACAATTTTTTTTTTTTTTTTTTTTTTGCTCCACACAAACCTATTAGATTGTACCCATGGCCACCACTCACAGCATAATTGCACTAGCAGTTGTGGCCTTGTGCACAGTTGCCCATGCAGCATCACGTGGAGGTGAGTCTGCGTAGAGTTCTTTTGACTGCACTTTGGTATCATCTTTTATTTACGTACATCAATTATACTTTTTTTTTTTTGCAGAAAAGACAGGAATTTGGAAGTAGTAAATTGTAAATTTATACACTCCTGGAAATGGAAAAAAGAACACATTGACACCGGTGTGTCAGACCCACCATACTTGCTCCGGACACTGCGAGAGGGCTGTACAAGCAATGATCACACGCACGGCACAGCGGACACACCAGGAACCGCGGTGTTGGCCGTCGAATGGCGCTAGCTGCGCAGCATTTGTGCACCGCCACCGTCAGTGTCAGCCAGTTTGCCGTGGCATACGGAGCTCCATTGCAGTCTTTAACACTGGTAGCATGCCGCGACAGCGTGGACGTGAACCGTATGTGCAGTTGACGGACTTTGAGCGAGGGCGTATAGTGGGCATGCGGGAGGCCGGGTGGAGGTACCGCCGAATTGCTCAACACGTGGGGCGTGAGGTCTCCACAGTACATCGATGTTGTCGCCAGTGGTCGGCGGAAGGTGCACGTGCTCGTCGACCTGGGACCGGACCGCAGCGACGCACGGATGCACGCCAAGACCATAGGATCCTACGCAGTGCCGTAGGGGACCGCACCGCCACTTCCCAGCAAATTAGGGACACTGTTGCTCCTGGGGTATCGGCGAGGACCATTCGCAACCGTCTCCATGAAGCTGGGCTACGGTCCCGCACACCGTTAGGCCGTCTTCCGCTCACGCCCCAACATCGTGCAGCCCGCCTCCAGTGGTGTCGCGACAGGCGTGAATGGAGGGACGAATGGAGACGTGTCGTCTTCAGCGATGAGAGTCGCTTCTGCCTTGGTGCCAACGATGGTCGTATGCGTGTTTGGCGCCGTGCAGGTGAGCGCCACAATCAGGACTGCATACGACCGAGGCACACAGGGCCAACACCCGGCATCATGGTGTGGGGAGCGATCTCCTACACTGGCCGTACACCACTGGTGATCGTCGAGGGGACACTGAATAGTGCACGGTACATCCAAACCGTCATCGAACCCATCGTTCTACCATTCCTAGACCGGCAAGGGAACTTGCTGTTCCAACAGGTCAATGCACTTCCGCATGTATCCCGTGCCACCCAACGTGCTCTAGAAGGTGTAAGTCAACTACCCTGGCCAGCAAGATCTCCGGATCTGTCCCCCATTGAGCATGTTTGGGACTGGATGAAGCGTCGTCTCACGCGGTCTGCACGTCCAGCACGAACGCTGGTCCAACTGAGGCGCCAGGTGGAAATGGCATGGCAAGCCGTTCCACAGGACTACATCCAGCATCTCTACGATCGTCTCCATGGGAGAATAGCAGCCTGCATTGCTGCGAAAGGTGGATATACACTGTACTAGTGCCGACATTGTGCATGCTCTGTTGCCTGTGTCTATGTGCCTGTGGTTCTGTCAGTGTGATCATGTGATGTATCTGACCCCAGGAATGTGTCAATAAAGTTTCCCCTTCCTGGGACAATGAATTCACGGTGTTCTTATTTCAATTTCCAGGAGTGTAGTATAATTGAAGAAGGGAATAAAGCAAGACAGGAAAGAATAGATATAGATACCCGTTCACCAACACCACCTGAGAAAAGGGACTTGTCACTGAACTCCAAGATCAGTGTTTGCATGTGGTCCTGCCCATTATGTCAATTATCCACAAGAACATCCCTCTTCGGAAAACTCGATTTGTTCAGTCCATGCAGATCTAACCTATGTCAGAGGTGGTTGTTTGAGTGCTGTGTCAGCTGATGTCTGTAAGGTTATATAGCAACTACTACTATTAGGTTCGTTAGTAAACAAATTATGCATGGTTTTGGAACATCTACATACATCTACATACATACTCCGCAACCCACCATACGGTGCGTGGCGGAGGGTACCTCGTACCACAACTAGCATCTTCTCTCCCTGTTCCACTCCCAAATAGAACGAGCGAAAAATGACTGCCTATATGCCTCTGTACGAGCCCTAATCTCTCTTATCTTATCTTTGTGGTCTTTCCGCGAAATGTAAGTTGGCGGCAGTAAAATTGTACTGCAGTCAGCCTCAAATGCTGGTTCTCTAAATTTCCTCAGTAGTGATTCACGAAAAGAACGCCTCCTTTCCTCTAGAGACTCCACCCGAGTTCCTGAAGCATTTACGTAACACTCGCGTGATGATCAAACCTACCAGTAACAAATCTAGCAGCCCGCCTCTGAATTGCTTCTATGTCCTCCCTCAATCCTACCTGATAGGGATCCCAAACGCTCGAGCAGTACTCAAGAATAGGTCGTATGAGTGTTTTATAAGCGGTCTCCTTTACAGATGAACCACATCTTCGCAAAATTCTACCAATGAACCGAAGACGACTATCCACCTTCCCCACAACTGCCATTACATGCTTGTCCCACTTCATATCGCTCTACAATGTTACGCCCAAATATTTAATCGACGTGACTGTGTCAAGCGCTACACTACTGATGGAGTATTCAAACATTACGGGATTCTTTTTCCTATTCATCTGCATTAATTTACATTTATCTATATTTAGAGTTAGCTGCCATTCTTTACACCAATCACAAATCCTGTCCAAGTCATCTTGTATCCTCCTACAGTCACTCAACGACGACACATTCCCGTACACCACAGCATCATCAGCAAACAGCCGTACATTGCTGTCCCCCCTATCCAAAAGATCATTTATGTAGATAGAAAACAACAGCGGACTTACCACACTTCCCTGGGGCACTCCAGATGATACCCTCACCTCCGATGAACACTCACCATCGAGGACAACATACTGGGTTCTATTACTTAAGAAGTCTTCGAGCCACTCACATACTTGGGAACCAATCCCATATGCTCGTACCTTAGTCAGGAGTCTGCAGTGGGGCACCGAGTTAAACGCTTTCCGGAAGTCAAGGAATATAGCATCTGTCTGATACCCTTCATCCATGGTTCGCAAGATATCATGTGTGAAAAGGGCGAGTTGCGTTTCGCAGGAGCGATGCTTTCTAAAGCCGTGCTGATGCATGGACAGCAACTTCTCTGTCTCAAGGAAATTCATTATATTCGAACTGAGAATATGTTCGAGAATCCTGCAACAAACCGATGTTAAGGGTATTGGTCTGTAATTTTGAGGATTCGTCCTTCTACCCTTCTTATATACAGGAGTCACCTGCGTTTTTTTCCAGTCGCTCGGGACTTTACGTTGGGCAAGAGATTCGCGATAAGGAGCTGTGTAAGGAGCCAATACAGTAGAGTACTCTCTGTAAAATCGAATTGGAATCCCATCAGGACCTGGCGATTTATTCATTTTCAACCCATTCAGCTGCTTCACAACCCCATGGATGTCTATCACTATGTCCTCCATACGGGAATCTGTACGAGACTCCAAAGGCGGTATGTTTGTACGATCCTCCTGCGTGAAAGATTTCTCAAATGCTAAATTTAAAATTTCCGCTTTTGTTTTGCTGTCTTCCGTTTCCAGGCCAGACTGATCAGTGAGTGACTGGATGGAAGCCTTCGACCCGCTTACCGATTTTACGTAAGACCAGAATTTCCTTGGGTTTTCAGCAAGATCTTTTGCTAAGATATGACGGTGGTAGTGATTGAATGCTTCGCGCATCGCTCTTTTTACAGCAACACGAATCTCTACTAACTTTTGCCTGTCCTCATTCTCCCGATCTTTCTTGTGCCGCGAGTGCAACTGCCTTTGCTTCCTGAGCATTCTCCGGATTGCGCTGTTAAACCACGGTGGGTCTTTTCCGTCCGTAACCCACTTTTTCGGCACATACCTGTCCAATGCGTGATTTACAATGTGTTCAAAATTTGCCCATAATTCTTCCACGTGCGTCGTACCGGAAGTAAATGAAGTCTATTCATTTACTAAGTGGGACGCTAACTACTGCTTATCTGCTCTTTCTAGTAAGAATACTCTCCTAGCCTTCTTGACCGACTTTTTAACTTTCGTAACCATAGTCGTAATGACAACATCATGATCACTAATCCCTGTCTCAACACTGACACCGTCGATGAGATCTGGTCTGTTCGTGGCTACCAGATCTAAAATATTTCCATTACGTGTTGGCTGTCGATTTAGCAGCTCAAGACAGTTTTCGGATAATGTGTTCAAAAGTAATTCACACGACGGCTTGTCTGTACCACCTGTAATGAATCCATAGACATCCCAGTCTATACTAGGTAGGTTGAAGTCGCCTTCGACTAATATAGCATGATCCGAGTACTTCTGCGATACAGAATGTAGACTCCCTTTGAATGATTCTAGAACTGTCATGGTGGAACCTGGTGGCCAGTAATAACACCCAACAATTGACTTTATTTCTCCTAGCCGTGTTAAACGTATCCAGATAACTTCACAATCACACTCTACTTCGACCTCAGTAGACACAATATTTTTGTCAACTGCAATAAAGACACCACCTCCTACGGTGTCTAATCTGTCTTTCCGATACACGTTCCAGCCCTCACTAAATATTTCAGAACTTCCTATCTCAGGGTTCAGCCAGGTCTCAGTCCCGAGAATAATTTGCGCGCCACACGCTTCCTGGAGGACAGTAAATTCAGGAACTTTATTCCGAACACTCCGAAAATTTACTGCTAATATCTTGATAACTGAATTGTCTTTATTGTGAGCGCGTCCTGATTCCCCTGCCTGCACGTCGACTGGTGAGTGTTCATCAGGACACCTCGCACTACTGCATAGCCTAAAAAAAAAACCATGTGCACAAAATCCCTCCTCACTGTAACCTAGTTAAGTTATGTACTGTTCCTACACAGCTGAAGGAGAAATAACAAACCACAACTAACCTATTATTACTCTTGCAAAAACTTTTCTGTAGAATAAAATTAGACATTTCTCAGTAGAAGACCCATTGATTTTGTATATTTATGTAATATGCATGATCTGTTTCTGTTGTGTATTTCACTGCTTGATTTTGCTTGCTTATTTTATATAAAATTTATATTACATACATGTTATTACATTTACAAAAAAGTGTTCATTTATGTAAGTACCTAACAAAGTTAGGTACAGGTTTAACATGGATTCTAGAACAATATTTATGCATGAACTATTCTAATTACTCTAATTTTAATTAGATCCATTGATAATAAGATATGAATTGCAATCTTTGATTAATATTCATGTGGGTAGTTGTGCATGTTTTACGTTACGTATTTTTTGTGTGATGTGACAACATACTCATATCGTCGTCAGTAATGGAGCTACTCGAGCTATCTACGTATGTTGGCCTGTCTTTGCCTTTTGTACCTTCAGTATTAATGAATCTGTTTGTATGTGTCATGTTCTGCTTTTGAGATGCTGTTGGCATTGCATTCAACTGCGTCCACGTACTTGGATTCCTCAGTTCATCGTGTATAGTGCTGTTTCCGTTACATGTTCTATATTATTACGCAAGTGCCTGTATCAAATGCAATTCAAAAGGAAGCGTTCCAAGGAACCAATTTTTCTGCAGCAGTGATCGCTTTTCAAAGGCGACATGCGCTGCAAGTGCGAGGGATAAGGGCCATGCCCAGTCTCAAAATGAGACATGCCTCAGCTGAGGTTGACTTGACGCAACCGTAATATTTTGGTTTCCTCGCATTCCTCAGAGGAGTACACACTTCGCATTGCAGCAAGGTGGTGTTATCATCAATGATTACAAGTCACAGCAGCATCAGTTGGAAGTAACATTTCTTGGTCACTTATGTTGTTTCCTTGAGATTCTTAATTTTTATCACAGACATCTCTCACATGTTGCCGAGCTTCAGTCCTCTTACAGATGCCTTATCAGCAGAGTAAGAGGAAAATCGACTGGACAGCCTAGATGTTTAAGGCATTCGGTAAAGCACAGAACAGTTTGGCACAAGACATCTCTCTTTCTCTCTCTCTCTCTCTTGCCCCAAGTTGGAAGCTCACCTCATACACTCCACTGATGCTAGCGACTCTGCAGAACAGGTTGTTGACAGTTTGCCTCAACTGTTATGATTCTTCTCAAAGAGCCTTTCTCAAGTGTAAATGGTCAGCCTTCGACCCCAAGTTTTTTCATGGTGTACACTGCTGCCAGACATTTTCGAGAAGACATCGAAAGACATCAGGTGACAATTTACACTGGCTACAAGCCCCCGGTCAATGCCATTAGAAATCCCTCCCAAGATGGGCTCTGAGCACTATGGGACTTAACTTCTGAGGTCATCAGTCCCCTAGAACTTATAACTACTTAAATCTAACTAACCTAAGGACATCACACACATCCATGCCCGAGGCAAGATTCGAACCTGCTACTGTATTGGTCGCGCGGTTCCAAACTGAAGCGCCTAGAACCACTCGGCCACACCGGCCGACCCTCCCAAGATTCCAGCTCTCAGCGGTGCAAACACACAGACCTCTTCATGCAGTTTATTACTGACATCAGTCACATTCACAGCACAGATAATATCGTCCCTGATTATCTGTCCTGAATCAGTGTAATCTCCCTGAGATGCGATTATAAACTTAACGCAGCCGAATAAGCGAAAGACTCCATTATCATGGACTTTCTCAACGATATTACTACAAAGCTGCAGATCGAACATTGCAGTCTGCCCTCCACTAATAAGGCACTGTTGTGTGATGTTTCTCAAGAAAGACCACAGCCCATAGTTCTGCTCATCATGCACAAAGTGGTGTTTCACAAACTACACAACCTTAGAGACCCAGGCTTCAAAGTATCACTATGATTAGTGACAGGCAAGTTAGTGTGGCCTGACATCAAGCCTGGCTGATGTCACTGTGCGCAGAGTTGCCTCGCATGCCAGCTTTCGAAAAGTATTGACCACAGCCAACAACAACTCAGATAACTCCTAATTCTCAAGACAAGATTCTACCATGTCCAATTGGAAATTGTTGAACCACTTACAGATCCTGAGGGATTCCTTTACCTACTTTCAGTTATCTGTAGAATGTCTCATTGAGTTGAAGCAACTCCCCTACATGACATCACCCCCGAATCAGTTCCATAGACCTTTTTGGAGACCTGTATCATTCATCTTACCATGCCTGAGCTGCTCGTGACTAATCATCGCCGACAGTTCTAGTCAGGTCTGTCCAACGTCCTGTGCTGTCTGTACAGGGTTACACACACATAGACAGCAGCGTATCATCTGCAGAGAAATGGCATCGTAGAGACGTGGCACAGCCCCATGAAGATAGCCCTAATGTGCAACACTGGTTCATGGACTGAAGCGCTGCCCTGGATTCTCCTCAACATCTGCGCCTCATATAAAGAAGACTTAAGTGCCTACCTGGCAGGGCTAGTGTATAGGGAACCACTAGTCCTAACATTTGAATTTGCACTCATATTACCACTGGCCATCAACAGGACTTTGAGGCACTCACACATCGCATTTGTCAGCACATTCAGATGATGCACTCGCCACATCTAGCTCACCACACAATCCCCAAGGTATTGATACACAAAGAGCTCTCTAGGGCTGAATTCGTCACAGTGAGGAATGGCATGGTTCTGGCAGCCCTGCAGCTGCCATACACTGGGCCATACTGGGTTCTCCAATGCAGACCACAGACATTTATTATATTATCTCGCAGCAAGTTCATGAGTCTCGCTCTCCCACCTGAAGCCTACTGGGTCCTACAACGTGCTCACATCACCTCCCAAAAAAATGGTTCAAATGGCTCTGAGCACTATGGGACTTAACATCTTAGGTCATCAGTCCCCTAGAACTTAGAACTACTTAAACCTAACTAACCTAAGGACATCACACACATCCATGCCCGAGGCAGGATTCGAACCTGCGACCGTAGCAGTCGCACGGTTCCGGACTGCGCGCCTAGAACCGCGAGACCACCGCGGCCGGCCACCTCCCAAAGTCGACAATTTGGTCAAGACTACAGTCAACCGAAACATGTTGCAGCTTCCTACCCCACCAGCAGAATTGCGTATCAATGACGAATCTCTTGCTGATCTACCACCACCACTCTTGGCTTTGCTGTCCAGCTCATGCTACAGCTGCCCATGATATCCGCAGCAGCACCTGGCGCTGTACCATGTCTACAATCTATGTATCAGTTACAACAACCACTCGAGAAATGGTCCAAACATGTCTCTCAAGTGCCAGCCACGAACGACTGTTCAGGTGCACATGAGCCTTCACCTCCTCACCTACCACTGCATTCAGTATTGTACTGGAACAACAACATATAAAAGACACAGCCCCACGACAAATGGTCCCTCTGTGAAACAAGCTGCCTCTAATAGTGAGCCTGAATGCTTTACTACATGGAAACGCTAAAGAAACTGGTATAGGCATGCGTATTCAAATACAGAGATATGTAAACAGGCAGGGTACTGCGCTGCTGTCGGCAACGCCTGTTTAAGACAAGTTTTTCACACAGTTGCTAGATCGGTTACTGCTGTTACAGTGGCAGGTTATCAAGATTTAAGTGAGTTTGAATGTGGTGTTATAGTCGGCACACGAGCTATGGAACACAGCATCTCCGAGGTAGAGGTGAAGTGGGGATTTTCCCACACGACCATTTCACGAGTGTATAGAGAATATTAGGAATCCAGTAAAACGTCAAATCTCCGACATCCCTGTGGCCGGAAAAAGACTGAAGAGAGTCGTCCAACGTGACACAAGTGTAACTCTTCTGCATATTGCTGCAGATTTCAATGCTGAGCCATCAACAAGTGTTAGCGTGCGAACCAGTCAACGAAACAGCATCGATATGGACTTTTGGAGCCAAAGGCCTACTCGTGTACCCTTGATGACTGCACGACACAAGGCTTTACTCATCGCCAGGGCCAGTCAACACCTACATTGAACTGTTGACGATTAGAAACATGTTGCCTGGTCGGACGGGTCTCACTTCAAATTGTATCGAGCGGATGGATGTGTATGGGTGTGGAAAAAGCCTGGTGAATCCATGGACCCTGCATGTCAGCAGGGGACTGTTCAAGCCGGCGGAGGCTCCATAATGGTGTGGAGCGTATGCAGTTGGAGTTATATGGGACCCCTGATACGTATAGATAGGACTCTCACAGGTTACACGTACATAAGCATCCTGTCTGATCACCTGCACCCATTCATGTCCGTTGTGCATTCCGACGGACTTGGACAATTCCAGCAGGACAATGCGACACCCCACACGTCCAGATTTGCTACAGAGTGGCTCCAGGATTATTCATCTGAGTTTAAACACTCCGGCTGCCACCAAACACCCTGTCATGAACCTCAATTAGCATGTCTGTGATGCCTTGCAGCGTGCTGTTCAGAAGAGATCTCTCCCCCCCCCCCCTCCCCCTCGTACTCTTACGGATTTATGGACAATGGACAGTCTTGCAGGATTCATGGTGTCAGTTCTCTCCAGCACTACGTCAGACATTAGTCGAGTGCACGCCACGCCGTGTTGTGGCACTTCCGTGTGCTTGCTGGGGCCCTACACAATATTAGGAAGGTGTGCCAGTTTCTTTGGCTCTTCAGTGTATATTACATACATATTGATTGGCTTCTGGTAAGAAAAATTTTGCATTTAAATTTTGAAACGTGAAGCTGTTCGGACGGATTTTCTTTTCATTAAACATTTGCTTCTCTAGAAGAAATCTAAGAGAAGAAACGACATTCACAGTCGCTGTATCTGTAGGGGAAGATTTTGACATTACGATGTAAAATGTGATTGAAATCTGTGTAGAATTTGACCTGGACACAGAAAAACTATAATGGCAGCCACATACTGAGACAGCACGATGGAATAACATATTAGCCATAGAATTTCAAGTATGTATTAAGGCAAGTCATTAATAAAGCCAAAGATTACGATTAGTTAAATGCTGTTAACAAAAGTTACTACAGTTTTGATTTTGTAAGAAGATTGGTTTGTAGTGAGTGGACTGTCTGTTAATTATCGTACACAATTTTAAAAATGAGCAAATTACAGTGAAGATAATAAAAAGTTCCGAAGAAGACAAGAACAACGAGCCGCAAAGTATCGTCACTGTGTAAATGCAGTACAGCATGTAAGTGTCTTCTTCTGTTCATCATATAAATTTATACAAGATTTCCAAACAAGGCAGACAGTTACAGCTTTCTGCGAACTGGTGTTAATATCCAGTACAAAATTATGAAGACACCAATTTTGCTTTGTTTCTATTTTTAGACAAACATACGGCGTGTAGAATAAAATGTTCTCGGTCTTCCAGCCGTATCAAGCGATCAAAAAGCCACGAGCTTTCGAGCAAGTACTCCTCAAACACTGTCTAGTGGAATGACTGCTGCTCAGCTGCTGGCACGTCCTTATAGACTCCACATGTGGGCTGTGACATCACTGGTGCTCTTGGTGCCGTTAACTTCGTGTTTGGAGCCTCCGCTTCGCCTCACATTGGCTGAGTTGTAGCTATTAGTGCAAGCGACGAGAGAGATATCACCAAACCCCTCTCGTAACCGTTCACTAGACCAGTGGTTACCAACAGGTGGTCCGCGAGCTATGCCAGAGGGGACCGCAAGGTGCTATTAGAATAAAAAATAAATATATTTCGTATGATAACAGATTTTTAGTTTTGGCCGCTTCCTGCATGAGCAGAGCTTTAGCGAACGCTAACTTTTGCGTCTAGCGTCTTCCTAGAGCCAACTGACACTAGCACACTCTAGCGCAAAACTAGAATTAGATAGAGGCAAATAGTTCTGCAGTATGCCGTTAGACTGCGCGCCCTGCCTCTTTGCAGCTGATTTTTCAATAACGAGTATGTCAATGATTTTTCTAAGTACCAAAAATAGAAAAAGTATAAAAAGACTCTTAATTTGGCTTTTTTAGGTACTTGATACTGTGATATGACTACCAGTCATGTCGATGAGGGGGTCATCGAGAAAATTTTGTTGGGAGCCCCTGCACTAGGGCATGCTCAGCTAATGCAATTTTTATGGGGTAGTACAGGAATCAAATATCTCATGCTCCAACCCGCATTGTTTAACATTGTGCACTGTAGTATGATGTAAGATTTCTACACGTACAGGTTATTTTGTAAACTTCTGGCACGTCTTTAACTAGCCTTTGTAATTGCAAGATTTCCGGTGGATGCCTGATGATCGATTTATCGATTTTATGTTGTATCTTTCCGGCTAGGCACTTACCTTACCCCACTCGGAGCCACAGAACTGCAAAAATGCAAACTTTTTTTCCTGCAGTTATGACGTAGACTTTGGAAAAGCTGAATTTTGCTGAAAAATATTCACAGAATTTTTGAGACTTTCCTTATTGTTTCTTGCCATGACGTCTTTTGGGATTATTTCACCATCTGATTACCTTATAAATAAACAAAAAATTTTTTTACATATGTTAGACGTTACAATAGTCTAACAATGTTAATTACAATAAAACAACAGTCAAGAGCAATGAAATTTAGACTTCCAATACATACCAGAGAGTATGTAGCTACAACATGACTTTGACGTATCAGTCATTCATCGTCAACTGAAGCTTAAGTTTCATCAATTAAAAACTTAATGCCAAAAGGAAACAAACAGGCATTGACCTAGAACTGTAATGTCGAGCCGAACTATGTGTGCTGCATGGTACCTGCAGGAGGGAGTCCGAGCACTGGCGTATGTGCCGAGTATCACAATTTTGTGTGGCTTACGTGGGAGGAACTGGTCAAGTAAACAACTTAGCATACACACACACAAAAACCTGAAATTATGCAATGGACCAGAATCTAGAACAATGGGAATTTTTGCAACAAATTTTAACACCTCAGAATAAAACTGTCTGTAGGCCTATTCATTACAAATAATCGTAAAAGTTGTGGGTATCCTTTATAAAAGCGCCTACACATCAGGCTGTAACTTGTTTGTCTAACTTTACAAATACACTACTGGCCATTAAAATTGCTACACCACGAAGATGAATTGCTACAGACGCGAAATTTAACCGACAGGAAGAAGATGCTGTGATATGCAAATGATTAGCTTTTCAGAGCATTCACACAAGGCTGGCGCCGGTGACGGCACCTACAACGTAATGACATGAGGAAAGTTTCCAACCGATTTCTCATACACAAACAGCAGTTTACCAGCGTTGCCTGGTGAAACGTTGTTGTGATGCCTCGTGTAAGGAGGAGAAATGCGTACCATCACGTTTCCAACTTTGATAAAGGTCGGATTGTAGCCTAACGCGATTCCGGTTTATCGTATCGCGACAATGCTGCTCCCGTTGGTCGAGATCCAATGACTGTTAGCAGAATATGGAATCGGTGGGTTTAGGAGGGTAATACGGAACGCCGTGCTGGATTCCAACGGCCTCGTATCTCTAGCAGTCGAGATGACAGGCATCTTATCCGCATGGCTGTAGCGGATCGTGCAGCCACGTCTCGATCCCTGAGTCAACAGATGGGGACGTTTGCAAGACAACAACCATCTGCACGAACAGTTCGACAACGTTTGCAGCAGCATGGACTATCAGCTCAGAGACCGTGGCTGCGGTTACCCCTGACGCTGCATGACAGACAGGAGCGCCTGCGATGGTGTAATCAACGACGTCATTTTTTCGGATGAATCCAGATTTTGTTTACAGCATCAAGATGGTCGCATCCGTGTTTGGTGACATCGCGGTGAACGCACATTGGAAGCGTTTATTCGTCATTGCCATACTGGCGTATCACCCGGCGTGGTGGTATGGGGTGCCATTGGTTACACGTCTCGGTCACCTCTTGTTCGCATTGACGGCACTTTGAACAGTGGACGTTACATTTCAGATGTGCTACGACCCGTGGCTCTACCCTTTATTCGATCCCTGCGAAACTCTACATTTTAGCAGGATAATGCACGACCGCATGTTGCAGGTTCTGTACAGGCCTTTCTGGACACAGAAAATGTTGGACTGCTGCCCTGGCCAGCACATTCTCCAGATCTCTCACCAATTGAAAACGTCTTGTCAATGGTGGCCGAGTAACTGGCTCGTCACAATACGCCAGTCACTACTCTTGATGAACTGTGGTATCGTGTTGAAGCTGCATGGGCAGCTGTACCTGTACACGCCATCCAAGCTCTGTTTGACTCAATGCCGAGGCGTATCAAGGCCGTTATTACGGCCAGAGGTGGTTGTTCTGGGTACTGATTCCTCAGGATCTATGCACCCAAATTGTGTGAAAATGTAATCGCATGTCAGTTCTAGTATAATATATTTGTCCAATGAATGCCCGTTTATCATCTGCACTTCTTCTTGGTGTAGCAATTTTAATGGCCAGTAGTGTAAATATTGCATCATGTGCATTTGTTGTAAGGGGGTTGCCTATCTAGACTACATGAAATAATTTTATAGCTAGTTGCATTTAGTCCACCCTCTAGAAATATTATTGAGGGGAGGTGATGATCCCAGTGAACGCCTCCCCAGCCTTTGATCAGTGCCTGCTGCATGTACCCTCTGCTGTGCTGGCAGGAGACTGGGCGGCTGTTCACGACGGTGCCCTGCATGCCGTACCTGGTGACTGAGGACACACCGCTGTCAGGCGGCCGGCACGTCGCGCCCCAGCGCAGCACGGTGCTCATAGCCTACTACCTGATGCACCGCCACCCCGAGCTCTTCCCGGAGCCAGACAAGTTCGACCCCGGCCGGTTCCTGGAGGGCGGCAGCGCCAAATCTAGAAAAGCCTACAGCTACAGCCCTTTTGGCATCGGCGCGCGCAAGTGTATTGGCAACCGATACGCAGTACTGCAGATGAAAGTCGTCCTAGCGACGATTCTGCGGCGCTACCGAATACTTCCCGGAACGAGCAGGGGGCAACTGGAAGAGAGTGTGATCTCAATATCATCTCACCCAATCACTGGCTTTAGAGTCACTTGTGTCCCACGGGAAAAAGTACCCTCCAATTCAGTGTGAGAGAAGACTGTGTTGGTTTTTTTTTATGCAACCCACCACCAATTCCCCTCCTGTGCCAGTCTCTTCTTGTCAGAGTAGTACTTGTACTTGCAACTACACCCTCAATTAGTTTCTGGATGTATTCCACTCTCTGTTTTTATGCTCTACAAATTATTTTCAACGTTCACCTGTAGCGCCACATCTCAAATTATTTTATTCTCTTCTGTTTCAGCTTTCTAACAATCCATGTTTCACTAACATACAACGCTGTGTTTCAAACGTACCATCTCAGAAATTTCTTCCTCAAACTAAGGCCTTCGTTTGATACCAGTAGACTTCTTTGGGCCGGGAATGCATTTTATGCCACTGCTAGTCAGCGTTTTTTGTCCTTGCTCCGTCCATCCTTGGCTATTTTTCTTCCTAGGGAGCAGAATTCCTTAACTTCATCCACTTACTTATTTACTTCATCACCACCAATCTTGATGTTAAGTTTCTCGCTGTTCTCATTTCTGCTACTTCCCACTGCTTTCGTCTTTCTTCGATTTACTCTCAGTCTATATTCTGTACTTATTAGACTGTTCATTCCAGTCAAACCATTCTATAGTTCTTCTTCACTTTCAGCGAGGATAATGATGTCATCAGGAAATCTTAACACTGGTATCCTTTCTCCTTGAATTATTTATTCCACTCTTGAATCTTTCTGTTATTTCCGTCGTTGCTGCTTCAACGTGTAGATTTAACACTAGGGGTGAAAGAGTACATCCCAGTCTCACACTCGTTTAATCCTAGCACTTCGTTCTTGGTCTTGCAGTTTTATAGTTCCCTCTTGGTTCTTGTACAATATTGTATATTACCCTTCCTTCCCTGTAGCTTTCTCCTGTTTTTTTTTTTCAGAATTTCTAAAATCTTGCTCCATTTGACATTGTCGAACGCTTTTTCCAGATTGATAAACCCTATGACAGCGTCTTCAGTTTCCTGTGTATTTTCCATTACCAACCATTTAGTCTTCCAGTTTTATAGTTTCCTCTTCGCTCTTGTACAATATTGTATGTTACACTTCCTTCCCTGTAGCTTTCTCCTGTTTTTCTCAGAATTTCGAAAATCTTGCTCCATTTGACACTGACGAACGCTTTTTGCAGGTCGATAAATCCTATGACAGTGTCTTCATTTTCCTGTGTTAATTTTTCTTTTTTCATTACCAACCGCAACGTCAGAATCGTCTCTCTGGAGCCTTTGCCTTTCCTGAAGCCAAACTGATAGTAATCTAACAGATCGTCAAAATTCTTTTCCATCTTTGTCTATATTATTCTTGTCAGCTACTTCGATGCATCAGCTGTTAAGCTGATTGTCCAACATTTCTCACACTTGTCGGCTCTTGCAGTCTTCGGAATTGTGTGGATGATGTTCTTCCGAAAGTCAGATGATATATTGCCAGACTCATACATTCTACGCATCAACGTGAATAGTCGTTTTTTTGTCACCTCCCCCAATGGTTTTAGAAATTCTGATAGAATATTATCCACCCTTTCTGCCTTATTCGATCTTAAGTCTTCCAGAGATGTTTTAAATTCTGACTCTAATACTGGATCCCCTATCTCTTCTACATTGACTCCTGTTTTTTTCTTCTGTTACGTCATCAGACGCGTCTTCCCCCTCATAGAGGCCCTCAATGTACTCTTTCCACCTATCTGCTCTCTGCCTTGCATTTAGCAGTGGAACTCCCACCGCACTCTCAGCATTACCATAATTTCTTTTAATTTCACCAACGGTCGTTTTGACTTTTCTATATGCTGACTCAGTCCTTCTAACAGTCATTTCTTTTTCGATTTTTTCACAATTTTGAAGCAGCTGTTTCTCGTTAGCTTTTCTGATGTCACTACCTATTTA
The DNA here is from genome assembly GCF_023898315.1 of Schistocerca nitens. Classification (NCBI taxonomy): domain Eukaryota; kingdom Metazoa; phylum Arthropoda; class Insecta; order Orthoptera; family Acrididae; genus Schistocerca; species Schistocerca nitens. The sequence continues at coordinate 45,502,171 of NC_064619.1, read as the reverse complement.
TTTCATTCCTAAGTAACTTGAATTTCTGGTATTCTTGACTATCCCTGAACATTTTTGTACTACCTCCTTGCATTGATCAAATGAAGTATTTCTTCTATTACCCATGAATTATTCGCAGTTACCTTCTTGGTACCTATGGTTTTCTTTCCGACTTCCGTGATAGCCCTTTTTACAGATTTCCATTCCTTCAGAACTGGCCTACCTAGTGCCTACAGAGCTATTTCTTATCGGAATATCTGAACATTAACGAAATTCAAGCCTATCTCTTCATTCCTTAGTAATTCCGTATCAAATTTCTTTGTGTCTTGTTTCTTCCTGACTAGTCTCTTAATCTTACGACTACTCCTCATCACTATTTAACTGTGATCTGAGTATATATCTGCTCCTGGGTATGCCTTACAATCCAGTATCTGATTCTGGAATCTCTCCCTTATCACGATGCAATCTAACGTAGCTCTTCCCATACCTCCCGGCCTTTCCCAAGTATATCTCCTCCTCTTGTGATTCTTGCCCAGAATATTCGCTATAAATAGCTGAAATTTATTGCAGAACTCAGTTAGTCTTTCTCCGCTCTCATTCCTATTGCAAGTCCACATTTTCCAATAATCGTTTCTTCTACTCCTTCCCCTACAATCACTTTGCAAAACCCCATGACTATTATATTTTCATCTCCATTTAAGTACTGAATTACCCTTTTAGTATCCTCATATCGTTTATTTCTTCATCTTCAGCTTGCAAATTCGACATGTATACCTGAAATACCATTGTTTGGGTTGGTTTGCTGTCGATTCTGATGAGAATAACCCTCTCACTGAACTGTTCAAAGTAACTCACTCTCTTTTGTACCTTCCTGTTCATAACGAATCCCACTCCCATCATAACATTTTCTGCTGCTGTTGACAACACTCTATACCAATCTGACCAGATGTCCTTGTCTTCTTTACATTTCACTCCTCTGATCCCAACTACATCTAGATTGAAACTCAGCGTTTATCTTTACAGATTCTAGCTTCCATAAAACGTTCTAACTTCTGATATTCCATGCCCCGACTCACCGACCGTTATCCTTTCGTCGATTATTCGATTTCTCTTTCAGGGTCACCTCCTCCTTGGCAGTCCCCTCCCGGAGATCTGAATGGGGGCCTAGTCAAGAATCTTTTGCCAACGGAGACATCATTATGACTCTTTTTCAATTACAAATCGCATGTCCAGTGCATACAGATTATGTGCCTTTAACGCCATGGTTTCCATTAGCTTCTGCATTTTCATGCTGTTGATCATTGCTGATTCTTCCGCCTCCGCGGGGAATTTAACACCGCAAGGGCAAGAGAGTGCCCTGAACCTCTATCCACTCCTCTGTCCTCTTTGACAAGACGGTTGGCAGCATGAGGATCTCTTCTTATGATGGAAGTCTTCAGCCACCGTTTCTGACGACTTTTATTCAAAATTTAAGTGGCGGCGTGGTTCGAACCTGGGACCGAGGACGTTTTGAGGACCAATCAAGGACACTACTCCACATCCACAGGTGCTGGAAAATTATGTAGCTGCAAACTTACAGCTGCCCTTTAAGTTTTCACAGTCGACGTCACTGGAACAGAAGGGAATGTGACATTATGCACCATTTGCATCACAGGGATGATTCAGTGGATGGTATATTCACACTAGATAGAATATTACAATTAGGTCATTTCACTTAGCTGGATGTGGAATGGTGAAAGTGATGTTATGAGACACCACCTGTGATAGAACAAAAGGGAATATAGTACCAGAATTAAGGAAATTTATTCAAACAACTTACGGGAATGCAGCCCTCTTCATGGTGTAAAATGCAACAGCCAACAACCATAATACAGCGTATACAGCAAGGTGACCAATTCTTCCATATTTCCTGGGCTCTCCTATATTATAGCAGTTTCTTTTAATCCTTCCATCTCTCTTGTTAACTACCTGTTCCCATATATTTCATCACTGACCATTGTTATAAATACGAGGTGCGGCTAGAAAAAAATCGGACTGATGCTGGAAAAAACATTTATTTACAATTATTTACAATTTCATGTTATCTCCTTCAATGTACTCTCCTCCTCGGTCTCTACACCGCTCCATACGAATTTTCCACTGTTCATAGCAATGCTGCAGATCATTTTCGGTAAGTCCATACATTACTTCCGTCGCTTTTTCTTTTACTGCTTCAACAGTCTCAAATCTAGTTCCTTTCAAAGCTGACTTGACTTTAGGGAAAAGAAAAAAGTCACAGGGCGCCAAATCAGGTGAGTAGGGTGGATGATCTAAGATGGGAATGTTGTGTTTTGCCAAAAACGTCTTCACTGACAACGCACTGTGAGCTGGGGCATTGTCTTGGTGAAGGATCCATGACTTTTTTCTCCACAAATCGTTCCGTTTTCTCCGTACTCGCTCACGTAGGGTAGCCAGGACGCTAATGTAGTAATGCTGATTCACTGTTTGTCCCTCTGATACCCAATCAATGTGCACAATCCCTTTGATGTCAAAAAAAAAAAAAAACAATCATCATTGCCTTGAATTTCGATTTTGACATTCGTGCTTTTTTTTGTCGTGGAGAACCAGGAGTTTTCCAATGCATCGATTGGCGTTTAGTTTCGGGATCGTAAGTAAAAAACCACGATTCATCGCAAGTAATAACATTTTGTAAGAAGGTGGGATCACTTCAATGTTTTCCAGGATGTCAGAACAAATCATTCTTCGGCGTTCCTTCTGTTCAATTGTGAGACACTTTGGAACCATTTTTGAACACACTTTGTTCATGTTGAAACTTTCATGAAGAATCTGCCTAACACTTTCCTTGTCATCTCCTGTTAACTCAGACACTGCTCTGATTGTTAAACGGCGATCTTGTCGAACAAGTTTACCGATTTTTTCAATGTTTGCATCAGTTTTTGCTGACAATGGTCTGCCAGTGCGAGTGTCATCACTGGTGTCTTCGCGGCCATCTTTAAATCGTTTAAACCACTCAAACACTTGTGTTCGCGATAAACAATCATCGCCGTACACTTGTTGTAACATTACAAACGTTTCACTTGCAGATTTTCCTAGTTTGAAACAAAATTTGATGTTAACACGCTGTTCTTTCTGTACACTCAACATTTTCCGACGCACAGACAAAACGTCAACTACTTAAAACAGACGCCACGGGCAGACTGAGTGCAGGAGGCAGATGAAACTCGAGCAGTAGGCGGAGCGAGAGTCACGTGACAGGCCACGCGACTTTCAGCCTTATTGCATTCGTTTTATTGTTTCACCAGTACTAGACGGTTTTTTTTCTAGCCACACCTCGTATTAATCCCACTAGCTACTATTGACAGTTTAAATTCCCCGACAGACAGATCTGGAATAGTTTTCGTATAATTATCAATAGTACAGACAACAAAGAGTCTTTTTTCTGTTCGTGCTTATATGGGAAGAAGACAGTTTGTCTGAAGGGAGTATGAGGAGCGGAAAAAGAATGACATTGGCTATGCTTCTAGAAGACTCATGACAGGGGGAATGTTTGCTTGTTTCTCAGCCAGTACTGGCAACTGTGGATGCTCTTGCCACTTACTTGTCAGCACCTATTGTGTAAATAACACATGGAAGTAACAAGGAATCATGAAAGTGGCTCACCGATACGTTCATGTTCAAACATATACATTACGTTATTTGTTTCTCAATTGACTCACACAGCACAAAATTTCACAAAGGTTTGAAAGAACCAGTACTGATAGATTGTACAGAAAACAGTTCTGCAGTTTCTGTATATACATACTCGTAGGATAATCGTAACGTATATGAGCAAATTTGTTAAATATTATTATGGTTATTTTTGTGTAATTCATGCTATGGAAAATACATTATTTTGTTTAGATGAGATTAGATTCATTTTTCATTCCATATACCCAACAATGAGAGAATTCTCTTTGTATAGTTTTCGGCATACTGTTCTTGAATTAACAAGACAAATGAGTCTTACTACATGTTTTTGGAGTCTAAAAATTTTCTCTCCGTTTGTGGAATTATTCCAAAATATAATACCGCATTATATAACAGGATAGAGGTAAGCAAATTACTCCAGTTCGTATTATATTTATGACTCTGTAATCATCCATTCCAAGAAAAAGCGATGTAGTTGCGCAGCTGAAATTTACTGTGACTAAATCTCCCTTAAACATCGCTTAAAATGATGGTCAGATGCTGGTCATCTTCCTTAAAACCATGATCAAATGTTTATCATCATAGTATACAGAAAGCCAACACATGCATGCATACACACACACACACACACACACAATAAAGAACTAACGCCAACCACACAATTAAGATAATGTCAGAAGTTATCGATAGTGAATGTTAATTACTAACAAGTGAGCAAGTAGCATTAACTGTGTCCCTCTGTTTGGAACCCTGTTGTATTCCTCATTAAAAAAAAGTAACCACTCCCCCTGTCATGACCCTCTAGATGCATAGGCTATGTCGTTCTTTCTCCATCCCTCACATTCCCCTCATACTCTGTTGTTTGGAACCCTGCTCTTGCTGAGCTCAAACAACAGAGGAACAGAGTTAATGATATGTAGTAATAAATATTTACCATCGATAACTGCCGACGATGGTTATCATTGATTCTGTGATGGCACTAGTAGTTTACTGTGAATGTGTAGTTTGTTTTTCTACATTTGACGTATTACGGTTCTTGCTAGATGTAGTCCTGCCCACAGTGAGTTTAAATTTCCTTGCATGGTGCTCTGTCACTGTAATTATACCTTGAAAAAATTATGTCAGTCTGTTCATATATCAGTGGTTATCGAAGTGTGATAGTCCTTCCTTGGTTTGAAAAAATAAATTTCACATCACCATATCAATACTTCCACATGGCCTCGTCTCTTGTTAAACCTGATACGGATAAGAAATGCATTACGTCAAGGTACTTACAAACATTTTAGTAAACAAGGTCATTTAATTTTAACGTTGTCAAACAAGGTACAATTATGAAAAACACTGCAGCTCCTAATTACAGCGTGTAAAAGAAGAGAGAAGGTGCGTGAAGGAGACAAGATCCCTTCCTAAGGAAACCATTATCGTTTATTTCACAGATTACATTTAAGTTTTACGATATTGTGTCACTCCTATCCATTGTCTAATTTATTTAGAAAAAAAGGTGGTATCATACAATCTCTCTGGACAGTGTAAACACAGTTATGCCTCACTTGGTGACTTCATTCAACGTGTAGTGAGATGGTTACTGTCGGTAACACACATAGTGGTTTCTTACTAACACATACTGATACTAACGATTCTATCATCTACTTACAAAACGTTGTACAGAATTTCATTTTACATGTATGTTAGGTCAAAGATAACAAACGCCAGTTTTTCTTTTATTTACATGGTTATTGTCTTTTTCTCACTTTAGAGCTGCATTGTCTTGTTCGTTTTAGAATAGCGCTTTCAACACATAGTCATGGCATTGCTATATAGAGAATAAGGGTTGCAGTTTTAGATTCTTCACTGTTCCTGTACCATCGTATATTATTTGCTTAGACATAGAAACGTTGTCAGCATAGTGAGCACATGTGGCAAGTGTTGACACAGGATGACGAGTGGTACCAGCCCAGGGAGTAGGATCCAGCCAAAGAGTTGTCTGTCCAGACTGACACATGGCGTTGTAGGATGACCAGGATGACATTCAGGTAGGTCTCAGGTCCTCAACAGTTTGACGAATCGTGGAACAATCACACAACAGAATCAGTAACACTTCATCACAACTCATGATGTTTGTGCTGAAAGAAAAATGTAGATGATAGAAATACAAAACTGCCGTTCCTAACATCAAGTTCAGGGATACAGAGTTAAAATGTTTCTTGTATTTATTTTCAAGAACTGTTAAGTTTTCTCCCAAGGAACATGACTTTTCTTAAAGTTTATTTGCCATATTTTGTTTAATACTTTTCAGTACAGTGTAGCTGTATAAATTTTGTGGTTGCTGTACAATACAATTCAGTCTCTGTCATCTCAGTTCACAATAAATATTCATAACATACATTATGTATTAGTGTCCACGTTATTCATTCTCTTTATGTTCATTGACGCCTTATACCATTTGAAATTCTGCGATAGCACTACTTGCGCTACAGTCAGCTCAACAATCAGATTTGTGGTACATAGTTACGATTGTCACCAGGCACGTACATGTGGCGTTACAGTGAGTTGAGTGTAGCTGCAGAGTGTGTAATATGTCCCCCTGTGACCAGTACAAGATGATACCACTACAAAGAGCCCATTCGCACCTAGAATCCCGCACCATAGACTACAAGTAGTCAACTGCTCACTGGATGTAGGTCAAGTAAGAAAAATGTTCTTTCTTTCTTTGAGTTTCAGTGAAGTAGTTCATTCACTGGTAGCATCTTACACCAAACACTCGACCCTGTCTATGTTAAAATCTTTACTTTCACAACCACATCACGACAGACACACTTTCACAAAATGGTTTCCCATAGTTTTCACTCGAGTTCCCATATAGTACTTTCACGTTGTAGTTTATCATAGTTTTTACATGGTACTATAACACTTCAAATTTTTGTCCCTTTGTATCTCATCAAGAAATAGATTTCTTTATCCGGTATGTTCTGCTTAGAAATATAAACAGTTTCCTTTTGCATTTTGGAGTCTATTCTTGTCCTTTACAAGAGAGTTTAATTTGTATCTCATTACGTCAGGCAAGGGCAAGTAAATAGCAGCTAGGCCAATCTGGTGTTCTGAACATTCGTTAAAATACCGGTGCTACACTATTTCAGTTTCAGAATAAGGCTTACCCTATATTAAGCAAGAAACATCCTCCACGGCAGTGCAAGAAAAACCGAAAACGTGTTTAAATCGCACATACGCTGAATCAATGCAAAGAAAAGTTCAAACATGGAGCATCACTGGACAGTGTACGTACAATTAGCTTCACCAACACTTTCGTCCACTAGACACTACTAGTTTCTTCTTCTACATAAAGATGTCAGAATGTTACCTTAACTAGGGTTTGAAGTTTCTTACATGGAGTACTGGAAGAGCAAAATATATACATTTAAAATACTGTTTCAGTGTAAAATGTTTACATAAAGAAAATCTCTTCAGCGTGCCATAAATGTTCACGTCATGTGTATTCACTGGGCATATTGAAGTTTACTCAGCATTATGGTGCATAGAACTATTAGCTATTATGTACAGTTAAATTCATATTACTCTTCAACACAAAGTCGTTACAGCTACTAAAGACAGTATAGTTTGTGCATCTTACTGTCTCATGGAGCAAAGTAGTCGCCTATTATTCAACAAATTGTTTGTTTAAAGTGTCTGCATTGGTTATACATTAATATGATGGAAACGATAAATCATTTCACATACGAATCTTGCTTCTAGCCACTGGTAGCTGAAGTATAACAGCTGATTTCTACCATAATCGAAGTGACGTATAGAATATTGATTTACCAAATACTGATGTCTAGGTCTGATATATATATATATATATATATATATATATATATATATATATATACTGAATTTATTAGTAAATACATGTAAATGTAGATGCAAACAGTACCAAAAGGCAGTAACACAAAACAGCTAAACGTAATAGTCACAAATTAGGGAAATGTTATGAAAATAATAACTATATAATAACGTCTATGCATTCAAATGTACTGCTCACATTGGTGGTAATGAATAGGATTATCTGGCTCTTTTGTAAATCATAAAAAAGTAATCACAAACATTGAGTGGTGCAACGTAATTTTATCAAACATTACTTCTGTGACATTCAATGCAACAATAACCCAAATGTATTTCTATTAAATGTTCTTAAGCTTTTCATGTGTTCAAAGCTACAGAAAGAAGTTAATGTGTTGAAACTGCACAATTCGTGGTGAGCTCAGATACATAAATTTTGCCTAAATCACGAAATTCTATGTTTAATTTCATCTCTCAATTATTGGTAGGAACTCTTTTACTAAATAGTTTGGCCATAAGTCAAGAAAGAAGTAACTGAACTACCGTTAAATTAAACACCTTTCATTTCACTACAAAAATCTAAAAATTACTGAGAGCTTTGTATTTAAAATATATACCTAAAAATTGGAAATATTTTGCCATCCAAACTGTCAACTCAATGTAAAACTTTTAAATGTAACTCACATAAAGTCTGTTTATAGCAATTAACCCACTGTAGAGTTTACTAGACATACTGGCGGATTTTTGTGGCCATGAGATCAGTGTTCCACCAGATTTTGAGGCGGAATCTACATTTGTCATCATTCCTAACAAAGCCATAATAAACAATATTATTTAAAAAGGTGCATCTGTAAAACTGATCATGAAACATATCACACATAAAGTCTGCAGGGAAGAATCCAGTTCCACTCATCCACTTTGACGAATGACGTCATCATTATGAGGGAACGTCTATGTCCAGCGTATAGAAGGTGGCGACGATATCGTCACTACATACACATGCTAAAAAACGCGAACAAACCTAAAAACGACACAAGAACGTCTCACTCCAAAGACAAAATGAAAGTAATGGGACAACCGTGGGAAATACGAGGTTTATGGCGTGGGCAAGCTAAACATATAACAACGCAAAACACTGCACATTAGAAAATAAATAAATTGATAACTAAGTAAATAAAATATAAATCCTCAACTTACGACTTAACAATACAACCACAAAACCAGCAAGTATCGTACACTTCACTCGACTTGTATAGATCAAACCAATCTGACGATACCAAAAAACTGACATTCGCAATTCCAAAAAGCGGCCATTTCCCTTGACTTGTATAGCTCAAACGAATCCCTCAATTCCAAAACAGCAACACTCCAAAAAGTGGAATCGGACATTTCCCTTGACCATTTCTTCCAGTGAGACAGAACACTAAATTAAATGTAGTCTCTTTTGGTATGGCCAGCAGCAGGAAAACTTAACCTACTGTACATATCACACATACATGACATGCAGAAAAAGGTGACGGGATCGAAACCACTCTTTACCTTGGCGATAGAGTGTGCGCATGTACTGTATAGATGGAGAAAAAATGTGTTTGCAGCTGTTGAATAGTATGACACTTGTCACAGTTTAAATAGGTGTAGCTACACATGCGTACATGTGCAGATTCGTGTGAGTTTGTGTGTGTGTGTGTGTGTGTGTGTGTGTGTGTGTGTGTGTGTGTGTGCTGTGCACACGTGTGTGTGAATGATATCTTTTTCCAAGTCATTTGTGTGAGGCATATCTTATTCTGCACACCATATGTGCGAGTGCACGTCATGTATCCAAGTTAACCTGTTTTCTGCACACTGTGTGTGTATTATCTGTACAGGGGGCTAAGTTTCACTGCTATGAAACTTTCCTGGCAGATTAAAACTGTGTGCCGGACCGAGACTCGAACTCGGGACCTTTGTCTTTCGAGAGGTACTGGCTGAAGTAAAGCTGTGAGGACAGGACGTGAGTCGTGCTTGGGTAGCTCAGTTGGTAGAGCACTTTCCCGTGAAAGGCAAAGGTCCCGAGTTCGAGTCTCCGTCCGGCACACAGTTTTAATCTGCCAGGAAAGTTTGATATCAGCGCACACTCCGCTGCAGAGTGAAAATCTCATTCTGGAAATTTCACTGGTGTTGGCCTTACCAAATAGCTCACATTTAGTATAGTGCTATGTCCAACAGGTGGAGCTGTAAACAAATATTCCATACAAAGTGTAGCTACAATCAACTGTTCCAGCAGTATTCCAATAATGTCAAGTGTAATTAAAATGTGTAACTCTTCCAGCTGTGTCATGAGTATTCCACATTGTTAGAAGAATATAACTGTTTGTAAACTGTGGAGGTGTGTAGGTATTTAAGGAAAAGCCCTTTATTGGGCTTACGACAAAAGCTAAAAAACAATGATAATATACGCTAGCGCGACCTCTGTAAGCGTCGGAAAAGAAGTATTTTGCTACGCCGGAAGGCAAATGACAAATGATAAAACTTCACTCATTTTTTTTTCCTTTGTCAATTATTACATAGACTCTGTCTTTCGTCCTCGTAGGGAGAAGACGTATCTTTTGTGAGAAATGTGTAGTGTACATTGTGTTGTCTGAATAATAATTTTCATGGAAGTATGAAGTGTGAGGATTCTTATTAGTGCAAAACCACGAAAGTTTTCATTTCCTTCTGCGCATTATGCTAACGTCATGTCATTGTAGCTGCCTGTATCTGAAGAGGAAGTCCGATAAAAATCAGCATTGTATTCACGGTCAAAAAGGAGAAGTACTTAGGGTGGAAGAAGAATATATATAATTTACGTAAATCTCAACAGCGTAAAGAAAGCAAAATCGACGTAAGTTCACGCAACTACTGACTTACAATTTACAAGATTTGTAAATTAAGACTGAAAGACAGTTGATGGTATTGTGGTTAATTCGATTAATAACATATATGCACAAATGGCGACCTGGTGACATGACATTGAGAAAGCCATGAAACTAGTTGAACAGTTGTGTATAAAGAAAGTTATTCAAAATTATTTATGACATAGTATGAAATTTTTTGCATGTACTAAATATTTTTAACTTTTCATGTGCAACATCACGACTGGGAGCAAAATAACCAGAACCAAAAATTTTTGTGGATGAAGTAACCAATTCAAAAAGGAATCAAAAATAAAACCGGAATTTACGGAAAATTTTGAAAATACGCTGTTCGTTTCATCGCAGCAAAGGTAGGACCGCTACGCAACCGCTTCCTTAGTTATGCTTGGTAGCGTCTCCTGTGTAGTAATTAGACATCCCTTTCCTTAATTTCCCTTCCTAAATGTATTGTAGTGAATTTATCAGAAATTTTACGTAACGATTAGCGAGAGGAAAGTTTGAAGTTTTTTGTATCACAACATTTCGTGCGTCATAAAAGTAGCCAATTAACGTTTGACGACACGTAAATCGTATGTTCAACTCTCCAAAAATAACATGTTTCGATTTCCTATATTTCAAAATTAAAAAAAAAAATGTTCAAATGTGTGTGAGATCTTATGGGACTTAACTGCTAAGGTCATCAGTCCCTAAGCTTACACACTACTTAACCTAGAATATCCTAAGGACAAACACACACATACCCTTGCCCGAGGGAGGACTCGAACCTCCGCCAGGACCAGCCGCACAGTCGATGACTGCAGCGCCTGAAGGCCTGGCCAGACAGAAGCCGGCCAGCCGCTGCGACGGATGGCGCAGCGGGTGGCCGGGCCAGTCGGCGGCCACGGCCACACAGGCAACGGTCAGCTGTTACACTGTGGAAGGGGCCGAACCCCCTTTCTTTTTCTTAAGTGCAGAAATGAGTAGCTCGGACGAGGAAGAACTCGTCCTCGCACTAGCGATACGAAATGGCACCAAGAAGAGTAGATGTTGGGCTTAATAGCAAGACAGAAAGCTTAGAATACCGTCCTCTGTGTATTGAACTGGCGTCTGACGAAGATAGGTTTAGGTTCTTCAAATATTTTCGTATGTTGCGAGAATGTTTCGTGAAACTGCATCGCCTGATAAAAATGTAGCACCTAGAAGTGCACAACGAACTGGAGAAAGCCAATTGATACAAGGCACAGACTAGCCGTTTGTTTGAGGTAAGTTTTGCCATTTGTGGCCTCTCTGTGCTTCATACCGAAGTCATATAAATTATTCCATTTCAATTTTGCTGTATCATATGAAAGGTTCGGCGGAAGGAAGTGCTATCCCACAACGTAGTTACGAGTGTAGTGATAAATTTGTCTGCAGTGTTTACGAATGGAGCAAACGATAATAGCATGTAGTTCCGTATGTTCCGCTAGAGAGAATTTTCTACTAAATAGATTGTTTTGTTTCAATGTATTCATAACATTGTCATTCCATTTAAACCAACATATGTTTGGTCGTTAACTTTATTCGTTCTATCGGCATAATTGATTTTAATCTTTTCCAGATACTTGGCTACAGGCGACAGTCACCAGACCATAGCTTTTTCTTTTCGCTTAGGACGTTCAACAGTCTCAGAAATTGTGAAAGAAGTGTACCAGGCAATACGGACTGTTCTACAGCCCAAGTATTTACATACTCCTATAACACAGATGTGGAAGAAATGTGAAGCAGGATTTCTAGAACTCTGGGGGTTTCCGAACTGCCTTGGAAGCATAGACGGAAAGCATATCAGGTTAAAATTCCCGAAGGATAGTGGATCCCAGTTCTTCTGTTATAAACAATTCTTTTCGCTACGTCTCCTGGCGATCGTTGATCCATACTACAAGTTTACAGTAGTTTATATTGGACGTTATGGACGTCACAGTGACAACGCTATTTTTGGGAATTCAGCTTTATATCAAGAGTATATCGAGGGCAAAAGTATTCTACCTCCAAATCAGGATCCAGTGTATCATACAAAAAGTTGTATTGTCTCACCTCCTCTGTAAATGTTTCTGTATCCATGATGCATGCACTACGAGCTGCAAGACAAAAACCGCCTCATGCACAGAGCAGTCGAGTGCGCCATACAGTAACGAGCGACTGAACAGTGCGGCCTGCCGGCTGCGGTTCAAGGCCACACGCCGGACGGCCAGGCCGCATTCTGTCTGGCCAGGCCTTTAGACCGCTCGGCTAATCCCACGAGGCTCAAAATTTTAATTTTAATATTCAGTCAAAATGGTACAAAATCAGTTTCCATTATTGTTGACAATGGCGAAAACGCAATGAGCCAAGATGGCGTACAATTGCAAGACAGAACATCCGAAGTACCAGCGCCATGTCTTCCACACTCACAAGGGAACCTCCCCATCGCACCCCCCTCAGATTTAGTTATAAGTTGGTACAGTAGATAGGCCTTGAAAAACTGAACACAGATCAATCGAGAAAACAGGAAGAAGTTGTGTGGAACTATGAAAAAATAAGCAAAATATACAAACTGAGTAGTCCATGCCAAGATAGGCAATATCAAGAATAATCTAAGTTCAGGAGCGCCGTGGTCCCGTGGTTAGCGTGAGCAGCTGCCGAACGAGAGGTCCTTGGTTCAAATCTCCCCTCGAGTGAAAAATTTTTCTTTATTTTCGCAAAGTTATGATCTGTCCATTCGTTCATTGACGTCTCTGTTCACTGTAATAAGTTTAGTGCCTGTGTTTTGCGACCGCACCGCAAAACCGTGCGATTAGTAGACGAAAGGACGTGCCTCTCCAATGAGAACCGAAAACATTTGATCGCAATGTCATAGATCAACCGATTCCTCCACAGGAAAACACATCTGATATATTCTATACGACACTGGTGACGGCATGAGCGTCACATGACAGGAACATGTTGTCGACCCACCTAACTTGTACACTTGGCGAATGGGTAAAAAAATTCTTCTACGTTGCCCGATTTAGGTTTTCATGTGTATGTGATAATTACTCCCAAAAAAGTGATGAATACATAAGAGTTTGTCACATAAACTGCAACAAATGAATCCAACAGTTTCACAGTCGCACACTTTTCCCTGTGCTCTGTAAAAACATTTGTTTTTAAAGTTTTCAAATTTTTCCGTGTGAAGACCGTCAAATCCTGCATATGTCCATGCAAATCTGAACATGTCCTAGAATTTTGGAGAGCGAAGTTGATTGTGTGTGAGTGCCTGAACTTTGATAATTGTCTGAAAATAAAAAACTAAACTTTTCGCTCGAAGGAAGACTTGAACCAAGGATCTCTCGTCCTGCAGCTGCTCACGCTAACCATGGGACCACTGCGCTCCTGAGCTCAGGTTCTCCTTGACGTTGCTTATCTTGCGCATGGACTACTTAGTTTGTATATTTAGCTTATTTTTTTCATAGTTCCACACAACTTCTTCTTGTTTTCTCGATTGATCTGTGTTCAGTTTTTCAAGGCCTATCCACTGTGCCAACTTATAACCAAATCTGAGGGGGGTGCGATGTGGAGGTCCCCTTGTTAGCAAATTATCATTCCGTATGTAAGTTATGTATTTCCTGTAAGAACGTGTAAGCAACACAAGCTGACATCTCCAACCAAATGTACAAAGAAAAATACGTTGACAAATAAAGGTTATTGTACCCCTTCCGGCAAAAATTTAAATTTAAGCTGTACATAAAACACTGTGCGCCTCCATTGCAAGCGTCGGAAAAGATGTATTTTGCCACGCCGGAAGGCGAATGACAAATGGTAAAAACTTCGTTCATTTTTTGTCAATTATCACAAAGACTCTGTCTTTAGTCCTCGTAGGGAGAAGAAGTATTTTTTGTGAGAAATGTGTAGCTTACATTGTGTGGTCTGAATAATAATTTTTATGGAAGTATGAAGTGTGAGGATTCTTATTAGTGGAAAACCACGAAAGTTTTCATTTCCTTCTGCGCATTATGCTAACGTCATGTCACTGTAGTTGCCTGCATCTGAAGAGTAAGTCCGATAAAAATCAGCATTGTATTCAAGGTCAAAAATGGGAAGAACTTAGGGCGGGTGTAGAAATACATGTATAACTAATTTATGTAAATCTCAATGGCGTAAGGAAAGCAAAATCGATGTAAGTTTACGCTACTACTGACTTAAAATGTACAAGATTTGTAAATTAAGACTGAAAAACAATTAATTCACTTCAAAATTTATAAAAATTGAATTTGATGGTAATGTAGTTGATTCGATTACTTATATATATATATATATATATATATATATATATATATATATATATATATGCTGTTTGAGAATGTAACCTGTGAGGTGTGTGTGTGTGTGTGTGTGTGTGTGTGTGTGTGTGTGTGTGTGTGTGTGTGCGTACGTGTGTGTGGTGTGTGTGTGTATTCCCATAAATTGTCAAGCTCCTTTTTGAAGGTTGTATACAGTTTTTGTTTTGTACCTTCTTTTTCTGTGTATTATGAAAAAGAGTGTAAGCATATCATTTCTCTATGCCAAAAATTATGTGAAATATTCCAATATTTTTGTAAGAAGGTATAGTAACTGTAATTATTGATTTTCATCATATTTTGCACTTCGTAGTCAGTAGTTACTGGTAAATGTTTTGTAGTCGCACTGCAAAGATGTATATTGTTATTCGCCTTTGCTTGATGACCAAGATATACAAATAGACATACTAATAATTAAATCATTTGTTGGAGGAGCGGCCCGTTTCTTCAATTGGTACCTATAACAACCGTCGTAAATCTCTTGTTCTGCGCCGTGTCGATGCACTGGTCGCTGCACTGTGTTCACAATAAATGTATTGTTAAGGAAAACAAATAAAATAATGCAATATGAGTGTGGAACATCATTTTGTAAGATAAAAAGCATTTATGCCATTTATTTTAATGAGTACATAAATCTATGTGTTAAACTCTAGTCATTCGTTTTCTTTCATTCTACCATGTGATACATATATATAAATAAATGCTTACAATGTGCAGTTACATTTGCATTGCAGTTCTTTTACTATAGACAGAGACATCTATGTAAAGTGTTCAATTTTTTTTACTACAGATAAACACATCTGCAGTCTACATTTCCTTTGGATAAGGAGAGATGCATTAATTCTAGTCATTTGTTTTCTTCCATTCAGTCCAGTCATATATGTACTTGTTTGCAATGTGTAATTACATCTACCTCTTTGTATCTCCTTTCGTTAAGGATGGGTTGCTTTACACTTCAATTTAAGCAGATACAGCTGCATAAATTGTTCAAATTTGTTTGCAGTGTTCAGAGACATCTACACTGCAAGTGTCCTTTTATAAGGATGAGCTCACTAAAACTACTGAAATATGAGCATGTATACTTAAATGTCAGACAGATGGGGAGAGTAGTGGACTTAGTGATAATTCTGTGGAGAGGGTTGCAGGTGAGATGCTGGCTGCAGAGCACATGGGCTGGCAGTGGTGTAGCAGTCTGGACATGTTGAGGTCCTGCAGCCGATGCGAGGCATGTGGACACAGGTGGTTTGGCACACGGGGTGGCAGTATCGGAATGGGGGTGGCAGCACAGGGCAGCAATAAACACACATCCAACCTAGCGTATCAGTGACCATACACCGTTGAGTGAATAGTCGCTCATAGTAGGACTGAGACAGTATCTCAGGTCTCAGCCAGAGGTCCATACTTTTATAAAAATAGTGCAACAGGTCTTAACAAGAGTTCACTGTTATGAATAACCCAGCAAGTCTGTACTTTACATTTGAAGACTAAATGGAAAGAAGGAGCTAAGTCCAAATCTCACGAAAATGAGTTAGTGGTATCATTATGAAGCTCATCAGATGGACTTTCAGTTGGGTGAGCTTAAATGAATATGATGGGTATAGTCACCGAGTTGTAGCCAGATACATGGAGAAAACGGGTCAAGTCCGTCCTATACACGGACAGAAACGGTGAAATCCGGCAGGTGCGGATTTCTGAGCTGTATTGATTTTTTGTCTGCTTTTATGGAAGTCTCATTGTTGACTCTGTTAAATGCAGTGTCATTGTTGATCTTTCTTACGTATTATCGAAGCTAACACGGAGCAGTTTTACTTTAGCTTCTTTACTTTGTGCTGTGGTATAAATGAATTTCGTGCCGTGATTTGTGCTAACATAGAGCAGCCTTGACAATCGCTTCATCGTTTTGTGGTGTGGTAGATAGAATTGCATTTCGTGTAAAATCCAACTGAGGTCGGTGTTTCAACTGGTGATGGAATATCCAGAGTCAAGCTGCAGCGGTAAGTCTAGAAACTGACAGAGCAATGGTTGGCAATCTGAAGTATCTAAAAAGCTAAGGACAATGTCACATAAATAGGAGAGCATTGTAACTGCAAGAAGAATTGTACTGATTTGCTACCTGATGCAGAGAAATCTACATTAATATCTAATTTCAGTTTGCAGAAGGACTGAATGAGCAAAACTATCACCTGACAGGACTGATTTTTGTTGACAATGTACAATGCCGAAGGCCTCGGAGAGATGAGACAGTAGCTACTTAGCGTGATTATACATTTCATTATAAGTTCAGAATAATGAGAGACATTACTGCGACAGAATTGTCTGTTTCTCAAAAGGCCTTTACATCACTGAATGGTATTTCAAAGAAAAGATTAGAAACTATCATAGATTGGGTTGTTTGGGGGAGGAGACAAACCAGCAAGGTCATTGGTCTCAACGGATTAGGAACAGATGGGGAAGGAATTCAGCAGTGCCCTTTCAAAGAAACCATCCCGGTATTTACCTGGAGCGATTTGGGGAAATCATGGAAAACCTAAATCAGGATGGCCAGATGCAGGATTGAACCATTGTCCTCCCGAATGCGAGTCCAAAACATAGAAACCAAGTTCATTAACTTTCAACAGAAACAGAGCTAAACATCTGCGCTCACATCAAGTCATTTAAAGGACGATCCAGTCCTTACAGCATAAATAAAACACAGAAACAGTATTTTCCTGAAGAACTCACAATCAAGAAGATGTTCAATATGTTTCAAGAGACACATCTACTTGTTGCACATCATATGAAACTTATGGTAAAATATTTAATACAAAATTTAATATCTCATTCGGTTTCCTTTGAAGTGATACCTGCAGTATTTGTAATATGTTTTCTGTTACTTTCAAAGCTCTGGAGGCACAACTCACAGATGTAATAGAGGGAAAGGAAAGATCAGACGTTCAAAGTAATATTGAGAGAGAGAAGATAAAATATGAACTGCACCACCGTAAAGATGATGCATTCAATCAGCGAAAAGACAATCTCGACAGAGAAACAGAAAGTTTACAAACACAGAATCAATATGTATGGATTTGCAACCATTCTTCCATGTGAAAACATCAGCACCAACACATTATGTTATAAGTGACAGCTTTCTTTAGGTCTATTTAACACGCATCGACTCTCAGACAGTAATGCAGTGTTTTCTATATATCCTGAAACTGTAGGGAAGAAAGGTTCAAACGAAGGTGCTACTTTCCTGAATCATTATGTTACCTCGTTTTGGATCCTGAGATTAAAAATTTGGAAATATTCTGTGAATCATGTGGTGGTCAAAACAAAAATTATACCCTTTCGACGTTCATCCATTATCTTGTCCATCATGCAAAGCGATTTGAATCAATTCGTAGGACATTCCCAGAAAGAGGACATTCATACCTGGAAAGCGACAAAGACATGGGCCTCATCAGATGTATAACGAAAGCTGAGCCCCCAAAGGACTGGACAGACATAATTAAAAATGCACGTCCGAAACCCACTTCTTTTCAGGTTGTTGAAGCTCATGGCTCAATGACACGTGACTGGACTGATTTCTTGCAACCAAGATACCGACAAAAATGTCATTTCCCATTCCGAATTATTAAGGAAGTGAAGATAGAACGTCACCATCCACGGCTTATCATACATCGTGACATTTACAATGGATCTTGGATCACATCAGTTGTTACAGCTCCTGCAGGACGAATGGAAGAGGAACCAGAACTTGCAGAAGGAGGGTTTTGTTCCCTTCATCCTGTTACGAAGGTAGGGTGCTAAAAGACTTCAGTCACAATAATTAAATGAAACTAGATCGTGTCAGTGTGTGAAACAGCAGGTTTCACTTTATTATAACAAACCTACTGACATACCATGCTAATAAGAGGTCGCATGTCCGATGTTTCAGGACTGCTACCTATCATCAAGGAGAAGTATAGTGATCTGAAAGAACTGAAGGTGTTCTGTGACACAGGGCCCAAGAATGCTATACAAATATTCTTTTCCAGTAGTGAATTTACAGACACGTTTTGTGTTATTTGTTCGTAATAAGTAAAAAGTGAGAAATGAAGACTGTGGGTTATAAAAACTGTGATTTATGCTGATAGCTGAAATTACGTCCTATTAACTATATTTTTAATGCATGTGTTGTAACCATTTATTGATTAATTACTGGTAGTTGTATACCAGGTGATTTAAAGATACAAAAGTTGAGACATAATCATAATAATTTGCATGAGTTGAGTGAAAATAAAAACAGAATATTGATAAACAGTATTGGTCCTTAAACCTGATTTGTCATTAACATCCTGTACAATAATGACTAGACTATAAGATGAATAGACCTTTGTCAAAGGAGTTAGAGGGAAGTTTTATGGTGAAGTATCATCCCAGTATCACATTACATTCCGACTTTTACAATATAATTAATGCATTATACAAAGAAATTAAAAAATAAACAATCAGATAAAAAGATATATAGAGTCCGATTTTTAAAAATATATTTTTTCCACTTTTAAGGAATCCTCAAGAAAAGGACGTTGAATGTACTTTATAAATTGCAAAAGCATATTTCAGTAACCAAAGAAACTGTAACGTTTTAAACTTTAAAATTGCTCTCCTGAAAAATCTAAAAAATGGACTTAACCCCTTTTTTCCGTGTGGTTTTCATTGTGGCAGTCTAGGGGCTAAGATGTCTGTTGCAGTTTTCTGGTAAAAATACCAGTTCTATGTTGCTCAACTATAGTGCCTGGGGACGAGTCGAACAATTGTCCAGAAGCAAACTGGATTTCTCTTCTCATGCTGCATGTGGACACCAAGCTTTGCGGTGACTCTCGAAGGAGGTTGTAATCTATGCCATGTTACTAATCTCGGTGGGATATGATTTTACTCTCTGGGAGCATAAAGGCTTCGTTGACTTCCCAATCACTAGTTGTCGCAATTTATCTGAACCATCTACATTTCGGGTAAAGAGTACCGTTTTCTTCACTTGATATATAAAAGCTTACATCTATGGGGTATCCGACTATTCAAAATTGGCACTTAATGATTTGGTCGCAGTTAAATTTATTGATAGTTGTTTTAGAAAGAAAACGAAGGTATTACAATGTGAAATGCCGCAGGACAATTGCACACACAGTGGTCAGCCGTTGCATCGACACTTACAAAGAAATACAAGAACGAGCCATGCAGTCATACAGCAGCGTACACATGAGGTTCTGTAAATAGCTCGTATGTATATGAAGCTCAGTGTCAGACTGAAAGTACATAGACAACTAATGGTGAGAAAAACAACTGCCATCATCAGACGGCCTTGGCCACTAATAGATCACATTAAAGACTTTGGAAAAATGCAACCAATAGGAGGTGATACACAGAACATCGATTGTGTGGTACACAATTTGAAAACCACGCAGGAACCATGCAGGCATAGTATTTTAAAAAATACTTAATACACAGAATATAAATATAACGAAGTTCAATTATTAAACATAGAGCAGTTATCAATTATGAAGTAAACTATAACAGCATGCAAATTGTAAAACACAGAAATAATGTGACTTATGAAACTTCCTGGCAGATTAAAACTGTGTGCCGGACCAAGACTCGAACTCGGAGCCTTTGCCTTTCGCGGGCAAGTGCTCTACCAACTGAGTCTCGGTCCAGCACACAGTTTTAATCTGCCAGGAAGTTTCATATCAGCGCACATTCCGCTGCAGAGTGAAAATCTCATTCTGGAAACATCCCCCAGGCTGTGGTTAAGCCATGTCTCCGCTATATCCTTTCTTTCAGGAGTGCTAGTTCTGCAAGGTTCGCAGGAGAGCTTCTGTTAAGTTTGGAAGGTAGGAGACGAGGTACTGGCAGAAGTAAAGCTGTGAGGACGGGGCGTGAGTCGTGCTTGGGTAGCTCAACTGGTAGAGCACTTGCCCGCGTAAGACAAAGGTCCCGAGTTCGAGTCTCGGTCCGGCACACAGTTTTAATCTGCCAGGAAGTTTCATATCAGCGCACATTCCGCTGCAGAGTGAAAATATTATTCTGGAATGTGACTTTTGTTCATAACTATTACAATGTGGGCACAAAATGAGACATTGCATCATACAAATTACAATTTATGCATAGAAAAAAATTGTCTGAAAACTAATTACAATGTAGGCAAAAGTAACAGATTGGATTTCTCGTGTGTTAGACGAGGTACTGTCATAAAGTAAAAGGAAGGACAGACAATAAATGACAGAGAATAAATTGACAGGTAGATTGTTGAAACTGCAGGCCACGCTATAATAATACCGTTAAGATGCTCTTATGCTGAACCCAACTTAACAACAGGAAATGTTGCTTACCAGGGCCAAGTATAAGTAATAAGGTCACAGTGCCATGAAATGAGATACATATTGTATCATCCATATAATCAGCGAATAAAATAAACATAATACCAGCAGTGATGACCGAGTAGCCACAAGATTGCGTCAGAGTAAATGCTAAAAGTAGGAACCAAAGAATCATAGGAATTACATTGTCTATGTCGACGTACGTACAACACAAGACGAACAAGGCCATTTCTAATGCACTGGCCTAACGTCAAGCCACAAGGACCACAACTGCGTACATAGTTAAGGCGTTACAGAGTATTATCAACTACTAAACGTAAAACCATCTAACACGACAGAATTGCACAATGGTTAGTGTCGAATCAAATTGATGACACAAATGTCAATTAAGAAGATATTAGCTAAGCATCGCCAAAGGTAACAAGAGTGACAAGTTGTAAATTAGGACAGCTTCTGAACAGAATCAATGCTTGCAATGTTAAGTCATAAAAGACTAAAAACAGATAGACAACAAAAGTTACATTTGAAATTCATAGTAACTAAAATAGTAACTAAGCAATTAGGAAAATACGTAACCCTGCGGTGTAACCCTGCGCCGATTAGTATGGAGCATGCACTTACTAACTTGTCCCCCATTGCGAAAAAAATGCTAACGTCTTAAAAAATAAAAAAAGGAGAAAATTAATGTTTCCTTCAACATGCAATGGAAAACATACACGCATTTGAGACATGATGTCGGGCAGAAGAACTTAATACGTCTGGTAAACCTGGAGTGCATAAGATACAATGCAGGAACTGTGACTGCTTTTACATTAGTAAATCAGCCAGAGATTTTCTCCCCTAGTTAGATAATTGGAGAGTATACCTATTCTAGTACTTCTAGCGCGTTAGGACATCATTTGATCATCGTGATGACTGGGTGTTGTGTGATGTCATTAGGTTAGTTAGGTTTAAGTAGCTCTAAGTTCTATGGGACTGATGACCATAGATGTTAAGTCCCATAGTGCTCAGAGCCATTTGAACCATTTGAACATCATTTGAAACGCGAAAAACGTGATATACTTCCAAACACAAAGGTCAGAACATGCTCTTTTTTTCTTTGTTGTTATTTCATCCCTTCCTCCTCATATGGGCAGGGGGTGGACTGTCAGTGGATACAATTTGCCACCTTTCAGCCAAAGACAAATCGTCGCTTGCATAAGTTAAAATATAAAAGGTTGGTTTGGTGAATGGTTACCATACACACACAGATGAATGTAAAATGAATGTCGCAGACTAACATATAAAAACAGATAGACAGTTACACAAAGTAAAACGAAAAGGCCAATCCGGTGACTACTTAGAAAGTTGAAATAGATATGTAGACGAGTGAGGAAATAAGTGGATGTAGACTGCCAGGGATAAGAGTATTATGGGAACACAGTATTTAAAGGTAGTGTATAGGAGTGGGTTTGCGTGGGTGGATGTTTCGACAAGGCACGGGAGAAGAATGGAGAGGGATGCAGTTCCGGACCAATACATAGGAAGTGGGTGGAGAGGATTGAAGGGGAAGGGAGCCCTGGCAGGGAAGGGTAGTTGGGACCTCCTAGATGGGGTTGCATCAGAGTGGATTTCATGGTCAGGTAAGGGAAGGAGACTAAAGTTTCTTTGGGAAAGGATGTGGAAGATGTGGAGGTATAGTGTTGGTGGAATCTCATGGTAGAGGCGCAGCAAAGTACCAGGATCAGTGCGAAGGGCAGGAAACTGGGGGGTGGGAACTGTCAAGTTTACAAGTAACATAGGATACTAGGATATGTTCAAGATGGAAGGTACACTGGAGAATTTTATAATTCGTTTGTGAATGCTGGTGGTGGAAGGTAAGCAGATCTGAAAGGCTAGGCAGAGTGCATGGTATTCAAGGATATGTTGGGTGTGATAAAAGGAGGAAGGAGCAGATGTCCATGCCACATTGGCATAGAAGAAGATGGTTCGGATCAGGGCTTTAGAGGTGTGGAGAGTTGTGGAAGCGTGCAATACCCATGTTCGGCTGGTTAGTAGTTTCAGTAATTTTAGTCTGTTATGGGCTTTCTGTTGAATGGTTCAAGTGTTAGTCTGAGGTATTTTAGTGTGTTAGTTAACTGGATATGACGGTCGTATCGGTAAGGTAAAAGTCCTGGGGGCGGAACTGTAGGCTGTTTGGCCTATAATTATTGCCTGGGTTTTGGTAGGATTGATTTTGCGGAGACACTGATTCCATCAGGACATGACCTGATTGAGATGGACTGGAGGGATCGTTGGAATGTCTAGAGAGTAGGGTAGAGGGCAAGGAAGGTGGCGCCATCAGCATACTGAATGAGATGAACAGCGAAAGGAGGCTTAGGCTTTGGCATATCAGCAATGTAGAGAGCACACAGGAGAGGCGAGAGGGCAGACACTTTGGACACATTTGCCGTGGGATGGAAGATATCGAGATTGACAGTGACATAAGATGGGCAGTTAGAGAGATAGGGGGTGATGAGGTGGACATAATTTATGGGAAGTGTGTAAGTCTGCAGTTTAAAGAGCAGTCCAGAATGCCATACATGGACATAAGCGTTTTCAAAATCGAGGGAGAAAAGTATGGTGAATTTGCGGTTAGTGATTGGGAGTGATAGGGTATGAGTAAGGTGCAGGAGTTGGTCATCAGAGGAAAACCTGGGAAGGAAGCCACATTGATGGACAGAAATGGGTAGGTGTTCTTGTATGTGTTTACACATACAGAGGGATATGGTTGACTCAAAGATCTTGCTAAAAGCGGAGGACTGGCTGGTGGGACGGTAAGAGGAGGTGTCAGAGGCAAGTTTATTAGGTTTGAGGGAGAGGAACATTCGAGAGGTTTTCTGTGGCTCAGGATATGAACCCTTTTGTAGGATTGTATTGTGAAGGTGACTAGGATTTCCAGGATGGAGAGCAGTCAGTCTTTCAAGTTTCTGTGGGTGATGCAGCTGCGACTGGGAGTGTGTTCCGTGTGTGGTGGAGTATCTGTTGAGTATCTTGTCATTAGAGTTTAGAGCTCTGTCTGTCAGAAGTTGTCGAGGTACTGGTAGCCAGAAGCAATGGGTGGTGCGGAGGTATTGGTATGGTCATGGACTGTCGACAATAAGGAGTAATTACAGTGGGGGTCTTCTGGGATGGTGAAGGCGTCAGAGAGTAAACGTGCTTTTTCTTCCTTTATTGTTCTTTCATCCCTCTCGTCCCATATGGGCGGGGGTGGGGTGTCAGCAGTACAATTTTCTGCTCTTCAGCCAACCAAATAAAAAAAAACTGTTCAATGAGAAAATAAAAAAAGGCCTTGAGGTTTTTCCTGTTTTAAATTAAAAATCAAAGATGGACAGTTAAAAAACGGAAATATATACATTTTAAAAACATTTCACAAAAGTGAAATTCTGAAAAAACAGTGAAGTACTGCTCTTTCACTTAAAAACTGAGGGACCTGCAATAGGGTGAGAGGTATTGCTAGAGGAAAGAGCACAGTCCCGAGGGTTGAGGGGTGTGGGTAGGAAGACAGGGGTCTGTCAGATATGAAAAACTGTGAAGATGAGTGGTAGGAGCTGAGGTGGGTAGTGGGAAATATAGTCAGTTGGAGAGACAGAGGGTGATGAGTGGTGTGTTGTGTGGGAAGGACAGTGGTTTTAAAAGAAAAGGAGAGAGCAGCCCTAATTTGCAATGGAATAGGTGGGAAGAGTTAAGGCTGGGAAGAGGGATAAACTTCAGGGCAGGTCTCGTTGTCAGGGAGAGGGAGTAGGCTGAAGTTGCATTGGGATAGTACACCAGGATTGGTGATCAGAGGGGAGGCAATGGGGTGATTGGAATTTAATTTGTGGACAATATAGGAGATGCAGAGGTGTTCCATGTGGGTGAGAAGGGGTGGGAATTTGATGTAATTGTAGAGTATCTGGATGGGGGTGGGTAAAAACATGGAGGAAGTAAGCCAGAGTGCATGTCTGGTAGCAAAGAGATCCATGCAACTTTTGCATAGCATAGGATGGGCTTGGTCATGGTTCTGTAGGACTGGAGCACAGTGGAGGGGTGTAACCTCTAAGTTCAGCCTGTTAGTAGTTTCAGTCTCTTGTGGGATTTCTGTTGGATGGTTACTAGGTGAGATTCCCAGTTGAAGGCAAGGCCAAGATATTTTAGTGTGTTAGTTATCTGGATAGGACGGTTGTAAATTGTGAGGTAGAAGTTATGGAGCTGGGAGGTGCCAGTGGTTAACCCTATGATAATTGCTTGGGTTTTGGAGGGGTTGCTCTTGAAGAGCCATTGGTTACACCAGGAGGTAACCAGCTTGTGTCAGATTTTGGAGGATCGTTGGGTTTTCTGGAGTGTAGGGTAGACGGTGAGAAAAGCGGTGATATCAGCATACTGAAGCAGCCTCAATGGTGGAGGTGGTTTAGGTACGTCAGCAGTGTAGAGGAGATAAAGGAGAGGAGAAAGGATAGAGCCTTGGGGCACTCCTGCAGTGGGATAGAAGGTATGGGAATTGGTGTTGTTAATAGTGGCAATGGAGGATGACTGGAGAGGAAGGATGCAACAAGGCGGACATAGTTAATTGGAAATGCGAGTGCCCAGAGCTTGAAAAGATGACCGAAATGCCATACACCGTCGTAGGTCTTTTCTAGGCCGAGAGAGATAAAAATAGTACGTTTACAGGAGTTGACTTGACGGGATATGTGATGGATGAGGTGCAGAAGCTGGTCATCAGAGCAGAAATTGGGACAGAAGCCACCCTGGTTAATAGGAAGAAAGTGGTATTAGTTCATGTGTTGAGAGATACATAATTAGAGGGTTAAATGTGCTCCAGATCTCTCCTAATTTATATGCATCAAATATTCTGAAGCCTCACCTTATTTATTTTCTGCTAGAAGTACTAGATATTACCTGTGTTTCTTTGCAGTTAAGGTAGCAATGGGATTTTGGAATGCTTAGTGTTGCTCACTTTGGATTCACTAGGACTTCTTACACTCTTTCAGTTTTGTTTATTTTGTCCTGAATGGAAAGACATCTTTTGTTTTGTGGCTGAGCCATGTGTGGCTCGTGTTCCTACCATATCTCATTTGACATCCTATTTTTACTGTACTACCACCTCGTTATGTTAATTTCAATTACTGGTGTCACTGAGTTGCCGTCTTGCCTGCCCGTGAGTGGCAGCAGCGGCATTTATCGATATAAGCCCTGGCATATTATCTTTGCTAACTGCTATTACTTCCCGGTTGTCGTGTGCTGGGAGTCAGTTCGGATCTGCTAGTGAGTTGGGAGGCGGTTGCAGTGCAGTTCGGACCTGGCAGTGTTTGACTTAGGACACGGGTGAAGTTCAGTCAGGGTGCGGCTGCAGTGGGGTCCAGACAGCCATGACTCGCCCGACGGTTGCCGATACATATCACTTGAGTGTGGACCACCTTGGTTGGTCGTCGGTCGGTCATCTTGTCGGCCGATGTGTATGTTGGCCGGCGATCGCTTATGGGTTGTCTGCGTGTGCCGACTTGTGATTCATCCTTGTTATTGCACAGTTGCTGCCATTAGTATTGTCTAGTCCTTCGTGCAAGTGTTCGTGAAACTGCGTGTAGCTTGTGATGTTGACTGGTCAGTTATTTTACTGCTGTCTCCGTCCTGATGTGTGCTAATCGGTCGGTCGGCAGGGAGCAGCGAGGAAATCTCCGTGGGACGTAGTTTGGCTGGGCCCGCTGGTGGTCTCTCCGCAGTTTCGGAGTGTGTGAGTCTGTACCCATTGCTACGAGGTCTGTGGCTCACCGACCCTGGACACGAAAGTTGGGTTTGGATTTAATTTATCAGCAAGTCAAGACTGTTCACATTGTGCGTCTGTTTCTCGTTGCTGACCGTTGGGACATTCCCGTGAGCAACAACATGTGTGTTCGAGTTGGCGCAGGTTTATCCACCGCCCGGTGGAGTCTAACTTTATTTGGTTATTTGCAATTGAAGTGCACCAGCGGATTTTTCTGCCGTGTGGCCGTTAACGTTCCGGCAACCTGCCCTGCCCATTGACCTAAATTCAGGCACTGTCCTTTCCTCACCGTATTGTCGCTGTACAGCACGGTGTGTAGTCTGACAGCTTAATGTATGCTTGGTTGTGGGCGTCCATGCCTTTTACGTTTTGCATTGAACTCCTGGTTGTGTGCTGGTCGAGTGGAGCGCAAGTTACCTTGTCAGTAGGTCCGTTGACTGTCTGTTGGTTGGGTTGTCGTCGGATCGAGATTAGTTGGGCTGACTGCCTGTCTCACCTAAGTGATCGTTAATATTTCAAGTGCTGGCCGACCCCCAAAACTTCTGAGCGCCGTTAGCTGCACTGTCTTTTCTTATTTTCTGTTGTGTGTATTTGTATGGCACATAGCCGATGGTTTTGAATTGTAGTTGAATTGTTGTTAGTGGTGTTTTAAGTCATGGGCCTGCAGGCGCTTTAAAGTTAAATTTCCTTGCTTGTCAAGTGTTAGATTGTTTGGGCCTCCGGTCTGATTAAAATATTTTTTTCTAAGGATAAAGCCTTGGGCCTTCTGCCTACTAAAAATTATTTTAGTTATGTTTTGAGTCATGGGCCTTCAGCCGTTTTAAAATTAAAAGTTTCTTGTTTGTCAGGTGTTAGATTGTTTGGGCCTTCAGCCTGATTAATATAATGTTTAAAGATAAAGCCTTGGGCCTTCTGCCTATCAAAAATTATTTAGGTTGTGTTTTAATTCTAGAGCCTTCAGCCGTTTTAAAATTAGAGTTCCTTGCTTGTCAAGTGTTAGATTGTTAGGGGCCTTCAGCCTGGTTAATATATTGTTTAAAGATAAAGCCTTTGGCCTTCTGCCTGCTAAAAATTATTTTAGTTGTGTTTTAAGTCATGTGCCTTCAGCCGTTTTAAAATTAAGGATCCGTTACTGTCGCAGGTTCGAATCCTGCTTCGGGCATGGATGTGGGTGATGTCCTTAGGTTAGTTAGGTTTAAGTAGGTCTAAGTTCTAGGGGACTGATGACCTCAGAAGTTATGTCCCATAGTGCTCAGAGCCATTTGAACCAGAATTAAGGATCTTTGTTTTTTCGAGCATCAGACTTTGGGGCCTTCAGCCTAACTGAAGATAAGCCCTTGTGCCTTTTTTTTTTTTTTTTTTTTTTTTTTTTTTGAGTCGTAAATCATGGGCCTTCAGCCATCTTTAAATTAAAGTTGTTACTTTTCAAGTGTTAGATTTTTGGGCCCTCAGCCGAATTACAGAACTTTCTTAACGTGAGGCCTGCTGCCTTCTAAATATTGTCTTTGGCCTCTGAATTTTGAGTTAATGGCTTTAGCCGTTTTTTTTTTTAATTAAAGTTGTTCTGCCCTTAAGGCATAAGATAGTGTGGCGTGTTCAGCCGATAACTAAGCTCAAGAATTTGTACTGTAATGTTTGGTCAAATAAATAAAGCTTTATGTGTTTGAGTGCAACTGACAGCCGCTCATTTTGGCCCCTTTCCACAATTCCAACTACCTGTCTTGTCCTGCGGGTTTAGCAGGGCGTTTCAGTGGTGATCTCATCATTTTATCATGCACAAAAATTGGAAATTACACTAAAAAGATTAACTGACTTCACCCCTTGGTTCACCTCTTGCAAAAACAAATTTAGTTTCGCTCAATGTACTCTGTTCCTGCTCACACTACCGTCAGCTGCAATTGCATATCACTCTTTCGTTGGTTAATTGATTCAGGTGAGGGGACCAAACAGCGAAATCATCGGTCCCAGCAGATTAATGAAGAATTGGGAAGGACGTTGGCTGTGCCTTTTAAAGGGAACGATCCTGGAATTTGCCTGAAGCGATTTGGGGAAATCACGGAAAACCTAAATTAGGATGGCCGGGCGCTGATTTGAACTGTCTTCCTCCCGAATAAAAATAATAGAATAAAAATGTGGAAACGTATACCTGGAAAATGTGAAAGTGGGCTAACATTGCTTGCAAAATCGGAAAAGTGCATAACGTAGAGGTGCGAAACATATAAATGCGACATATATAATGCGACAAAATTATGTTCAATGAACACACCGAGAAGAATGCAGTAATTTTCGTATACTATAGCAGAGTCGACCAAAGAAGTTTCCTGCAGTACGCTTGACGCGGCTGCTTCGCGTAATTTTTTGAACGTCTCTATGGTAACGCCTCAGTGGTGGCGCAGATTCATAGACGGCTACTCTTTCGCCTACAGCCGTTTACACTTCGCTTTCGCAGCTGAAAGCTGCCAACAGCGATACCATCCGTTAGCGACCTCCTTCCACCAATCTTCTGTACGCACACTTAACTTCTTAACACGTCAGATGATCTGCTTAAAAATAAAGAAAATGACGTAACCGTAAACAGGGTGTACTTTGAAACTTCCTGGCAGATTAAAACTGTGTGCCCGACCGAGACTCGAACTCGGGACCTTTGCCTTTCGCGGGCAAGTGCTCTACCAACTGAGCTACCCAAGCACGACTCACGCGCCGTCCTCACAGCTTTACTTCCACCAGTACTTCGTCTCCTACCTTCCACACTTTAGAGAAGCTCTTCTGCGAACCTTGCAGAACTAGCACTCCTGAAAGAAAGGATACTGCAGAGACATGGCTTAGCCACAGCCTGGGGGATGTTTCCAGAATGAGATTTTCACTCTGCAGCGGAGTGTGCGCTGATATGAAACTTCCTGGCAGATTAAATCTGTGTGCTGGACCGAGACTCAGTTGGTAGAGCACTTGCCCGCGAAAGGCAAAGGCCCCGAGTTCGAGTCTCGGTCCGGCACACAGTTTTAATCTGCCAGGAAGTTTCATATCAGCGCACATTCCGCTGCAGAGTGAAAATCTCATTCAGGGTGTACTTTGACCACCATGGTTACTTTCACCACTCACACACCAAAACCTTTACAGTACTCTGCTGATTCTCCGTTTGGTTTTTAGTATATACCGTTTGGTGGTAAAATTCTATCAATATAAACTAGATGGCACCATGTAGTGCCTACTTTTTGCAAAGCAATTAGCCAACCTGTTGCGATTTATAATTGCATACTGGAGAAAGTGTTAAAATCTGCTTGCGAAAAATCCACCGACGTCATTTATCTGCAAAGCCGGCGCTGTTTTCAACTACGTCATGTATGTTACTCGATTAATTCTCAAAACAGACCACTGATTAGTTTTTTCTTCACATGTGTACGGAATATCTGCCAGAAGTTCGATTTCTGAGGTCACGTGCATGATTTCCCTGTTTTGGGGTTACTTTGACCAGTGTTCATTGTTACTCCAGGATTACAGATACACAATTTATTAAACAGTGTTGAAGCCAATGCCAGTGTGGAATTAAAGAATACAAACATTAACCTCTAGCATATAGGCAAAGGCTCATTTGTAATTGTTAATGTGCCTACAACCAAGAAAAACAAATGTCAGTCATATACTGCTCAAATTTCAAGTTGTCTCTGTATGTCCTTCTTTTTAGCGATGGTCGCGGGACTCGGCTGTTCGATTGAGGATTTCAAGTTAAACACCTTTCAGCCATCGATTTGCAACCTTACTTTATTAGGAAAAGGTTGAAAATTGACGGCTGAAAGGTGTTTAACTTGACATCCTCAAGTTGTTGTGGATGACGCAGTGATTCACGTGTAACGTATAGTGTCAAATATCTCCAGAAGCAAGGAATGACGTTTGCTTGACCACAAGAGCCAGATACTGACTCGATAAATGAACAGTGTGTCAAATATCTCCAGAAGCAAGGAATGACGTTTGCTTGACCACAAGAGCCAGATACTGACTCGATAAATGAACAGTGTGTCAAATATCTCCAGAAGCAAGGAATGACGTTTGCTTGACCACAAGAGCCAGATACTGACTCGATAAATGAACAGTGTGTCAAATATCTCCAGAAGCAAGGAATGACGTTTGCTTGACCACAAGAGCCAGATACTGACTCGATAAATGAACAGTGTGTCAAATATCTCCAGAAGCAAGGAATGACGTTTGCTTGACCACAAGAGTCAGATACTGACTCGATAGATGAACAGGTACGGAACCTATCTTCTAACTCCTCCGGATGTTTTGAAATAAGGATTTAGGTTCAAGGCGGATGAAATTGAAGGTATTATGCTCAATTAGATTTGGAGCTATGCATGTGGTGCTCCATCCTAATATCTTTCATGTTGATGATGGATCATGCTGTTTGATTTATGTGCCATACTAGGTTTTTCTTTTATGAGGCTTAATAAAGCACTCAAGGGAACTTAAGGTCACTATTTCTTTCGGGTGGCCAAAGCTTCATGGTGTTTTTAAAATATTGACCACAAATGGAATGGTAGTTGATAGTTGTGGTGGAAGTATAGGCTGGTCAACGTATCTCCAAATTCATGCTAACTTCGACCAGCTAAAATAATAAATTATTTTTTCCATTGCTTCCTCTGCACGTTAAAAAATGTGCTGTACTAATTAGGACGTAATCCTCTCATACAAGCCCCTACGTTCACCATCATAAATATCACGGAAATTAAAGGAAGAGTCATGATAATCACATTTGAATCTGAAAATCGGTCAAAACGCGGCTTACCGTAGCAAAAGACTACGACACTAAATTACACAATCACACTAACTTCTATACACAACTATACGTAGATGAATACATTACACAGTTACTATGTAAGGGGAGTAGCAAAATAATAGGTAACTAAATTTCAAAATCGTACTAATATTTACACACAACTATACATATAGTAGAATAATAACATATAGTTAATGAAGTACAAAATCATACTAGCTTCTACACACAACTGCATGAAGTTAGAGATGTTAGATTATTACTGTGCGCTTTTAATGCAAATATAACTAAAAAGCTGAAGGATAGTCAGCACGCTTGTCGAGAAATACTAGGGGAAACAGGAAACCAGGTAAATGGATTACGGAAGTTACTGGGATGAACTGCAGTTCTGGCATTTCTGTTCGACGAAAATCTCGTCGAAATATTTCTTCTTGGATGGAACAAGGAGAGAGAATATTAGTGCGGTGTAGATTATCAGCCTCGAACGAAAGGCTCTGTACTACATTCATCGCTTGGTAATGTTTAAATTTTGTCTCATTTGCATAGTCGACGTCAGCTGCAGCTCTGTAAAATGGACAGGGTGTCTTACGCTTCTACAGTGTGTATCACAATTAGTATCGAAAACTAACATGGATGACAATATACGATACTAGAAGCAAAAACATACCAGTGAAGATGGGTCCCGAAAACTGCCGTGTTGTGAAATAATTGCGAGTGTGTGGTTCAAATGGTTCAAATGGCTCTGAGCACTATGGGACTCAACTGCTGTGGTCATAAGTCCCCTAGAACTTAGAACTACTTAAACCTAACTAACCTAAGGACATCACACACATCCATGCCCGAGGCAGGATTCGAACCTGCGACCGTAACGGTCGTGCGGTTCCAGACTGTAGCGCCTTTAACCGCTCGGCCAATCCGGCCGGCTGCGAGTGTGTGGTTACGAAACACCTCTGACTTCATTGTAAACATTTGTGCTACTTAATACAAAAGTATTGGAGTGCATAAAGTTTTCTTTTAAGTTTCTAATAGCTGGGCCCATATTTTAGGCAATGCCTACCTTACAAAAGAGTGCAGCACTTCATCAGCACGTTACATGTTACAAGTTGCTGTACCTTGGGACCAGTTAAAGGAGGGGTTCAACATAGTGTCCTCGAATTTGGATGGAATAGTGCATTAGACTCTTCAGTGAGCTACGAATTCTTTCAAAGAACCCCGGATCATCTCGTAAATCTTGACAAGACTCTACAGATCGCGGCTCCAGCTGTTCAGCATTATGAAGGGGAGTTCTGTACACCTCACTTTTGAGATGACTGCAGACAGAAAAATCTAGAGGATTGACGTCATGTGATGTGGGTTGCATAAGTAAACACTCTGCGTGACTGACGTATCTTTGAACATGTTGATGCGTTAGATGTCGTGTTACATCAGCACCAGAAAAAATTGATACGGCCTCATGATACATCTACCACATTCTCTAATTCTGTGAAAGGGACACGTACGAAATCTGAGCCCAATTAGATAAAACTTTAGTCACATACTGTATATTCGCGACTCCTTTGTAACAGCCCAGACAATACTTTATGCGAAATCAGTGGCGCCTCATAACCGCAAACGTGTAGTTATCTCGCCAAAGGCTCTTTATGGGACCTATGTTTACTGGGACGTTATTATCGAGACACACCAATGTTGAATTTGTATCTGTCCTGAGACGCCATGACCGACCTCATTTGAGCTCTTCTGTTGGTAGAGTTAATTTGGAGTTGGAACGGCTGCTTGGGTCGGGTGCGGGGGCTCATATTGGTGTGGTTCCTGTTGATTATCTCAGTAGGTGGGACTATACCAGGCACGGCCTACATCTCAACAGGAAAGGGAAGGGGAAACTGGCTGGGGTAATAGCAGGAAATTTAAGGGGGGGAGGCACTGCCATGAATGGTAAAATACCAGTGGTTACAGGTGTTGGAGCAGCACCTTTTTTAGGATAGGTAAGACAGAAAGATGTCAAGTTCTACGAGAGGTCAGGATTGAAACAAATCTTCAGTTTAGGAAAGAAATTAAACAGCATAATTCTAGCACATTGGATCACCAATCACAGCTATCAATTATAAATTTTCACCAATCACCAGAAATTTTATCTCCACCAAGTTGTATCTCAGTCCTAGGTAATTGCATTGATGAATTAAAGTCACCCAACCCAGTTGACATAATCTGCCTCTCTGAACACCGTGTGACCACTGGTATAGGAACTAGGCCTAAGCACAATGAGAAACTCAGACAGGAGAGTACTGCAAATGTTAGAATAAGGAAAGGTTCTCATAAAAGTATAATTAAAAATAATGTAAGTATATTTCATCAAAATATTGGGAGTTTAAAGAATAAAGTAGATGAGCTTCTGGTTTGTTTAGAAGATTTAGAAGCTGAGAATGAAATAGCTATACTATGCCTGTCTGAGCATCACATTGTTACTGATATGGATAAGTTAAATGTAAGTGGATATAAGCTCTCTGCACATGTAATGAGAGAAAATATGGAGAAAGGAGGAGTTGCCATATATGTCAAAAGTTATCATTGTGCAAAAAGTATAGAAACAAAAAAGTTGTGTGTAGAGAAACATATAGAAGCATGTGCCTGTGAGCTTAAATTAAATAAAGGCACATTTATAATTGTAACTGTATATAGGTCCCCATCAGGAAATTTTCGTCTATTTCTGAAATATTTGGACTCCTTGTTGTGCTATCTGTCAGACAGGGGGAAGCAAATTATTATTTGTGGGGACTTCAATGTAGATTCTCTGAAAGAGGGTAATAGGAAAAATGACCTTGAAGTATTACTCGGTTCTTTCAATTTGACACCTGTTATTGATTTTCCTACTCGGGTGGTAAAGGACAGCAGCTCACTGATAGATAACTTCTTTATAGACCAAGATAAGTTTAACCAGAAAAATGCTCAGCCTGTTGAGAATGGTCTTTCTGATCATGGTGCACAGCTAGTTACAATATATGACATAGCTCCATTCAGAAATACTAAACAGTCCTCCAAAGTAGTACGTTCAGTCAACGATTTAACAATTGCAAATTTCAGGGAAAGCCTACAGCAGTTAGACTGGGATGAGGTGTACCGTGAACCTGATGCCAATTTAAAATATAATTTATTTCATGACATTTTTGTAAATGCATTTGAAAACTGCTTCCCCAAGAAAATAGTTAAATATACTCGTAAGAAACCTTGTAACAAACCATGGCTTACTAAGGGTATAAAAATATCTTGTAACCGGAAAAGGGAAATGTATCTGACAGCAAGAAAGAGTAGTGACCCAGAAACTATCAAAAATTATAAAAACTACTGTGTTATATTAAGAAAAGTTATTAAAAATCCAGGAGTATGTGTATCATGTCTGAAATCAGCAACTCTGATAATAAAATTAAAACAATTTGGAATATTATTAAAAGAGAAACAGGTCAACCAAGAGCAGAGGAAGACAGTATTACCATCAAATTGAATGAAAACTTTACGAACAAAAAGTCAGAAGTTGAAAATATTTTTAATAATCATTTTCTAAATGTTGTGGATATAGTAGGATCCAGGTGTTCATTAGAAGATGCTAGGCTGTTAATGGAAGAGGCCATACCTATGCAATTTGATACAATTGAAATCTCACCCACTTCTCCCTCTGAAATTAGGAAAATAATAAACTTGCTTAAAAGCAAAAACTCACATGGAATTGATGGCATTTCCAGCAAAATACTAAAAGCTTGTTCTCAACAGATAAGTAAGATTCTCAGCCACCTGTGTAATAGCTCTCTGGAACAGGGCATTTTCCCTGATAGACTGAAATATGCTATTGTTATACCTTTGCATAAAAAGGGGGATAGATCTGATGTCAACAATTACCGTCCAATCTCCCTTCTAACAGCTTTATCCAAAATTTTTGAGAAAGTAATGTATTCAAGAGTAGCTTCACATATCTGTAAAAATGAAGTACTAACAAAATGTCAGTTTGGTTTCCAGAAAGGTTTTTCAACAGAAAATGCCATATATGCTTTCACCAGTCAAATTTTGAATGATCTGAATAACCGAACACCACCCATTGGGATTTTTTGTGATCTCTCAAAGGCTTTTGATTGTGTAAATCATGAAATTCTGCTAGACAAGCTCAAGTATTGTGGCATGAGTGGGACAGTGCACAAATGGTTTAATTCGTACCTAACTGGAAGAGTGCAGAAAGTAGAAATAAGTAGTTCTCGTAACATGCAAAGATCACCACATTCCTCAAACTGGGGAACTATCAAGAATGGGGTTCCACAAGGGTCAGTCTTGGGTCCTTTGTTGTTCTTATTATATATTAATGACTTGCCATTCTATATTCATGAAGAGGCAAAGTTAGTTCTCTTTGCTGATGATACAAGTATAGTAATCACACCTGACAAACAAGAATTAACTGATGAAATTGTCAATACTGTCTTTCAGAAAATTACTAAGTGGTTCCTTGTAAACGGACTCTCACTGAATTTTGATAAGACACAGTACATACAGTTCCGTACAGTGAATGGTATGACACCATTAATAAATATAGACCTTAATCAGAAGCATATAGCTAAGGTAGAATATTGCAAATTTTTAGGTGTGTCCATTGATGAGAGATTAAATTGGAAGAAACACATTGATGATCTGCTGAAACGTTTGAGTTCAGCTACTTATGCAATAAGGGTCATTGCAAATTTTGGTGATAAACATCTTAGTAAATTAGCTTACTACGCCTATTTTCACTCATTGCTTTCATATGGCATCATATTTTGGGGTAATTCATCACTGAGGAATAAAGTATTTATTGCACAAAAGCGTGTAATCAGAATAATAGCTGGAGTCCACCCAAGATCATCCTGCAGACATTTATTTAAGGATCTAGGGATATTCACAGTAGCTTCTCAGTATATATACTCTCTTATGAAATTTGTTATTAACAACCAAACCCAATTCAAAAGTAATAGCAGTGTGCATAACTACAATACTAGGAGAAAGGATGATCTTCACTATTCAAGATTAAATCTAACTTTGGCACAGATAGGGGTGAATTATACTGGCACTAAAGTCTTTGGTCACTTACCAAATAGTATCAAAAGTCTGACAGATAACCAACAAGTATTTAAGAAGAAATTAAAAGAATTTCTGAATGACAACTCCTTCTACTCCATAGAGGAATTTTTAGATATAAATTAAGAAAAAAAACAAAAAATATAAAAAAATTAAAAATAAAAAAATTAAAAAATAAAAATAAAAAATAAAGAAAAACAAAAAAACACAATAAAATAAAGTTGTTATATTAACTTAAGTATGTTGTTAAATTAACCTAATTATGTCATGTATTGGAAAATTCGACTCGTTCCACATCATTACGAAATATCGTATTCATGATCCATGGAACTAGTATTAATCTAATCTAATCTAATCTATCGCACACTTTTCTCTGTATCAGTTTTTGAAATTAATTGCGACGAGCTTTGCATAATCAAAAATACATTGTGCAAGCGAATATTATTGTAAACGTTTTTACAGTGAGTGATTCTACGTCCTCAGTTCTTTATCGTTTTCGTACACACTAGTGTGCATTGAGCCGTAACTTATAGAAAGACGTCAGTTTGTCCTTTTCTCATGTATTTGTGTCGTTTTGTTCGATCAAGTTCAGTATTTTTTTCTCTGACCGCTTTTGTTCACACTTCCCATGCCTAGCAGGAAGATCACACCGGCAACTTAAGTTGAAAATGTTTATTCGCAACGTAGTTGCAGTTGATAGTGGGCAGTCTTAAAGCAGCGACTGCACCCGGCTAGCGCAGCGCCACGAAACAGCATCGAGAAGGCGGTGACTCGTGCGGCTGTGGAGATAGCGGGCAGCGCCACACCTCCAGCAAGACAGAGGTGAGTGCCTATTGTCGACGGTGGTACAACCGCCGCACACTGTTGGTCGGCCCATTTCAGTCGCAGACTTCGAGAGCATCAGTACTGAGTAATAGGGAGATGTTGTTTAATCTGCATTCTGCGAGTAGTAATAGGGAGCGAAGAACTTGTATGCAGGAGGCACAGGAAGTACAGGAATCAAGTTAAGTAATGGTTCTTTTCTTTTTAAAAGTAAACTCTCCCAATAATTAGAAGGTGTTTTTTACAGGTGATTGTGGATTCCTGCCACCAGCCATCGCAACTTCCCTCTTTCCCTGTTTGTGTCGGTACTGACTCCCACAGTAGCCGACACAACAGACAGCTCAACGTGTTTCTGCAGCTACCTGTCCTAAACATGGGTGACCACTCGTTTCGAATAAATATGGACGTAACTGCAAATGCAAGCAACTGGGTAAATTCAGGTGGAAATTCTCAGCTTAACTTCGCAGCAGCAGTCGAACGTAATCTTTGGAGCCAGCTGTGGTGGCCAGACTCGGCTGCACGACCCTAGAAGTGCGGTCTCGCGATTGGTCACTTCGAATTCAAGAGTAGGGACAGAGTCTTCATATTTTCAGCGGTTAAACCGGTGCACAATTTTAGGCTGCAGGAACCAGGCGCTTCCTCTCCTGTGTTTTGACAGGAAGAAACGCGTGGGACTCGTGAAAAATTTGTCTTTTGGTTCGTCAGTGCGCTCCCACGAAATATTTTCGCTGTCTGCACGCAGAGGTGAGGTAGTTTGGTTTTTGAATAGAAGTGACTGCAGCGCGAACAAGTCGACTCATTGCTCCGTAGTCAAGTAGCCATGGCGTGCTGCTTCCGTGCACATGTGAACTGTAATTATTGAATCAGAGTTAGTTCAGTTTGAGTTAGGATTCTCTATAATGATTAATCTCAGTTGATTAGAGCAGTATAGGATTCTCACAAATAATGAGTTTAGTGCCGATTTATATAAATTCAGATGGGACTGAACCTGGTTCTTATTTATTCACGATTCACTTCATGTATCATGTGCCCAGTTAACTTCCACGATTCTTTGCGCTGAAAGTCGCAAGCTGGTTTGACGATTCAATTTTTAATGGAAGATTTCGATTACTCTGTGAGTTTGAGTTTTTTATGAGTAATTGCACGTCGATGTTGCGTTTACTTAGTCCAGAAATCTACGCTGACGGATAATAATCTGTACGTCATTGTCGTTTGCTTCTATGGAACCATAAGTTAAGTATTTTTATGTATCTTTCATATAAGTGTAGTTTCAGGAATGTGCTCCATCTGTTACATAAATGTTCATTATGCAGCTTCTTAGTTCGTTAAGCTTCGCCACAAGGTGCATACCTGCACAGCTTCCCTCCTCCTGCAAAATATAGCCTCAAATACCCTCTGAGAGTAAATTATTTCAAGTGTTCAGTCATGTGCAGTCCCTCATAAGTTGATCTGGAGTTCACTAATTAAATTTCTAATGGGCAGTTTTCCCCTTAGGATAGAAACTGGAGCTAATACTCAATTAATATTCATGGAACTCTAAACGATTTGACACTCTGGGGCAAGTAGATAATGTTAAGCTCTGTATTTGTGTAACGGATAACTCTCAGCTATAAAAATTCCTTGATACAAGGCAAAAGGCAGTCACATCACAGAACAGGAGGAATCCTTTTGATGTTTATACAGTCTGCTGGCTGTGCAAGTCCGCTTTAACTCTCTTGGATCTTCCTTCGCCAACTCAGGTATGACGTGATTCCCTTGTGTCTTCAAATTTCAGACTTCTAAGTACCAGGGGCTTTCAGTAAGTAAGGCAAAACATTTTTTTTTAGGAAGCAGGTTGATTTTATTCGGGATTCCTGTACACCATATTTCTCCTCATTCTTCTTGCTACAAAATCCAGTTTTTCGACATAATCGCCGTTCAGTGCGATAGCCTTACGCCACCATATCGGGAGAGCCAGTACCCCCACTTGGTACCACTCTACTGCTCGACGTCGGAGCATCAATAATCTCTCCATCAACCACATTCTGCCTCCAGCAGGGTGCATCATTCGCTGGTCCAAAAAATTGTCACGATCAGTATCGTAACAGACCCTCTTTATGGTCTGTGAGTACACCAACTGGTGAAAGAGTGTGTCAGCACTGTCAACAGAGACGCCCAGTTAAGCAGCGAGGTGTTTGACTGTGATCCATCGATCACTTCGAAGGAGAGTGTCCGCACGTTCCAACACTGATAGAGTCACAGCTGCGTGCGGCTGGCCGGCACTCGGGATCTCTGACAGGTTTGAGCGACCTTGCTGCGATGATGACAGACGCCTCAACCAACGACTCAGAATACTTTTGTTCACTGCCAGTTCTCCGTAGACATTCTGCAAGTGCCTGTGAGTATCTGGGATGCTTTGGTTTTCCACCAAAAGAAACTCAGTGACCGATTTCTGCTTCTAACGCAGCTCCGTTAAGAACACTATTTTGAAGACAACTTGTAGTGCTGCCACCTACCGCAACTTCAACAAACTGTTGTTGTGGTGGTCTTCAGTCCAGAGACTGGTTTGATGCAGCTCTCCATGCTACTCTGTCCTGTGCAAGCTTCTTCACCTCCCAGTAACTACTGAAACCTACATCCTTCTGAAGCTGCTTAGTGTATTCATCTCCTAGCCTCCCTCTACGATTTTTACCCTCCACACTGCCCTCCAATACCAAATTGGTGATCCCTTGATGCCTCAGAACATGTCCTACCAACCGATCCCTTCTTCTAGTCAAGTTGTGCCATAAACTCCACCACAATTCTATTCAATACCTCCTCATTTGCTGAAGATTAGATTTCAGCATTCTTCTGTAGCACCACATTTCGAAAGCTTCTATTCTCTTCTTGTCTAAACTATTTATCGTCCACGTTTCACTTCCATACATGGCTACACTCCATACAAATACTTTCAGAAACGACTTCCTGACACTTAAATCTATACTCGATGTTAACAAATTTCTCTTCTTCAGAAACGATTTCCTTGCCATTGCCAGTCTACATTTTATATCCTCTCTACTTCGACCATCATCAGTTATTTTGCTCCCAAAATAGCAAAACTCATTTACTACTTTAAGCATGTCATTTCCTAATCTAATTCCCGCAGCATCACCCGTCTTAATTCGACTACATTCCATTATCCTCGTTTTGCTTTTGTTGATGTTCATCTTATAGCCTCCTTTCAAGACACTGACCATTCCGTTCAACTGCTCTTCCAGGTCCTTTGCTGTCTCTGACAGAATTACAATGTCATCGGCGAACCTCATAGTTTTTATTTCTTCTCCATGGATTTTAATTCCTACTCCGGATTTTTCTTTTGTTTCCTTTACTGCTTGCTCAATATAGAGATTGAATAACATCGGGGATAAACTACAGGGGCTGAAGCGGGAATATTCCAGCATGTCCAATAAGAAATTCCGCATCCTACCGAAATTGGCCGAGAAAATGAAACGTGTTGCATTGAACGCTGACTCTCGTCGAACGATTAGGCTAACAGTCTCGTCCAAACACGTCCTCTGCACGTTAACTTAGCTAGAAGGTGGCTCACTTACCCATTAATGATGCTAGTTTTTGTGCTTTTCACAACTTACTACATTCATGGAACTGTCAAGCGTCTCCTTATGCCCAAAATCATACGTTGCGCAAAGTAAGCTACTGCTTTTCGTCTCTTCTTCTGTTACTTTAAAAAGTGTAGTCAGATGATGTAATTTGATGTATCTGAGCTTTGTATAGAAGGGGACATCTTATTTAGGGCATATTCCAGGATCATATTTGCATGTAACCAAAAATTGAAAAAAAAAGATAGGGCTACAAATTCAATTGATTTATGTTACTATTTGCCAGTTATCAAAAAGGGTATGTTATGTTTAGTAAAATTATTTGTAAAATCAGTTCCAGCCGGCACAGCCCACAGCCAGAATACCACTTCGCCCCAAATCTATGCTACACTTTGAGGGTAATTTTCTAAAAGATGCAATGTTCGTTAAGATTCTAGTTCGTGCTTGTCTCAGTCTCTAAATATGACAATCATTACTTCATGGGAATCGAAGAGCAAGATCATTTTAAATTATGGTACTCAACTATCCAAGAGTGCTGCATAGTGGTCTGTAGACTGTTGTCTGCCTGCCTGTTAGGATACCAAAGTCGTATGACATGACCTGCATGGCGGTCTACATTTGAACCATTCTGGAAAAAAGTGTATTAACGACTCCAGGTTTTGTATTAGTTTTATTGCTTTCACTAATCTTACTTTATATAGTATTTGGGCCAACGTTTACCAACGTCTACTTTAATGGTTTCCTGATGTGCGTGCACCCCAGTACTTCGCATCAGAGATAAAGTATGTCATATCATTATAACCGAAACATAAGGTCTTACTCATCATGGCCGTGCCCGTTCATAAAACAAGAGCATTAGCAAACTCCCTCTCTGTTGGTGCTGTCCAACTCTGGAACAAGCTAGCACGAGTTCTGTGCAAATTTCCATGCCGTATTGTTTTGAAGAAGCAGGTACAACGCTACCTGCTGCAAACAGAATATCAATCACCCAAAAAATAACGCTTCTCGGCTGTCAGAAAGTAATTTAAATGCGCCCATCTTCCGTCAGGTGCACTTACACACATTAAAAAAAGTTTTGCATCACTCTGGTTCCCAGAACTCCTGAAGATAGACGTTCACTGTGGATATTGTATCACAGACACAGTCCCTTTGACTGTTCAGAGATGTCACTAACCCCCCCCCCCCCAAAAAAAACGTAAACAACCATGCATGAGCAGCTCCTATTAGACGGAGGGGGTAGACAGCCGATCATTTCCAGTCATCCAACCAGGAAGGAGGTACACGGCTCGTGTCTGTAGTTCAACCATGCCTAGACGGTCAATACCGTGGTTCGATCGCGTAGGCATTGTTACTTTGTGGCAGGAAGGGCCCTCAACAAGGGAGTTGTCCAGGCGTCTTGGAGTGAAGCAAAGCGATGTTGGTCGGACATGGAGGAGATACAGAGAGACAGAACTGTCGTTGACATGCCTCGCTCAGGCCGCCCAAGGGTACTAATCCAGTGGATAACCGCTACCTAGGGATTATGACTCGGCGGAACACTGACAGCAACGCCATCATGTTCAATAATGCTTTTGTACAGCCACAGGACGTCGTTTTACGACTCAAACTGTGCGCAATAGGCTGCATGATACGCAACTTCATTCCCGATTTCCATGGTGAGGTCCATCTTTGCAACCATGATGGGACCAACAACATGCCGAATGGACCGCTCAGGATTGGCATCACGTTCTCTTCACCGATGAGTGCCGCATATGCCTTCAACCAGACAATCGTCGGAGACGTGTTTGGAGGCAACCCTGTCAGGCTGAACGCCTTAGACACTCTGTCCAGCGGGTGCTGCAAGATGGAGGTTCCCTGCTGTTTTAGGGTGGCATTATGTGGGGCAGACGTACGCCGCTGGTGGTCATGGAAGGCGCCGTAACGGCTGTACCATACGTAAATGCAATCATCCGACCAATAGTGCAACCATATTGGCAGCATATTGGCAAGGCTTTCGTCTTCATGGACGACAATTCGTGCCCCCGTCTTGTGAATGACTTCCATCAGTATAACGACATCACTCGTCTAGAGTGGCCAGCATGTTCTCCAGACATGAACCATATCGAACATGCCTGGGATAGATTGAAAAAGGCCGTTTACGGACGACGTGGCCCACCATCCACTCTAAGGGATCTACGCCGAATCGCCGCTGAAGAGTGGGTCAATCTGGACCAATAGTGCCTTGATGAAATTGTGGATAGTATGGAACGACGAATACTTGCATGCATCAATGCAAGAAGACGTGCTACTGGGTATTAAAGCAATCTGGACCACCACCTCTGAAGGTCTCGCTGTATGGTGGTACAACAAGCAATGTGTGGTTTTCATTCCGCTCTCGGAACTGAGCTGATGCAAAACTTCTTTCGATCTACATATTTTTTCAATCGCTTTCTTCTGTGCCTCCACCCTCCACTCCTTCCCTCGTGTCCATTGTTACTAGCCACTTCATTTAAATCTGCTTGCTTAGAATTTGTCTTTACTGTTGTACTTGCCATGAAATAATATAAATTCTGTTACTTGCTTTGCGTTGTTATGTGATGGCAGTTTGCAAATATTGTAATGGATCTAATGTAAATATATAGAATGCCCTAATCTTGCCAGGTTAAATAAATAATTTTTTTCTTGCTCTTTTAGCAATATGGGTATGAAAATGGTTCAAATGGCTCTGAGCACTATGGGACTTAATATCTATGGTCATCAGTCCCCTAGAACTTAGAACTACTTAAACCTAACTAATCTAACGACATCACACAACACCCAGTCATCACGAGGCAGGGAAAATCCCTGACCCCGCCGGGAATCGAACCCGGGAACCCGGGCGCGGGAAGCGAGAACGCTACCGCACGACCACGAGCTGCGGACAATATGGGTATGGAAAAACGTCTTTTTTTTCGGGCAGCGCACTGACACCAATCTGTCCAAGAGTAGGGGAGGCATAAATAAACTTGTCTTGCACATTACTTAGCTGTATTTCAATTTGGAGACTCATTCCTTACTGCAAAACAATCGGGTAAATCTCGATTCACAGTTGACGGAATGGAACGGAACATTGAAACATTACACAACAGATTTCAAATGGCAGCATTCACACAGGTCGTCAGCGGAATGGCACTGAACGGAACGTCAACGTTAATGTTTCTTGGGAACAATTACATTTTACAATACAAT
Source organism: Schistocerca nitens (assembly GCF_023898315.1). Lineage (NCBI taxonomy): Eukaryota > Metazoa > Arthropoda > Insecta > Orthoptera > Acrididae > Schistocerca > Schistocerca nitens. The sequence goes on along the minus strand of NC_064619.1, from coordinate 45,457,914 downwards.
ACTGAGACAAGGAAAAGGCCTAAACCATGCGTAAATACTAACTTACATCAGTAAAAATATTTTTTAGGTGAAAGTAGTTCCACCAGTGAAACTTTTTGCACTGGTAAAGGAAAAAAAAACGTTTGACGTAGTGTAAGACGTAATGAAATAACTTCGGTAGCGATACTAGTTTCGTTCAGTGGTGGATTTCTGTGCGTTTCTGCTTCGTGCTGCAGAGAAATAATCTAAGTTAATAGCATCTAAAGAAATCAGCATCGGAACCAATGTTGTCCCATCAAAACCCTGTACATAATGTCTGGTGGTATAGGGAAGATCGGTGACATATTGCCATACTATATGGCATACGGTAGGCCACAGCGTACCGAACTTCACGCAGCCCGGGTGTGCGGGCCACGTGTGGGCCAAGGTTCGACCCGTTTGCTCTTAGCTCGTTCCTTCTCGAAAGAACTCGTTACAGCGCGATATTTCATTAATATTGCGGGGTAGCATTTTTCCGTTGGCACGATTCTCTTCAGTTCTGCAGAATCGTGATGTCAGCGCTGTTTACCCTTCGCTATTTGTTCTTGGTATGAAGCACAATAACACGTCCAGTATCTGTTCCCAAAAATTCAGTCAAGCGATCTATTGAGACAAATCTTTAAAAATGAATGGGAATGACAGAAGAGAGGGATGAGAAATCTCTATATGTATTATGCAGTCGCATCTGTGACGTGCACTGCAAATTTGCAATGGAACAATATCACAATACCATCCAGAGAGAATTTACCGATGCGCTTGACAATGAAAGGGTAAAAAATTACAGTGCTCAACAGACGGGATTCATTGTTCTGTACATCAAGAAGCACTTTTTGCTGAATTAGCAGACATACTCGTCTGTAAAACTAGACTCGATAAGCAACCTGACCTATCAGTAAACGGAATCTAACCTGCATAACACTGAGTGCGTGTTGTATGAGTGTCAGTTTCACTGTCATTTAAGCCGTCAACAGATCGTTACATGACAAACTTATAACTAACATTTGGATAAGCTGCCTGACTGTGTATTTGAATATGAAAAACTACAGGAACAAATTAACCTGTGACAATGAGTACCTAAGCTATCTGACTACTTTTTTGAACTTGAGCAATGGAATTTTCTGGATTAGAGTACTTGACGTTTTGTGGTGTGTCTGTTTCTCTGTTTTGGCCCTGAGTTTTGCTCTCACCTCTTTAGATGACTGCCTTCTTCCATGTGGTTTACAGCAATTCGCAGCAGCATGCAGCAGCAGCGGCTAAAGTTTATTGTTACTAGGAACGAATTTAATAAAAAGAAGTTTGCTTGGGTCCTGTTAACTACTAAATAATTTTTGAGAAGGGATTTCATTAATTAAGTCTATTTAAAACTTCAGAATCATCATGAACAAGTGTTAATAATGACAATGGCAATTGGCATATGTGTCAATAATGGCTGAGTGCCAGATTAACAAATTATTTCAATTTCAAAACTGCATTAACATTTAAAAACCACATTATATTACTTCGATGTGGAGAATAATTATTATTATTCGGAGGATAAGGAGGCTTCTTTCACTGACAAGCAACACATGAGATTACTGCAAATTCGGTCTAACAATCACGAGCCTAATACTGCAATTGCTTTTGCTTTATGCTTGCAAATTTTACCTTGAATTCCATTTTCAAGCGTAGTTAAGCCATCTAAACCTCTCCTGGCTATATAAATGAAGTCAGGCCTTGAGTTCTGACATCACCGACGTGAGGGCAGCGTGACACGTCTTCTGTCTCCGAGCTCTCGACCGACACTACCCGTTCACTTTCGCAGGCAGACCTCGTCTCACAACAATGCTTAGAATCGCGCTCCCATGTTTCACCCTCAGATTGTCACCATCGATAATTGAGTGCTTACACAATGCAAAGAATTTGGTAAAGTTGGATATATAGTTTTATGTAATGGAGATTTCTGATACACTCCTTACAACTGGAAACATGTTGTCTGGTCGGACGAGTCTCGTTCCAAATTGTATCGAGTGGACTGACGTGCACGTGTATGGAGACAACCTCATGAATCCATGGAACCTGCATATCAGCAGGGGACTGTTCACGCTGCTGAAGACTTTGCAATGGTGTGGGGCGTGTGCAGTTGGAGTGATAATAGACCTCTGATAGGTCTAGATACGACTCTGATGGGGACACGTACGTTAGATCATGTCTAATCACCTGCATCCATTCATGTTCATTGTGCATTCCGACGGACTTGGGCAATTCCAGCAGGACAATCCGACACCCTACAAGTCCAAGATTGCTACAAAGTGACTCCAGGAACACTCTTTTGAGTTTAAACACTTCCGCTGGCCACCAAACTCCCCAGACATGAACATTATTGAGCGTATCTGGGATGCCTTGCAATGTGCTCTTCAGAAGAGATCTCCACCCCTTCACTCTTACAGATTTATGGACAGTCCCGCAGGATTCGTGGCGTCAGTTCTGTCCTGCACTACTTAAGGCATTAGTCGAGTCCATGCCACGTTGTGTTGCAGCACTTTTGCGTGCTCGCGGGGGCCCTACACGATATTAGAGAAGTGTACTAGTTTCTTTGGCTCTTCAGTGTAGAAGGGAGAGATTCTGAGAAACACAGTACAGATCCCTAAGCCCACTGCTACTAAAGGAGAGGGGAGATTTAATGAAATCATTGTAGCCTTGAAAGAATTATAAGGACAGTTTCCTAATAGTTTTGAGGACACTACCAATCTTACATCTGTTTGCAGGACCGTCCGCCATTTCAGTTCATAGCGCGCTTGTGCATGTGCATATGTAACTGATCGACTGACAGGGGCCCGCATCTCGTGGTCGTGCGGTAGCGTTCTCGCTTCCCACGCCCGGGTTCTCGGGTTCGATTCCCGGCGGGGTCAGGGATTTTCTCTGCCTCGTGATGGCTGGGTGTTGTGTGCTGTCCTTAGGTTAGTTAGGTTTAAGTAGTTCTACGTTCTACGGGACTGATGACCATAGATGTTAAGTCCCGTAGTGCTCAAAGCCACCATTGACTGACAGGGTAATTCCCGTTTTAATGACAAATCCCTTTACGTTAAACTGTCCAGGATGTCTACGTTGCTGTCCTCGGGTAGAGGTTTCCATATCTCTATAATGAAGTTGCGAAAGTGCAACAATATTTCGATAGACATATTTTTTTGAAAGGCCTTTTTCCAATAACACAACAAAATAAGTCACGACTATGTGGCAGGTTGAGTGTGAACATCTGTGAAATTGTCTGTGTCTGTCCGTAAAGTTTGTAACGGGTAAGAATTATGCTATGTCTTGAGCCTGCTGGTAACACTTAAATAATACTGAAAATTTGTTTTGCTGTGATGTATGTTGTTGTGAAATATGAAATATAAAACAAAGTCATATGCAGTGGGACTGCACTGCAGTTCAAATACGGCACACTTTCAGTTTTAGAGCACGGCTAGTGAGCCGAATTCTTGGCCGTCTCTGAACTAAATAAAGTACAACGCAGCCTAGCAGTAACTTATAACGATGACGACACAGCCAGTACCCGAAAGCTTGAAATTCTACACAAATCTGACATGAAAACAAATCCGTGAAGCATTTATTCAAGAATGTCGTCGCGGGCATCTCAGTTCTGACGATTTCTTACTGTTTCATTTCTCGGTAGTTTATTGTACAAATCGTGTTAAGAAAACAAGTTATGAATTTTAAAAAATGGTTCAAATGGCTCTGAGCACTATGGGACTTAACTTCTGAGGTCATCAGTCCCCTAGAACTTAGAACTACTTAACCCTAACTAACCTGAGGACATCACACACATCAAGGCTCGAGGCAGGATTCGAACCTGCGACCGTAGCGGTCGCGCGGTTCCAGACTGTAGCGCCTAGAACCGCTCCGTCACCCTGACCGGCTATGAATTTTCCTTTGGCCCTTAATAAACTTTACCACTCTGAGACTTCAGATTCTCTCAATGTATAAAGCGTTCAAACGATTTGCGAGAATGCAATCCGGTGACGTCTTCGACCACTACCGATATTTTGACAGGTGGACACTCAGTTATTTCCAAGACACAAATGCAATGATGGAGCGCTGCATAAAGCAATTTAGAACCTTGGTGGTGGGGCTGGTCTGAGCAAGAACCATAGTACATCATACACAGAAAGACAAAATGCACACACACAAACGCGCGCGCCTGAGTGCGAGCGCACGCGCGCTTCCATAACACACAGTAAATAACTAGTACCACCGCACAGCCAAATATAACGATCATCAGTAGTTATCTATTGCGAATGTGTGTCACCACCACATGAGCAAGTAGCATTAATTCAAGCGCTCTGTTGTTTGCTGTGGAGGGAGCAAGATTACAAAGAACTACGTCTTTAATTCTGGTACTATATTCAGTCGTTTTGTATCACGCACGATATGTAATAAACATACTTTCACTGTTCGTAATTGTGCTAAGCGAATGCGAATATGGACAACGATGAGCTGTAGAATGGAATGACGACAGTGAATATTTGTACCACAACACGACTCGAACCCGGATTTCTCGCCTATAGCGAGCGATCGCCTTATCATTTGGCTATCTGTGCACGATTCATGGCCAGACCCAATTTTCCATACGTCACCAACGAGTACTTGTGCATCCATTATGTGTATTCTCATACAGGTGAGACGTGCTACTTGAAAGTCGCTTGGTGGGTGACGGCAGATAAATACGATATTGAAGTGCCTGTGTTAATCCAAATAGGTTACAAAATTTCTTCACAACTGCGAATACGTTTGCTGTATTTCATAACGGCTGTAGACGCTGCAGTGTCTTTTCCTTCGGACATGCATGCGTGTCCAAAGGAGCTTCGCATCGTAATTCACAGTAACACAGGCACTGCAATATCGTATTTATCCACCGACATCGGGCAACCGGCCTTCAAGTAACATGTCTCACATTCACCCGAATATACATATAATAGATGTACGAGTACAGGTTGTGGACACGTGGCTGACGACACACGGAAGTTTGGGTCTGGCAGTGACTCACGCATGGATGACGATATGGTAAGGCGATAAGCGGGAAATCCGGGTTCGAATCGCGTTCCGGCACAAATTTTCATTGTCGTCAATCCATTTTGAAGGAAATTATTGTCCATATTCGCCATTTCGATCAAAATTAATGTATTTCATAACGGTTGTAGTCGCCACAGTGCCTATTCCTTTGGACATGCTTTCACGTCCAAAGAAATCTACTCTGTAGGAATCAGCACGGGTTTCGAAAAAGACGATCATGTGAAAACCAGCTCGAACTGTTCGTCCACGAGTCTCGGAGGGCCATAGACACGGGTTCCCAGGTAGATGCTGTGTTTTTTGACTTCCGGAAGGCGTTCGATACACTTCCCCACAGTTGTTTAATGAACAAAGTAAAAGCGTATGGACTACCAGACCATTTGTGTGATTGGATTGAAGAGTTCCTAGACAACAGAACGCAGCATGTCATTCTCAATGGAAAGAAGTCTTCCGAAGTAAGAGTGATTTCAGGTGTGCCGCAGGGGACTGTCGTAGGACCGTTGCTACCCACAATATATACAAATGACCTTGCGGATAACATCGGAAGTTCACTGAGGCTTTTTTCGGATGATGCTGTAGTATATCGAGATGTTGTTATAATGGCAAATTGTACTGAAATGCAGGAGGATCTGCAACGAATTGACGCATGGTGCAGGGAATGGCAACTGAATCTAAATGTAGCCGCGTGAATGTGCTACGGATACATAGAAAGAAAGATCCTTTATCATTTAGCCACAATATAGCAGGTCAGCAACTGGAAGCAGTTAATTCCATAAATTATCTGGGAGAAGGCATTAGGAGTGATCTAAAATGGTATGAGCATACAAAATTAACCGTCGGTAAAGCAGATGCCAGGCTGAGATTCATTGGAAGAATCCTAAGGAAACGCAGTCCGAAAAAAAAGGAAGTAGGGTACAGTACACTTGTTCGCCCACTGCTTGAATACTGCTCACCGGTGTGGGATCCGTACCAGATAGGGTTGATACAAGAGATGGAGAAAATCCAACGGAGAGCAGCGCGCTTCGTTACAGGATCATTTAGTAATCGCGAAAGCGGAGATGATAGATAAACTCCAGTGGAAGATTCTGCAGGAGAGACGCTCAGTAGCTCGGTACGGGCTTTTGTTGAAGCTTCGAGAACATACCTTCACCGAGGAGTCAAGCAGTGCAGGGTATCCACAATGAGACTCCAACATTTTAATATCCTATATCTTTCTCATTTCAGATGGTGGACCTGTGAATCCTGAAGAGGCAGACAGAGCAACTCAACAAGCTAGTGGAGTGCAAAACTGATACGCCAAGTGGACGTAGTGGAGCTGCAATCAATTGTTTTAGCAAAATGGAGGATATGAAGGAGCGTGCACAAGTGCTCTGGTGGTATGCAGAGACAAAATCGGCGACCCAAGTGCAAAGAAACTTTCGTCGAGTTTACAACAAAGCGCCCCCGTCGTTAAAGACTCTAAGGAAGTGGTGTGATCAGTTTTTGGCTACTGGGAGTGTTGCGAAAGGACATGGTGGTGGTAAGTCTGGGATCAGCGAACATCATGTGGAACAAGTGCGGCCGTCATTCGAACAAAGTCCACACAAGTCAGTGCGACAGGCAGCACGAGAACTTCGTATGAAACGTTCAACAGTGCACAAAGTGCTTCATCAGCGATTACGTTTGTACGCATATAAAGTGCAGGTTGTGCAAGAAATCAAGCCTGATGATCGACCAAAGCGAGAAGAATTTGCATGTGTCATGTTAGGTCGCATTGCTGCCGACGAGACATTTTTATCACGCGTGATGTTTACTGACGAGGCAACCTTTCACGTGTCAGCGGCTGTCAATCGTAACAATGTGCGCATCTGGGGGTCCGAAAACCCACATGCACCTAGGTAACACATGCGCGACAGTCCGAAAGTTAATGTGTGGTGTGGTTTGATGATAAATCGCTTGTTGGGCCGTTTTTCTTTCAGGAGCCGACTGTGGATGGAGCCATCTACCTGGACATGTTGGAACAATTTGCCGTGCCACAGATAACAGACCTGCAGCCAAATGTGATGTTTCAACAGGACGGTGCACCACCCCATTGGAGCCTTGATGTCCGAAAATTTTTGAATGACACATTCCCGCAACGATGGATTGGCCGTGGAGGTCCAATTCCTTGGCCGCCACGTTCGCCCGACGTAACCCGCCTCGATTTTTTCTTGTGGGGTTATGTAAAAGACCGGGTATACGCTACCGCTACACCAGTAAAGGACCTGCAAGACTTGAAACAGTGCATAAGAATTTTCATCAACTCTGTCACAGAACAGATGCTCCGCAACACATGGCGCGAAATCAATTATAGACTTGATATTCTTCGCGCTACCCGTGGCGCCCATGTTCAAGTGTACTGAACCGTCAACCTGTGTATGAAAACTTGATGAGCTGCTGTATGTGTTCCCTGTTTTTGTTCGTCAATAAATTGTGTTTCCTATCAGATTTTCTGAGTTCAAATGTTGGGGTCTCATTGTGGACACCCTGTATATTGCTCCCTCCTACGTATATCTCACGGAGAGACCATGAGGATAAAATCAGAAAGATTAGAGCCAACAAAGAGGCATACCGACAGTCTTTCTTTCCGCGAACAATACGAGACTGGAATAGAAGCGAGAACCGATAGAGGTACTCAAAGTACCCTCCGCCACACATCGTCGGGTGGCTTGCGGAGTATGGATGTAGATGTAGAACTTTGCAGCATAATTCAGAATAATACAGGCACTGTCATATCATATTCCTGTTCCGTCTAGTGTGAAAACACCATCCTTCTACAGGGGTGTCACCTTCCGTTCCGCTGACGTCCAGTATGAATCGACTGTGAAACTTTTAAGCACAACTGAAAGTTTGCAGCTAAATAACTTTTCCAGCAGTCTTCTCTCAGACCGAATTGGAAGGAATGTTATCTCGTGGGATGAAAGTAACTGTAAACCAAGTGACTGGTTGGGATGTTATTGAAATCACACTGTCTTCCAGCTCCTCCCTGCTCGTTCCCGGCAGTATACGGTAGCGGCGCAGAACCGTCGCCAGGATGACCTTCATCTGCAGAACCGCGTACCGCTCTCCCACGCACTTGCGAGAACCGATGCCGAATGGGATGTAGCTGTAGGCTTTTCTGTACTCGGCGCTGCCGCCCTCCAGGAACCGGCCGGGGTCGAACTTGAGCGGCTCCGGGAAGAGCCTGGGGTGGCGGTGCATCAGGTAGTAGGCGATCAGCACCGTGGTGCCTCGGGCTGCGGTGTACCGGCCACCTGCCAGCGGCACGTCCTCGGCCGCCACATACAGCATGCAGGGCACCGTCGAGAAAAGTCGCCCAGTCTCCTGCCAACACGGAAGAGGGCACGTACAGCAGACCCAGATCCAAACGGGCAGAATGTCGTTATGGATTTCTCAAGTAATAGAACCCAGTACGTTGTCCTCGATGATGAGTGTTCATCGTAGGTGCGGGTATCATCTGGAGTGCCTCAGGGAAGTGTGGTAGGTCCGCTGTTGTTTTCTATCTACGTAAATGATCTTTGGGATAGAGTGGATAGCAATGTGCGGCTGTTTGCCGATGATGCTGTGGTGTACGGGAAGGTGTCGTCGTTGAGTGACTGTAGTAGGATACAAGATGACTTGGACAGAACTTGTGATTGGTGTAAAGAATGGCAGCAAGCTCTAAATATAGATAAATGTAAATTAATGCAGATGAATAGGATGTTTCCTCCCGATGCTGCAGAACTGTTTAAATATTGCCTCACAACCACGTCTTTAAAATGGAACGAAGAGTTCTATGAACAGACGGAAGGTGTTGCTCTGGGGAACCCTTTACGCACACTTATAGCGAACTTCTTTATGGAAAAATTCGAGGAGCAGGCATTGGAAACTGCGAACAAGAAACCGAATATTTGGTTCCGTTGCGTGGATGATACGTTTGTTTTGTGGCGGCATGGCAGGGAGGAACTGGATCGTTTTCACAAACACATGAGCGTGATCAATCCGAAGAATCAGTTTACCAAGGAGGAGGACACAGGCGAAAGATTAAATTCGCTCGATGTGCTGGGCTTCAAGAAAGAAGACGGTAGCCTGGGCCACACGGTTTACCGAAAACCCACGCACACAGACCGTTACCTCCACAAGGATTCAAACTGCCACCCACAATGCCAGTAATCACTGAAATAACCGGTTTTCGTTGATATCGGTCTTTTTCCACGCCAATTTAACCTGACTGTTAAAACCTCTGAAAATAATCGGTTTCTGAAATAATCGATTTTCGGTTTTTTGTTCCTATTATTTCCATTAATAAACGTAAAAATCGAACAAAGACTGAAAAATGTTGACACTCTGCTTCAATATATATAGTATCAAAATATTAAATTAAATAGGCAAGGCCACACGGAGTAGCCGAGTGGTCTGAGGCGCCCTTCCAGCGATCCATAGGGGTTCAATACGATTTACATTAGGCAAATTTGGTCGTTGAGACACGGATTTTTATACAGCTGAAAGATGACATCGCCGTGGGGGAAGACATCAAGCATGTGGGGATGCAGATGGTCGCAGCTGTCAGCGTCTCTTAGACCACTCCCACAGGCTCCAACTAAGCGCAGGAATGAGATTTTCACTCTGCAGCGGAGTGTGCGCTGGTATTAAACTTCCTGGCAAATTAAAACTGTGTGCCAGACCGAGACTCGAACTCGGGACCTTTACCTTTCGCGGGCAAGTTCTCTACCACTGAGCTACCCAAACACGACTCACGCCCCCTCCTCGCAGCTTTACTTCTGCCAGTACCCCGTCTCCTACCTTCCAAACTTTACAGAAGCTCTCCTGCTAAGGTCCCGAGTTCGAGTCTCGGTTCGCCACACAGTTTTAATTTGCCAGGAAGTTTCAAGCGCAGGAATGTCACTCACAGCAGAATACTGCTCTCACTAGTCGCGTTCGTGGCGCGCTGCGTGTTTAGAGCCTCCATTCACCTCGATGACGGCGTTCGTGGAGACGACCATCGACCTAGTATAGCAAAAATGTAATTCACCCCAAGAGCCGACACGTTTCCCTTGACCGATGGTCGAATTCCGATGGTACCGTGCCCACTGCAGTCGTAATTGACGATGTCGTTGGGTTAACATGCTAACACGTACGGGCGGTCTGCTGCGGAGCTCCATGTTCAACGAAGTACACTACTGGCCATTAAAATTGCTACACCAAGAACAAATGCAGATGATAAACGGGTATTCATTGGACAAATATATTATACTAGAACTGACATGTGATTACATTTTCACTTAATTTGCGTGCATAGATCCTGAGAAATCTGTACCCAGAACAACCACCTCTGGCCGTAATAACGGCCTTGATACGCCTGGGCATTGAGTCAAACAGAGCTTGGATGGTGTGTAGAGGTACATGTGCCATTGCAGCTTCAGCACATACCACAGTTCATCAAGAGTTGTGACTGGCGTATTGTGACGAGCCAGTTGCTCGGCTACCATTGACCAGACGTTTCCAATTGGGGAGAGATCTGGAGAATGTGCTGGCCAGGGCAGCAGTCGAACATTTTCTGTATCCAGAAATGTCCTACAGTACCTGCAACATGCGGTCGTGCATTATCTTGCTGAAATGTAGGGTTTCGCAGGGATCGAATGGAGGGTAGAGCCCTGGGTCGTAACACATCTGAAATGTAACGTCCACTGTTCAAACTGCTGTCAATGTGAACAAGAGGTGACCGAGACCTGTAACCAATGGCACCCCATACCATCATGCAGGGGGATACGCCAGTATGGCGATGACGAATACACACTTCCAATGTGCGTTCACCGCGATATCGCCAAACACGGATGCGACCATCATGATGCTGTAAACAGAACCTGGATTCATCCGAAAAATGATGTTTTGCCATTCGTGCACCCAGATTCGTCGTTGAGTACACCATCGCAGGCCCTCCTGTCTGCGATGCAGCCTCAAGGGTAACCGCAGCCATGGTCCCCGAGCTGATGGTCCATGCTGCTGGAAACGTCGTCGAACTGTTCGTGCAGATGTTGACTCAGGGATCGAGACGTGGCTGCACGATCCGTTACAGCCATGTGGATAGGATACCTGTCATCTCAACGGCTAGTGATACGAAGCCGTTGGGATCCAGCACGGCGTTCCGTATTACCCTCCTGAACCCACCGATTCCATATTGTGCTAAGAGTAATTGGATCACGACTAACGCGAACAGCAATGTCGCGATACGATAAACCACAATCGCGATAGGCTACAATCCGACCTTTATCAAAGTCGGAAACGTGATGGTACGCATTTCTCCTCCTTACACGAGGCATCACAACAACGTTTCACAGGCAACGCCGGTCAACTGCTGTTTGTGTAAAGAATAAACATGTCACACTATTGGATTGGTGGACATAGACTTTTGTCTGGATATGAGAAATCTGTTGGAAACTTTCCTCATGTCAGCACGTTGTAGGTGTCGCCACCGGCGCCATCCTTGTTTGAATGCTCTGAAAAGCTAATCATTTGCATATCACAGCATCTTCTTCCTGTCGATTAAATTTCGCGTCTGTAGCACGTCATATACGTGGTGTAGCAATTTTAATGGCCAGGAGTGTATGATGAACGGTGTGCTCCAAAACACTCATGCGTGCACCAGCATTGTGCTCTTTCGGCAGAGATTCCACTGATAAACATCTATCCTAGTTGTGGGGAAGGCTAACCAAAGACTGTGTTTGATTGGCAGGACACTTGGAAAATGTAACAAACAGATCTACTAAGGAAACTGCCTACACTACACTTGTCCGCCCTCTTTTAATATACTGCTGCGCGGTGTGGGATCCTTACCAGATAGGACTGACGGAGTACATCGAAAAAGTTCAAAGAAAGGCAGCACGTTTTGTATTATCGCGAAATATGGGAGAGAGTGTCACAGAAATGATACAGGATTTGGGCTGGACATCATTAAAAGAAAGGCGTTTTTCGATGTGACGGAATCTTCTCACGAAATTCCAATGACCAACTTTCTCCTCCGAATGCGAAAATATTTTGTTGACACCGACCTACATAGGGAGAAACGATCACCACGATAAAATAAGGGAAATTAGAGCTCGTACGGGAAGATACAGGTGTTCGTTCTTTCTGGGCTCTGTACGAGATTGTAATAACAGAGAATTGTGAAGGTGGTTCGATGAACCCTCTGCCAGGCACTTAAATGTGATTTGCAGAGTATCCATGTAGCTGTAGATGTACCCACTAACTGCCGTTACGAGAATTCCGATAAACTATCCGAACCGAAAGTTTAGTTTTTGAATAGGGTATCGCAAAACGAACTTTAAGCAGATTACACGTTATGGTGTGAGAAATTGTGTCATTAAGAAAAGTCTGTCTTCACAGCTAATCTTATATTGGTTTTTGATATTTGTGACAAGAACTACTGCACAAACTTACGATATCTTCTGCGTGTATTTGCGTCGCTACCAGCATCAAAATGTGATGCTGCCGGGTCATTTTCTACATCGCAATAAGGAAAACCAATTGAAGCAGCGGACTTGGGTTCATGTACGTACAATTTAAGACAAAAAGGTAGATCTTATGTACATGTACAATAAACAAATGATTATATGATTTTACGTGTATAGCCTGAAAAGGTGAGTGAAAATGTTTACCAAGAAGTGGGGGGGGGGGGGGGGGTGGTTTGGAACTCTCCAATCTATATACATGAAATCATGTCTGTATGAGACCAGTAAATTTCTCAAATTGTTTCATTTCATTTGTATAAGTATCTGCTGCTGTGCTTCGGGCTGAATCCCTCATATACACTACTGGCCATTAAAATTGCTACGACAGGAAGATGACGTGCTACAGACGCGAAATTTAACCGACAGGAAGAAGATGCTGTGATATGCAAATGATTAGCTTTTCAGAGCATTCACACAAGGTTGGCGGCGGTGGCGACACCTACAACGTGCTCACATGAGGAAAGTTTCCAATCGATTTCTCATATACAAACAGTAATTGAACGGCGTTGCCTGGTGAAACGTTGTTGTGATGCCTCGTGTAAGGAGGAGAAATGCGTACCAACACGTTACCGACTTTGATAAAGGTCGGATTGTAGCCTATCGCGATTGCGGTTTATCGTGTCGCGACAATGCTGCTCGCGTTGGTCGAGATCCAATGACTGTTAGCAGAATATGGAATCGGTGGGTACAGGAGGGTAATACGGAACGCCGTGCTGGATCCCAACGGCCTCGTATCACTAGCAGTCGAGATGACAGGCATCTTATCCGCATGGCTGTAACGGATCGTGCAGCCACGTCTCGATCCCTGAACCAACAGATGGAGAAGTTTGCAAGACAACAACAATCTGCACAAACAGTTCGACGACGTTTGCAGCAGCATGAACTATCAGCTCGGAGACCATGGCTGCGGTTACCCTTGACGCTGCATTACCGACAGGAGCGCCTGCGTTGGTGTACTCAACGACGAACCTGGGTGCACGAATGGCAAACCGTCATTTTTTCGGATGAATCCAGGTTCTGTTTACAGCATCTTGATGGTCGCATCGGCGTTTGGCGACATCGCGGTGAACGCACATTGGAAGCGTGTATTCGTCATCGCCATACTGGCGTATCACCCGGCGTGATGGTATGGGGCGCCACTGGTTACACGTCTCGGTCACCTCTTGTTCGCATTGACGGCACTTTGAACAGTGGACGTTACGACCCGTGGCTCTACCCTTCATTCGATCCCTGCGAAACCCTACATTTCAGCAGGATAATTCACGACCGCATGTTGCAGGTCCTGTACGGGCGCTTCTGGATACAGAAAATGTTCGACTGCTGCCCTGGCCAGCACATTCCCCAGACCTCTCATCAACTGAAAACGTCTGGTCAATGCTGGCCGAGCAACTGGCTCGTCACAATAGGCCAGTCAGTACTCTTGATGAACTGTGGTATCGTGTTGAAGCTGCATGGGCAGCTGTACCTGTACACGCCGTCCAAGCTCTGTTTGACTCAATGCCCAGGCGTCTCAAGGCCGTTATTACGGCCAGAGGTGGTTGACCTGGATACTGATTTCTCAGGATCTATGCCCACAAATTGTGTGAAAATGTAATCACATGTCAGTTCTAGTATAATATATTTGTCCAATGAATACCCGTTTATCATCAGCATTTCTTCTTGTTGTAGCAATTTTAATGGCCAGTAGTGTACCAACGGAAGAGTAGCAGAAGGGTATTATGGAGGAATAGACAGACGCACGCAAACCAGTACGTGCAGAATTGCATACACTGTGCAGAGAGAGGAAATCTGCGTCGAAGAAGAGCATCATTTCACAGATTATCTAAAGCATTAGCACCATTTGAGTTTCTGGGGATTGATGTTTTAGGTACATTCAATAAAACACCTGCAGGGGATAAGTTTGTACTCACAATCACAGATCATTTTCCAAGATACATAGAACTGGTCGCAATGCCAAACCATCAGGCAGCAACAGTGGCACAAGCACTTGTGAATAATTGGATATTGAAGTCTGAAGTGCCTGAAACAATAGTAACAGACCGGGCAGCGAACTTCATGTGAGATCTATTCAAGGAAATGTGTAAATTATGGAAGGTGAAGAAGTTAACTACAAGTTCTGTCCATCCACAACCAATGGAAGAACTGAAAAAGTGCTTAATACATTTGGGAAGGTGCTTGGATACTACGTTGACTCACATCACATCAACTGGGAGGTCTATCTCAAGTATGTAGTCTCCGCCTCCAAGGCAAAATAGCATACGAATACAGGATTACCGCCATATGGGATACAATGACAGTATATTAATCGTAAAATTACAGACGAGTTTCACTACAAGTATCATATATTTATTACATAACATACCTTGTAAGACGTCGTGGTCTCCTGACCTTCATTTCTTACATATTCCGCCCTCACAATCATATTCCACACATCAAGACGCTTCGTTCTAACCCAAACTCGATAAGATAAAGTCAGTGTATGAATTCATGTAAACGACATGCAAATAACGAATAAATTGCGCACCGAGGTTGAAATACTCGAGGCTGGCGTACACACACACATTCAAGACACGATAGTTACTAAAGCTTTTAGTTCGGGAGAGCATCCGCACGCCAGGAGGCCAGTCGCAACCTATCTACGTCGGCCGGCGACCGCCCGTAGAGCAGATAGTGTTTGCCCGAGTGAAAGGACGACCCGGTGTTCGGCTTAAAAGCAAATTCCGCTACATTGTGAGGGAGCGCCCAGCCAACGCATTCTTTACAAATATAGCACGCAGTTTCAGAGATTTTCACAGGGAGACAGCAAACGCCAAACGCCGATGCTACAGATTTCCGGATTGGTCGCCTTAAACGAAACGTCATTCTCCCGTTTTAGAAGAGCAATGCTGATTGGCAGACGATATTTCTGACGCCTTGAGCTGAAGGAGTAATGGAAGAGACCGAAAGATATACCCCTTCACGTCTGGCGTGCAGAGGCGCCATTCTGTTGTCGCTCTTGGAGCGAGAACACGTAACGAGAGCGTGCGCGCTCGTACGTGTACTCAAAGAGCGAGGAACAAGTCTCTCTTCAGTACTTCACTGGGAGAGCGCCTCTGTCGAGAGCGAATCGGAGTGCGACGCTATATTGAGTCCTTGTGATTAAGCGTTGTTCACTGTGTTGGCCGCCACACTTATTGTGCAGTGTGAACGGACAGAGATCGCTGTGGACTGGTTATCTGATCGGTGTACCACGCCAATAGTTAGACTAGGAGCGAATAGGAGTCCTTGACTTCATCAAGGCGTGTCATTTCCTTACAGCGGACGACTTCAGAAGATATTTATTGCTGAAAGTTTTTGAGGCATTTCTCTTTAGAACGTTAGGAGCGTCTTTCTGACTTCTGTAGTAGTGTGGGGGTGGAAATTGCATCTTGCAGGAGCCACAGGGTAAAGGGTACATCTCAGATTAATCCGTTGCGCAGAATGACAGAATAGCACCCACACGCTCACAACCTGTGTATGGTATCTCGTGAAGGCAGGTTTCCTACAGTGACATTTGAAGGGCTTATTTCAATAGTGGTGCAAGTCCACTTTTGTTCATTCTGAAATACAGAGTCCTAAAGTTAAATGACCGCTGAAAAATCTGCAGTTGAGATACCAGAAATATTCAAGCATATGGCTTCTTGCTAGAGATGAACCTTTCTTTCTATTTGTTTGGATCATTAATGTCAGAAGTATTATAGAGAGAAAAGTGGAGGTAATGGACTTGTACCACTATTGAAAAAAGCCCTTCATTTATTCGTATGAATCTCACTCAGGAAAGAAACGTCATTTACACTGCTGAAGATTTCATGCACTGGCAATAATTTCGCAGCAACCCGCGCATAGCGGATCAGTGTTTCGAACATTGGCGCTTGCAATTGATTTGAATCAAGATAAACTACAGGAATTTCACTGGAAACAATTTCAAATAATTTTTTCATTCTTTGTGTTTTCTTACCAGACATACAATTAGCACAAGAATGACAACGTTTTTTGAATAAATATTTAAACACATTCATGCTGTAACCAAGAAAACAAATAATCAGATAAATTAAAAACAAAAATAAAAATAATAATAACTCAATTCGTCAATCTTCTAAAACTTGCACCACAAATATTGCGGAGAAGGAAAGTGCTATGATGTGCGGATTTCAGAGATTGCATTGGTAATCAGAGGCTTGTACTGTCAGCCAATAAACAGATTGTAATAAAACATGGCTCTGAGCACTATGGGACTTAACTTCTGAGGTCATCAGTCCCCTAGAACCTAGAATGACTTAAACCTAACTAACCTAAGGACATCACACACATCCATGCCCGAGGCAGGATTCGAACCTGCGACCGTAGCGGTCGCGCGGTTCCAGACTGAAGCGCCTAGAACCGCTCGGCCACTTCGGCCGGCCAGCGGCAATGCACGCTTCCAGCCTGCCATGGGATGACTGCTGCACACGTGCTAGAGTTTCAGCGGAGATACGCGGTGTAGAAGTGTGAAACCGGAATTAGGTTGCAATAATTACACGTCTGCTGTTAGAAACTGGTAAACAACATTTTATTTAAAATAATCTCATTCACTATTTATACATTTCTCCGACGTCTCCGGCAGGCTGTGAATGCCACGCCATAAAAGCGAACCAGTCAGCGCGCCATTTTCGTACATTTTCATACGAATCGAAGCGTTTTTCAGCGAAAGCGTGTCCCAGTGATGCAAATAGATGATAATCGGACGGAGCCAAGTCTGGAGAATATGCCGCAAGCCGTAGTATTTCCCGACTGAACGCCTCAATCGTTTCCCTGAGCCGTTTTGCTGTGTGTGATGGGGCGTTATCATGGAGCAATATGACTCTGCGTTGCTTTTTTCCATATTCCGGTCGTTTTTCACGTAATGCTCGCTTTAAATGGATCATTTGCTGTTGGCAGTGATCAGTGATAATGGTTTCAACGAGTTTTAGCATCTCATAATAGATGACACCCTTCTGATCCCACCAAACAGAGAACATTATCTTCTTTCCAATGCGATATGGTCTTGCAGTGGATGTCGCTGGTTTGCCTGGATTCACCAATGATTTACAATGCGTAGGATCCATTTTTTATCACCTGTCACTATTCGACGGAGAAACGACTTTCTTTTGTATCTGGCGAGCAGCATTTCACTTCTTTCTATTTGCTTGCTGTCTTTCATTCAGTTCATGCCGAACCTACACTCCTGGAAATTGAAATAAGAACACCGTGAATTCATTGTCCCAGGAAAGGGAAACTTTATTGACACATTCCTGGGGTCAGATACATCACATGATCACACTGACAGAACCACAGGCACATAGACACAGGCAACAGAGCATGCACAATGTCGGCACTAGTACAGTGTATATCCACCTTTCGCAGCAATGCAGGCTGCTATTCTCCCATGGAGACGATCGTAGAGATGCTGGATGTAGTCCTGTGGAACGGCTTGCCATGCCATTTCCACCTGGCGCCTCAGTTGGACCAGCGTTCGTGCTGGACGTGCAGACCGCGTGAGACGACGCTTCATCCAGTCCCAAACATGCTCAATGGGGGACAGATCCGGAGATCTTGCTGGCCAGGGTAGTTGACTTACACCTTCTAGAGCACGTTGGGTGGCACGGGATACATGCGGACGTGCATTGTCCTGTTGGAACAGCAAGTTCCCTTGCCGGTCTAGGAATGGTAGAACGATGGGTTCGATGACGGTTTGGATGTACCGTGCACTATTCAGTGTCCCCTCGACGATCACCAGTGGTGTACGGCCAGTGTAGGAGATCGCTCCCCACACCATGATGCCGGGTGTTGGCCCTGTGTGCCTCGGTCGTATGCAGTCCTGATTGTGGCGCTCACCTGCACGGCGCCAAACACGCATACGACCATCATTGGCACCAAGGCAGAAGCGACTCTCATCGCTGAAGACGACACGTCTCCATTCGTCCCTCCATTCACGCCTGTCGCGACACCACTGGAGGCGGGCTGCACGATGTTGGGGCGTGAGCGGGAGACGGCCTAACGGTGTGCGGGACCGTAGCCCAGCTTCATGGAGACGGTTGCGAATGGTCCTCGCCGATACCCCAGGAGCAACAGTGTCCCTAATTTGCTGGGAAGTGGCGGTGCGGTCCCCTACGGCACTGCGTAGGATCCTACGGTCTTGGCGTGCATCCGTGCGTCGCTGCGGTCCGGTCCCAGGTCGACGGGCACGTGCACCTTCCGCCGACCACTGGCGACAACATCGATGTACTGTGGAGACCTCACGCCCCACGTGTTGAGCAATTCGGCGGTACGTCCACCCGGCCTCCCGCATGCCCACTATACGCCCTCGCTCAAAGTCCGTCAACTGCACATACGGTTCACGTCCACGCTGTCGCGGCATGCTACCAGTGTTAAAGACTGCGATGGAGCTCCGTATGCCACGGCAAACTGGCTGACACTGACGGCGGCGGTGCACAAATGCTGCGCAGCTAGCGCCATTCGACGGCCAACACCGCGGTTCCTGGTGTGTCCGCTGTGCCGTGCGTGTGATCATTGCTTGTACAGCCCTCTCGCAGTGTCCGGAGCAAGTATGGTGGGTCTGACACACCGGTGTCAATGTGTTCTTTTTTCCATTTCCAGGAGTGTATTTTCCCACTTTCTGCACCTTTCCCATAGCTTTGAACCGAAGAGAAACGGCTTTCTGCGTCGCATTCAATTGTTCCGCGAGTTCCTCTTGAGTTCGAGTATCATCTTCATCCAATAAGCCCTGCAATTCGTTATCTTGGAACTTTTTCGGTGGTTTCCCGCACACGTCGTTTCTCACCTCAAAATCACCACTTTTTAATTTTTTAAACCACTCGAAACACTGTGTTTTCAGAAGAGCGTGTTCGCCGAAAGCTTCGACAAGCATTCTGTGTGATTCTGCAGCTGTTTTCTTCAAATGATAACAGAAAATCAGTGCTGTCCGCAAATCGTAGTTCGTAGGCGCAAAACTCGACATGTTTGCGAGTTTTAAATTGATACCAATGTATGGAACTAGGGTGACTTTAAGTTGACATTTGTCGTCGGCCTTTACAGGAAGCAGAAGGCACTGCAGACGCTCTCTCACGGGCCCGCCACGGACGTATAGCACCATCTATAGGGAAATTCCGGTTTCGTACGTCTACACCTGGTATCCAATAAAAACGGTTCAAATGGCTCTGAGCACTATGGGATTTAACATCTGAGGTCATCAGTCCCCTACAACTTAGAACTACTTAAAGCTAACTAACCTAAGGACATCACACACAGCCATGCCCGAGACAGGATTCGAACCTGCGATCGTAGCGGTCGTGCGGTTCCCGACTGAAGCGCCTAGAACCGCTAGGCCACACCGGCCGGCTACCTGGTATCCGAGCAGGCTGCAGTCATATGTTGTTGCATATCATCGGATGTAGTAGGTATGTCCTTTTAGACAGCATATTTCAGATATCCCAGAGAAAAATGTCCTCAAGCGTCAAATCCTCAGAACGGGTCGGCCAAGGTACAGGTCCTCTGTGTCCAGTCCAACGATGAAGAAACAATTCGTGAAGACATCTTGTAGTACTTCGTGCTCTATGGGCTGGACAGCCATCATGTTGGTACCATCGGTTCCTCCTATTCTGCAGAGGAACGTCTTCTAGCATCCGTGGTAGATAGGCTGTTAGGAGGTTGCGAAACTGGTGTTTCGTTTATGGAAAAAGGGTCTATGAGCTGATGACTCTGTATCCCACACGCCACATTTACTCTTCGCTGATGCTGACCCCATCTGACGAAGTCAACTGGGGTTGTCAACAGACAAACAGCGCATGTTTTGGCAGTTTATCTGGCCAGTGATTGGTAAACATGGTTCATCTCTAAACAAGATACAAGATACATCTGAAGTATCCTGTCTTAATGCCCATGTACAGAAGTTAACGCGGTTCTCATAATCGTTTCCAAGCAGCTTTTGACGGAGAGAGATGTGGTAGGGATGGAACCTACGTCGAGAGAAAGCATAGGGCACTTGCCTGACTCAAGACACTTCCTTGTGCGATTGCGCGGGAGCTAACGAGCGGATCAACTGCAATAGGAGCAGGAACACTAATATCCCGTTTACCTTGTCTAGGTCTTACACTACCACTTTCACGAAACTGGTTAAAAGGTCGATAAATAATTGCCGATATGGCTGACTTCTATTGGGGTCTCTTGCCGCGTATACTGTACAAGAACGAACAGCATTCTTCCTACACTCTCCAGATACCATGAGCCCGTCAGCTGCTTCTTCATTGGTAAATCCTTAGACTCTCAGACATTAACTGACTAACAAGCCGCAATGTATTCAAGCAAATTGTAAACAAATATAGTAAGATCGTACCCCAGGCATTCCCCAAGGTAGTGTTATCGGCCTTTTGCTGTTCCTTATCGATATAAACGATTGAGACAATCTGAGCAGCCGTCTTCGGTTGTTTGCAGGTGACGCGCTGTCGTTTATCGACTAATAAAGTCATCAGAAGATCAAAACAAACTGCAAAACGATTTAGAAAAAAATATCTGAATGGTGCGAAAAGTGGCAGTTGACCCTAAATAACGAAAAGTGTGAGTCATCTACATGAGTGCTAAAAGGCACTCGTTAAACTTCGGTTACACGATAAATCAGTCTAATCTAAAAGCCGTAAATTCAGCTAAATACCTAGGTATTACAATTACGAACAACTTAAATTGGAAAGAACACATAGGAAACGTTGTTGGAAAGGCTAACCAAAGGCTGCGTTTTATTGGCGGGACACTTAGAAAATGTAACAGACCTACTAAGGAGACTGCCTGCACTACGCTTCTACGTCCTCTTTTAGAATACTGCTGCGCGGTGTGGGATCCTTACCAGGTAGGACTGACGGAGTACATCGAAAAAGTTCAAAGAAAGACAGCACGTTTTGTATTATCGCGAAATATGGGAGAGAGTGTCACAGAAATGATACAGGATTTGGGCTGGAAATCATTAAAAGAAAGGCAAAACGCCTTTCTTTTCTTTCGTTGCGACGGAATCTTCTCACGAAATTCCAATCACCAACTTCCTCCTCCGAATGCGAAAATATTTTATTGACACTGACCTACATAGGGTGGAACGATCACCACGATAAAATAAGGGAAATGAGAGCTCGTACGGAAAGATATAGGTGTTCATTTTTTCCGCGCGCTATACGAGATTGGAATAATAGAGAATTGTGAAGGTGGTTCGATGAACCCTCTGCCAGGCACTTGAACGTGATTTGCAGATTATCCATGTAGATGTAGATGTAGACGTACCTAGCAACTACGCAGACTGAATGGCACAAATAAGAGTCGGTATGGAAACTTCGCACAATACGACGTCTCGAAAACGACTCAAACTAGGCTATTGCAACAAACAACACTGAAATTCTAACCTACCGTACTTTTAGTTTTTTAATGTCAATAGGCATGGTTCAATTTATAAAAGGTATGTTCGCACAAAAAATACACTTCCTAAGTATTATTACAATCTGTTGACTTGCTAACAATACGAGCCCCTGCCTACCAACCCATTCTGTGAAAACCACACATCAACAGCATTTTCCATTTCCGCAATATTTACTGTGCAACTTTTAGATAATTCACCCTGTATATAAATATATTTGGTTGAAAGAGAATGATTAACGTACATACATCACAAAGATCGAATCCACATTATCCATTTTTCAAAATAAACAGATGAACAACACGTTTAGAGAGACAGTGCTTCCGTCATCAGCATGAGTAAAGGATGAAGGATGAAATGTCTCTCGAAACACATTGGTTTGTGTTAAGTATGATTGAAGCGATTTAGTTGCAAACAGTTTCCTCAGCCTTGAACTTGACCTGTGTTTATTACCAGCTAACTGGAAGAAAGGAAAATGGTAGCTGCATTGTTTATGGTTATAGTTTAGTACTCCCAGTGGCTTTGTCTTTAAGAAGAAAGTTGAGGATCCGTAGACTACTTTTCTTCAGTTTTGTTGAAAACTATGGATAAGAGGTGTTATATAAATTGCGCAACTGGAGAAAATTATACGTCGATAGTACGTAATGTATGTACGAACACAGAATCGAGAGAAACTACTCCAAGTCGTTAACCTCATAAGCCTCTAGTTTTAGGTCTTTATACATTCCTTATACTTGATACAATTTTTTATATATTTTACGTTTCATCTTCGTACTTTTGACACTTTTATTCAGAGGATCTCTCTTGACTTTTCCATTTCTGAAGTCTAAAGGAGACTCGATCTGTATTTTTATGACATATGGTGTCATACTAACGTGGGTGAAGGTAGTGTCATGTGAAGTTGCATAGTTTATCATTTCATCTTAAAATGTCTAATGGTTCTGTCTTTAAGAAGGAAGCTGATAACTGTGCATCATGTCATTTTATTTTATTATTGCAAATTGTGCATAAAGACTGTTACAATTGTATTACTGTACAACTTATATATCAATAGTATCGGTTATGATGCTCCTTCACAGAAAGAAGAGGACATAATCCATCCACCTTCCCTCCCTTCGTAAAATTTATGATAGTATGTTAGCATAGAACACACACTGAGCGTAGCTGTTCACACAAATAGTAATATGTACGGTTACTGAAATGCAGTACTGCACCTTGTGACACCACTAACGTCAACTGAAAAAGCTATGGCGGGTTGTCTACCTGCAAAGGTAACGACTCCACAATGTAAGGCCCTAGCAAGCCAAGGCTACCTTATCTGTCACGTGGCAACATACCCGCCTTAGCTATGACGTCATTCACATTCACAGAAGACATGCCTCTTTTCTTGGAATGCTAGAAGCCATTAAAACGAAAAAACAAACCTCATCCCAATATTTTAAAGGCCATTGAAATGAATCAGCCAATCACAATGCAGCCCCAGAGCAGCCATCTTGACCATACTCAGAAATATCTGAACAATCTGAATTTCCTTTACCATGTTCAACTGTATTTGTCCAAAACAGTACTTCCACATCTAAATAACGTCAGCAAAAAAAAAAAAAAAAAACACACACACACACACACACACACACACACACACACACCGGTCACAATTATTGCTTAGGCCGGTATTACACTATCAAATTTCTTTGTCAAATATCTTTGACAAAAATCTTTATCAAAGATATTTGATGGTGTAATAGGGAACTTTGTCAAATATCGTCCAATATTTGATCAAATCTAGGACCTCGCTGTAGATTTGATCAAAGAAGTCGCTTGTCTTCTGTTCACTGCAATGTGACATGTTACCTCATGGAGCACTAGCATCGCTGCAGCGCTCTGTCGTCTGTAGTGTTTTTATAAACATTACCGGTAAATACAATTAGTGTTTGCCGACAACTACAAAATTAATAGAGATGTATGAAGCTGATGAGGCGCTTTACAACTTGAGGCACCCTGAATACAAAAATAGATTAAGAAGATTGGAGACCTGACCTGACCTGACCTAACCTATCCTAACCTAACCCTCTCCTGTAGCAAGGGATCGGAGTGTTACAGTGAGCCTGTCTTCTGCAGATGTAGCAGTTCTTAAGTGAATATTGTGCTTTGTGATATGAGGATACACTTCACTGAACACATACAGAAATGTATGCCCATCCACTCTTAAGTAATTGATGTACGACTTGACGTCCTCCACTATAAGCTCACGTAACAAGTTTTGTTGAATGCTTTTATCGTGTAGTCGTAAAACCCACGGCTTCACCCTCGTATGTTTCCTTTTTCTCCCACTTCTATTCCGCATGTGTACACAGCGCAGTTGTGGTACATGCAACTGCTGCAGTTAATAACAAGTTCTTGTTGTCAGCCATCTTGAAATTTGACGAAAAATGTCATGACAGTGTAATACCCCTTCTAGCGCTACGTAAAAGATCTTTGTCAAATATATTTGATCGAATATTTGATCACATCTTTGATCAAATCTTTGACAAAGAAATTTGATAGTGTAATACCGGCCTTAGCACATGCTAGTGAACTTCCAGAGCTAGTATCCGAATGTTATTTTCATGCTTAAATAGTTACACAAAACATGTAGCTAAAAATAATATGCTTTACAGGCAGTTGACAGTCCATGTTTAGGCCTAATGAGATGATATACCAAAATAGATCTGACCGAGACTATAACTACACAAAGAAAATGTTGACTAAAATACTATGCTAAGCGGGCAAGCACACAGACAAACAATAATAAAAGAAATAAATTTCCTATATCAGTCCTGGATTATTATGAATTTTTTGTGAATAAAACCGTCTTGACCCGTAAGTAAATTCCTTTATTTGTCACACCGTCTAGGCAACAGCTGTCTTCAGATATCAAGTACTTTGCACTTACGAAACAATCCCCAGTGTTAATATTAAAACCCATGCCTAATCAGATCATAGGTTTAATTTTAACACTGAACATTGTTTTGTAATTTCAAAGTATTTCACATACAACGATGGCAGTAGCAGAAATGACATCATACGAGGAAATAGAAAGCCTGAATTACTACTAGCTACTGGAAGATTGTAGTTAATACCATTTCTAGACCTACGCTTGCTCTAACGCACATTGGACCCTCAAATTAAATATTTGTCACATCTAAATTATTCTGTGATGATTTCTAATTTCACAGTGTTAATTCTGCAATTAAAATGCGTAGAAAAATATGTTGTTTATGCCTATTTTATTTCTTGTTATTATCAAAAAACAAAAAACTGTATCATCAACACCCACCCACCCAATCAACTACAACATAATTTTTATGTCAGTTTGCGACAACGGTGTCCCCATACTATAATACGTAAATATGATGGTTTATAGATGGAACTGACACCATCTAAAGTTTTTACATTTTTCCAGTAATGCTTCACTTCAGCAAGCACTATTTGGGGGGGGGGGGGTAGAAGTTCATGGATAATGCTGTACGCTGGAAAAATTTAATCAATGCAATTTTTTGCTCATCAATCTTCTGACCGGTTAGATGCGACACACAGCAAACTCCTCCCCCGTGCCACCCTTTATGTCTCAGACCAGCGCTTGCTGTCTACGTCCTCAATTATTTGTTGGACGTATTCCAGTCTCTGTCTTCCTCTACAGTTTTTACTCCCTGCAACTCCCTCTCGCACTTTGGAAGTTATTTTTAACCTCTACAGACCCCTCTGGTAGCACGGAAGTTATTCCCAGATGTCGTAACAAACGTCCTGTCGTCCTGCCCTTCTTCTTTTCAGTGTTTTCCATATATTCTTTCCTCGCAGATTCTGCAACACCCTCTATAACATCCACGATATATATATATATATATATATATATATATATATATATATATATATATATATATATATTACGAGTGGAATATGAACGTGTGGAAAATTACGTAACTCAATAATATTCATTCAATTATGTAATTATTTCTTAAAAAGATGATTATTATGTAAAACAGAGACAATATTTGTCTCACAGTCTTTGTTAATCTATGTCATTCTTTTGTTTTGTTTTGTATCCCTTTGTCTGCTTCTTCTGATGTACGTCGCTGACGTAAGACGCGAATCGATTTCAGGTCTGTTGAATGAAAAACATTTCATGTAAAATTATTGTACTTTTATGTTCATTTGCTGGTAAAAAACAGATAGAGCCAAATGCGTTAAAACTATTTATGATTAATTATTGAAAAATCACTTCCTCTTTTAATTATAATTTTGTATTAATTGTTTTATCATAGCTGCAAGAAGCGCAGCCATTCCTGGTTGCGATCATATAGCAACTTCGTCTGTACTTCTAGTTGAAAATAGCATGGGTTTGTGTTAAACTAATTTGCAAAACAATTTAATAATTTTTATTGGTGGCATCAATTTAAATGATTAATTATTTATTGAGCAAAGGAAAATCTTAATTAAAAAAGAAATCCTCTATCTTTTGTTGGCCGCCATCTGAACTTTTATCACAGCGGCAAATTTAAATTACTTGAAACTGCGAACAATATTCCGACGTGTAAGAAATAAATGTGCACCGGTGGTACTGAACTCTATTTATAAAAGAAAAAATTAATCGAATCAGACTGCATTTTCTAAGAACAGTGCTGACGGTATTTATTGTTGAACAAGATTTCATTACTGATGTATGAGGCCAAAATTAAACTACGCACGAATCGCAGAGAAAAATATTTCTGGTAGCATACGTCAGTGTTGTGTGCGGGTGGTATTCTGTGGTTCCTTTTCATGATCAATTTACTAAGAATAATTAAATCCAGCGAAGACAAAAATTATAAAAGCTCTGATGTACGATCTGTAATTTTAGTGATATGAACACAACTTACAGTCAACATTATTACATTATGTCAGGTGGAATTCTTGTGCAATTTGAACAAAATAATTATCCGAGAGAATTTGTAGCATGAATAATGCATTATACATGTGTATAATATTGTCAGTATCATTTACAAAATCAAATCAATGCAACTGCTAAAATACAGAGTGAATTCAAACCGCAGAATACCATAGAGTATCTTATCATCCATATGCATTGCATTTGTCCATGCTGATGATACGCAAAAACCGCCACACCTCCGTCCTTACTTTATCAGTCCACCTGATTTTCAACATAATTCTGCAACACCACATTTCAAATGCTTCGGTTCTCTTTCGTCCCTTTTTTCCCACAGTTTGTGCTTGACTACCGCATAATACTGTGCTCCAAATGAACATTCCCAAAAATTTCTTCCTCATATTAAGACCTATGTTTGACTCTAGTAGATTTCTCTTGGCCAGGAATTCCCTTCTTCCCTGTGCTTATCTGCTTCTTATGTCGTCCTAGTCCCGTCTCTCACGAATATTTTTCCGCTATGTAGTAGAATTCCTTAATTCATCTACTTCGTGATCACTAATTATAATGTTAAGTTTCTCGGCGCTCTCGCTTCTGCTGTTTCTCATTACTTTCGTCTTTTCTTATTTATTCTCAGTCCATATCGTGCACTCATTAGACTTGATTCTCTATGACATGTATTGTAACTCTTCTTCACTTTCACTGAAGATGGCAATGCCCTCAGCGAATCTTACCATTGATATTCTTTCACGCTGAAATTTAATCCCACTCTTCAACATTTCTTTTGTTTCCGTCATTGCATCTTCGATGTATAGTTTGCACAGTACGGGCGGAAGGCCACATCCCTGTCTTACACGCTTTATAATCACAGCACTTCGTTCTTGGTCTTCCACTGTTATTGTTTTCTGTTTTGCTCTTTGTGTATTACCCGTCTTCCTCTACAACTTACCCCTATTTTTCTCAGAATTTCGAACATGTTGCACTATTTTAGAATGTCGAATGCTTTTTCAGATCGACAAACCCCACGAACTTGTCTTGATTTTCCTTTAGTCTTGCTTCCGTTATCAACCGCAACGTCAGAACTGCTTTCTCGTGCCTTTACCTTTCCTGGAGCCAAACTAATCGTTGTCTAGCAGATCACCAATTTTATTTTCCATTCTTCTAAATATTACTTTTTTCAGCAACTTGGATGCATCGCCTGTTAATCTGCACTTATTGGCTCTTGGTATATTTGGAATTTTTTGGATGATTTTGTTCTGAAAGTCTGCGTGAACCGTCATTTTGTTGCCACTTAGCCCAACAATTTTAGGAATTCCGATGGGGTATTATCTATCCCTTCTCCTCTATCTGATCTTAAGTCTCCCAAATCTCTTTTAAATTCTCTTTTTAATACTGGATCCTTTATCCCTTCCCTGTCGACTCCCGTTTCTTCCTCTATCACGTGATGAGGCAAGTCCTCCCCCTCATAGAGGCCGTCAGTGTACTCTTCCCAACCATTCGTTCTTCCCTCTGTATTTAACAGAAGAATTTCCAATACACGCTTAATGTCAAGGCCCTTGATTTTTATTTCACAGAAAGATGTTTTGACTTTCCTATATGGTGAGTCAGTCCTTCCCAGAATCATTTCTTTCTCGATTTCTTCACATTTTTCCTGCAGCCATTTCGCCTTAGCTTCTCAGCACTTTCTATTTATTTCATTCATTAGCGTCTTGTATTTCTCTATTCGTGAATTTCTCTCAACATTTTGGCACTCTCCTCATTCACCGATCAACTGCATTGTTTCTTCAATTACCCATGATCATGTTATTAACACATTAATAGTCCATTTTATTTTCGTTTAACTACACTTACTTGAGGATTTGTACAAACCGAACTTTCCAAGGAAGTTACAATATTAACGGACCAGAACCAAGGTACCAAACCTGTTTAAAATATTTACGTGTTGTATTTCCCACAATCAAATATTACCAAATAATACTAACAATCTAGTCAAAATACACAATCTAGAAACACACAAAATACCGGTAGCTAAATGACAAAGGAAACTGATAAAAATCATTTTATGAGGGAAGGAAAGAGGTGATTTAATGAGATCTTTCTTGTATTGTAACACTTAAATTACTTATTTTGGCTATACACAAGATGACCTTCATAATACGAAATGTTTACATACAACATAACCAAAGACACTAGTGGATCAAGATAGTGCTGAAACATAGTCAAAAGCATAGGTGCAACGAGACAGAAATGAAACGTTTAAAAATACAACCTTCAGGATAAAAATAAAATTATTTATTGAAATAAGTAAAATTTTGGGTACTAAAATGCAAACACACACACACACACACGAGCGCGCGCGTGCGCGCCCACACATACACACACACACACACTGGTTCCTTATTGCAGTCTGCAACGGCCATTACACATCTCTGGTCGCCAACGAAGATTCGAATTTGCATCACAATGAAACGGCATTATTTCTCAAAATATGTAAGCTTTAGAGTACAAAACACATAACTACCATCATAACTTTACTGTTCTTTAACATTAAAAAATACGTCTTGGCACTCTTGATTTAATTTGTAGGCAAAAGAATAACTGTGAAGTTCATGGTTCAATTTTTATATCAGGCTTTGCAGGCACAATGAAAAATCAAATATTTCCACATCTACATTGTCTGTATTACATATTAAAATGCATGTAGCTCACTTATTGACACTTCTAAAAGGAGTAAATGTAGGTCACTGGAAGATTGTAGATCGAGGGCAACTTGATAAGGTTTCGGGCAAGCTGTTGCAGTTCTGCTGTAACATGGAAAGCAGCTTGTCACAGTTTCACTGTAAAATGGTAAATTTGTTATAGTTTTGATGCAACATGGAGGGAAGCCCCTGTAGCTGTGTGCGCAGAGGCTGACAGCCCCAGAAGCTTCATCCGCACACGCAACCAACAAAGCACACGCGAGGCTCAAGCACCGGTACCCTCTGCTTCACAGACAAAACTCACTTGGCAGGAGGCTGTCGACGTCGACGTCCGTGAGATGTGAAATTTCACAGCCTGAGTTGTCACAGTTCATAAAATATTGCGAACGACGTCGACGTCCGTGACATGTGAAATTTCACAGCCTGAGTTGTCACAGTTCATAAAATATTGCGAACTATTATTCCGTGGTCGAACGGGTTTCACTTTAAACTGCGAAGGACATTTTGAATATCTCCAAAAACTAATTCAACTGCGGGTGAGAGGATTGCCTTAAAACGCCTGCCTGAGGACGGTAGTGTTATCATTCTACACGCTGACGAGGGAAATGCAACGGTCGTTTTAATGTGACCGACTATTACAGTAAGATTAACAGCTTATTAGACCGGCAAATTCTCCCCGATGTTATTCAATCTGTATATTGAGCAAGCAGTAAAGGAAACAAAAGAAAAATTCGGAGTAGGTATTAAAATTCATGGAGAAGAAATAAAAACTTTGAGGTTCGCCGATGACATTGTAAGTCTGTCAGAGACAGCAAAGGACTTGGAAGAGCAGTTGAACGGAGTGGACAGTGTCTTGAAAGGAGGATATAAGATGAACATCAACAAAAGCAAACCGAGGATAATGGAATGTAGTCAAATTAAATCGGGTGATGCTGAGGGGATTAGATTAGGAAATGAGACACTTAAAGTAGTAAAGGAGTTTTGCTGTTTAGGGAGTAAAATAACTGACGATGGTCGAAGTAGAGAGGATATAAAATGTAGACTGGCAATGGCAAGGAAATCGTTTCTGAAGAAGAGAAATTTGTTAACATCTAGTATAAATTTGTCAGGAAGCCGTTTCTGAAAGTATTTGTACGGAGTGTAGCCATGTATGGAAGTGAAACATGGACGATAACCAGTTTGGACAAGAACAGAATAGAAGCTTTCGAAATGTGGTGCTACAGAAGAATGCTGAAGATAAGGTGGGTAGATCGCGTAACTAATGAGGAGGTATTGAATAGGATTGGGGAGAAGAGAAGTTTGTGGCACAACTTGACTAGAAGAAGGGATCGGTTGGTAGGACATGTTTTGAGGCATCAAGGAATCACAAATTTAGCATTGGAGGGCAGCGTGGAGGGTAAAAATCGTAGAGGGAGACCAAGAGATCAATACACTAAGCAGATTCAGAAGGATGTAGGTTGCAGTAGGTACTGGGAGATGAAGAAGCTTGCACAGGATAGAGTAGCATGGAGAGCTGCATCAAACCAGTCTCAGGACTGAAGACCACAACAACAACAAACAGACCGGCAAATACATAAGAAACTAAGTAAAGACCCCACTGACAAACTTATTACAACTGTTACGCGGTTGATAAAGAAGTCTTTTATCGAACAGAGCGTCCAGAAAAGTCTGCTCAATTCAGTTGCGCTAGCACCAAGGCTTTATGGATTGCCGAAGTTGCACAAATAATATGTTCCTCTAAGGCCTATAGTGAGTGCTATAGGTTCGCCCACCTATTCGATTGCCAAGCTCTTGACAACATTTTTACGACCGTATGTGGGATGATAGGGTTCGTATCTCAAGAATTCGGCACATTTTATCAGTAAATTAAACGGCATAGTGGTACAAAAAAATGGCTCTGAGCTCTATGGGACTTAACATCTGAGGTCATCAGTCCCCTAGAACTTAGAACTACTTAAACCTAACTAACCTAAGGACATCACACACATCCATGCCCGAGGCAGGATTCGAACCTGCGACCGTAGCGGTCGCGCGGTTCCAGACTGTAGCGCCTAGAACCGCTCGGCCACCCCGGCCGGCGCATAGTGGTACAGCCGGAGGACATAGTTCTGATGTGGTGTCGCTATTTACTGTACCCAAAGCGTTGCACCAGCTGAAGCGGATTTTTCCTCCCGATGCTGCAGAACTGTTTAAATATTGCCTCACAACCACGTCTTTAAAATGGAACGAAGAGTTCTATGAACAGACGGAAGGTGTTGCTCTGGTGAACCCTTTACGCACACTTATAGCGAACTTCTTTATGGAAAAATTCGAGGAGCAGGCATTGGAAACTGCGAACAAGAAGCCGAATATTTGGTTCCGTTGCGTGGATGATACGTTTGTTTTGTGGCGGCATGGCAGGGAGGAACTGGATCGTTTTCACAAACATATGAGCGGGATCAATCCAAAGAATCAGTTTACCAAGGAGGAGGACGCAGGCGAAAAATTAAATTCGCTTGATGTGCTGGTCTTCAAGAAAGAAGACGGTAGCCTGGGCCACACGGTTTACCGAAAACCCACGCACACAGACCGTTACCTCCACAAGGATTCAAACTGCCACCCACAACAAAAGCGAGGCATCATAAAAACGTTGGAGGACAGTGCAAGGAAAATGTGTGAACCAGAGTTGCTTGACGCAGAACGAAAACATCTCACCAATGTTATGCTCAAGGATGGTTATTCGTTCGCTAAGGTGAAAAGAGCGATAAGACCACCGCGCAGAAATCAAAGTGATGCTCAAGCTCCGGTAAAATCGAAAGTTTTCCTGCCATTCGTTAAGGACGTGACTGACCGCATAGGAAAAATCTTGAAAAAGCGGAACATCGCGGTAATTTACACACCCACACTGAAGATACAACATCACCTAAAATCGACCAAGGATGCTCGCCAACCGCTGGAAAAAGCTGGAATTTATGAGATTCTGTGTAGTTGTGGAGAGGTGTAGGTGGAGGTGGGTACTACAAAAAGAACTGCCAAATGCGACTCAAAGAGCACAAGGGCAATTGCAGAAGAGGGGAGACTGACAGATCAGCTGTTGTGGAACATATCTTACAGCCAGGAGACCACCACTTTCATTCTGATAGGACTCAAGTACTGGCAGCCACAAGCGGATACCACGAAAGGCTCTACAGAGAGGCCATAGAGACTGTGAAACACGGCAGGAATTTCAGTAGGAAAGAGGAGGGCGTGAAATTGAATGAAATTTGGATTACGGTGCTGAAGAAGATGTGTACCAGTCTTCCACCATAGGATGATAGTAACAGTGAAAGACGGCAGTCGACAACGGACATTTGCGTTCGTGTCTTCAAAACATGTGATGTCACGCCACTGCGCGGAAGTTCGCGGAAGCGGAATTTTGCTGTGTCAGTAGCGAGCCAGGGTGTGAATCGGACATTCAACAAAGTTACGATCCCCCTTGAAAATGTCCTCTGCAGATGGGGACGGGACGTCGGGTTTTAAAGTGAAATCCCTTCGATCATGACATAATAGCCAGGAATATTTTATTAATTGTAATGTCCATGACACTCATCAGACCTCTGATGACATACACAGCTCCAGTTTGCTGTTACGCAACTTCAACATGTCTGCACTACCTGCAGATCATACAGAATAAGATGCTGCAAATCATAAGCAATGTTCCAAGATCCACACGCACCTCAGATTTACATAATGAATTCTGCCTCGCCAGACGACTGTACAAGAACTTGAGAGACTCGAACAGCCTCTCCATCCTGAATGTGGGGAACTACGATTATAACCACACGTCGAAGCGTAAACATCCAAAAACATTTTCCTTAAAGAAAATTGAACATTTATGGAAGGCTAAAGCTAACCACACAACACTATATCAGTGTATTACAACAAACGGCGTTAGGACTGCCAGCTGAACTAACAGTCAACTAATTGACAGAAGCAGGGAAGGCGAACGAACACACAGGGCACAAACAAACTTCACACAATTCTACACAATGAGCGGCCAAATTTTACAACCAAACTCATCATTCATATGACGATTTGCTACGTTACCAGGAACACTAATGATGCAGTTAGCTTCTGTTAGAAGTACTTTGTCTCGTAGCAAAATTGAAGTAGATAGTTCCTGTGAGTTAGTATGGGTAGGGGTCATTTTGGGCAACCGGAAGGAAATAATAATTGGAGCCTTTTACCGATCTTCCAACTCAGATGATAAAATTGCTGAAAGGTTCAAAGAAAACTTGAGTCTGATTTCAAACACCTACCCGACTCATACAGTTAGAGATGACTTCGGTTTACCCTCGATATGTTGGCGAAAATAGATGCTTAAATCCTGATGTACGCATAAAATATCATCCGAAATTGTGCTAAACGCATTTTCTGAAAATTATTTCGTGCAAATAGTTCATGAGCTCACTCAAATAGTAAACGGCTGTGAAAACACACTTGTCACCTTAGCAACAAACAATCCTTAGCTAACAACGAGCATCAATACGAGCTGAGGGATTTGGGAACACAGAGTTATAGCAGCGACACTGAATACCATAACAGCCAAATCCACCAAAAATAAACGAAAAATATATCTATTCAGAAAAGTGGATAAAAATTCGACTGGTGCCTACCTGAGAGACAATCTCCATTCTTTCCAATTTATCAGTGTCAGTGTATATGAGATGTGACTTGAATTTAAATAAATAGTATCGACAGCAGTTGAGAGATTTATTCCAAATAAATTAACAAACAACGGAGATGATTCCTCATGGTACACAAAACAGGTCATAGCACTGTTGCAGCCGGCCGAAGTGGCCGAGCGGTTCTAGGCGCTACAGTCGGGAACCGCGCGACCGCTACGGTCGCAGGTTCGAATCCTGCCTCAGGCATGGATGTTTGTGATGTCCTTAGGTTAGTTAGGTTTAAGTAGTTCTAGGGGACTGATGACCTCAGTTGTTAAGTCCCATAGTGCTCAGAGCCATTTGAACCATAACACTGTTGCAGAAGCAACGGAGAAAACATGGCAAAGTGAAACGAACGAAAACCCTAAGGTTGGCGATCTTTTACAGAAGCTCGAAATTTAGCGCTGACTTCATGCTAGATGCTTATAAAGATTCCACAACGAAACTTGGTCTCGAAACCGGCGAGAAAATCCAAAGAGCTACTGGTCGTACGTAAAGTATGCTAGCGGCAAGACACAATTCAAAAGTGTAAATGTATGTGAATTCCTAAGCGACTAAACTGCTGAGGTCATCGGCCCCTAGACTTACACACTACTTAAACTCACTGAAACTAACTTAAGCTAAGAATAACACACAAACCTATGCCCGACGAAGGACTCGAACCTCCGGTTGGAGGGGCCGCGTAATCCGTGACGTGGCGCACAAGACCGCGCGGTAAGACACTATTAATGTATTCTCTGCTCGATGGCAATGGAAATACTACCGATGACAGTGCTGCTAAAGTAGAGCTACTAAACACAGCGTTTCGAAATTCCTTCACCAAAGAAGACGTGAATACTCCAGAATTCGAATAAAGAACAGCTGCCAGCAAGAGTAGCTTAGATTCAGATATCCTCAGAGTAGTGAAGCAACTTAAACCACTTAACAAAGGCACGTCTAAGGGTCCAGACTGTATATCAATCAGATACCTTTCAGAGTATACTGATGCAATAGCTCCATATCTAACAACCATATACAACCGCTAGCTCGACGAAAGATCCGTACCCAAAGACTGGAAAGTTGCACGGGTCACACCAGTATTCAAGAAGACAATAGGAGTAATCGACTAGATTACAGGCCCTTGCCATTAAAGTGGATATGACGCAGTATTCTAGAGCATATATTGTGTTCGAACTTTATGAATTACCTCGAAGACAACGGTCTATTGACACATCGTCAACACGGATTTAGAAAACATCGTTCTCGTGAAACACAACTGCCTCTTTACTCGCACGAAATGTTGAGTGCTGTCGAAAAAGGACTTCGAATTGATACCGTATTTCTACATTTCCAGAAGGATTTTGACACCATACCTCACAAACGGCTTGTAATCAAATTGCATGCTTATGGAATATCGTGTCAGTTATGTGACTGGATTGTTATTTCCTGTCAGAGAGGTCACAGTTGTAGTAACTGACGGAAAGTCATCCAGTAAAACAGAAGTGATTTCTGGTGTTCCCCAGCGCAATTTTACAGGCTCTCAGCCACTCCTTATCTGTATAAACGATTTAGGAGACAATCTGAGCACCTGTTTTGGGCTGTTTGCAGATGATACTGTCGTTTATTGTCTAATAAAGTCATCAGAAGATCAAAACCAACTGCAAAACTATGTAGAACGGATATCCGTATGGTGTGAAAATTGGCACTTTAGCGTAAATAACGAAAAGTGTGAGGTCATCCAGATGGGTACTAAAAGGAATCCGTTAAACGTCTGTTACACGATAAAGCAATCAAGTCTAAAGGCTATAAATTACACTTACGAACAACTTAAATTGGAAAGAACACATAGAAAATGTTGTGGAGAAGGGAACCAAAGACTGCGTTTTATTGGTAAAACACTTATATGATGCAACAGATCCGCTAAAGAGACTGCCTACAGTACGCTTGTCCATTCTCTTCTGGGGCGAAGTTGCGTGGTGTGGAATCCTTACGCAATACAGTTAACGGAGCACACCGAGAACGTTCAAAGAAGAGCAGCACGAACCCGTGCAAGACAATGTATTTGCCAATTACGCATTTTGAGGCTCAGCACTCACGACAAGAATTTTCAAATCTTGACAGGAAATGAAATTTATGCTGAAGAAACTGAGACTGATCTACCGGTGTCGTCGTTCCGAACTGCATGCGTGACCAAACTGCAGATCACGTCCGTGGCGTAGATATTAGTTTGTAATCTGAGGTATTAATGTTTAGTGATGTAGCCATACGCTAACTTCATGTTCTGATGTGTGATGTAATATTTACCAGTAGATTTCGAGGAGTGGTTAGCTGCCAGTATTAGTTGCTTGTGTAGCACCGCCTATGGTACACGCGCGCTGCAATTAGAAGGTTATACCCGCGGACGTGAGCAACGGGATCTGTCATGGCCCGTTTTATCTTCAGTTCGTTCATAACAGATATGCCTGGAATCACATCAAAAAAGTCTGGTTATGCTGAAGACTGGGAACTCTCAAAGAGGCACAGGAATCTTGAAATTACCGAGTCCGTATTGACCAATAAATTATGAATAATTGGTAAATATTTCTGAAAATAAAGATTGGAGACAAGCATCGCTAAGACAGCAATCTCAGCGTTTCACCTGAGACGACAAACTGACCAACAAAGAGCTTACAGTCCACTTCGAAGAAACGCTACTGAGATATACGTAAGTGCTTGCTTCACAGGGTGCCCAGTTGCAGAAAACTTCTGTTGAGAACAGCTGCGAAAATATAAACTCGCAATACCGTTCTCCAGAAACCCTGTTGTACATCATAGGATCTTCTGAATCGACACCTCGTACTTCATCTCTGGGATTGGTCTATCCTATTGGGGGAAATTGCTCCTCAGTTTGGATGAATACTACTCACACGAAACGTTCTGACGCACAGTCTCATGAATAGCACAATGAGACCTATGTCTACCTTCTGGCTATCCATACTTAGCAATATACCACCTCTGTGGCAGGAAGTGCACTTGTAGGGAACACAAAAAAAAAAAAAAAAAAAAAAAAAAAAAAAACCACAGAAAATTCCTCACCTCTCCGTTCATGCAGAATTCATAGTAAAGGAAGACTTCGCCCGTTTCATCCACTCCTGGAAACTGCAAGAATCATAGTTAGCAATGGCGTTAATATTAATAACTGCTGGAACAGCTTCAGACGCCAGGCTTAGTCGGTTCTTACGCGTGTAAGAACCAACACTGGTAGGTGCGTCCCTTCAAGGCATCAGTGGAACTAAATAACTTCTTCAAGTTGTGACTGCGTCACTAAAAAGCAGACTGATCACTATGCAGCTCAAGAATGTCGTCTGAGAGCTTTCGCTGGCGATCCAACAGAGTTTCTGGTGATGATGAATGGATCAACAGATCACGTCCGTGGCGTAGATATTAGTTTGTAATCTGAGGTATTAATGTTCAGTGATGTAGCCATACGCTAAGTAAATAAATGGAACCTAATTGTTGTAATGTTACGAAACGTAGGAGTTGAGTGCATGGCAAAAAAGCAAGTGATTTTGCTATAGTAGCAAAAGTGCTGGAAGGGACCGGGTAACCATAACGAATCTCAACACTGGTGCAAGGATATAAAGCCATGTGGATGAATATTCAGAGAATGGAAACCTATTAATACAATAAAAGGAGGAACGCAAATTGTGCTAAAAAAATATTCAAATGTTCCAACAAATTCTGCAGATAGATAAAACCTATGATTGTGATTACAAAGTCCATCAAATTCCCCGCAATAATTCTCAGCAGTTTCTGCAGACAACAAGGCCAAAGAAATAATACACTGTAATCGTTGTTCCTACTTTAAGCGGAAAGAGAGAGGGGACTGATTTGCGCGAGTACTAGCGAATGTGAGAAGCACAGTTAGATATCAGTATCTACGTAGGCCCATGTTTCCTCTCCCAACGCAAAACAATATTGTGTTCCAGTCACTTTAACACATTATGCGAGAAATCACTCCGTGATAAACACAAAAAAAAATGACACTTCGTGTCGAAACAGTAAATGAAGCACGCTTTGGAACACGGTTTAAGCCAAGAGCATAAATAAGTTTCATCCTAGTACGTACAGCATGATGAAACGTCAGATTAGTTTCCACAATCAACATAATCCAGTTTCCAAGTCCCTACTCGCTCCACCATGTTGGCCCTAAACTGAATTTTGGCGACACGGCGTCTGACTGACTCTCACAGGACAAAGACTTCAAGCTTTGCGAGACATACAACGCGAGACAGCGCAGTGGTGTTGCGGGAACAGGACAGAGTAGCTCAGCCTGTCAGAACTACCATCACTTCGATACTTTGGCAAGAAAACAGACGACTGGCGCACGGCCCACTTGCGTGCCCATGAAAGGAGTCGGCGCCGATAGCCAACGCCTTGCAATACACCCCATACAAAGGATACGTAATTGGGAAAAATTATGGTTTTGCAAGTAGTGCGCATGTCAAGACATCCTACGAAACATTACTAAATGCGATCTCTGAAAACTAATGGCAACAAACAAATGACAAAAAAAAGATCTCGTTTGAGGATGCCGATTATGAAACTATACCACTGATCATGCGGCTATTGCAGGAGAAATGGACATCCAATACAACAGTGAGATTCACACGTTCGCACTTTCGCCAATGAGTGATAAAGAGGGACTTGTGTCATTTCTCAAAGAAGATCTCAGAACATTTACATCTGGGCAGGAGCATGTAGAAAAACTGCTAAGTTTAAAGGATTTGTTGACCATGCACTGGATAGATATGTTCCTAGTAGAACAGTTCATGATAGAATGAATTCACCATGATATACAGTCACAGTAAAGAAACTTCTAAAGAAACAGCTACCACATAATACGTGTATAACAAATCATAGCGCTATAGACAGACACTGAATAAAAGTGTTTGGCTATCAAGAGAGCAATGCTTGAAGCCTTCAGTGACCACTGTAGAAAAATCTTATCGCTTCGTACCTCACAAAACATGAATGAATTATGATAGTAAGTCAAGGCTGTCAATTGCACTACAGCTAGTGTCCAGATACTCGTGGATGACACAGACACTGAAACTAAGGGTAGCAAAGCAAAATCGCAAATAGTGAACTCTGTTTTCAAATGTTCGTTTATTAAGGAGTATTTTCTCAGCTTACATTTGCACCATTACATCTATGATTGATACAAATGTTAGTGTCTGTGGCGTTGACAAACCGCTAAAACCGCTGAAATTAAATAAGACACCAGGATCCGACTGCATATCTGTCATATTCTATACAGAATTTGCAGCTTTGCTCCCATGACAGCCGTAATACACCGTAGACCCCCTGAACGGAAATATCTACACACTGATTCTAAAAAAATCCAGGTCATACCTATCCATGCCGAGAGAAGCAAAAGTAATCGACAAATCTTCCATCCTATCTCATTGACGTCCATCTGTTATCGGCTCATAGAACACACTGTGAGCTCAAAGAGAAAGAGGTACCAGGAAAAGAATTACCTCCTCCATGCTAAGCGCTATAAATTCTGAAAACATCGTTCATGCGAAACCTAACTTCTCACGTGAGACCTTGAAAGCCGTGGACCATGACAGTCCGGCGAGTGCAGTATTTTTTGACTTCCGAAACGGATTTACACGAAACCATACCAATAATTACAAATAAAATTGTGATTACACTATCAAAAGAATTTGTCACTGTGTCGATAATTTCTTGTTAGGGAGGACGCAGCATGTGTTTTGGGTTGAGAGCCATCGACAGAAGTAGTTTCAGACCTTAGGGATTTGGGACGCTTTTAACGACCTGCCAGACAATATTAATTGTAATTTCAGAATTTTTGCAGATGATGCAGTCATCTACCAGAAAAAATGTGCAAATTATCAGGCAGATCTTGATAAGAATTCAAAGTGGTCGTGGACTAGCTGGGTAGCCTGCGTCGCCCAGGAATGTATTTATTCATATCTTCCATTAGTTCATCTCCTCCTTACCCCTCTGTCCATCTTCTCCTCCACCCCCTGCTCCCTGTCTGTGCCTATCTCTTTCCCTCTCTGTCTGTCCATCTGTTCCTCCCCACTTGTCTCTCCGAATTCTCGCACTTACCCCAATAGGAGGCGGATAGTTTTATCCTCATAGTACTTTTTTCCAGATCGTAGCTAATATGTGTACTAATTTTAACTGAAGTCGTTCCAAGGGTTTCGGATGAGCTTTTTACCCGTGTCTGTGCTCGCGTATACACATGTCAAACATATTTAACACGTTTGATACCTATATTTACACGTGTTTTACGTGTGTCTCTAGAGAATTTCGTCCTTTAATTTTCACATAACTCAGTGTTTAGGGCGTCATATCTACTGAACTACGTGTAGTATAATTATATGATATGTAGGTACATCCAGTATTATATGTGTCTGCTGTCTAAGAAATTTGTTTTGCGGTAAAGAAGTAATAAATTAAAATGCCATGCATGACAAGGTAATATCCGGAGTACCACAGGGAAGTGTGATAGGACCATTGTTGTGTACAATATATATAAATGATCTAGTAGAAAGCGTTGGATGCTCTTTCTATTCGCAATTGATGCAATTGTCTATACCAAAGAAGCAACACCGGAAGATAGTAAGAATTTGCAGAACGACCTGCAGAGAATTGATAATTGGTCAGGCTCTGGCAGCGGACCCTGAACGTAAATAAATGTAACACATTGCGCGTACGTAGGAAAAGAAATCCACTACTGTACAGCTACACTATTGATTACAAAGAGCTGGAGACAACGTATGCCGTAAAATATCTAGGCGTAACCATCTATAGCGACCTTAAGTGGAACGACCATATAAAGCAGATACTGGGAAAAGCAGACACCAGCCTCAGATTCATCGGAAGAATCTGAAGGAAAAGTAACTCATCCACGAAAGAAGTGGCTTATAAGTAGGAGTTTGTTCGCCAGATTCTTGAGTATTGTTCATCTATCTGAGAGCCCTATCAGGTAGGAATGATAGAGGAGATAGAGAAGATCCCCTGAAGAGAGGCGCGCTTCGTCACGGGATCGTTTAGCTGGCGAGAGAGCGTTACGGAGATGCTGAACAAACTCCACTGGCAGACGTTACAACAGAGGCGTTGTGCATTACGTAGAGGGTTACTATTGAAATTTTGGGACAGCACTTTTCAGGAGGAGTCGGACAACATATTACTTTGTAAGTAGGCTGTTTAGGTTTTTTTATTGGTAACGCCACCTCTGTATGAAAATCACTGGCTGTGCTGTGTGCAGTCTGTGGCTGCTTTGCATTGTTGTAATACTCGCCATTGTAGTGTTGGGCAGCGGCAGCTGGATGTGAACAGCGCGTAGCGTTGCGCAGTTGGAGGTGAGCCGCCAGCAGTGGTGGATGTGGGGAGAGAGATGGCGGAGTTTTGACATTTTTAAAACTGGATGTCATGAACGGATATGTATATTGTGAGTTTTCAACATTATTAAGGTAAATACATTGTTTGTTCTCTATTAAAATCTTTCATTTGCTAACTATGCCTATCAGTAGTTAGTGCCTTCCGTACTTTGAATCTTTTATTTAGCTGGCAGTAGTGGCGCTCGCTGTATTGCAGTAGCTTGAGTAGCGAAGATTTTTGTGAGGTAAGTGATTTGTGAAAGGTATAGTTTAATGTTAGTCAGGGCCCATTCTTTTGTAGGGATTATTGAAAGTCAGATTGCGTTGCGCTAACAAAATATTGTGTGTCAGTTTAAGCACAGTCTTGTACAATTGTTCTAAAAAGGGGACGTTTCAACTTCCCCCCCACATACATCTCGCGTATTGATCACGAGGAGAAAATTCGAGAAATTAGAGCCAATACGGAGGTTTACCGACGATCATTCTTCCCACGCACTGTTAGCATTTGGAACAGGGTTGGAGGGAACAGATAGTGGTACCGAAAATACCCTCCGCCACGCCCCATTAAGTGGCTTGCGGAGTATGATGTAGACGTAGATGCGTTAATTTTTCACATACCTCAATATATGACAACGTATCTCCTGAATTGTGTGTCATACAATGATATAATTTTGGT
This sequence comes from Schistocerca nitens, assembly GCF_023898315.1. NCBI lineage: Eukaryota > Metazoa > Arthropoda > Insecta > Orthoptera > Acrididae > Schistocerca > Schistocerca nitens. The sequence continues at coordinate 45,415,585 of NC_064619.1, read as the reverse complement.
GTTACATTCTGAGGTGTATGTGAATACTGTTGTGTTGGCTGAAGAGCCAACACCGTGTTACTAGAGGAGGCCGAAATGCACGCGTTTTAGCTCACGCAGGCGGGCGTGAGGAGGGAAGGACTATACTGACGTGAGGTCTGGAACATGACAAGGAATTATAATTCAGAAAGCGGACGTAATTAGTTTCATACTTAACTTTAATACGTTAATGATGAACTTCGCTCTTGACGGTACATGATTCACAATATTATCTGTTCAGAATACGTTCGTAGTAACTGAATATGGCGCCTTGCTAGGTGGTAGCAAATGACGTAGCTGAAGGCTCTGCTAAACTGTCGTCTCTGCAAATGAGAGCGTATGTAGTCAGTGAATCATCGCTAGCCAAATCGGCTGTACAACTGGGGCGAGTGCTAGGGAGTCTCTCTAGACTAGACCTGCCGTGTTGCGGCGCTCGGTCTGCAATCACTGATGGTGGCGACACGCGGGTCCGACGTATACTAACGGACCGCGGCCGATTTAAAGGCTACCACCTAGCAAGTGTGGTGTCTGGCGGTGACACCACAAATACTGTCTGCAGAACGTGCCGTTACTAATAAATAAGTAATAAATTAAAACGTTAGGCGTCATACTGCATTTTTGTTGCATGAACAATGAAAATGTTGGAAGTGATAATCTTTTTACCTTTCACCATTTTGTAGAGATTGTCAGCGAGAAAAAGCTTCGTAAAGGTTTGAACTTATGTGTAAAGTTTGTTGCGAGTCATTAAGTGCTCTCATCGTCAAATACTGGATGAATAAAGTACGGATAATCGCACGTCGTGGGCTACACTGCTTTTACCCCTACCCCCATCCCTTTGATAGGTAGGTGGTTGTTACCCCGATAGCGACTCTTTTCAAACAGTAATTGATATGTGTACAAAGTTCGGTTGAAATCGGTCCAGTGGTTTAGGAGGAGATGTGCAGTATACACACTTAGATATGAACGTACATCCTATAAGGGGGTTGTTTGTGTTGTTGCCCTGGATGATGATTACACAACATTTTCTCAGGATTTGTAAGCGGTGCGTCCTTGAGGTACGACAATACGCGAACACGAGAAGTAAGTTTAAACAGTTTTATTAACAAAGGCGGATTATAAAACACGCACGCTACGCGCACCCATCATCGCTGTGTCTCACATCCTAAGAAAAAAAAAAAAAAGCTCCGTCTTTAGGCCACAAGTGGCCCTTCCGGGACCGTCCGGCCGCCGTGTCATCTTCCGAGGAGGATGCGGATAAGGAGGGGCGTGTGGTCAGCACACCGCACTCCCGACCGTTAGGACGGTATTCTTTGACCGAAGCCACTACTAATCGGTCGAGTAGCTCCTCAAGTGGCATCACGAGGCTGAGTGCACCCCGAAAAATGGCAACAGCACATGGCGGCGGGATGGTGACCCATCCAAGCGCCGGCCACGCCCGACAGCGCTTAACTTCGGTGATCTCACGGGAACCGGTGTAGCCACTGCTCTCACATCCTAAGGCTAGGCGCAAATTGAGAAGCGTATAGCACGTGTGACGTGACACGACACTATAGCGCTACACGCACGTGCCGAACGGGTCGCGCGGGTCCAGCGCATATTGCGACTACATCATACTTGGCACGCGCCGACTGGCGACGCTCTGCGCTGACTGAACTGAAGCGCGCGCAACCTCTTATCTTTCTCAAACGATTTTACAGAAACTATTCTCTGAAAATATATGATTTTTGCCTTACTGGTAGCGTTATATGTCAGCTTCGTGACGAAGTGCCCATCACCTCGCTAATGACCATTCTTATTGTGATGTACACATTTTAGTAAGACACTACGCAAAACTCAAAAAGTTTGCAACGAAAATTAGGGGTCGCTATGATTTTGCGTTTGGTGCCTATTACACCATATGTTGCTGCGTATGAAATTTAGCTAACATGCTGAATTTTTGTTTAGACTTGGGAGGACATCCCTATCTGCCTCCGATCTCGAGAAAATGGATCCCATGTAGCGCGCTCACTTCCGATCTCACGCCCGCGAGAATGAAATACTCGCAACATCTCTCGTATCTCCTAAACCGCTTGAGACATCGAAACGAAAGTTTGGCGAATGATAGCACACAAGGAGGAGAGTGTTTTGCCAATTATTAAACACACGGAACTTTCTTATCTACCGATATTATGAGGTTTTTCGTAAGCTATTGAGCTCTGTGATTGCCAATTACTTGTTTAATGAGGCCCTCCGTTTCGGAATTCTGTCTCAATAGCTGCTGTGAGATGAGTTTGGCAAATCACATTGTGACAAAGGAAGTACAATTAAATCAGTCACCAAGAGAAATGTGGCCTTTACTCATAAATAGTGATGCTTCTTCGAATGAGAAAAGGTTAACAACTCACACAAAAACAGATTGGCAATTCTGTTGGAATTTTGGTGGAATCCCCGTAACCCATCGTATTTTTAACACTGGGCGACTGGAATGGAAACTTACCGAAGGATTTTATTCCTTCTCTTGATCTGAGCAGTAAATAATGACGAGCGTTCCTTCAGGCGGAATGATAGGCACATGCCAGATACTGTTTACTCACCTAGGGCTTGCCAAACTAACAATGCGTGATCGCGAATAAAATAGTTATTATTGAGAAAAATAAACAAATGATCTGTCGCACAACACAATGGTCAGTGTATTGTCAGCAGCGAAGGATAATGCGCGCGACAGGGATGCACAAGCTAGCCTTGTGTGCCTTGTGAGATGGAGTTCGAAAAACATTGTCATGAAAGTAGATCTGCCTTTGTCAGCGGTACATTTCAACAAATTAAATATATCTAATAAATATATCTAATCATAACACTCTTTTAGGATATTCCTACTTTCGTAATAATACCGACCATTTTCTTCATTTGTGTAGCCTGTTGTTGTATAATTAGTTTATTAATGCTGATAATGTCCATGCAACAATTGAAATGCCTTTTCTCATTACGGCGAACCAATTAAAACGTTGTTATTTCTGACTGCTTTTCGACTGTTTCTACCTTGCAGTGGAAATATGTTGTTCACGTGCATGTAGTACAGTGTGTCGTATTACATTATTACATCCATATCAGAGTAACCACTGTGAAACTTCTATACTTCAGATCGTGGACGTCTTTTACCGCCCCCGGTAGCTGAGTGGTCAGCGCGACGGACTGTCAATCCTAAGGGCCCGGGTTGGATTCCCGGCTGGGTCGGAGTTTTTCTCCGCTCAGGGACTGGGTGTTGTGTTGTCCTAATCATCATCATTTCATCCCCATCGACGCGCAAGTCGCCGAAGTGGCGTCAAATCGAAAGACTTGCACTAGGTGAACAGTCTTCCCGACGGGAGGCCCTAGCCACACGACATTTCATTTCATTTCCACTGCAAGCTAGAAACAGTCGAAAAGCAGTTACAAATAACAATGTTTTAATTGGTTCGCCGTGATGAGATAAATCATTGCAGTTGTTGCATGGAAATTATCAGCATTAAGAAACAACTTATACAAGAGGCTACATATATGAAGAAAATGGTCAGTATTATTACGAAAGTAGGAATATCCCAAAAGAGTGTTATCATTAGATATATTTAATTTGTTGAAACGTACCGCTGACAAAGGCAGATCTACTTTCATGACAATGTTTTTCGACCTCCAACTCACAAGGCACACATGGCTAGCTTGTGCGTTCCTGCCGCGCACATTATCCTTCGCTGCTGACAAAACACTGACCATTGTGTTGTGCAGAAGATCAATGGTTTATTTTTCTCAATAACAACAATTTTATTCGCGATCACAAATTGTCATTTTGACAAGCCCTAGGTGAGTAACCAGTATCTGGCATTTGCCTATCATTCCGCCTGAAGGAACGCTCGTCATTATTTTAATACTGATCAGATCAAGAGAAGGAATAAAATCCTTTGGTAAGTTTCCGTTGCAGTCGCTCAGTGTTAAAAATACGATGGGTTACGAGAATTCCACCAAAATTCCAACAGAATTGCCAATCTGTTTTTGTGTGAGTTGTTAACCTTTTCTCATTCGAAGAAGCATCACTATTTATGAGTAAAGGCCACATTTCTCTTGGTGACTGGTTTAATTGTACTTCCTTTGTCACAATGTAATTTGCCAGACTCGTCTCACAGCAGTTATTGAGACAGAATTCCGAAACGGAGGGCCTCATTAAACAAGTAATTGGCAATAACAGATCTCAATAGCTTAAGAAAAACCTCATAGTATCGGTTTACGGTAGCATAAAAGAAGAAATTTCATGTTTATTTTCATACTAGGAAGCTCTTGTTTCGCTAGCTGTCGATAACTCTTAAAAAATTAGTCACTGAAGTAAAATAAATAAAAAAAGGAAGTATAAGTAGTGATATATCGCCATAGTTAAGAAAGTTCCGTGTGTTTAATAATTGGCAAAACACTCTCCTCCTTGTGTGCTATCATTCGCCAAACTTTCGTTTCGATGTCTCGAGCGGTTTAGGAGATACGAGAGATGTTGCCTGTATTTCATTCTCGCGGACGTGAGATCGGAAGTGAGCGCGCTACATGGGATCCATTTTCTCGAGATCGGAGGCAGATAGAGATCTCCTCCCAAGTCTAAACAAAAATTTAGCATGTTAGCTAAATTTCATACGCAGCAACATATGGTGTAATAGGCACCAAACGCAAAATCATAGCGACCCCTAATTTTCGTTGCAAACTTTTTGAGTTTTGCGTAGTGTCTTACTAAAATGTGTACATCACAATAAGAATGGTCATTAGCGAGGTGATGGGCACTTCGTCACGAAGCTGACATATAACGCTACAAGTGAGACAAAAATCATATTTTCAGAGCATAATTTCTGCAAAATCGTTTGAGAAAGATAAGAGGTTGCGCGCGCTTCGGTTCAGTCAGCACAGAGCGTGTAACAACAACAACGCTGTACTATTGTACATATAATTTTTTTCTTCTGATTTTCGATAAATTAGTTTAATCGATATTCTGATTTTATTTCTTTTTTTGTTTCATGCCATTATGTTAAGGAAACTATAAACAACTTTCAATGTAAATATTAATATTTATGTCAAATTTCGAGCAATGTTATAACAGAATTGAAATGTAAGAAACGTTGAAACTATTGTAAGATATCGAAGTTGTAATTGTGCGTCTGGTCCATACGTAGGAAATGTATTGGTATATGTAGAATGCAAAACCTCTGGTGAATACCCTGTCTGTAGGGGAGCGGTAAAAGATGGATGGCAGGCGAGCGCGGGAAAATGCACACGGGCACTGCACGGCATAACGGGCTCAGCAGTAGTAGTCGGAGTTGGGCATTGGTCTGAGCAACACGTTCTGGATCGAGGAGGCTCTCCTGGAAGACGTAGTTTCATTGAGCCTCGGATGTGCCGTCCCGACGCCTATACAGCATGGCAAAATTCCTTAGGCACTAAATGGAAAAGAATTGCGACGCTAAGAAGTAGCAAAGTGCCGATACATCAAGTGCCATTGCCGTGATTGTATGTGTGCCCTGTGCCATGCCATCTCGCCGCCCGCCAACCGCCGCATCGATACGAACAGGTTGAAACTTTTAGTACTGTATTCGTGTGGACCAGTGTTACTTTGTTCCATACTGTTCAATAACAACTTAAATTTTACCAGAACTGTCCTATCATTTAATTATCCTCACTACTAACCTATACATGGTCCTTTCCACGTGTTGTGCAATCCGAGTGTCCCGAGATGAAGATTCAAAGTTTATGTTAATAATAATTACCTGCAGACCTAGCTATGTTAGAATGATGTTTAAGGAACTTTGTTGTTAATGAAATAATAGACAAATAACCAAGGTCTGACAAAGTGGGAAAATAATTTTGAAATTGGTTTAGTAATAAAGTTTAATTATTTCGAGGCAGATATAATGGTATTTTAAATGAGCAGGAAATAAGATAAAAAGAGTAGTAATTCATATATTGGAAATCTTGAGTGCTTAATGCTTTCAATAGGTAAAAGGTTCAATACAATGATCATAACAGTTTCAGGGCCCCCCTTTTTTTATTCATTTGAATTCTGAAGTGTTCTAAACTGATTAGACCAGTAAAGTTAAAGTCAATACAAAAAACCAAAATTTATCAGTGTTTTACATTTATCAAAATTGACATTGTGTGTGTGTTTCGAAAGTGCTATTTCTAGGGTAACCTATGCCCGATTTTAATCAGATCAATAGACAGTACGAAGTTTCGTAGTAAACATTATAGTGTAATGTTGTGTATTTATGGTTTATCCATATTGGTACAGAAAGTGAAATTATCAGTTCAGTAGATTTTCTGGTTCTAAAATTTACCATATTATGCAGCGTTACTACGTGTTGTTATGCTCGAACGTACATCAACTTGTACAGGGAAGAAACTCAGTTAATGCCTAATTAGGCTGGCGACCGTATTATTAACAAATTGGTAACATCTTCTGTGTTGTTTCTTGTCCGTCCCGACGTGTGGTTGCATTTCGGACTTGCTGGACGTATCATTGTTATGACTGAGTGGGTGTAAGTCTGATTTGCCTCAATTCAGGTACACGCGGTCAATGTCTATACAAAAATCCTTTTCTCTTAAGGTGAAGCCCGTCAACTTACTATAGTACAGGCTTTAAAAAGTATCGTACGCCCGAGCGTAGTGTTATAAGCGTCGCCAGTCGGCGCGTGCGAAGTATGGTGTACGCGTCGCAATATGCGCTGGACCCGCGGGACCTGTGCGGCACGTGCGTGTCGCGCTATAGTGTCGTGTCACGTCACACGTGCTATACGCTTCTCACTTTGCGCCTAGCCTTTAACACCGGCTAATTACGGTCGTATCGAAAGGCTCCATGGTGAGCTAAGAAAAGAGACGTATTCGCGCCCGAGACAGCGCTAGTTAACACTGCCCGCTGCAGACGGCTGCCAGCCGCGTACTTCCGTCGCTGTGCGGACGGAGGCGCGTGTACTGACCGAGCGAATTGTCAGCATTCCAGACAGGTCGGCTGGCGAGCGCGTGTTAACGTATCGTACGGCTGCGCGCAATCCGTAGACCCTTACAATCTTTTTTTTGTAATATTGTGCGGATAAATATGAAGTCATTCACTTCACAAAATCCAGAAAAATAGCATCCTACAGGTACAACGTGAATGAATCTCAAATAGAAATAGTCGGCTCATACAAGTAATTTTTGTAGTGATATGAAATGATCACATAGGTCCAGTGTAACATCCACGAGATAAATTTTAGCTACAGTGCGACGAGAGGAAATTATGCCTCTAACAGTTATAAACATTATCTATTCGACATATGAAAAAACAGTGAAAACGATGATAAATATTAATTGTTTGTATAATATTCTATGATGTAATTGGACATATCGATGTGTATCATACAAAGACAATGATAATTGTAAATTCCTTTAATGATCTGCGTTTTTCTTCCTTTGTTTTTACGTTTTGATGGTTGGCTTTTGTAGGTTCAGGACGCAATACGCATATCAAACTGAGGTCTGTTAAGAAATTCTAATTATTTGTTAATTATTACTTGAGAATAGAGTTCATTATTATTATAAATATGAGTGAATAATTATTTGTAACTTTAATTCCTCTCTCAGTAAGCATTATTTGTGTTGATTATTTCTTTCCGCTGCAAGGAGCGCAACCATTGATGACAGCGATTTGTAACGCGTTTTTTGTCTGTGTTTTTCTTAGGAAAAAAAAAAAACAAATGTTCGCTTGATGAAGTCTAAATAGTGCACAATACGAAAGTAAAGTTCAATAAGCATTTCAAATACTTATTCTATTTGCTTTAACAATAGAAAGTCTCTATCAATTGTCTGTCACCATCTTAACAATTATCTCAGCGGCAAATTCAAACTACGCAACTCTGCAGACATAAATGCCAAAGGTAATAAAAATGCGTAAAAATAAATGTGCACCGGTGGTCCCGAACTCATTTTAATGAAAATAATTCGAATCAGATTGGTTCCCTAAAAACAATGCTCATAGCACGATCCTTATAAAGTTTTCTCATGGCTCACTCCTTCTATTCTGTCGAGGAGCTACTGGAAGAGCTGAAAAATTAAGCAAATTCCAGTGTTACATTGTTGATTTTCTTTATTTAAACTTACGACTTGTCCCCTGAATATGTTTTTTATATTTCATTTTATCTGTTTCTACTATTGTGTTATAATTTCATGTATTGACTCGTTCCATGACCATGGAGACTTCTTCTTAATTTGGTCCCACGGAACAATAAATAAATAAATAAATAAATAAAAACTTTTCTAGCTGATGTATGGAGCCGAAATTAATTAAGCACGAGTTGCGAAGAATATTGTTCAGGTAACATACGTCAGTGTTGTGCGCGGCTGATATTCGGTGGTTTAAATGATCATTTTGCTGAAGATAACTGTTTCCATCATAATCAATAGTTGTATAGAATCTGTTGTATGAACTGTGATTTAGTGACACTTACACAACTTACAGACAACACTTTAACACGACGTTAACTTGATAGTTCTTTAGCAACTTGACCAAATCTTTAGCCGGGAGAAAAATTATTTAGTAATTACTCAATGTAATAAAATAAGATTATCATTTTCATTTACAAATTAATAAACTACCAAACCACCGAATAACACAGCGAACGTCACACCAGCCATAGGCAAGACAGCTGGGAAAATACAGTCGTTCTACAAAGGAGACTGCTTACATATCAGTCGTGCGTCTCATCGTAGAATATTGCCGAAGTGTTTGGAAATTACACCAAAGAGGAATGGCCTACTCAAAGAACGGCGGCACGAAATGTCACAAGTACGTTTGACTCAGGGGAGAGTGTCTCTGAGACTGGTACATGTTTAAACATAGACGCTAAATGCCCTCGAAAGCGTGCTTACAAAGATTCGAGAGTCAATATTAAATCAAAAAGCTAGAAAAAAATCGTGATTTCTCCGTGTATGGCTCCCGAAGGATCGTGAAGATCATAATAGAGGAGACAGAGAAGATCCAGCGAAGAGCGGCGCGTTTCGTCACGGGTCACAGACACCAGTCACAGAGGTATTTATACACTCATTCTTCCCGCGCAGAAGAAACGCTAACATGTGGTAACATGATAAGTACTCTCTGCCGCGCACTTCAGAGTTCAGTGTTTTGCATAGTATGTATGAAGCTGTATGTTATGTTTAGTTGCGTATTAGTGGTCGAGAATGTGCCAGTGCTGGACGATATATATATATATATATATATATATATATATATATATATATATATATATATATATATATATATATATACCCGCAGGACTCTTACGGGAATCGGTGAAACTCCGTGATTAATTAGGGTAATGAGCAGGAGCACTACCTCAGTAGCTTGTGGATAAGTTGAGAATTTGGGTCTGACGGGAGGCATACTACGATAGTCAGAGCAGTTGCGGTGTGTCTGGATGACTTAGTGGTCAGAGCATTTGTTTAGTGAGCAAAAGATCCGCGTTCGAATCCCGTTCCAACACAAATTTCCAACATTCCCCATTCACACAAATCAATGCTCACTAGCAGCGAAATGTCAGCAATTCCTTTATGTCTTTATTTAACGTTTTCTTTGCGTGTCAGAGGTTTCGCGTACGATCTACGCGCTGCACGCTTCACTTTTTCGTATTTCCCGGTAGAACCACTGTATTATAATTGAACAGTTGCACTGATTGGAGAGTACAACACCAAAACTTCTTTTCATTTTCTAGTCCCCCTTCTCCATCGCAACACTTCACTTTCTCACAAGAGGTGACTGCTTCAGGATCGTATCAGACAGTTCATATGCATGCAATAACAAACGCCTGATGATGAGAAGAAGAAGATCGAAACGCGTAGCAATTTCTTAAATTAAAAATGAAATAATTAATGTGACCAGTAACAGTACAAGACTAATAACTTATACATGACAGACACGTTACCAACACTTAGCCACTACGGCCACTGTCAGTCGTCATTAAGGAAGAGTAAAAGTATCTCAGCTGTCTTCTGATCTTTCTTGGATTCAACCGTGAACCAACCTTCACTTTCTAAATGTATAACGGGGGCTCTAGGAACGGACATACAACGCTGGTGGCTTTTCCAAACACTACAGTGGGCCACAGCCGTACAAGACGGTACCTCACCTGAAGATGTCCCCGTAGCGGCTGTGCATCGCCCAGAGGCGGTCCCACAGTACGGGCAGCTTGTAGAAGCTGAACCCATTTCCTGCAATTTTGTTTTCAAATACTCGAAACGGCTTTTCATTTTGCACAGTGAGAGACCAAGTCTCACACCCATACAGCATAACTGGTAGAATAATAGTTTTGTGTATTCTAATGTTTAAATTCCTAGACAATATCCGTGATGAAAGTAATCTTTTCAGTGAGAAGTAGCACGCATTTCCCGTCCGTAATCTCTTCTTCAGTTCGGATTCGATCTCATTTCTCGAAGTGATGTCCACGCCTAGATACTTAAATGTGTTCACTTTTTCAAACTGCATGTCTCCAACTCTTAACATATCCTGATCTACTGCTGTTGGCATTCTAGTAGTAACCTGGTATTTAGTTTTGTCTTCACTTATCTTTAGACCTACATCTTCACTAGCCTTGATTAACGCATTCGCAGTTGCTGTTACCGATTCTTTCCAATCGCTAATGATGTTTAGATCATCTGCATACCCTAACATCTTAATATTTCCATTTAACTCCACACCCTCTGAATTATCTGCTGCATTCGTACAATATATTCTAGGATTAAATTAAAAAGTAGCGGAGACAGGGCATCTCCCTGCTTAAGTCCGTTCTTTATTACAAATTCTTCTGACTCCATTTTCCCCACGCGTACGCTATCTTTTGTGTTTTTCAAACTCGCTTCTATATGCCTAACATACTTCTTTGGTATTCCAAGTTCCAAAAGAATTCTGTACAATTTTGACTGCAATATTGAATCATATGCTTTTGTAAAATCTATGAAAAGATTATGAGCTGGTTTATTCTATTCCCATTTCTTTTCCAAAATCTGACGCAGGGTGAATATTTGGTCTATAGTTGATCTGTTCCTCCGAAAGCCGGCTTGGTAATCCCCCACAATTTCATCTGCATAGCCTACGACCAACTTCCCTTCTCAAGTTCAAGAACTCCTCTCGTTTTCTGCCTCCCATTCTATCCCAATCTAATCGCGCTTTTCTCCTTTCCTCTACCAATTTCTTGCATTCCTCATCAAACCACGGTTTCCTCCTGTTCTTCTTAATTGTACCTATTGTGACTTCCGCTGCCTCTTTGATATTATTCCTCACAGTGATCCACTGTTTATTTACATCCTCGTCTTGATCTTCGTGTGTCCGGAGAGCATCAAACCTATTTGAAATTTCTATCATTTACTTTCTTCTAAAGTTTTCATCATTTAGCTTGTCAGTGTCGAACCTAACAAGTTCTGCATTGTGACACCTTGATGTTGCTGTAGATAGCCGTTGGTGAACTTTGGCAACTGCAAGAAAATGATCAGAATCGCAGTCTGCTCCCCTGAAAGTCCTAACATTTTCTATACTAGAGTGCCATCTCCGATCTACAAGAACATGATCAATTTGGTTTCGGGTGTGTCCATCCGGAGAGACCCAAGTTGCTTTATGAATGTCCTTCCTTTTGAAATATGTGCTCTCAACAATCATGTCTTTTGAAACAGCAAAATTAACCACCCTTGTGCCATTATCATTCGAAATGTTATGCAAACTTTCTTTCCCAATTGTAGGCTGGAATGCTTCCTCCTTTCCTATCTTCGCATTAAAATCAGCTATGATTAATTTTGTATCATATGAGGAGAACTCATCCCACAGTTGGTCTAGTTCTTCATAAAAGCCGTCTTTAACAACCTCTTCAGTGTCCTCAGTTGGTGCGTGTACATTAATTACTACTAGTCTATTCCACCTGCCGTACAACACTATAACTGATAGTCGGTCACTAATGAACCTTAGCCGGCCGAAGTGGCCGTGCGGTTAAAGGCGCTGCAGTCTGGAACCATGCCTCGGGCATGGATGTTTGTGATGTCCTTAGGTTAGTTAGGTTTAACTAGTTCTAAGTTCTAGGGGACTAATGACCTCAGCAGTTGAGTCCCATAGTGCTCAGAGCCATTTGAACCATTTTTGAATGAACCTTATATCTCCGATTGCGTGAAGCACTTTTCCCTGTACTGCGAAACCTGTTCCGAAACTGTGAGCTTCCGCACCTCCATAGAAAAATGTATAGTTATTCCTCTTTATCCTACCCTCCCCCTGCCACCGAGTTTCTTGAATAGCTGTAATGTCTACGTCGTATCTATCTAATTCGTCTAATAATGTCTGGAATGTTCCTGGCCTTTTCAAACTTTTAATGTTCCATGTTCCCAATCTGAAAGTTCCTTTCGGCCTGAATCTCTTCGAAGTAGGTTCCGCCCGGAGATCCGAATGGGAACCTAGTTTACCTCCGGAATATTTTACTTCAAAGGGACCCATGCCCATTAATGTTGCTGATTCTTGATGAATAGATTTGATAGTAAGAGAAGAAGAAACAGGGATGGTTCATCACGCCATCGCCTACTCCCCACCGGCTGTCCGCGACTGCTTATTTTTTGCATTCGCAGCTACCCTTCATATCTGAAGGCCGTATCCCCTATCCGCAACTTGGGGACGCGCTCTGCCCTGGTGGTAGGGGCCCACGCAAACGGACGTAGAGTACTAATTGTGTCAGAGTGCTCCATTGTATGAATCGACAGAGGATGAAATGACTTTTCTCTTGATGAATAGGAAGTTGGGTTTTCGTAAAAAAAGAAAAGAAATAAACCTCAAACATGGAAAAACCGCGATGCCCCAGCGGTAATCACGTTTTTTTCTTCGAGATTCACGTTTTCTTGCATGCATTTTGTAGTTCTCATCATGTAGATATGTATCAGGGTGAAAAAGTTCAATTTGCTAAATCCTAGTACTTTTAATCGATTTTTGAATTTAAGACTCTTTGCACTATCGAGTGTTCAAACGGGCGTAGACTGGGTACTATCTGTCGCAGAGAGGTGCCGTTTGAATGAATCGACAGAGGATGAAACGATGCTTCCTTCGGTGTATAGGAATTGGGAGTATTCGATAAAAAGTGTATCGTCCAAAATCTACACTAGCGATTATGCATAGTAGTCGTTTGAACGCTCATAGTGTGAAAACTATGGTACCTACGAACTCGTAGTCGAATCTAAATTAGAGAGCAATCTTTTCTGATTCGGAAAATATGTACATTTGCTTTGGATAACGAGTACTTTGCCATTATGAAACACTATACGTAACACTGCAATACGCGTTTCGCGTCATAGCAAATTAATACACAGGGTTCGTTTGAAGTGGCATATTGCAAACAACTATCCCACCAACGAACTCTCGCTTGAATCTAAATTGCAGAGCATTCTTATCAAATTCTCAAAATTGTATACATTTGCCTTTGGATGACGAGTACATTGCCTTTACAAAACACTAATCAGAACACTGCAACACGAATTCGCGTATTAGCACATTATCGCACAGTGTTTGTTTGAACTGGCATAGTGTTAAAACTGTGGCACTTACGAACTCTCGGTTGAATCTAAAATGTAGACTATTTATTTCTGATTCGGAAAATGTATACATTTGCTTTTGGATAACGACTGCATTGCCTTTACAAAACACTAATCAGAAAACAGCGATACGAATTTCGCGTCTTAGCAAATTATCGCATAGGGTTCGTTTGAACTAGCATAGTGTGAAAACTGTGGCACCTACGAACTCTTGCTCCAATCTAAATTGTAAAGCATTCTTTTATAATTCGGAAAATGTATACATTTGCTTTTGGATAACTAGTACTTTGCCTTTACGAAACACTAATCAGAACACTGAGATACTCGTTTCGCGTCCTATCAAATTATCGCATAGTTGATTTTGAACTGGCATAGTACGAAAACTATGGCACCTACGAAATCTCGGCGAATCTATATTGTAGTGAATTCCTTTCTAATACGGAAAATGTATAAATTTGCCTTTGGATATCGAATACTTTGCCTTCACAAAACACTAATTATAACACGGCGCTACGCATTTTGCGTCTTTGCAATTTATCACATATGCGCGTTTGATCTGGCGTAGTGCGAAAACTATCGAACCTACGAACTTTCGGTTGAATCAATAGTGTAGGTCATTCCTTTCTGATTCGGAAAATGTATTCATTTGCTTTTGGATAACGAGTACTTTGCTTTTACGAAACACTAATCAGAGCACTGATATACCCGTTTCGCATCGTATCAAATTATCGCATAGTGTAACTTTGAACGGGCATAGTAGGAAAACTATGGCACCTACGAAATCTCGGGGAATCTATATAGTAGAGAATTCTTTTCTAATACAGAAAATGTATAAATTTTCCTTTGGATATTGAGTACTTTGCCGTCACAGAACACTAATTAAAACACCGCGCTACTCATTTTGCGTCTTAGCAATTTATCGCATATGCGTGTTTGATGTGGTGTAGTGCGAAAACTATCAAACCTACGAATATTCGGTTGAATCTATAGTGTAGATCAGTCTCTTCTGATTCGGAAAATGTATACATTTGCCTTTAGATATCGAGTACATTGCCTTTACAAAACACTACTCAGAAAACTGTGATACGAATTTCGCGTCTTAGCAAATTATCGCAAAGGGTTCGTTTGGACTGGCATAGTGCAAAAACTGTGGCAACTATGATCTCCTGCTCGTATCTAAGTTCTAGAATGACGTTTCCTGATTATTGAGTAATCTTTTCTTATTCGGAAAATTTACAGTTTTGCCTTTCGATCACGAGAGCTTTGCACTGCGAAAATAGGAGACACCTCCCCATTTTTGCGTGTCCAAACGGACGTAGACAGAGTACTAATTGTGACTGAGTGCTGCCGATTGTATGAGTGGACACAGGAAGAAATGGCGTCGCTCTTGATGTATAGGAAGTGGAGTTTCGGAAAAAGACATTTTTCCTCAAATATGTAAAAGTCACAAAGCCCTGGGGGTATTCAGGTTTTTTTTAATCGAAATTCGTGTTTTCTTAGGACTTTGTTTACTTGAATGCATTTTATAATTCTCATTCTGTAGGTATGTACCAGGGTGAAAAACGTTCGATTTGCTAAATCGTAGTTCTTTTAATCGATTTTTGGATTTATAACTCTTTGCACTTTTGCGTGTTCAAATTAGTGTAGACTGGGTACTATTTGTCGCAAAGAGGTGCCGTTTGCATGAATCGACAGCGGATGAAATGACGCTTCCTTTGATATATAAGAAAGTGGGAGTTTTCGAAAAAAACATTCTCCGTCCAAAATCTACACTCACAATTGTGCACCGTGGTCGTTTGAACACTCATAGTGTGCAAGCTATAGCACATACAAATACGCGGTTGCATCTAAATTGTAGAGCACTCTTTGCTGATTTGGAAAATGTATACGTTTGTCTTAGGATAACGAGTACTTCGCCTTTACGAAACACTAATCAGAACACTGCGATACGCGATTCGTGTCTTAGCCAATTTTCGGATAGGGTACATTTGTACTGGCATAGTGTGAAAACTACGGCACCTAGGAACTCTCGGTGGAATCTAAATTGTGTAGCATTCCTTTCTGATTCGGAAAATGTATCATTTGCCTTTGGATAACGTGCGCTTTTCCTTTGCAAAACACTAATCAGTACACTGCAATACGAGTTTTGCGTCTTAGCAAATTTTCGCATTGGGTTCGTTTGAACTGGATAGTGGGAAAACTGTGACACCTACGATCTCTCGGTCATATCTAAACAGTAGAGCATTTTTTCTGATTCGTAGAATGTGTAGATTTGCCTTTGGATAACGAGTACCTTGTCCGTAGGAAACACTAATCAGAACAATGCGTTTCGCGTCTTGCAAATTATCGCATAGGGTTCGTTTGAACTGGCATCGTGCTAAAACTATGCCACCTATGACCTCGCGCTTGAATCTAAAATGTATAGCAACATTTTCTCATTGTAAATCTATCTTTTCTGATTCGGAAAATGTACAGTTTTCTCCTTTCGATCACATGTGCTTCGCATTACTATGGTTGGAAGCACCTCCCCATTTTTGCGTGTTCAGACGGACGTAGAGTACTAATTGTGGCAAAGTGCTGCGGATTATATGAGCCGACAGAGGATGAAATGGAGTTTCACTTGATGTATAGGAAGTGGGGGTTTTCGGAAAAAAAATTGTCTTCATATATAGAAAAATCGCAGAGCCCCAGGGGTATTCATGTTTTTTCCTCGATATTCGTGTACTCTTAGAACTGCATTTCCTTACATGCATTTTATAGTTCTCATCGTGCAGATATGTACCAGGGTGAAGAACGTTCGATTTGCTAAATCCTAGTATCTTGAATCCATTTTTGAATTCGAAACTCTTTGCACTTTCGTTTGCCCAAACGAGTGTAGACTGGGTACTATTTGCCGCATAGAGGTGCCGTTTGCACGAATCGACAGAGGATGAAATGACGATCCGTTTGCTATATAGGAAGTGGACGTTTTCGAAAAATCGTTTTTGTCCAAAATCTACACTCGCAGTTATGCATAGTAGTCGTCTGAACGCTCATAGTGTGAAAACTGTGGCACCTACAAACTAGCGGTCGAATCTCAATTGTGGAGTATTCTTTTCTGATTTGGAAAATGTATACAATTGTCTTTGGATAACGAGTACTTTGCCTTTACTAATCACTAATCAGAACACTGTGAAACGTGTTTTGCGTCTTAGCAAATTATCGCACACAGTTCGTTTGAACTGGCATAGTGCGAAAACTATGGCACCTAAGAACTTCGGTCGATCTGAGTTGTAGAGCATCTATTTCTAATTCGGAAAATGTATACATTTGCCTTTGGATAACGAGTACTTTGCCTTTACGAAACACTAATCAGAACACTGCGATACACGTTTCGCATCTTAGCAATTTTATGGCATAGGGTTCGTTCGAACTGGCCATGTTTTCTATGGAATGATATCTACGGGATATTCAAGCATTGACCGGTCTAAGTGCCTTGCATTTGTCCTAGGACCATAAGATTTTGCATGAGACGACGTGTTGCAGCCACAGTGCACGGGAAAATGCTAGAAGTATTAATTTGTGGTAAAAATTTATAGAACCTCCCGTTCTTGTCCTTTGTTTTCGTACTGACGCAATGGCAGAACATCACATTGCTCGCTTTTCTCTCAGGAAAGTTTACATTTAACTGTGGAAATTTGTCATCGTACTGACGTAATGGCAGAACATCACATTGCTCGCTTTTCTCTCAGGAAAGTTTACATTTAACTGTGGAAATTTGTCATGTACTGAGGTGTCCAGTCTCTTCGTTCTGTACAAAATAGAAGCTTCTAAGCTAATGCAATCGACAAGTAAGCAGTATTATAGGTCATGTTTTAGGTATGGAAAATTCATTTATTGACCTGTTTATGCGCCTTGCAGTTGACCTGGGACCTTAACACTTGCTGCGGCATTTAATTGTTGACCTGTACTGGTGGGTCATAGTTTTTATTTACTATTTATTTATTTATTTATTTATTTATTTATTGTTCCGTGGGACCAAATTAAGGAGAAGTCTCCATGGTCATGGAACGAGTCAATACATGAAATTATAACACGATATTAGAAACAGATAAAATGAAATATAAAAAAACATATTCAGGTGACAAGTCGTAAAATTAAATAAAGAAAATCAACAATGTAACACTGGAAATTCCTTAATTTTTTAGCTCTTCCAGGAGCTCCTCGACAGAATAGAAGGAGTGAGCCATGAGGAAACTCTTCAGTTTAGACTTAAAAGGGTTTGGGCTACTGCTAAGATTTTTGAGTTCTTATGGTAGCTTATTGAAAATGGATGCAGCAGAATACTGCACTCCTTTCTGCACAAGGGTCAAGGAACTGCATTCCACATGCAGATTGGATTTCTGCTTGTATTAACTGAGTGAAAGCTGCTAACTCTTGGGAATAGGCTAATATTGCTAACAACAAACGACATTAAAGAAAATATATACTGTGAGGGCAATGTCAGATTTCCCAGACTATTGAATAGGGGTCGAGAAGAGGTTCTCGAACTTACAGCACATATAGCTCGAACAGCCCGTCTTTGAGCCAAAAATACCCTTTTTAAATCAGAAGAATTACCCCAAAAAATAATACCATATGACATAAGCATATGAAAATATGCGAAGTAGACTACTTTTCGTGTTGAACTGTCACTTATTTCAGATACTGTTCTAATGATAAATAAAGCAACATTTAGTTTCTGAACAAGATCCTGGACATGGACTTTCCACAACAGCTTACTGTCTATCTGAACGCCTAGGAACTTGAACTGTTCTGTCTCGCTTATAATATGCCCATTCTGTCTGATCAAAATATCGGTTCTTGTTGAATTGTGAGTTAGAAACTGTAAAAACTGAGTCTTACTGTGATTTAGCATCAAATTATTTTCGAGAAGGCACAAACTTATTTCATGAACTACATTATTTGATACTGTTTCAATATTAAATACAAGATCCTTCACTACCAAGCTGGTGTCATCAGCAAACAGGAATATTTTTGAATCATCTGTAATACTAGAAGGCATATCATTTATATAAATAAGAAACAGCAGTGGCCCCAGCACCGACCCTTGGGGAACGCCCCACTTAACAGTGCCCCATTGGGACTGAACATCACTACCACTCTCAATATTGCAGAGAATTACCTTCTGTTTTCTGTTCTTATTCCATAATGGTTCAACTCCTGCAGAAATATTTTGTGGTCAACACAGTCTAAAGTCTTCGTTAAATCAAAGAAAACACCTAGCGTTCGCATCCTTTTATTTAATCCGTCCAAAACCTCACAGAGAAAAGAGGATATAGCATTTTCAGTTGTTAAACCATTTCTAAAACCAAACTGAACATTTGACAGCAAATTATGTGAATTTAAATGCTGCAGTAACCTTGTATACACAACCTTCTCGATAACTTTAGCAAACACCGATGGCATAGAAATAGGTCTATAATTGTCAACATTATCCCTGTCTCCCTATTTATAAAGTGGCTTAACTACCGAGTACTTTAATCGGTCAGGAAACTGACCACTCCTAAAGGAAAAGTTACAGATATCGCTAAGTACTGGGCTAACATACATAGAACAATACTTCAGTCTTCTGCTAGATACCCCGTCATATCCATGAGAGTTCTTGGTCTTTAGTGATTTAATTATTAACTCTAATCTCCCTCTTGTCAGTATCACGGAGGAGCATTTCAGGTAACAGTCTCGGAACACTTTTTTCTAAGAGCGCTATGTGATTCCCTGTTGGGACTAGGTTTCTATTTAGTTCACCTGCTATATTCAGAAAGTGATTATTAAATACTCTACATATACACAACTTATCAGTAACACGGACATTCCCACTATGCACTGATTGTATATCCTCGACCCGTCTCTGCAGACCAGCCACTTCCTTTACGACTGACCATATGGTTTTAATTTTATCCTGAGACTTATCTGCATACCACATACTTTTTGCCTTCCTAATAACATTTTTAAGCATCTTACAATGCTGTTTGTAAAGGGCTGCTGCATTTAGATTTTGACTGTTTCTAACGTTTTGATATAATTGCCACTTTGTTCTACAAGATATTCTTATCCCTCTAGTCAGCCACCCAGGCTGCCTGTTTGTGCTAGTACCCTGTTTTGAACGTTCTAACGGAAAGCAACTTTCAAAGAGCACAAGAAAAGTCTTGAGAAAAGCATTATATTTATCATTTACTGTATCAGCGCTATAAACATCTTGCCACTCTTGTTCCTTGATAAGGTTTACAAAGGTCTCTACAGCAACTGGATCAGCTTTCCTAAACAGCTGATGACTATATTTAACATTTGGTGCAGCACAAAAATCTTTTAGAGTTAAAATTTGTGCATCATGATCTGAAAGGCCATTCACCTTTTTCCTAACAGAATGCCCTTCTAGTAAAGAGGAATGAACAAAAATGTTGTCTATGATTGTTCTACTGTTCCCTTGCACTCTCGATGGAAAGAATACGGTTTGCATAAGATTATATGAATGAAGGAGGTCTACCAGCATCCTCTTCCTTGCACAATCACATATACAATTAATATTGAAGTCACCACATATAACTAACTTTTTGTATTTCCTATAAAGTGAACCAAGACTCTCCTCTAGCTTTAGCAAAAATGTTGTGAAATCGGAGTCTGGGGATCTATAAATAACAACAGTTAGAAGTTTAGCTCCGTTAAATTTAACCACACCTGCACAACATTCAAACACCTTTTCAGTGCAGTACTTTGAAACATCAGTTGACTCAAATGGGATGCCGTTTTTCACATACATGGCTACTCCCCCACACCGCAAAGAGCTCCTTGAAAAGCTGCCAGCCAACCTGTATCCTGGTAAAGAAAGCCTCTGAATTATCTCCTTATTTAAGAAGTGTTCAGATATACCAATAATTTCAGAGTCAACATCTATAAGCAGTTCGCTAACTTTATCTCTAATACCTTGTATATTTTGATGAAATATACTAATTCCCTCCTTAATCGGATACCTAAGCTTTGTCAAAAGTGGTTCCTTTGTTAGAGAGACTTCCCTTAAGCAGGAATACCTATCAGCTGAATTCAATCTAAAAAAGGTGCAGCTCTAACACCCACTACTGCAGGAATTTTCCCATGAGTGATCCCACCAACCCCACCTATGCTGTCACTTATAAGCTTTGCCAACCTCCCCTTCCCATACCTGTTGAGGTGCAGGCCATGTCTAGTGAAACCCGTCCTGCTGATAGACTCCACCGACACCACTGAAATGTGACCCTTGCTTTCTGTCATCAGCGCACCCCCAAGTGTCATGTTATTATGCCTGACGGCTGTATTAAGATGAGGCCGATCGTGACGCTGAAACAATTCCACGAAATGCACATTCGTGTTGCCAGTCTGAGTGGCTATCTTTTCCAGGTCACCATCTATGTCATACTCCCCATCCCTATCATTACTATTACCAGCTCCACCCACAATCACTACCTAATCCTCTTTAGTAAAATCACTACATAACCCCCCTATGTTAACAGTCACCTGAGCCAATCCTGCATTAGGCTTCACAATGCTGGTGACCTGGTACTCACTCCCCAGCACTTCCTGCAACTGCTGGCCTACACCTCTGCCATGAGAACTACCTAACAGCAGAACCTTCTTCTTCCTCTTCGACTTTGCAACTGTTCTAACCACCGTAACTACTGAGATCTGCTGCATACTTCCTATATCTACAGCTACTAGAGATTCCTCTCCACTAGACTCTGACAGTTGGTCATATCTATTGTAAACACCAATAGTAAAACTATCTGAAAATCTTCTTCTCCTAGCAGATCTCTTGCCAACAGCCAGCTCCCATTCCCCAACCCCCTTCTCCCTCCTCATCCTATCTAGCTCCTCCTGTGCACTTTTCAACTGCACCTGAGGGGCACAGATCTTACGCTCCTGCTCCTCTATCAACTTACTCTTGCTACATAACCTGCAGTTCCAGGAGAGGATCTCACCAGAATGCCCATTGGCTTCCCCACTGCATTCCCCCCAGTGAAAATACTTCGAACAAGTCTCACGCCGCAATCCACTACTCACGAACCTACGGCAAAGCCCACACTTCTCACTCATGGTAAAATTTTACTTTTTCTAAGTTCCACTACTACAATAAGAAGATGTTAAAAACCTGACTACAATAAACACAAACTACTATTATTAACAGTATTAATAAACAACAAATGTGAATATAACAAAAGACTAATACAGAAAGAGAATCAAACGTCTAATGACGCAGCGGAATGTAAACACAGGCAAGAGGTTACGTTGCTCGATACGAAACACTCACAAATGTCAGGTCACAACACAAGAAAGGCAGAGGTGAATGAAGAAACCACTAATAAGTCACTTATATAGTAAATATTATCACAAAAACCGTTAGAATATGTTCCCTTGTCCATTGTAATTGTTCCTGTTGCTCTGATAACCTCAGTTAACTCGTTTGTTTTTCCCATTTCCATTACCATATCCATTCTATTTTTGTATGTGCTGTGTCAGATATGGTTGCCATGCTTGTTGTGTAGTAACATTATTATTTACAGGTTGATTTCCAAAGATGGGCTGAGGTGTTTCTTTATCTGTTACTTTATGTTGCCCTGGTGCCTCTTCATAAATCAGGTCACTGGAATTCAAAACTGACAAAAAGTACTTAGCGCAATGTTCTGGTGTAGTTACTAATTTTTCCCTTATTTTTGGTAGAAGTCAGCTCTTTAATATCTTCAATCAATGTGATATGGGATTGGACCAATATCTGGTCTTTTTTACTTTTTGAAATAACCCCGCAAGCTTCCATGCTTGCAATTAAATGGAGGCAAATTAAAGACATCACGTCTTCTCTCTTGAACCGCCTCTGACCAGTACTAGTCCAAGAAATCACATTCAAATTGTTCGTAACTGTGACAATGTTCTCCCATTTCAGGGCCAAACAAGAACATCACCTTGGGTGTAACCAACAACAAATCTTATCTTTTGAACTCTGTCCAGTTACATGGAAGTACATTATGGAACACACTAATAAAAGCCACTGGGTTCATCTGCTTTCCATCTGTTGAATACTTGGAAACTGCCTATGTCTAAGCAAGCCATCAACAGCGAAGACAGATGTTAAACATTAGGCACTATCTGACATCGGTGTTGTTGTGGGTGCTGCTGTAGGTAAATTACAAATTTTGCAGTCTTTACTTGTGCTCACTATCGGGCTTGTGTAACTATTACATGCATCCACACAGGTAGTTGAATATTAGCAACCTAACCTACTTCAATTGATGATTCAGTTTCCCTTTTATTCATTGCGTTTTCTATCACACCTACATATACTTCACATTCAGATACTACGTTCTGTGCTAATGTACTACTTTGATCTAAAGTATCTTTTCCTGCCCTCTTGATTATATCATCTAAATTTTCCCTATCTCAGTTCTCTCTTTTTTGGCACATTCGGACTCTAATTCCAAGCTTTCTACTTTTAATGTTCGCTCCTCTACTGCCAATGGTAAACCTTCATAGTCCATGTGTAGCTTTTTGACAGTAGTGGTCAAATTCTTTATAGAATTACACATTTGGTTTGATTTGCTCTTATACTATTATTCATGTCCGTGATTTTCTTTAATTCACTTTCTACGTCTTCTTGGTTGTCACTGTTTGAGCCTACCTTTCCATTTAAAACATCAACATCAGAAATAACCTTCTGTTTTAATTGTTTTTTCATTTCTTTTAAATTTTCAGATGTCTCTTACGTAGATTTTCTGTCAGATCAATAAATTTTTGTGTAACGCTTGTAATCTTACCCTCCCTCACATCACCAGCTGATTGTCATTCTTCTAAATAGTTGACTCATTTCCTAAGCTTGAGAGGAGTAAGATTTAAAAAACAAATTTTTACTTATCTTCTTTTCTCATAGTTGGCTCGAGTTCATCACATCTAGGGGCTGATGCTTAACTTTTGTAGGTTCCAATGACATGATAACTATTGATGATTTGCCTTGTTTTCTCTTGAATTTTATTTTTTGTAACATTTTTTCAATATCTCACCATCTTTACAATTTCCACTTCATTATTAAAAATTACATTGTTATTGCCAAATATAAAAACACGTCCAATCACATCTGATGCATGACCACTACTACTTCATTCTGTGGTACTAACAACATTCAAATGGCTCTGAGCACTATGGGACTCAACTGCTGTGGTTATCAGTCCCCTAGAACTTAGAACTACTTAAACCTAACTAACCTAAGGACATCACACACATCCATGCCCGAGGCAGGATTCGAACCTGCGACCGTATCAGTCGCACGGTTCCAGACTGCGCGCCTAGAACCACGAGACCACCGTGGCCGGCACTAACAACATTCCAAAGACAAACTGCCTATTGGCTTCTGTCTCGGGTTCTTCGGCCGACGTTCATCTAATGATTCGGCCGAAGAACCCGAGACAGAAGCCAATAGGCAGTTTGTCAACAAGTGGCCACGAAAGCCTTAACAATTTTGTAACATTCCAAAGAGTTTACAAATTTTCTTGACAAAAGAAGAACCTTCACCAAGTTATATCATTATTTTATAAATGAGTCCAGAACTAAATTTAATAAATATTGTCAGACTGTGCAATTAATAATAGGAGTTTTAAGTATGTCAGATATTTCATCATTTTAAATGTTTCTAAAAGACAAATAATTGTAACTGTACATACAGAGTTAACACATATCGATTGTAATAAAGTAATAAAATAATTTCTTTTTATACATTTTACCCTGAAATATAATAAATCATATGAAATTTCTTTAGAGAAACAGCTGATATAATATTAACCTACACAAGATTCGAAAATATTTTTGGTTTTGATTACTTCTATTGAATAAAGGTAATGTTAGAGGAGGGTGTCTCTTTACACACTGTTTTGGAAATCTTCCAACACCTCTCTTTGTTCTGTTTTGAAATCTGAAAAACCTTGTGACAAATCATCATATTTTGTGTTCAAGTAACTAAGCTATTATGTAACTATATTGAATTTCTTGTTCATATCGTGGAATTTAGTGTTCACAGTTGTCAGTAATTGCTGTAACAGCGAATTGGTGGTACTATTATCATTGCTATCAGCTGTACTTTGCATGTTAATATTCGGATTACCAATAATCGGTGTACCTCGTAAGGTGTCAAAATATATTGCTGTTTCACTTTCCTCTGTTTTGTTCAGCAGTAATATATCGCTTCGGGAGATGCGTGAAACAGTCTCATCAATAGTCACCATAGTATCATCACAGTTTGTCTGTATATCAGTGCTGTCATTTGTTACATCTGTGATACCTATCTCTGCTTCATATTGGCTTTCTGCTAGCTGCATGGTTGTCACTTTGTTTTCATTTATCTGTTTGTAAAAATCATCGCCATCTTGGCCAACTGCACCTTTTGTATTACGTCAACAGTGGGTAATTTTTGGTCAGCCATTTTGATCGTGCTAGCAGTTACCAAAAAAATTAATAAAATTCACTAGAAAAAATTTTATGTAAATAAATCTTGCCCCTGAAACCTGCAATTTCTTGTGAAGCTGTCTTTCGATAAATTCTGATCAATTTGTTGAAAAGTATTACGACACAAATGATTGAAATTTTCTTAATAATTTACACTATACTGATGAGTCAGAGTTTGGTATGATTTTTGAGTCCTTTTGATTAACGAAATTTCTGCTAGGAAACGGTGAGGGAAAAGGAAAGAAAGCTAACTATGACAAGAGAGGTGCTACTAAGCATAATCATGCAAGCTATTGTGCAAATTTTGTACCTTTTCTGCAAAGTCAAGCAGCTCACTTAACGTCCCCTGTTGGTGGATAAACTGGTCTTTTTAATTCTCTGCCCCTTGTTTTTTTATATTATGCTCCTCCTTTTCATATGATATTTATTTATTTGTTCAATTTTTTTCATAGAGTCGACAAAAATGATGACTATTGCAAATGTCAGTGTTGTTTACATAATTATGAAGATATTCTTAAAATACAAACAAAACAAATAGTTGATACAAATTAGCAAGACTCTAACACAGGCACACAAAGTGAATGTAGTGTCACAGAAGTAGGTATACAAGTAAAATATTTCTAATTTCTAATACAAACTATAAGATCACGTGTTTTCAACTTACAATTCAGATAGAGAGTACAAACATCTCTTTGTCAGGAATAATTTGAGTTTCATCTTAAAGATATTTCCATCATAGGCACATAAGTCTTTTGGCAATTTGTTAAACCAAATTTGACCACTGATGTATGGGCTGTGATCTGTTTTTTTAACTTTCTTCTTTGCCTAAAATAACTATTTTTACTTCTAGTGTTGTGGTCATGTATGTCATTGCGTCTTCTTAAATCTTTTTGAAAATTTACAAAAAATAAAATTACCTTATATAAATACAGGGAATACACTGTAAGGTACTTATGTTGCACAAAAATCTCTCTAACAGAATCGTTATGACCCAGCTCATGCATTATTCTAATTGACTTCTTCTGCAATGACATTAATCTATTGAGGTGTAATTTCCTATTACTTTGTGCTTTGTATAGTTACTACCCTCTCCCTTGAATTGATGAGTAATACTAGTAATTTCTAGATTTCTTTCACTACTGTGTTTATCCAGGAATGACATTTTAGTAGTAATTAGTGTTTCTTGGACAAAAATAGCCACTCCACCACCTTTATGTAGCTGTCTACAGTAGCTGTTAGCGAGCAATAACCCTCTAATTTACAAAATTTTAATTCCTCAGCTATAAGACCATGTTCAGTAGTCAGAATGACATGGGGGGGCATGTTCCGTCACAAAAACTTGTAAAACGTCTCGTTTATTTCTGAGGTACTGAATATTTATGTGCTTTAGTTTTGGGGCTTGTTTCCTATCCACTGCACTACTATATTGTTCCGGCCAGCTTGGCTCTCGCGAAAAACCTTGTCTTCAGTATCAAGCACATTATTCCTTTCGTTCCATACTAATTCTTTGGCTGGGGTGTGAGACTGAGGACTAATTTGTTCATTTACTAGGTGGCCTAATTTGGATCTTCCCTTTTTGTAAATGTGAACACAGTGGGTTGTAAAACATGACCTGTCAAACATGCTTACATCAACAGATTTACCATTAGAGAACTTTGTACAAAATCTTTTAAGCTTATTATTAATTTTGTCAATTTCCTTATTCACACACGACCACTCAGGTAAATCGTGTCTCTTGCTCCAATTAATTACAATAAAGTTTGTGCTCATTGGAAGAAGTAATAGTCTTAGATAATTCTTTAACATTGTGACTGCATTATTGCAGTATATGTCGTTAGATCCAGCACAAATCACAACTGAATCATTTCTAACGTGTTTCTTACTTACGACAAGTAACGCCCTTGAAAAGTGCACCAGGTGATACGATGCCCGTTACGTTGTGTGTCGGATTTATTTTCAGTAATTCTAGGGCTAGTCCCTTACTGTGGCTATCACCAAAGATTACTATTTTCCTTCTGTTCACTTTATTTAACTTACAATCACTAATTACACTAGGCACTTCACTTACGTTTCTTAAACGAGAAAGTGCATTTGGCT
Organism: Schistocerca nitens; assembly: GCF_023898315.1. Lineage (NCBI taxonomy): Eukaryota > Metazoa > Arthropoda > Insecta > Orthoptera > Acrididae > Schistocerca > Schistocerca nitens. The sequence goes on along the minus strand of NC_064619.1, from coordinate 45,388,414 downwards.
TGGGAGCAATTTGATTATTTGCACAATGAGTTTGTTTGCCATATTGGACGTAGTTATTAGATAGGTCGGCGAATTTGTTCATGTGCACTTGTATTGAGGAGTAAGCACCGGTTTTCACATCTTTGCATACTGTCTTACCTCGCTATTGCTGCGCAGACCATTCAGAATTACCAGTACTGTTAGATCTGCTTGCACAATACGTGAATAACGGGTGTCCGACGTACACGGATGTATTTCGTATTTCACGTGCAGTTTTTCACTTCATCCTGCAAGAGTCCAGTAATTGTAATACACGAAAGGTTTTCCTTTTTGATACCGTCGATCGTCCTTGCTGCTTCACAGCCGGCCGTGGTGGCCAAGCGGTTCTAGGCGCTTCAGTTCTGAACCGAGCGACTGCTAAGGTCGCAGGTTCGAATCCTGCCTCAGGCATGTTCTAGGGGACCGATGACCTCCGATGTTAAGTCCCATAGTGCTCGGAGCCATTTGAACCATTTTGAATTTGCTGCCTAACAAGTACACGGTTCTTGACCATTGTTTTGCGCCCTAAAACCGTAGTCCCCCTCTTGACCATTAAGGGACGCTGCTTTTTGTTTACATTACAGTCTACAGAGTTCCACATGGTCGCGTAGTCATCATCACTTCTCACTGGCAAGGGGAGGCCACCAATTGTGAAATTCAGATTCGATTCATACTGCGCGTAATAAAAGCTCATGGCCAAAGGTGTAATGTGGCAAAGCACCAAGATGCACTTCTCAGCCGTTGTCGAGAAAATCGACAGTTAAAAGAAACCGTTGCGGTGAAATACTCTCTACGCTTAATAATTCTCTACAGTGTAGTGGCGCAGAGGTAAGCCCTCGGGTTCGTAATCAGAAGGTCGCTCGATCAAATCTCGCGCCATGCAATTTTTTTTTATTATTTGTTTTTTGTAATTCAAATGTACACACACACACACACACACACACACACATATATATATATATATATATATATATATATATATATATATATATATATATATATATATATATATATTCCCGGCAATCAGTTGCAACAATTATGCATATAATAAGTTGTTGAAAGTTGTTTGTCTTGGAAAAACTGGCGACTTCGAACATCATTATGTTTTCCGCAAACAAAGTTGTATTTCACAAATGTTATTAATTGTCTTCATAATGTTTACCACGTATAGTTAACGGAAGACGTAGAAACGATATTCCGAAACGAATACATATAGTGTAAGTCAAACGTTCGAATTAGAATAGAGACCCCACGATCACAAATTTGCTGTGGCAGGTATCAAATATAAACTCCGTTACTCGCTCGTTACACTTGAAGGACAGATGTTGAATGGGCCGAAACGAGCCGCCGCATAACAGCGTAGTAGCCTGCTAACTTCGAAAGAAGGTAGATGCGGTTCCTAGCGCAACTTATAACATCGTCGAAAATCAGTGCGTACGTGAGAGCTTTGGTACACCCTGTTAAACAAACGGAAAAATGGAGGCGGTACAATTGGAGAGCGATCCGGGCCCTTTGCATGAAAGTGATGTGATCGAAGAAGATTCTATACACAGTGAAGTGGAGAAACAACAATTGAAAGATGCGTTGGTGTATTTTGAAAGCCTCCTTCGTAACAGTAATCGCATCGCAGCAGAACCGTCATCATCAATCAACGAAGAAGCCATGGTAATTGGGGAAGAAATGTTCCAGAATACGCTGCAAATGCTCGCCGAAAAAACCCTCGTTCTTGATGAGGAACTGATAGACATTAATGAAATCGACGATAATAATGCCTACGAAGACGTTGAAACGAGTCCCATTGCCAACGAATCATCAGACGAATACGAGCCGGACGAGAAGAAAAAAAAAAGAGTACGACTATATTTCTCTGGATTACAAAATTAGAGCTGTCAATCTGGCCAAAGAACATCCAGGCTGGAGTCTCAAAAATCTACAAAAAAGGGATGCTCTCGTTCGACAAATATGGGTTCAAATGGCTCTGAGCACTATGGGACTCAACTGCTGAGGTCATTAGTCCCCTAGAACTTAGAACTAGTTAAACCTAACTAACCTAAGGACATCACAAACATCCATGCCCGAGGCAGGATTCGAACCTGCGACCGTAGCGGTCTTGCGGTTCCAGACTGCAACGCCTTTAACCGCACGGCCACTTCGGACGGCGACAAATATGGGCTATTTATCCAGGTGGGAAGAGCAAATCCAACGTGACGGTAGCAAATTTGATAAATATTGTACCATCGATTCATGGGTGCATGATTGCTTCGTAGAAGCTCGACAAAACTTCCAGCAAGTTACTACCAGAAACCTGCAGCAGTGGGCCTTGGGCGCTGCAAGTCAGTTCCCAGATTTCAACTTCAAAGCTTCAAAAACTTGGGTCACCGAATTTAAAAAGAAGCGTGGGATTTGGCAACGGAAAATCACAAAATTTGTTTCCCGGAAAGAGAGGCTACCCAAGACGAAAATTTGGCCGCAGCGGACACATTTAGGACCCAGACGCGAACGTTGATAACTAACTTCGACAAAGATTTCATAATTAATACTGATCAAACAGGTACGTAAAGAGCTGTTCACAAATGTCATATGACATGATGATAGAATATGATAATCTGATATATGATAGACAACACAGATTTCGTATATTTCTCATATAAACGATATTTTTATATTTTGTTTGTCAGGGTGCCAGTACCAGTCCACGTTCAATACGACTCTCGCCGAAAAAGGGTCAAAGGCTGTCCTGGTAACTCGACACGACATGAACAAGGTGACGCATTCGTATACGGCACAATATTCAATCACGATGTCTGGACGAGTCTTGCGTCTTGTTTTCGTATGCCTCCAAGAGTCCACAGTTACGTTTGGACCCAGAGTACAGAAGACAGTCGACGAATACGCCAAGAAGTATACCAACGTTGTTATTACATCCTTCAAATCCGGTAAACTAACAACGGGTTTGTCCATGGACTTCTTGCGTAATGCTTTGCAACCATACGTACAAGAGAAAGAATTTCTCATTCTGATCGACTCTTGGGGTAGGCAAACAAACCCGGCGTTATACGATGAGATGTTCCAGGACGTTACCAACGTGCACGATAAAAGTCATTCCTCCAAAGTGCACTCCTCTCGTCCAAACGTGTGACGTGTATTTTTACCGGCAGGTAAAAAATTTGATCAAGCGCCTTCAAAATTGTGCTTTTTTAATCGAGCGAAACTGTGACATCAACTCCAGAGACGATTGTATAAAAATCCAATCCATCGTTCACCACCAATTGTCTTCTCCGATTTTTGCGATATGATACGATACGAGTGGTATGCATCAAACCTGACGAACGATAGAACAATTTTTCAGAATGTCAAGCAGGTGTGTTTCCCAACAGATAATTTAAAAAAACAATTGTTCTTGTAAAAACGCATCATTTATCAGATGTGCTCGATGTAGTGCTGTTTTCTGCTTTCCATGTTTCTATGATAACTACCACTCTGGTCGTGCGATACTCCAGCTACTTCTGGTCACTAATTGTTAAATATGTGCGAGTGTATACCGAACTTTTCAATAAATTGTATCCACTTGAACATTATTTCTAATATTGTGTTTTATTTCAAGTATTATTTTTCCACAACAAATGACTTTCAACAACTTATTATATGCATAATTGTTGCAACTGATTGCCGGGAATTATATATATATATATATATATATATATATATATACATTGTTGTTGTATTCAGTCCTGAGCCTGGTTTGATGCAGCTCTCCATGCTACTCTATCCTGAGAAAGCTTCTTCATCTCCCAGTACCTACTGCAGCCTACATCCTTCTGAATCTGCTTAGTGTATTATCTCTAGGTCTCCCTCTACGGTTTTTACCCTCCACGCTGCCCTCCAATGCTAAATTTGTGATTCCTTGATGCCTCAAAACATGTCCTACTAACCAATCCCTTCTTCTAGTCAAGTTGTGCCACAAACTCCTCTTCTCCCCAATTATGTTCAATACCTCTTCATTAGTTATGTGATCTACCCATCTGATCTTCAGCATTCTTCTGTAGCACCACATTTCGAAAGCTTCTATTCTCTTCTTGTCCAAACTATTTATCGTCCATGTTTCACTTCCATACATGGCTACAATCCATACAAATACTTTCAGAAACGACTTCCTGACACTTAAACCTATACTCGATGTTAGCAAATTTTTCTTCTTCAGAAACGCTTTCCTTGCCATTGCCAGTCTACATTTATATCCTCTCTACTTCGACCATCATCAGTTATTTTACTCCCCAAAGAGCAAAACTCCTTTACTACTTTAAGTGTCTCATTTCCTAATCTAATTCCCTCAGCATCACTCGACTTCATTCGACTACATTCCATTATACTCGTTTTGCTTTTGTTGATGTTCCTCTTATATCCTCCTTTCAAGACACTGTCCATTCCGTTCAACTGCTCTTCCAAGTCCTTTGCTGTCTCTGACAGAATTACAATGTCATCGGCGAACCTCAAAGTTTTTATTTCTTCTCCATGGACTTTAATACCTACTCCGAATTTTTCTTTTGTTTCCTTTACTGCTTGCTCAATATACAGATTGAATAACATCGGGGAGAGGCTACAACCCTGTCTCACTCCCTTCCCAACCACTGCTTCCCTTTCATGTCCCTCGACTCTTATAACTGCCATCTGCTTTCTGTACAAATTGTAAATACCCTTTCGCTCCCTGTATTTTACCCCTGCCACCTTCAGAATTTGATAGAGAGTATTCCAGTCAACATTGTCAAAAGCTTTCGCTAGGTCTACAAATGCTAGAAACGTAGGTTTGCCTTTCCTTAATCTAGCTTCTAAGATAAGTCGAAGGGTCAGTATTGCCTCACGTGTTCCAACGTTTCTACGGAATCCAAACTGATCTTCCCCGATGTCGGCTTCTACTAGTTTTTCCATTCGTCTGTAAAGAATTCGCATTAGTATTTTGCAGCTGTGACTTATTAAACTGATAGTTCGGTAATTTTCACATCTGTCAACACCTGCTTTCTTTGGGATTGGATTTATTATTCTTCTTGAAGTCTGAGGGTATTTCGCCTGTCTCATACATCTTGCTCACCAGATGGTAGAGTTTTGTCATGACTGGCTCTCCCAAGGCAGTCAGTAGTTCCAATGGAATGTTGTCTACTCCGGGGGCCTTGTTTCGACTCAGGTCTTTCAGTGCTCTGTCAAACTCTTCACGCAGTATCTTATCTCCCTTTTCGTCTTCATCTACATCCTCTTCCATTTCCATAATATTGTCCGCAAGAACATCGCCCCTGTATAGACCCTCTATATACTCCTTCCACCTTTCTGCTTTCCCTTCTTTGCTTAGAACTGGGTTTCCATCTGAGCTCTTGATATTCATACAAGTGGTTCTCTTTTCTCCAAAGGTCTCTTTAATTTTCCTGTAGGCAGTATCTATCTGACCCCTAGTGAGATCAGCCTCTACATCCTTACATTTGTCGTCTAGCCATCCCTGCTTAGCCATTTTGCACTTCCTGTCGATCTCATTTTTGAGACGTTTTTATTCCTTTTGGCCTGCTTCATTTACTGCATTTTTATATTTTCTCCTTTCATCAATTAAATTTAATATTTCTTCTGTTACTCAAGGATTTCTACTAGCCCTTGTCTTTTTACCTACTTGATCTTCTGCTGCCTTCACTACTTCATCCCTCAGAGCTACCCATTCTTCTTCTACTGTATTTCTTTCCCCCATTCCTGTCAATTGTTCCCTTATGCTCTCCCTGAAACTCTGTACAACCTCTGGTTCTTTCAGTTTATCCAGGTCCCATCTCCTTAAATTCCCACCTTTTTGCAGTTTCTTCAGTTTTAATCTACAGTTCACATCCAATAGATTGTGGTCAGAGTCCACATCTATCCCTGGAAATGTCTTACAATGTCAAACCTGGTACCTAAATCTCTGTCTTACCATTATATAATCTATCTGATACCTTTTAGTATCTCCAGGGTTCTTCCATGTATACAACCTTCTATCATGATTCTTAAACCAAGTGTTAGCTATGATTAAGTTGTGCTCTGCGCAAAATTCTACCAGGCGGCTTCATCTTTCGTTTCTTACCCCCAATCCATATTCACCTACTACATTTACTTCTCTCCCTTTCCATTCTGACGAATTCCAGTCACCCATGACTATTAAATTTTCGTCTCCCTTCACTATCTGAATAATTTCTTTTATTTCATCATACATTTCTTCAATTTCTTCGTCATCTGCAGAGCTAGTTAGCATATAAACTTGTACTACTGTGGTAGGCGTGGGCTTCATATCTATCTTGGCCACAATAATACGTTCACTATGCTGTTTGTAGTAGCTTACCCGCGTTCCTATTTTCCTATTCATTATTAAACCTACTCCTGCATTACCCCTATTTCATTCTGTATTTATAACCCTGTATTCACCTGACCAAAAGTCTTGTTCCTCCTGCCACCGAACTTCACTAATTCCCACTATATCTAACTTTAACCTATCCATTTCCCTTTTTAAATATTCTAACCTACCTGCCCGATTAAGTGATCTGACACTCCACGCTCCGATCCGTAGAACGCCAGTTTTCTTTCTCCTGATAACGACATCCTCGAGTAGTCCCCGCTCGGAGATCCGAATGGGGGACTATTTTACCTCCGGAATATTTTACCCAAGAGGACGCCATCATCATTTAACCATACAGTAAAGCTGCATGCCCTCGGCAATAATTACGGCTGTAGTTTCCCCTTGCTTTCAGTCGTTCACAGTACCAGCACAGCAAGGACGTTTTGGTTAGTGTTACAAGGCCAGATCAGTCAATCATCCAGACTGTTGCCCCTGTAACTACTGAAAAGGCTGCTGCACCTCTTCAGGAACCACATGCTTGTCTGGCCTCTCAACAGATATCCCTCTGTTGTGGTTGCAGCTATGGTACGGTATCTGTATCGCTGAGGCACGAAAGCTTCCCCACCAACGGCAAGGTCCAAGGTTCATGGGGATATATATATATATATATATATATATATATATATATATACAAACATACACACAAAATTCAAGCTTTCGCAACCAACGGTTGCATCATCAGGAAAGAGGGAAGGAGAGGGAAAGACGAAAGGATGTGGGTTTTAAGGGAGAGCAGGAGTCATCCCAATCCCGGGAGCGGAAAGACTTACCTTAGGGGGAAAAAAGGACAGGTATACACTCGCACACACACACATATCCATCCGCACATACACAGACATAAGCAGACATTTGTAAAGGTAAAGTGTTTGGGCAAAGATCTACACATGTGCAGATGGATATGTGTGTGTGTGTGCGAGTGTATACCTGTCCTTTTTTCCCCCTCAGGTAAGTCTTTCCGCTCCCGGGATTGGAATGACTCCTTATCCTCTCCCTTAAAACCCACATCATTTCGTCTTTCCCTCTCCTTCCCTCTTTCCTGATGAAGCAACCATTGGTTGCGAAAGCTTGAATTTTGTGTGTCTATCAACCTGCCAGCGCTTTCGTTTGGTGTGTGTGTGTGTGTGTGTGTGTGTGTGTGTGTGTACATTTGAATTACAAAAAACAAATAATAAAAAAAAGTTGCATGGCGCGAGATTTGATCGGGCGACCTTCGGATTATAAACCCGAGCACTTACCGCTGCGCCATTACACTGTAGAAAATTATTAAGCGTAGAGAGTATTTCACCGCAACGGTTTCTTTTAACTGTCGATTTTCTCGACTACGGCTGAGAAGTGCATCTTGGTGCTTTGCCACATTACACCTCTGGCCATGAGCTTTTATTATGCGCAGTATGAACGGAATCTGAATTTCACAATTGGCGGCCTCCCCTTGTGAGGGGTCAATCTTTCCGCAGCGAAAATGAAATTTTTGATTACACCGAACACAAACAAAGCCACTTTTCACAGTTCTCGCGCACTTTTTGCAATATTGACACTTCACAACATTATTTTCGCGGACCTCTACATTCAAAACTTCCGCAGCTGACGCCATGGCTTTTGTTGCATTCGTATTCATGCAATACGACAAGTAGACAAAAATTAGTTTTTCTTTTACGCAAGACTGACAAACTTTTCGCATATGTTCATTTAACATTCGCTAGAAAAAGAAAGAAAGAAAAGAAAAAGATGACTTTGTCCTGGAAAATCGGTCACCAGTTGTTTTAGTCTGTTGGTCGGTTTCGGAATAACTGTGCTGGGAGGTAGCCCAACAGATGACACGAAGGGTATGAATCGGCATGAAAATTACGTAATGAGAGACATTTACTACTTTTTATGTGAGATAATAAACATAAGTATTCTCAAGATTGAAACAAAAGTTGTTAAAAAACTGAATATTCTCTGGACATTGCTATTCTGTTACAAAGAAAATTTTAAAAACCCATATTTGCTGTCTTATGTGGCAGTGTACAAATTCCTTATTCGTAATGATGAATAGAAAACATTCATACAAATTAATAACAAGACAAAATAAAACGGTGTCTTACTGGGAACTAATTGTTTAGATATAGCACAAGTGCTAGCCTTAGATTCAAGCACAGCAGTCAGTCTGGATTTTCAGGGAGAGATATATGAAATCGCAAAAGTGAGAAAGAAGTCATTTCTCTAAGTTCGCTGTATTTTGGGAAAGGTCAGTTAAATGGTATTGTGTCATGTATATTGTGACTAAATTTCACGTTTAAATGAAGTAATTTTGATATAGGGTATTAAACTGTAACGATTTTCTTTGTATTTTTACCATATATTATACCCAATTTTGATGTTTCTGTAGTAATTTTTCAGTAAAAGAGACAGTTGAACTGTAGTAGTTATTTTATTATTTTTGAATATTTAATTTCACATGTGCTGTGTATTTGAAGTGGAAATGCCATGTGGCTATGGCCGCCCTTCGGGTAGACCGTTCTCCTGGTGCAAGTCTTTCGAGTTGACACCACTTCGGTGACTTGCGTGTCGATGGGGATGAAGTGATGATAAGGACAACACAACACCCAGTCCCTGAGTGGAGAAAATCTCCAACCCAGCCAGGAATCGAACCTGGGCCATTAGGAATGACATTCAGTCATGCTGACCACTCAGCTACCAGGGGCGGACATGTGGTTTGTATTGTAAGTTATTTAAATACTTCAGTATAGTTTGGAACTGAAGTTAATGATTATGTGTCATTATTGATGGTAGTCTGAATAGTAATGCTGAGGTTTAGGAAAAAGGAGGGAGGGGTGTAAAATAAATTATTTCACAGAGGCATCACATGCCCTAAATATGGCATTGACAATGTGTGTCATAGACAATGATCGTAACTGGAATTTAGTGATTTTAAGAAGATAGTATTGTTTCAAATTTTCCTACCAATTACAGCACCTACTTGTGGCATATGGCATATGGAATACAGTCTACAGGTTTATTTCTCTGTAACAGCTCCCAAAGGATAGTATTACTTACATTGCCCAAATTTGGCTGTACTTGGGATTGCTGTTGATATGTTATATGATCAGCTTTTCAGTTAATTAATGTGAGTGAAAATTTGCTGGTAGCAAACTTTGAAGACGTGGAAAGCCCTAGCTGATTGTTTCACAAGCCACCCTCCCTCCACCCACCCCCACCCCAAATGGTTTGTACAGCCAAAGACTGGACAAAACTTTTGAAGCCTGTTCAAGTAACAGCAGGTAGGTACAGTTTTACATTTTTTAATGTTACAAGTGACAATGACAATCTATATCTTCTGTTTTTTATGTATGATACAGATGTACAGAACCTGAATACCTCTCCACAAACATTTTTGAGAAACTTTATTGTTTGAACAAAAGATGGGTTACATGTTTCTATATTGGCACCAAATTACAGACACACAGTTGCATAAAAGATTAAGTATGACAGCAGTAGCATCATTCTTAACTAATTTTGGTGATCAGGTATGAATCTTAGTACTACAAGACAGAATTAAATAAACTTTTACATTTTCAATATACCAATATAATACAAAATTGGGAGAAGTAATGACAACACTTAAGACAAAGTAAATGCTTAAGTGTTTCGTGTACACAGGTTTAAAAGTGATAATACAATACATTTATAAGCAACAAATAATATTTTACCAAATAATATTACATATGCTGTTCCTTGTTACTAATTAGATTTCAGGTAACACGTGCCATTGTAGTTCAGGTGACAATACATTTTAGTAACCCACCAAGTACAAATAGTAACTGTAAAATAAATTATTCATAGTAATGGAGTTTACATATATGAAACAGGTAATAAATCTTTACGAATAAATTTCAGAGGCAGTTCAATTGCCGCAGCAAGTTTTTATTAATTTTTTTTAGTCTTTGTAGTCTGAGGAAACAGGAAGTTCAACTTGAGTTACTGTTCATTTGTAACATGCAGGGTGTTTCAAAAAGGACTTTACAAACAGTATTTATGGGTTTGCCACTGGATCATGTTGTGCAAATTCCACAATATTTCTTCGGAGCAACTGTCCAACATCTTCAGGTGGTTTAGCCTTGCTGGTGGCTAAGTGCAACTGATGGTATCCGCATGTTGATGCCCCATTTCTAGAACATGCATGCAAAAAATGCACAGGGCCAGAAATCATGCATGCGCAATGATTTGCAGATAGATGGTGCCATACTCAAACACCCTCTGCCGAAAATCACAATGCGGCTCTCCTGCACATGCACTATATGCTCTGTTTACTAACAGTGCAGCCAGATGTTACTCGCTAAAAAACCGCACTAGACCAATGTTATGACATTTTACGTCGTGAAAGCTTGAAGACTCACACAAAGACTTGACAACTTTGAAAATTCATATAAATTAATTAATAATACCTGTAGAGATGATTGTAATGTCAGTTTGTAGGGAAATACATCAAGTTTTGACCCACATAGTTCGCTAGTGCTGAATCGCACTGTAAGGAGCACTAGTGGCAGTTGCATCAGTACCAAATTTGCTGAAGACCCTCCTGGTAGGCCTACAATTTATGAGTGGTATAAATGTTTTGTAGAAACAGGGTGCTCGGTAAGACATGGGAAATCATCAGGTCATCCAAGCGCATCTGACAACATCATTGAGCGAGTGAGACTACGTTTTGTCAACAGCCCTATGAAATTGACGTGGCGTACATCTCGCAAACTGCAAATCCCACATACGACTGTTTGGCGTGTGTTGAGAAACTGTTTGCATTTGAAAATATACAAATTTACGATTGTACAAGCAATGAAAGACACTGATAAAATGGCTCACAAGAACTTCTGTGCAGATATGTTAAATCAGTTACATGAGGATGAATGTTTCTTGGACAAAATTATATTTTCTCACGAGATGACTTTTCACTTAAGTGGCTGTGGGATTTGGGGCAGTGAAAATCCACATCAAACATTGCAACGTGTTTATGACAGTACTAAACTGAACATTTTTTGTGCATTGAGCAAGAACAAACTGTACAGCCCCTTTTTTTCCGTCAGAGATCCATCAATGGAATAGTGTACCTGGATATGTTACAACAATTTTAATACCACAGATTGATGAGGATGACCAAGACCACTACCTGACTGACATCCAGGATTTTTTCACTGACTGGTTTCACGTCAATGGATTGGACATGATGTGCCAATTGCATGGCCCACTCGTTCCCCAGACCTGACACCTCTCAATTTTTTTTCTTTTTTAAATGGGGATTCATCAAGGATATTGTGTTTGTACCTCGTGTACTGGCTTCTCTACCTGAAGTTAGAGCAAGAATTGACACTGCCATGAGCAAGTTTATGTAACGTCCCGCCGGTTAGTGAGTAGTTAAAAAATGGTTTAAATACCTGTGAATATCTTGCCTTCGGTGTCCCTCAATGACTGCATACATGAACTAAAATATGCTTGTTCAGTAAATACAGGATACCATAATGGATTTCACTACAATGATGTAGGCCACAACTGAAGTAAAGTAAGTACGTAGATTTATTCACTTCAAACCCTGTATCTTATGAGCTCATGACCAACCTTCAGTATAATAAGCCTCGTTGTTACTACTACAGCTAACCAATGGTAGCACATACTACACTGGCGATATTAAATAGTCCAGATCTATGTCCATTGCATTGTTCAACACTAATACTCAACAAAGTACGAATATAAAGTCACATATCATTCTGCCTTTTGCGACTTTAAATCAAACTGTTTAACACTCTGAAATAATCCGTCACTGCACTCTTCTAACATGCTATTTTAGACAATGTCCAACACATGAGTTGCTCTATTGTAAATCCAAACCTGAATCATGCACCAAGACCTTATCACAACTGTATGCACAGATCTATCCTCTAGTGGGTCGAACAATCATCTGCCCTAACAATACTCGAAGCTGATTATTTATACTCTTCCTGCAATGTACTACTAGTTATAATATTGCAAAACATAATTTATAATACGAAATAGTTTAACAAACACTCTATAATATTCCCTATTTTGCTAGAACAAGTTAAGACATTTTCTAAACACATACAAATCACATTAATATTGAAATTGCAGAAATAAGCATTCTCACAATGCTAAACGATCAATTATCTATATTTTGTTAATTAGGCTTGAGATTTGATTCCTACTATTTACAGATGATGAGAACAAAATATGGCTATTATTCTTCTAAAAGCCTTTTTCCTATTATCAAAAAGTAATTGAATCTAATTATAGCTGGCGATATAAGAGTATTGATCTAGTAATACATAATGCAGGGATGGTAACTATAAGCCTGGAATGCTACACCCTGAGCAAGTTACACCTGCAATACTACAGCGAGTTTGGAAAGAAAATGACTTCTGGTGGAATGTGAGTAGGATAACCAAGGGAAGCTAAATACTTCTTTAGTTTAAGGTAAAAAAAACTTGATGTGTTTCCCTACAAAATAACGCTAACTCCAACTCTATATCTTCTTTCAATAAATTTATATGAATTATTAAAGTTGTGAAGTCCTTTTTAAAACACCCTGTATTTCATTATAGAAGGGTTTTACTGTCATTTTCATTCTTTTATTTCTGCATTTCCAGTTTGTTACTTGCTCAAGGGTCAGGTACAATAATCCTACTTATAAGTATTTTACTCTCAAAATTCAGATCACAGCAGATGGTAGTAGTAATCTTTTAATGTCACAATAATAAAGTGTGGCTAAAAAGTGTCTAAATCATTAGTCTACATATTTATAAAGTACACCTTGCATTTACAAAATTTGACATATAAACAAAAAAGAACCATATATATCTATATTTATTTATTTATTGATTTATTTAACATCTAACCAGGCATTCTACTTATTTTACATTCATATGTTTTAGTAGGCATGTTAAACTACATCTAGTACAAAAAGTGAAATAAACAATTAGAAAGGTACACCTGGAAAAATACATACATACAGAGTTTATATTCGTAGGTCATAAGTACTGTTGTAATTAGACATTAATGAAGAGACAGATTTTAGATAGGAGTGCTGGCAGCAGGGAGTATGAGGGAGACTCATGGTGAAGGGAGGAGAAGAATAGAGAAACATGATGAAACATAGTTAAGGAAATATAAAGGAAAAGAAGATTGCGTGGCTAATAGAGATAGATGAAGAGGAAGGCATCTCAGGAGCAAGATAGGAGACGCTAGCTTTGCTATTTGACAGATGAGGGGATTGGCCTTGTACCTTAATTTTGTGGAGAACTTTATGAGGATGATAGTAGGAAATGCTTCAACTTCTTCTTAAAAGCAGCAGGAGATTGAATTTTGCGCAAGGTAAGGGGCAGTTTGTTCCAGAGGTGGACAGCGGCAACTGAGGAGTTTGCAAAAGTTTTTGTTTTGTGAGTGGGCACAGTTAGGATACCAAATAAGAGTGACCTCGTGTTTCGATTATGATGACATGACAGGTTTTTAATCTCTGAAGCAAGGTACTGGGGTGCTTGCGCGACGAGGAGTCGGTGAAGTAGACATAGAGTGTGGTAGTCACGCAATTTGTCCGGCCGCAGCCACCCTAGCTCGGAGTATGAAGCACTAACATGATCATATCGGCGAATGTTGCAGGTGTAACGCACACAGGCATTCATGGTTAGCTGTAGCCGTCTTTTGTTTTCACTACTCATGCCTTGTTGAATCACATCACAATAGTGGAGGTTCGTTTGAACGAGTGCTTGCACAAGCTGGCGTTTTAAGTCCTGTGGAAATATGTTCCGAAACTTTTTGAGAGCATAGAGACAAGCAGACGTCTTTCGGCACACTGCGACTGTATTCTCCGCCCAGTTGAGATGCTCATCCAAAGTTACACCCAAGTTCTTCACTGTTTTCTGATATGGTATTGGAGTACCGTCGAGCAGAATAGGAGGTAGCCGTTTGCGGAAATCTGAACTTATTAATTTCTGATGGGCTATTAAGATTACTTGCGTCTTTTTTGCATTTAGTTTAAGCCCCAGGTTTTTCGCCCATGTCACTACTGAAGACAGATCATCATTCATCTGAGCGATTGCAGTGTTTAAATCTTCAGGTCTGACGCTTAGGTAGAGCTGGAGGTCGTCGGCATAGAAATGATATTTACAGGAGGACAGAACCGACGAAATATCGTTGACATATAAAGAAAACAAAAGTGGTTCTAAGACTGATCCTTGTAGCACTCCCGAGGAAACATGTTTCCAGGAAGATTTTTCATTTATGCAGACAACACATTGCTGTCTGTCTTTTAAGTAGCTTTCAAACCATCTCATTGCACTATCAGAGAAATTAAGCTGTTGCATTTTTCTGAGCAATATGTCAAAGTTAACAGTGTCAAAAGCTTTACTGAAGTCCAGTAGCGTCAATATTGTTGCCTTTCGATTGTCGATGGCATATTTCAGGTCATCAGTTACTTTAATTAGAGCAGTGTTTGTGCTGTGGTGTTTACGGAAACCGGATTGAAATTTGTCATATAGGCTGAATTCATGCGTGTTCAGTGATTTGGTCATGAACAATATATTCAAGTGCTTTGGAAACAGCAGGCAGGATGCTAATTGGTCGGCAATCACTAGGCAGTTGCGGGTTTTCGATCTTAGGGATGGGTCGAATTATGCTTCTTTTCCATGCAGTGGGGTATATTCTGTTCACGAGGGAAAAATTAAATATATTAGTTAAGACAGGTACTAAGATATCGGCAACATTCTTAATCATGGTTATACCGATACTGTCGTTGCCTATTGCATCAGAAGAGATTCTCATTATTGCTTTTCTTGCCGTATTTGTTGTTACATGTTTTAGATGGAAGGTATCGTTGTTAGTTATCCTGTTTGGGGATTCTTGTGGACGGTAATTATCAGCCGTGCTGGTATT
Organism: Schistocerca nitens; assembly: GCF_023898315.1. Classification (NCBI taxonomy): domain Eukaryota; kingdom Metazoa; phylum Arthropoda; class Insecta; order Orthoptera; family Acrididae; genus Schistocerca; species Schistocerca nitens. Next base: position 45,373,086 of record NC_064619.1, on the reverse strand, counting down.
CAGAGGTGCAGAGAAGAATTCATTTAATTCGTTAGCTAACACATGAAAAGTAGTTTCTGATTTTGCCTTTCCGACCCCCAAGCTACGGAGATTCTTCCATAGAGTTGTGGGCGTCAGATCGCTGCATACAACGGAGCGAGCGTGCCTGATTTTACCATTGCGAATGCATTGTTTCACTCTGTTCCGTAGCTTTCTATATTCTTCGAAACGCTCGGGTTTCGGATCTGCCTTGAAACGCCTGTGGGTAGCATCTCTATTAGTCATCATTTGACGTAATTCAGCTGTCAGCCATGGAGCAGGAGATTTTCTTACACAGATTGTGCGCACAGGTGCATGTTTGTCATAGAGGGCAGTGAGTTTATCACCAAGTTCATTAATTTTGCCGTCGATTGTAGGTTCTCTGATTATTTGATGCCATGAGATTTCTGAGCAATCTGCTGTTAGAGCGTCAAGGTCAATACGTTTCATGTTCCTACAAGTTATGTAACGCGATTTGATCCTTGGGGGCTGCACAGAGTAAGCCAGGAATATTACATCATGTGCTGAGAGGCCAGGGGCCGATGTTTGACCAACATCTCTTACTTTGCCAGTCTGTTTCGTTGCGATTACGTCTATAAGAGTATGACTGTGCGCCATATGGTTGTAGGTTGCAATGGAAGAATGTTCATGCTATTGCAACCAAACAGTCTTCTTAGGTTTATTGCGGAGGGAGTGTCTCTTAGTAGTTCTATGTTCAAGTCACCCATTATGATGACATGTTTGTATTGACACTGGAGTGAATGTAGTTCCGACTGGAAGGAACTCATTGAGTTTACTTTTGGCGGCTTGTACACGACGCCAGTCAAAAATTTCCGACTCTGTATATTTATTTCATTGAACATGAATTCAGCCTTTTTTTCTTCAGCAGGATTTGACGTACATAAGACTTTCGCTTTGAGATCTGTTCGTATATACGCGCCGACCCCGCCACCTCGCTTTTTTGATCTGTCTGCCCTAAGAAATGTGTACCCTGGGAGATGAATAGATGCAGAGGATATGTGTGGTTTCAACCATGTTTCGGATAAGAGGATTACGTGGTAGTTTAGTTGGTTGAAGAGGAGGCTAAGTTCTTCGTAATGTGCAGGTAAAGACTGGATGTTGCAGTGAGCTGCTAAAAGCTCTGACACGTTCCGCTGAGCAGCCTGGAGTAGGGTGGCAGACTGGTTTGTCCCTTTGTTAGGCACTACCTGCCGCGAGGGCACTGGCCGCTGCTTCCGCCAAGTGACATAACACAGGGGTGTCCGAGATTTTGCACGCCCTGTTTGTGACTGCGAGAGTGCCGAAAGAAAGGCGACTGCAAGAGATTTCCTGAGGTTGCGGGAGTATAGAAAATGGATTAGTGGTATTCGGTGCAAGGAGAATATGACCAAAATAGTGACGGCTGTGTGTCACTGTGTATCCTATGTCGTAAGAGGAGAAATGTAATAAGCGTATTTGAAACAGGTTAGGGTGGAAATAAGGGAAAGGGGAGTGATAAAGAGGCCGATGCTGCCAGCAGAGAGAAGTAAGCTTAATAATTAATAGATTATCGTAGGAAGCTAGAATTAAATTGAAATTTACTAAAGTGATACTGGTAGTGATTATCGTAGGAAGCTACAATTAGATTGAAATTTGCTAAAGTGATACTGATAGTGATTTTTGTTATGAACAATTTAAACGGAAAAGATGGGTGATTAATGAACTAAAGAAGAGATTAATAATTGCAATAGAACTATTACAGAATGGAAGAGAATAAACTGAGAAAATGAAAAAAGTATTAGCAGTAACTAAAATTAAGTAATGATTAGAGCTACAGACACAAAAAATAGTGAAAAGTTAATACAGTTACAAAAACAATTAGTTGAAGGTACAAATATGGGTATAATTAAAAAGTTAATACAATTACAAGACTATATCTGAGTATAGGGCTGTTACAATTTGCAAATGGTGTTAAGTTTGCACTTTTGGCTCGAGTAGCTTCACTTAATACTATTCAGTTCTGTCATGTTTGTGACTGTCTTCTTTCCAGCTGCTGCCTTAATGATTACTCTGCCATCCTGATTCCACAGATTCTGAAGACCGAAATGGGATATGGCACTTGTAACACCATTGCTCTAATGCTCTACTGATTTATTTTGCTTTTGTTTTATTTAATGTTACAATGTTGATCTTCTGTAAATGTGTTTGAAGCGATAACATAAATTGTATACTCCTTTCTTTGTTAAAACTTTGGTGTCCTGGTTTGATGCTATGCAATGTAGTATATCTGTCATTTAAATTTTTTGTCCCATTTGGAGGGAACAAAACTTACTGTATATAATTGTAATTTCTGAATGAATAATTTTTTGTAGGAATTTCAATATGTGCAAATGTTCTGTTTTATTGAATGAATTTGGTTGCTGTTATGTAAACTGCTGATCCTCACTTAGGGTTCTTAGTTAGTTTGTATGTAAATGGTGTAGTGGTTCCCCTCGGGAATGGAACTGTGTAGCGCGCGCAAATTGTGGTTGGCCTAGGTAGAAAAGGTGGAAAAGAGTCAGTCGGGGATGAGCTACGAGTCGGGGACAAGCTACGAGTCGGGGACAAGCTACCAAACTGTGCACTGCCATGTAAAAGATGCATATTGTGCTGGTTCCGAGAGAGGCTTTTCCTGCCGCTTTCCAATGCCTCGGAAGAATGGATAAATAGCTGGAAATATTCTGGGATTGGTATCAATCATCGCCACCAAGAAATGACAGAGTCCAGCAATTCCGCCTGCAATTCCACCTACCAACATGCAGTTGCCACCACATTGCGCAATCATTGCATCGGAATACTACAATGATGTACAGTGAAGGATCAGCTTAATGGATGTGTTAGTGTGCTCAAATATAAGGTAATTTATATCTGAATTTATGTACCTACCCTGATTTTTCTCCTCATCATAACACCTCTCAGGTTCCTCTCCGTTTGAGCTAAAGTGATATCCGAGTGTCCTTACTAAAAGAACATTAAAGCCCAGTATTTGTCTAATTAATGCGTCGTGAACATAGTAAAGAGAAAGTTAAAGTTAATGTGGCAAGAGAGTAAGTTAAAGTTAATGATGCTTGCTGAAAATAATTTTCCTAGTAAAACTGCTTATTAATGTGTTGTTGCCAACTTCAAATTAAAAGTTCTTAAGACTGAGGCTTATAAAGTTTTGCTTAGTAAATGATCACATTACTGCTTGTTGTAAATCGCAGAAGGTGATTCAGTATCTTATATATATATGTTAATTTTGTGTCTCACTGTAGTAAAAGTAGAAAGCTGCAGTTGTGAAACGTTATATACTCATGGTTGCTAAGTGTTTGTCTCTCTTGTGTATTAGAAATGCATATTAATAGTATAAAAGGATCCACAGTTTGTCTATTGTGTTAATGCACGGTAACAAGTAACGGAAAGACCACTAATTATAAAAACCATAATTTCTTTAAAGCCTGAAAGTAATAGTGTGTTTCGGTATCTCTTATAATTTTGCAAATAGTTTCTGCTGCTCTAACTGTTAGTTTCAATCTTACCGTAAACATATGTATGTGTCAGAGTTCACTGCACTCGCGTGTGACAAAGTATAGGTTGTGTTTCTCCATTGAAGTTACTAATAACTATTTTCTTGAACGAGAATGTTAATCATTCTCTTGCCTAATTAGGCTGGCGACCGTTTTCCTTATTCTTTAAACAGTATAGCTAGGCAAAAATATTGTTTGTGACTGTTCAAATATTTACGTAATTCTGACTTTCACTTCCGATAAGCCACCTCCGTTAGGTACAACACGGTCAACATAACAAAATTCCTCTCAGAGGGTAACACTGCTCTGTTCCTTTATACCATGATTGTTCTAACTACATAGTTATATTTCACGACCTGCCTCCAACTTTAAGGTTATGGTATAGCAGTAGCAGACAGGAGTGTTATACACTGTTTAAAATCTTGAGCCGTTCGTGTGTCAGATCTTCCCTTCTTCTTCTGGGTAAAGATCTCTGCCCTTTTTCGGTACGAGACAAATTTAATTATTATTGGACGAGGTTTGGTAGCACCTGGTAGTTTTCGTCCCACCCGATGGCTCCTGCCAATGTCTGCCTTGGTCACTTCAACGCCTAATTTTTCACTCGCAACCTGTATAAGCAGGTTTTCTGTGTCTTCTTCCTTATTTTCTGCTACTCCAAAAAGTCGTAGACTATTTCGCCTTTGGTACTGTTCTAGCTCGTCTGTTGCGGCAGATAGTTTCACTTCCAACTCTCGTGCCCTTTTCTCGTATTCAGACGCAGACATTTTTAGTGCTGTAATTTCGGCAGTATTGGCCTCAACAGTTTCACGCATTTTGGCCAATACTGCCGCCGTCACAGTATCTGATATAGTGCCTGCTATCAGATCGAGGTTGTTTTTATCGCGAAGCGCACCGTTTACCTCAGAGCGGACCAGCTCCGCTATACCGGGCGGCGCGGCCGCACCTTCCGCCAGCAGCAGTCCCGCCGCACCTGCTGCTTCCCCGCTGCTGGACGCGATGCTGTTGACTCTTCTGTTTACCATTTTCTCGAAGATATTGGCGGAGCACAGAAAAAAAGAGCACTACTGCACAGAACACTGTTGTTTACATGATTTCCACTTGTACTAGACAACACCACCTGCGAGAACACCTTCGAATTCAACTAAATTTCGCGAGCCGAACTTAACACGTGTTACACTGCAGCTGCCATGACACGATATATATCAAACAATGGAAAATCCAGGATGGAATATAACAATATCATGAAAACGAAAGCTGTTACTCACCATATAGTGGAGATGCTGAGTCGGAGATAGTGCACCACATTTTTTTTCTCAGCTGAAAACAATGCTAGGGAATGCGAACTTTACATATATGTTATTTGAAATCTCTGAGTGAGCGTGCCAAGTTTCTGTCACTTTCGACAGAAATGGTGTCCGTACATGATTTACGATACAAGCAACATGTCTTCATTGAATTTCTCACTGCAGAGAAAGAAACTGTAGGGAATATTCACAAGCGCTTGTGCAAAGTCTATGGAGCATATGGTGTCGACAGAAGTACAGTTAGTTGCTGGGATAGGAGGGTGAGGTCATCAGAAGGCGTTTTGGCAGAGCTCCACAATTTGCAGTGGTTGGGAAGACTATCCACGGCTGTCACACCTGACATGTTGCAGTGACTGATGTTGTCATTCGTGAGGACAGGTTAAAGGATGCCATTCGTGGAAGCCATTTTGAGGACGATGATTCACACAATGAAGCACTGGCTCCGCCACCATGACAAGGATTGGTACCCACAGGTCATACATATATTAATAAATATTTGTGTCCAGTTCCATCCATCCCTTCACATGATTATCGTCACCATAATGCGACAGAATGAAGCATATCATCAGTGTAAAGTTCAAAATAAGTACAAACTACTAGTTCTTGTCAAGCAATTGTGTCTTCAAAGTTATAAAGTACATGGCTTAGTGTAAGCAAAGTCGTTTCACTTTAGGATACTGTTGCTTCAGTATTATCAAAGTATTGTAGCTGAATATAGCGATACAATAGTACATCATCTCATTTCATATTTCATCTGATGACTCCTGTTTAGATGTTAGGTCAACACAATGTGTAAGGCATAATATTACAGTGTATATACTGGTGTAATAAAATAAGAAATTTGGTCATCACATTATGCCATAACATATCTCCCACAATTTCAGATATGTATATGTATGTGCAAGTATGATTCTTGTATGTACAGGGTGTCCCTGATTTCAAAGACCCAGGAAAAAAAAACACAGTAGATACAGCAATGAAAAATGTGCCACATTGTAGAGTATCTCAAAGAATTTATTTATTTATCATCAGTACACCTCTACATGTGAACCATTTGTAGCACGAAGAATATTGAGTCTATATTCAATTTCTTACTAAGTTCTTTGTACCATTTCCACCGTTAATGTTGCAATCGCATTGGTGATACGATGTCGCAGCATAGGAATATCGTCCACTTTGGTCACATACACACGGTCCTTCACAAATCCCCACTTGAAGAAATCAAGCAGCATAATGTTGGATGAACATGGTGGCCAGGCAATGGGTCCTCTGCATCTGATCCAACGATTGGGAAATTTCCTATACAGGAACTTGTGAACAGCCGTTGACCAATGCGGCGGAGCTCCATCTTGTTGAAAAATGATGTTGGGTTGCAAGTCTCGTATCTGAGGGTACACAAACTGCTCCCACATGTCCAGATACACTGAGCCACTCATATTTTGTTCTGCAAAGAAGAACGGTCCAACAATCCTGTCGTGCATTAGCCCGCACCAGACGTTTAGTTTAGGGCTATCACGAACATGTTCAATGAAAGCGTGCAGATTTTGTGAATCCCAAATCCAAACATTATGCCTATTAACCCTTCCTGGTAGATGAAAGATTGCCTCATCTGAGAATAAACATCTTTCCAAGAAGCTGGCATCCATATCAATACACTGCAGCATATCCATAGCAAATTGTTGTCAGCGTGGTTTGTCATTCGGCATCAGATGTTTCAGAATTTGCACTTTGTAAGCACACATATGAAGACACTGGTGAACTACACAAGGCAATGTTGATCGAGATACATCATGTTGCCTAAATTCTTGATGAATCCACTTAGATGGGATTCTGAGAAGCATTTGTTTGAGGTCCTCCATGGTCTCTTCTGAAGCACTGGTAACATGCACTTCCAGAATGTTTCAGAACACTTCATATACCATTCTTTAATTGTATTCACATCAGGTGGATCACATTCATACACACAAAGATAATTTCTTTGCACAGTAATAGGCAATTTTGTTTCTGAAAACCACACTACTGCTTGCGCGTGCTGCTGTTGAGTCGCCATTTTCACTTCATGCGACCATGCTGCACTCTGGCGATGATACTTGGCACTTCTGATGCAGGAATATGAATTCTTTGAGATGCTCTACAATGTGGTGCATTTTTCACTGTTGTATCGACGGGTTTTTCTCTCCTGGGTCTTTGAAATCAGGGAGGTTTGAGTGGATCACCCTGTATTATGTAAAGGCAAAATGTGAATGTTCATACATTCTTGTATGTAATGAAGAAGGCAAAAGTTCATTACCATATTCATATAGGTAATGGGCATTCCATATACGTGCAAGTTTATACAATTCAAGAAAATCTCCAAGCATCATGAAAAATGTAGATTTATGTAACTAAATGTCTAATTAACAGGAGTGATACTCAGCAAAGCCATATGTTTAGGTTCATATAAGCAATCAAAGTGACAAATGTATGTCCAACTGCAACGCGGCAAGTTATTATTAGATGAAATTCGTTGTAGTAAGCCATGCAGCCCTCTAGTACGAGGTGCATTCAAGTTCTAAGGCCTCCGATTTTTTTTCTCCAGACTGGAAAGAGATAGAAACATGCGCATTGTTTTAAAATGAGGCCGCATTCATTGTCAATACGTCCCAGAGATGGCAGCACCGTACTACAGATGGAATTTTACCACCAGCGGCGAGAATGAGAACTGTTTTAAATACTTAAAATGGCGACGTTTTCCGTACTTGAACAGCGTGCAATCATTCGTTTTCTGAATTTGCGTGGTGTGAAACCAATTGAAATTCATCGACAGTTGAAGGAGACATGTGGTGATGGAGTTATGGATGGGTCGAAAGTGCGTTCATGGGGGCGACAGTTTAATGAAGGCAGAACATCATGTGACAACAAACCGAAACAACCTCGGGCTCGCACAAGCCGGTCTGACGACATGATCGAGAAAATGGAGAGAATTGTTTTGGGGATCGCCGAATGACTGTTGAACAAATCGCCTCCAGAGTTGGCATTTCTGTGGGTTCTGTGCACACAATCCTGCATGACGACCTGAAAATGCGAAAAGTGTCATCCAGGTGGGTGCCACGAATGCTGAAGGACGACCACATGGCTGCCCGTGTGGCATGTTGCCAAGCAATGTTGACGCGCTACGACAGCATGAATGGGACTTTCTTTTCGTCGGTTGTGACAATGGATGAGACGTGGATGCCATTTTTCAATCCAGAAACAAAGCGCCAGTCAGCTCAATGGAGGCACACAGATTCACCGCCACCAAAAAAATTTCGGGTAACCGCCAGTGCTGAAAAAATGATGGTGTCCATGTTCTGGGACAGCGAGGGCGTAATCCTTACCCATTGCGTTCCAAAGGGCACTACGGTAACAGGTGCATCCTACGAAAATGTTTTGAAGAACAAATTCCTTCCTGCACTGCAACAAAACCGTCCGGGTGCGCGTGTGCTGTTTCACCAAGACAACACACCTCCACATCGAGCTAACGTTACGCAACAGTTTCTTCGTGATAACAGCTTTGAAGTGATTCCTCATGCTCCCTACTCACCTGACCTGGCTCCTAGTGACTTTTGGCTTTTTCCCACAATGAAAGACACTCTCCGTGGCCGCACATTAACCAGCCGTGCTGCTATTGCCTCGGCGATTTTCCAGTAGTCAAAACAGACTCCTAAAGAAGCCTTCGCCGCTGCCATGGAATCATGGCGTCAGCGTTGTGAAAAATGTGTACGTCTGCAGGGCGATTACGTCGAGAAGTAACGCCAGTTTCATCGATTTCGGGTGAATAGTTAATTAGAAAAAAAATCGGAGGCCTTAGAACTTGAATGCACCTTGTACAGTGGCTGCAGGATGGCTATGTTTGTTGGTGGTTTTTTGTTTTTTATGGGAGCGAAAGCTGGGTGGATTCAGGTTACCTTATCAACAAGGTTGAGGTTACGGATATGAAAGTAGCTAGGATGATTGCAGGTACTAGTAGATGGGAACAATGGCAGGAGGGTGTCCACAATGAGGAAATCAAAGAAAAACTGGGAATTAACTCTATAGATGTAGCAGTCAGGGCGAACAGGCTTAGATGGTGGGGTCATGTTACGCGCATGGGAGAAGCAAGGTTACCTAAGAGACTCATGGATTCAGCAGTAGAGGGTAGGAGGAGTCGAGGCAGACCGAGGAGAAGGTACCTGGATTCGGTTAAGAATGATTTTGAAGTAATAGGTTTAACATCAGAAGAGGCACCAATGTTAGCACTGAATAGGGGATCATGGAGGAACTGTATAAGTGGGGCTATGCTCCAGACTGAACGCTGAAAGGCATAATCAGTCTTAAATGATGATGATGATGATTTTTTTGTTTTTTTTACTCCTTCAATCTATGCTTGTCTTTTAAAACCAAGTTAGGAACAATAACAGATTGACTTCCATTATGATTTGAAGCCATTCCAAATAAAAATTCAGTCACTATGCATTGCGTAATACAAAAATCGGCCAAAGTTTTATATTTTGCCATGCGAGTGCATGAGAATAATTGAGAGAGTGTATGTGGGACATACGTTAAAATTTAATATTTCATTTTAAGTAAAACCTGGTATAAACGAACCGTGGGAAAGTTAACCATGATTCAGGTGACATATGTCGGTGCGTGCTTGCTTTTCTATAAAAGTAACCAGAATGGTAGTTAGAGGCAGAATAAATTCAGAATTTAAAGTGTTTTTTTTTCACTTCATTTATTTTGATTGAACAAAATACAACAATCTGAAGTTTTGATGACATTAATTACTATCAAATTAGTGATTGGATAAGGCAAGATTTGCCGTGAGAATGTTATGAAAGGAACATTCTGATCAGTCATTTAGATCAACAGCCAGTCATAATTAAGCGGTTCCCGTGTGAAAAGAGGAGTGGGCATATAGGAGAGGTGTCGCTTCATAGCCAGTCCACAGACATCACGATGTCAGATCGTCTCTTAAAAGTACTCTGTAAGATGAGGAAATAGTGAGCTAATATTGGTTCAAAAATATCGTGACTGAAGTTATGAACATTTTAGTGAAAGTTTGGTGTTTCTAAATTAAGAAGTTTGAGAGATATGAGCTTGTGAACTTTTTGGTCATAGTAACAACTCCGCGTGGCATGTTTCATGCTCTGTACGGAATATTTTGGCGAGAACCTCTTATGAAGAAGACCACTGAAACAACTGAATGTTTAACTCACGAATAGTGGTGGGTCTGTGACTGGTAGAATGTGAAAATTAGTCGGGTCGGACTTGCTAAAATTCTGGCTGCTTTTCGAGTGAATATTTGTTATACAGACAGCGAACTTTGAATGATAACGTTTTACCATATTAAATACAGACTTGATAGCCATTTCATGTGTTTCAGTATGATCTAATTTACAACGCCCGATTTTTTATCATGAACTTTCAGGAACTAACTTTCAACTAGTTACACAGCCTCTGTGTGGTAGGTATTAGGTGGTGCTTTCAACAACGCTGCTTTACACTGCCTAGCCTGTATCTGCTACCACAGAGCGAAGGGACGTCGCGAAGAATCCTATTGACGAAGACGGACTGAACGATAGCGTTAACAGAAACGCAGACGACCGACCCCACCCCGCCTCACAACCAACCAAGTATGTTAACTAAGTGACAAGAGTAAGTTTTCGTAAGTATGTGAATAATGGGAAAAGTGCTACTGGATTCATATAACCATGTATGTATGAAACTGAGTGACAATAGGCAAAAGCAACAAGTGGTTTATCAGACAGATCTGAGCAATGAGCAATGTAGTATAGAATCCATTCGGCCGTGTGTGTAATATATCGATAAGCAAAGTGAGAAATTCAAATTTATATAGGCATTTGAGCAATGTGTTGCAAATAATTTAGCCAACTTTCAGATAGTCAGTGTAGAAAATTTACTATCAGTTTTATTATGTCTAGGGGAATGGATGTCAGGAATTATTTTCATCCTCAGCACAAGCATCATACGGGCGTTTACATCGAACAGTAGTATTATATGTTTTGGTATAATGAGCAGGTTGTTAGCATGTGTGCATAATAATTTTTAGGAGTTTCAAATAGGCATCTACATGATGAAATTGTATTTGCATACGAAGCATATATTGCAAGTTCTGTATGAGTATGTATGCTGGCTGTATGTATTGCAGTAGCCACCAGAAAGATCGCGGGGGGCGCACATCGGCACGGCGCATCACGGACAGTAGTTGCTGCAAGTAGAGTCCCGTCCACCAGAGGGCACGCGAGAAGTTGGCCGCGACCTCTGTCGGCGGAACAACAACAACTCCGGCAGCACGGGCCGTGCCCGGTCAGTTCACATCGGGCATGCTTATCAGACAGTTCCCAGTCTACACTATGTGAAGTGCGACGGAAAACACGAATCGTGTTTCTACACAATTGACGACGAGTAGGGTCGTTCTTTCGCGTGTTGCGTCGTTGTTCCGGTTTCGCAGCTTGTCTACGGCATGGAGGATTTAGTGCGGGTTTTGGTTGAGCAGCAGATGGAGCTCATGGCAACCATGACACAAGTGGTTCCGGCGTTGCTCTCCACGCCGTCTGCTCCAGCGCCGTTCCCTCCTCGCTTTCCCCCGTACGACGAGACGGCGGAGGATTGGGACGCGTATGAACATCGCCTTCGGCAGCATTCCCAGGCGTTTCATGTTGCCGATGCGGAGGTATGTCGTACTCTTTTCTTTTCTTGTCTTGGATATCTCCCTCGCTGTATCAAGTTTTGCGGCAGCTAGCGCCGTTGCAGGAACCCTCGTCCTTGTCTTTTGACGCATTGTGTTCATTGCTGTCTTCATATTATCGCCACCGCACGCATGTTGTGGCGGCTAGGGTCGAGTTCTATCAATGCAAGAAACAGCCCCGTCAGTCTTACCGGGCGTGGGCCGCTACCCTGCACGGTCGTAGTCGCAAGTGTCATTTTGTCACGGAGCAGTCGCGAGAGTCGTATGCCCACGTTATGGAAGCGACGTCATTGTTCGTTCGGCCCGTGAAAGGGAGGTCCGGCAACGGGCCCTGCAGTTGGAAGACCCTTCCCTCGAGAAAGTCCCGTCCATTGCTCAATCGTATGAAGCCTCTCACGCCGCAGGGAAACAGTTGGAAGCGTGGTGCGACGTCGCGGCGGTTCATGGCGGCGCGGCCGCGTCCACTGCGTCCGGGGTGGACGTCGTGTGAGCGGTACAATCCGGCCGTTATGGCCGCTCCCGCACGGCGCGTAGAGTTCCGGCCGCCGGCCCCTGTTACCGTCCTGTGCGTCGTGCTATATACATCACGATCGGTCAGAGTGCCCCCAGAGTTGGGCCGTTTGTCACAAATGTAATAAAAAAAGGACACGTTGCTAAAGTTTGCCGCTCCGACTCAAAAGAATCGAAGGAAACAGGTACAGAGGACACGGACATTGACATTCAGGAAGTTTCGTCGGGCCAGGCTCCCGACGCATCGGCACACAAACTTTTTATCGACACGTCGGTTCGGTCGTGCCGATTAAAACTGCAAGTAGATACGGGTGCGGCAGTTTCCTTGTTGAATGCACAAACTTACTCCGACCTTGGGTCGCCCCCGTTGGCGTCATTTTACCGGCGTCTACGCGGTTATGGTAGACAGTTCATTCCCCTACTGGGTCAATTCACAACCGACGTTACTTACAAATCAGTCACTCGGCCTCTTACTTTTATTGTTGTCAGTGATGCGAGCTCCGCTAACCTTTTTGGATTGGATGCCTTTCAAGCTTTCGGTTTTTCCATCGCAGACACCATACACCTGGTCTCCGAAGACGTTCCCTATCAATCATTGGAATCTTTGACCTCTGACTTTAAGGATGTGTTTGAGGAAGTCCTGGGGCGTGTTTCAGACCTTGAAGCTCACTTAACGTTGAAGGCGTCGGCTCGCCCGCGTTTTCTACGCGCGAGGCACACCCCCTTGGCTCTCTGCCCTCAGGTAAAAGCAGAGCTAGACCGGCTGCAAGCCCTCGGGGTCGTTCTTCCCACTTCTTCTAATGAGTTATTGTCAAGAAACCCTAGGGAAAATTATGTCTTTGTGACGATTTTAAGGCCACCATTAATTCCCAATTGGTGGTGGACACCTATCCCTTGCCTCGTTCTGATGAATTGTTCTCTGCCGTGGCGGGAGGCCAATATTTTTCGAAAATCGATCTTTCGGAGGCTTATCATCAGATACCACTTGATGAGAACTCCAAACGGCTGGCGGTCGTCAACACCCCGTTTGGCCTTTACCAATACCAGCGGTTGGTCTTTGGAATATCCAGTGCCCCGGCGATATTCCAGCGTTATCTTGAGCACGTCACGTCGACAATCCCTCATTGTATCAATTACCTGGACGACATAATTGTCACAGGCCGCAGCACGAAGGAACACTTGCACAACCTTCGAACCCTCTTCCTCAAATTCAGGTCCGTGGGCCTGCGTTGCAACCTGCATAAGTCGAACTTCTTCCAACCATCCATTGAGTATGTGGGCTACGCTATCTTTCGGCACGGCGTCCAGCCGCTGGGAAGTTTGGTCCAAGATCATCGGCCTTCCGCGTCCTGCTTCGCTGAAGGAGTTCAAGCGTTTTTACGCAGTTCATTCCCAGGGCTTCCACCATAGCCCACCCCCCTGTACTGCCTTCTGCACAAGGGTGTTCCTTTTGATTGGTCGCCCGCATGAGAGCGAGCGTTCACCTCGTTGAAGGGCCTCCTCACGTCAGCACCTTGTTTGGCTACTTTTGACCCCAATAATCCGTTAGTCCTGGCTACAGATGCTTTGCAGTATGGGGTGGGGGGCGGTCTGGGTCCATCGCAACGCGGATGGCTCCATACAGCCACTGGCGTTTGCGTCTAAAACTCTTAGTCCCGCGCAGGCCCATTGCTCCCAGGTGGAAAAAAGAGGCTTTGGCCATTGTCTACACTGTTATCAAGTTTCACCCTTTCTTGTTTGGCACGAAGTTTCAGTTAATCACTGACCATAAGCCATTAATATCGTTATTTGGCCCAGCCTCTCAGATTCTGGATAAGGCGGCCCACAGACTGCGGCGCTGGGCCTTGTTCCTCTCTAAGTACCATTATGACATTCATTTTCACCCTACCGGACAGCATGCCAACGCCAACGCTCTTTCCCGTCTTCTGGTGGGCCCAGATCCTATGTTCGATTGGGAGGAGATTATGTGTTTTCATTTGGATGTGGCGTCCTGCCAAGCGGTTGATGGCTTCCCGATCACTAGTTCTAGAGTCGCCAGGGAAACAGCAGCTGACCCAGTTCTCCAGCAAGTAGTTCGCCTTGTTCAGCAGGGGTGGTCGTCCCGACCTCCAGGCTGGGCCTCGGACCCTCTTCATAATTATTTTGTTCTACGAGACCACCTCTCAGTCTTGGAAGGAGTTCTCCTTCTGGCTACTGATGATACAGCTCCTCGCAGGGTTGTTTCTGCAAGTTTGCGAAGGGAGGTCCTCACGTTATTACATGAGGGGCACTGGGGTGTTTCCCGTACTAAAACCTTGGCTCGCAGACATGTGTACTGGCCCGGTATTGACAGAGAAATTGAGCACTTGGTGGCCACCTGTTCCCAGTGTGCGAGCCAACAGGCGTCTCTCAGGTCAGCGTTCTCTTCATGGCTGCCTGCAACCCAGGCATGGGAACGTGTTCACATAGATTTTGCGGGCCTGTTTCTCAATGGCTTTTGGCTCATTGTCATTGATGCTTATTCCCGATTCAAATATGTGGTTCGCTGCTCCTAAACCACTTCAGAAGTTGCAATCCAGGCACTCCCAAAAATCTTTTCTGTGGAAGGTCTGCCAGTCACCCTGGTATCGGACAATGTAACTCAGTTTATTTCGCAGACCTTCCAGGATTTTTGTGGGCGCTTCGGTATTCGGCATGTTTGCTCTCCCCCCTTTCATCCACAATAGAATGGGGAAGCAGAGTGCATGGTGCACACATTTAAGACGCAGGTGAAAAAGTATGTGCACGAATTTCCTGCGGAGGAGGCATTGACGTTTTTCCTGACGGCATACCAAACCACACCGATGGGAGAACGCAGCCCCGCAGAGCTCCTCCATGGGCGCCAACTTAGGACTCTGCTGCACCTCCTCGGTCTGGGCACGTGGGTTTGGTCGCAATCCACGTTGGATACCGGTGGTGGTCCTGCGCCGCAATGGCTGCTGGCTCTATACCTTGCAGGCGGGGGACCGGGAGGTACGTTGTCACCAAAATCAGCTACATCCACGTTTGGGCACCCACCCTCTGGCCCCTTCGGGCGCCAGCTTCCCCATTGCTGGCACCTATGTTGTTTTCTCAGGGGTGCTACCGCCCCTCCCACCTGTGACTCCACCACACTGTGCTGGTTCTCAGCCTTGGTGGCCTCCAGTAGCTCCAGCACCGGCATCGCCATCATTAGAGATGCCCCAGTGAAAGCCGGCCCCTCTCACAGGCCCAGTTTCTCAGGAGGCTGGTTCACCTGTGGTCGTCCCTTCCCCATCGTCTCCGCCACTGGGTCCCGCCCCTCCCGAGGTGGACCAGGATCCGCATTTCGACGGCTTGACACCCGTTCTGTCCCGGGCTCCGGTGGTGGGACGACGGAGGCCTCTTCGTGTGGGTCACTTCCAGCCGTATTCCAAGGTTCCGGCTCAAGGGTTGGCAGATCCCCTCGACTCCAGCCTTCAAATGGATGTGGAGGTCATCACTATGGCACGATGCTCCACCTTCCGACGCAGTGGGTCACAATGGCTTCACCCCCCGAAGGAGGAGGAGTGCAGTAGCCACCAGAAAGATCGCAGGAGGTGCACATCGGCATGGCGCATGACACAGTAGTTGCGGCAAGTAAAGTCCCATCCACCAGAGGGCACGCGAGAATTCGGCCGCGACCTCTGCTGGCAGAACAACAACTCCGGCAGCACGGGCCGTGCCTAGTCAGTTCACATCTGGTATGCCTATCAGACAGTTCCCAGTCTACACTATGTGAAGTGTGACGGAAAACGTGAATCGTGTTACTACATATATGTAAAGAGTATAAGGAATAAGAAAATAAAGGAATGTGACATCAGAAATTGTGTTTATGTTGAAGAAAATGTCACATGGCTAGGACCCTGCACTTGCCATATGCATGATTCATAAAAATTATGCATCCCCCTTAGGTTTATAATGATTGTATGTGTCTGAAGAAAATTCCAAAGTGGTATAAAAAATTTCTGGATGAACAAATTGGTGTGTAAAATGTATCAACTTAGTCAGAATGCCTGTATGGTTTCAGTTGTGTTACATTTCCAAGTCTGTAAAGCTTCTTGGAGTTTGGGTAAATGCGCCTGTAAGCATTAGGATGTGGGTTTTCATAAATTTCAAAACATCTATTAACTGCTTTATATTTTGTGTTTAACTTTTTGCTAGAACTAAATCTCTATTTTAAATTTTGCGGGTTTTACTTGCCTATCTCTTGTTGTAATGCTGTTTCACAGTTTCTGTAACAATATCATCTCTCTCAGTGGCAGGTGTGCTTTTGCATGCTGGGAATTCAATGAGTTGACTGATGGGATAAGCGGGTTTCTTGTTATACAAAATTTCATATGGTGAGAATCCTGTGGCACTATGTTGTAAGCTATTTAATCTGTCTTCAAAACTACTGATATATTCTAACCAGTTTGAAATGATCCTTTCTGCAATAGGTTCTACATAAACAATTTATTCTTGCATATCATTCCATTGAGTTACAACTTGGTATGCAAGTGGAAATGAACATATGTGTGAGTTTTCTGGTTAAAGTGACTGACTGCGCACAGAAAACTCCAACTTACAACGATCAGGCACTTTTATTAAGGTTCATATAATGACGCACATCATAACCTCAGTCCCCGAGACTGAACCAAAGAACGAGTCCCCAAAGATCATTTACTCTGCACTTCCTACGTGGCAGTTACTGGCGGTCGATGGTCACCGCCATAGAGTGAATACTTGGTGACGAAGCACAGGGGGAACAATAGGCCGGGTGGTGCCCGTGGACATATTGCACCACAGAGGCCTGACCGAGCCCAGTAGGTTGCAAGAAACAGTCTGGAGGGAAGTATCAGGGTCCTGTAGGAGGTTGTGCAATTCGGTATCATTGTCCTGTAAGCGGGCCAATTCGTCGAAATTAATGGGGTACGAAATTACAGTGATAAATGATAGGTAGTCAGCCACCACATTTTCTGAACCTCGGATGTAATGGATGTCTGTTGTGTATTGGCAAATTAAGTCCATCTGCCAAAACCTATGTGGGGGAAGGTCAACTACGGATAGCCTCCACGAGTGGAAATTGCAATGTGAAAATTGTTATATTACTTCCTTCGATGTCTGTGCAGAAATATTTTACAGCATCATAAACCACAAGCAATTCTCTGTCAAATGCTGATCATTTATGTTGAGCCATGGACAGTTTTTTGGAAAATAATTGGAGTGGTTGTGTCGTGTCACCGACGTGCTGTTAGAGGACTGCACTGATTGAAAAATCACTTGCATCTGCTGTAATAGAGATACAGCCATCTGGCAAAGGGTGGGCAAGAGTGACACCACGTGCTAACACTGACTTAAGGTCTTCAAAAGCTCTCACCATGTTGTCAGATCACTGTACTCAGTGATTGCTCAAGGTTTGTTTCCCGGCCAATGCATCAGTCAAAGAGGCTTGAATTGCTGCCGCTATTGGCAGGTTACAATGGTAGGAATTGATAGTTCCTAAAAACCGGCATAATTCATGGAACAACACTGGGAGAGGTAGATTGTGAATGCAGTTGACCCGCTCCTTAGGGGGGCAGATAGCTTCCAAGGAAACAGTGTACCCCAGAAAAGTGACAGCAGTGCAGGTGAGTTGTCACATGTTATCAATCTCAACTCTGTTACTTGTTAGTCAGTCCTGTATCGTGGCTAGGTGGAGTTTGTGTTCTCTGTCAAAGGAGGAAAAAATGAGTATGTCGTCGAGATATGCATAACAATATGAGCAGTTAAACAGAAGTGAGTCTATAACACGGTGCCAAGTTTTGGCTGCATTTTTGAGGCCATAAGGCATGTAACAAAATTTGTAGAGGCCAAACGGTGTGATTAACGCTGTATTTGGCATGTTCCATAGGTATCTATAAATATGCCTTGCGGCACTGTAACACACTGAAGACGCGTGCTCCGCTAAGTACTTGCGCAAAGTCTTGTATGTGCAGTATTGGATAACTGTCTAATATGGTCCGTGTGTTGAGATGGCTATAGTTGCCGCAGAGGCACACTGTGCCGTCCTTTTTGGGAACTAAATGTAAGGGCGAAGACCAGCTACTGTCCGATGGACGAACAATACCTGCCCACAGAAGTTCCTCCACTGCAGCCTTAGCGAGGTGTAATTTATGTGGCAGCAGTCGGCACGCTTTGATGCACTAGTGGCCTATCTGTTGTGACAATTTTGTGTGTCATGCCATTCGTGATAGTGTTCAGCCGTGCTAGCGAACTCACTCAGAGGCCATTGCGAACGGGAATTGGTATCATGCGAGAGTCACTAACCTGATGTGCTGGGGAAGCTGTCCACATCAGTGGTGAGAAAGTTCCTCGAGCTGCGTCTCCGGTGTCAGGGGGCAGCAGCAATAAAGTCCCATGCAACGGGTCGCTGGTGTCTGAGGGTGGTGGCATTGTACAAGGCATCGTGCCTCGGTGAGGGCTTGTGTAGCTGACAATATGGTGCGATTCAGTTCAGCGTTGCGAGCATGGAGATCGTCGACTGCAGAGTGCTCGGACTGAAGCTGGGCGATAAGAGGGGACTGAACACACAATATGAGTGGACGAGGCATGCTGCCATAATGCGGCCGACTAGAGATCTGGAGACAGTCCGAAATGAAAAAGGAAGTCAATCACTAATACTGGGTCTTCTATGTCAGCCACGTAGAAAGACCAAGTGAACTGTTTGTCAGGTATGAGTTCAATAGGCAACTCAGCCAAACCATTGACCACAGAGTGGCAATTTTATTTGCTGTTCGAAGGAACAGTTTCACTGGTGTTGTATCCTTTACGGTAAATGTGGGAGGTATGACACTAACGTCTGCTCCGGTGTTGATGAGAAAATACTGGCGCAAACCTAAATCCCAGGTGTACAGACGTCCTCGTGAGGTGGGGGATCTGATAGAATGCAACGTCTGTGGGTGCCCTTGCATGTATCAGAGAGCCGTGGTGACTACTGCGGCCCGCGTGCGACATCTGGGAAGGCGCAGGGCGGGCGGCAGTTGCTTGTGGCATCCCTGTAAGTGGAGTGGAACCAGCATACGCATGGGTCAGCTGTACTCATCCCGCCAGTCGAAGCGTCAGGTGAGGGAAAGGCGGTGCAGGCACTAGCCTGGTTGGGTTGGGGAGAGGCTGGTGTTGGACCGCTCACGATTCCCAGTCTTGGCAGTTAGATGGCTGCTGTTCTGTGTGCTGTCTGCGATACGCAGGCGCCCTGCCTCTACCACCCGATGGTGGAAGTATATTCACAGGATTACCAACCTTGGCAATATTAGGCACTGTGCTAGGTGGAGGGAGGTGGCAGTGCCAAATAATGGCATATGCCTGGTCTGCCAGCTGTAGTTTATCCTCGAGTGATGCTGTGGTATGTGGGAGCGAATGTAATTGTAGTTCTTGCGGCAGCTTCATCAACCACAATGCCTAGAGCGCTAAGTTCGGCAAGATCTTGGTACCGATCTGCGAACAAAAGCATCACCACAGCTGTGAGGGGATTCTGTCGCCTAAAGTCTCATCATAAATAATGTTGTGAACCCTATTGGCTGGCAGATGAGAAAGGCATTCGATGAGTAATGCATGGGCAGAGGCATATTTTTCGCTCTTGGGTGGGTTCAGCAACAAGTCACTGATGAGATCAGGGTGGCCGTGAAGGTGGTTCACTAAACACACAAAACGAGAGCTGTCATCCGCAATACCATGTATGTCCAACATGTTGTCCACCAAGGTAAAACCAATCACTGGGTTGTCTGGTTGTAATGGCCGCAGCTGCAGAAGATGACCGAGGGTTCTGTCTGGTGTTCACTGATGCGAACTGTGCCTCAGTGGTAGGCGATGTGTTGCGTTGAACATCCGTTAGCTGTGCAGGTGAGACGTGATATCCAGTCCTTGTAGGCAGGAAATCTGTACAGCCACATGACAAGCATGGCGTGGCAGGTGAGGAAGGATCAACGGCTGATGCAGATGAAATCTCGAGCAGAGGCGCAAAATCATGATTGAGTGCTGAGTGACAGGGCGGAACCACGGCAGGTGCATCGCCCGAGGTGTGTGTGGGGCAGCAGGATGGGTAGACGTGTACATGGCCCGGGGCGGTTGATGCAAGTGGCCCTTTGACCAATACGGAGGGGGACACATTAAACGGCGGAGCGCTCTGAGGAGGGGGTGGCCATACATGTGGACCCTGAAACAGGACTGCTGCACGGTCCATGTTGTGCGGTAGAAACTCGGGCGAGGGGTTTCCACGATCTTGTGCAGGAGGAGCATTCCGTCGAGCGTAAGAATGTTCTAGAAGGTGTCCGCACCAATGTGTGCAGCGCCCGGTGTGGTGTGCCAGCGGAAGTTAGGGTCGTCGAAGCAAAGACCGGATGTATGAACATTCCCAGTGTATTAGTAGCACACAGGGTAAAGCACTGTGCTTCACAATTGAATGTCCATTCTGCAGTCGCGGCGTCCTGCACTGCTGGAAAAACTGGAGGTTGCAACATTGTTTATTGGTGCAAAACCAATAATACACGGTGAGCAAATGCAACATATTTTCACGACTCGGGTTCACCAATGTGGGTTTTCTGGCTATAGTGACTGACTGCACACAGAAAACTCCAACTTACTATGATCAAGCACTTTTAATAAGGTTCGTATAACTTCACAAAACACAAGAAAAACAATACAGAAACTCACAACATGCACATTGTAACCTCAGTCCTTGAGACCCAATCAAAGAACAACAATTCCCCAAAGATCATTTATTCTGCACTTCCTAGGTGGCAGTTACTGGCAATTGATGGTCGCCACATATGTTTTATGTTGTAGTCTCTGATAAATTCTTTCCGTGCTTTTGATGTGAATTGACTTCCATTATCAGATAAAATTGCTTTTGGCATGCCTACAGTGTGAAAATAACTTTTTCTGATTTTAATAATAATTTTCTTGCTAGTTTCTTTCTTCAAAGGATACAGTTTTATGTATTTTGAGAAAAAATCTACCATGACAAATAAATATTGAAAACAACCTTTAGCTCTGGCAATTTGCTAAACAGGTCAGTGCCTACTAAATCCATTTTTTATTGGATGTAATACCTTGCAAACAGCCTAAACTTAATTTTGTTGCTTACCTTTAACTTTGACATCTGTCACAACTAGGAAGAAACTTTTTGACTCTTCTGACAATGTTGTGAAAATCTGTTTTCCTGAATTTTCTGAATACACTTCAACGAACCACAATCTCCAAACCTTTCATGAGAATATCTTATAAGTGTGTCAGTATTTTATCTGACCAGCAAACTTTCCATCTATCAATGACAGGACTTTGTAATACAAAATACCTTTATAAATTTGACAGTAAAGTTGTACCTTTCCATATCCATTCTTTCCTGAATAGCTTTTCACAAATTTCTAATGGTCATTGTGATTTTGATTCCTTGTAATTGATTGGAAATTCTCTTAATTTCTTTTTTTGTCTTTTACTCCTTTCAGCTAAATGATTTTGAAATTTTTTCCTTGACTTTCATCTCCATTTTCTCTCCCCACTGGTAACCTAGTTAATGCATCTACAGTTACATGTTCCTTTCCTTTAATATTCTGAATTGTATGGTGAAATTGTAAGTAAACTGCCCAACTGGTAACTCTTCTATGGTACAGCATACGCTCTTGAATATATAGTAGGACTGTTTTTGCAATGTTCTGCTAGTGAAAGGAATTGAATTATTTTCTATTACTCCATTAACCTCTTTTCCTTGAAATAGATGCACACTTAATCCTGTACACTACTTTCTGTCATTAAGCAAAATGGCAAAAAAAAAAAAAAAAAAAAAAAAAAAAAAAAAAAAAAAAAAATCTGTTGTACATAGAACCTTACTGTTATACAACTGTTTCTTAATTTCATTAAAAGCTAGTTGACATTCTTCATTCCACTCTGACACAGTACTTTTCTTTAAAAGGTTATTCAAACAAGTTGCATTTAATGCTTGGGTTCTAATGTAATTCCTGCAGAATCCTACAAATCAATGAAATGACATTAATTCCTTCTTATTCATAGGTTTTGGAAATTTTGCAATGGCGTTGATTTTTTTTCCGTATCTAGCAAAATTCCCTCTACAATAACACTATGGCCAAGGCATTTTTATTGTCTCACAGCAAATCTACATTTTCAAGTTTTAATGTCATTCACCTTAGTCTCATCTTTTTCACAACTTCTCTCAAGGTGTCCATATGTTCTTCCCAAGTTCTACTCAACAACAAAATGTCATCTACAAAGAGAGTCGATTTTTCCAAAAGTTCCCTTCCCAAAACACCCCTGATAAACTTTGCTACAGAAATTTTTAAATTAAATGGCACAAAATTATATTGAAAGCTTTTTTCATTATATGAAATGCTGTATATTTTCTGGAATCATATTCTAATTTAATTTCACAAAAACTGAATGGTAGGTCAAAACTAGTGTTAAACTTTACATTTTGAAACTTACTTAGCAATTCATCAGTATTCTCTGTATGATCTGTTTCTCTTTCAAGATACTTATTTGAATGTCTTGAGTCTCATTCAAGTCTTATTCCTCTGTCACATTTAGATACTGTAATGATGCTATATTCTTGAACGTTACTTAAATTAACTTAGCCTGGAGTTCATTTAATGAAAGAATATAACAGTTTCCAACTTCACAAAATTTATTGACAACTGAACTGCATACTCATCACGTTAACAAAACACTGACTGACATACTTCACAGATCTCTTTGACTGACTGACAAAACAGCAACTCAACAACTAACTTGCAGCCTCACTGCATTGCTTTATATAGAATTTTAACAATAAATTTAAAATAACCCATTATTAATTTTGTACAATTCTGCTGTTACAATTGAAATTTACAAAACGTAAAGAAACTGTTACAGCCAAATAAGGTATAAAATACAATACCGTATTACATAAATTTTTATAGTATCATCACTAGTTTTAAATATGAAAATCGAACTGAACTTTAATTACAACAATGTCTCTTGCATTATTTTAGTTATGTAATTAATTACAGTTTGTATTTGGTTACTAACATTCAATGACAGTACAAATATCATGCTTTATCTGGTTGCATACAAAAAAGTTACAAATAGGGCCTTAAATTCTGAAAATCATAAAGTTGTGTGATGTAAACAATTGGAGAGTTGAAACTTCCTGGCAGATTAAAACTGTGTACCAGACTGAGACTTGAACTCGGGACCTTTGCCTTTCGGGGGCTAATGGTCTACCGTATGAGCTACCGACTCAGTTTCAAACTCAAATGTTTCAGGAAATTGTTAGTAATGAATGTACTGTGTCTGTAGCTACAGATAATTTTTTAGGCAAAAGTTTACATCTGTCTCTAATTTCAAAGAAATGATGATTTTTCACCAAAATATGGGAGGACTTGGTAATAAAGTAAATGACATTACTGTTCTGTTAGAGGAACCACAAGGAATAAAAGATACTGATGTATTATTTTTTACTGAACATCATGTGAAAGATATTGAAAGGTTGCAGCTAAATGGTTACTGTCAGGCAGCACATTACTCTAGAACCATCAAGGAAAAAGGTGGAGTGGCAATTTATGTGAAAAACAACATATCTTACAATGCATTAGATTTAAAGAGCCATTGTATAGAGCAACAAATTGAAGTATGTGGTGTGGAGATTACTGTAAATGACTTCATGGCTATAGTATTAGCACTGTATAGATCTCCCTCAGGGAATTTGAATGTATTTCTTAAGCACTTAGATTCTCTATTATCCAAACTGTACTCAGAGCCCAAGAACTTGATAATTACTGGTGACTTTAATGTTGATTTCCTAAATGAGAGCAATAGTAAAGCTGATTTAATGCATTTAATGGAGTCTTATAATCTGATGGCAACAGTAGATTTCCCAACTAGGGTTACTGTTAACAGTAAAAGTCTGATAGATAATATATTTATAGATAAGTCTAAATGCAATGAGATGACTGTACACCCAATCCTTGGCCTTTCTGATCATGGTGGTCAATTGCTTAGGCTCAATTACATCAGTGTGTGCAACAGTTCTGAGCATTCGTGGAAATCTTTTAGGATAATAAATGAACAGGGCCTTAAAAAATTCAATGACAGCCTAAAAGAGAGAGATTGGAGCCCAGTTTATAGGGAAACAGATGTAAACAAAAAGTGCAATTCATTTTTAAATGAATTCATGTCTGTATTTGAGTCCATCTTTCCCAAAAACGTAGTTAGAAATAGTCATATAGGCAATGCCAAGAAGTCTTGGATCACTACAGGGATAACAACACCTTGTAGAACAAAGAGGATGTTACACAGTTCTCTCAGGACTTGTAATGATCCAAAGAAATGACAACACTACAAACTTTACTGTAGCATTCTCAAGAAGGTTATAAATAAATCTAAAAGTATGTGCATAAAATCAGAAATTGAAAGCTCAGAAAATAAAATTAAAACTATATGGAATGTAATAAAGAGGGAAACTGGCAGGACAACAGGGAACATGTCTCAGGTAGAGATTAAAACAGGGGACAGTATCATAAAGAAACCTGAGTTGGTTGCAGAAATAGTAGTTCTATGGAAGAATCATTGTCCCTACTACAGAAAGCTATTAGCAACAGAATCCCACAGTTATCTTTACCACCAGTTACTGCAAGCGAAGTCATAAGAGTAATTAGATCATTAAAAAATAAAAATTCTGCTGGTGTGGACAATATTTTTAGTAAAATATTGAAACACTGTTATAAATTTGTTAGTCCCGTCTTATGCAACATATACAATACATACCTACAAGAAGGGATTGTCACTGACAGACTGAAGTCGGCTGTAGTGATTCGTCTCTTTTAAAAAGGTGATAAAAGCATTGTTACAAACTGTCGCCCAATATCCCTATTAACTACCTTCTCGAAAATTCTTGAAAAACTCATGCACAGGAGGATTGTAGACCATCTCAACTTCCACAGTATCTTAAGCAAAAATCAGTTTGGTTTTCGTGCCGGTCTTTGTACTAAACAGGCAATTTTCTCTTTCAGCTACCACGTTTTGGAAGCCATTAACAAAAAAATGTCCCCAGTGGGTATTTTTTGTGGTCTTGCGAAAGCCTTTGACTGTGTAAACCACCAAATTCTTTTGAAAAAGGCAGAATACTGTGGTTTAGGTGGTACTGTTGGCTTGTGGCTGCAATCATATCTACAGGATCGGAAGCAGACTGTAATGCTAAATGGCTCTTCTGGAGAACCTGCCTCGTCTGAATGGGGCACGATAACGTGTGGTGTGCCTCAAGGCTCCGTTTTGGTGCTTTTCCTCATCTTCATTAATGATCTTCCTCTTTGTTCTGAGACAAACAGCAAATTTACCCTGTTTGCTGATGATACCACAATTCTAATTGATGATTTGATAGATCACAATCTTGAACAAATTGACGATTTGATAAATCACAATCTTGAACAAACTACAAATAGAGTTTTTAATGACATCTTAAATTGGTTCTCCTCAAATATTCTCTCACTCAATGCAAATAAAACTCATATGAGGTTCCATACATCACAAAGTAATCTCGATGAAATTAACATAAAATGTAGAGATCAACCAATACAGAAAGTTGAAGATACAAAATTACTGGGTGCTTACATAGACAGCAAATGTAATTGGTCAGTTCACATTCTTCATCTATGTAAAAAACTTAGCTCGGCAACATTTGCATTACGGGTAATTTCTTCAGTGGCTGAAGTTGACACCATTACTTCCACTCATTGATGTCATATGCTATCATATTCTGGGGGAGCCAACCACTTGCAAAAAAGTTTTCACCATCCAAAAGAAAGCAATCAGAATAATTTGTGGGATCCATCAAAGACACTCTTGCAGGCACTTGTTTCGGAAGATAGGTATCCTAACAACTGCCTCACAGTATATTTTTTCCTTGCTGACCTTTGTGTGCAAAAATTATTCTATCTACCAAGACAACAGTAAATTTCATGGCTATAACACCAGAAACAAAAACAATCTACATTTCGAAATGAAACGTCTCATTCTGGTACAAAAAGGAGTTTACTACTCCAGCCTTAAGCTGTTCAATGCTCTACTACTACATATCAAATGTGTTCATACAGAACTGCCAAAATTTAAACAAGTTCTTAAAGATTACCTGACAGAGAAATCTTTTTATACTGTGGATAAATATTTGAAAGAAAACGTATACCATCACTAAACTTATTGTGTCTAGAAGTAGTTCAATTGATTTTATTGTGCATTTGAGCATTAGCACACTTTTTGTAACAACAGATTGGCTCTACCTGTATTTACTCTCATAGGCCTAATATCTGATTCAACTTTGTGCTCTTATTTCTAACCTTTATTTGAAACTCCTTTTTCTGTACAATGGTTGTTATGTTATCTAGCTGACATTGTATCTATTACTGTATTTATAGTACGTCTTACTTAAACTATGTACAATTTGGCATTGAATTGCCCTTGTATTTATTGTAAGTTTAAATTGAAACCTGTACAATTTGACATGTTCCATATCCTTGTGACTGACTCAATAACTGGATCTACAGAACATGAAATAAATAAATAAATAAATAAATACTCACACCCCATCCTCACAGCTTTACTTCTGCCAGTATATCATCTCCTACCTCCAAACTTTTGTTTGGCAGAAGTAAAGCTGTGAGGACGGGGCGTGAGTCGTGCTTGGGTAGCTCAGTTGGTAGAGCACTTGCCTGCGAAAGGCAAAGGTCCCAAGTTCGAGTCTTGGTCTGGCACAGTTTTAATCTGCCAGAAAGTTTCATATCAGCGCACACTCCGCTGCAGAGTGAAAATCTCATTCTGGAATTGGAGAGTTAATTAGAAATGTAATTAAAAAGGATATTAATTACAGAGGAGGACATAAAAATAGATAACCAATGAAAATACATCACTTTATAATAATTTTTAAGCCGTTTCTCAAGATAATGAGGTTCTCTCTGTCAACCCACCAATCAACTGCAATTAAGGTAATTAGAGGTGCCAGCCACTTACGCCAACATTTCCACAGCCTCGTAACATTTGTTACTAAATATCTCTTACTTCAACTAGGTTTTTGATTTGGAACCTGTACATAATTTTGTTACTGTCAACAATCCATACACAATTATGATAATATATATATCCTTCCAGAATAAAAAACTGCATTTTGGCAAATTGAATTGAATAATGCATCCAAAACACACACAGAAGTCTGCAGGAAGCACTGAATCGTCCGAAAACCACCTGGATACATAAAAAAAAGGTGGTATCAGACATTTCATATGAATCTAGGGGAGGCTGTACCGTTGTAATACCACCTCTAAAGAGTTGTTAAACTGACTCCTCCTTCTCTCACATATTCTCCTCTTTTTCACATTTTATAACTCTGTTTCTACATGCTTTCTTTTACATACTAGTATGGAATAGGGCTTAACAAAAATGGATCATGAACTTTTAACTTAAGTCTATTCTTCCTGGCTTAACATAAAAAATCACTGTATTCCCATACAAAATGTTGTACTTCACTATCCAAATTACTTTTTGTTTCATGATTACAATGTCGTTCACATTCCTCAAAACATCTCCAAACTCTTCTACCCGTCTGATCTGATGACTTAAGCTATTGTTTAATATTACTATATCTGTTTCTCCAGAGATCATACTCTTTGCTTCAGTAATAGTTATTTTCTAATCCCTCCAATTAAACGTTACCTTTTCTTTAACTTTCCAATCCACACCAAGCATCAGACTTTCATTCAATCCCTCAATTACCAGGTATCCTCAAGTAAAGCATCATTGATTTTAAATTCCACCAAAACTTGTCTAATGGTTAACTTGCTACTTTTCCAGTGGCTCCTTTGATACTAACACCTGTTACAGGAATTTCAGTAAAATTTTCACTACTCTTTATCCTATCTCTTTACTTTTTTGACATTCCAGTAATAGGACTACTGGTGACCTGAAGGCAGCTACATCTCCAATTATTAATGTGAACAGAAATGTAAGGGCTTCCTAATTCATCACATTTTTCATTATTTTCATTTTCATATAATAAATCCTCCTCAGTTTCTCTAAAACTCATTCCTTTCTCTTCCACTGAAACCTCATTGTTATTGATAGGCTGCAAATTTTCCAAAACTACATTGTGATTGGATGGCTCCTCATTAGAATTAAATTTTATTTCGTTACCTGAGTGAATATCTTCACAAATTTTTCTTAGTTTCATGCATTTTATTACCATTGCCAACACTATTACAAAAATCACAAGCTACCTTCAATATTTCATTACTAATTAAATCATTTCTCTCTTTATCTTCAGAACAAGTGGACACAATCATACTAACAAAAACTGGCGATAGCAAATCATCATGTACTTCCCTATCTATCTTTATTATCTGACGTAGAGTTGTCATCTAAACCTACAATAAAACATCTAACTTCATTCCACATTGGACTATCTTCTTTAATCTCCACATAAATCATTCCATTGAACTCGTTAAATAGCAAAACACCTAACTCATCACATAGCAAAACGTCACTAATGTCATCATTATAATCAGAAAAATCTCTCATCAGCTTCATCACAAATTTCATCAGCAAATTCATCATTATCTTCCACACAACAATCATCAATAGCATCCAAATCTGTGCTGGCATAAGCTGTCACCAGCACACCAGGTGGCAAAGAGGTTGCGAGAAGATCGATAGTAGGTGCAAGCAACACACCTATCAGGAGAGAGGCCAAAAACAGACTTGCATGCAACATGCCACCAAAGCCCTCTCGACCGGCAGTATTAAGATTGTCGCCATGGACCAGAGAACCCAGTCAGTCATCCAATGAGTCATATCATCAGTTGCAGCCCAGTGGGAGTTGCAGTTGCAGTTAAAAGCTCAGCCTCTAGTTCAGAGTCAGTCAGTACCTAGCGACCAGAGTACTGTACATGGCAGATGTGTGCTTCACCAGCAGTGACGCTAATGTGGACTATTATGGAAGAGCTTGTACAACAACACCTGTACTATCTTAAGTTAAGTAGCACTCTGTTTAAGTTAATAAGGAACCCTGTTAATACATGCATGCATTTGTGTTATAGAAAGAGGGCACCGGCCACCAAACATCATCTTCTCCTTGCTTTCCATGGTACAAGCATACAATGACAATGGGACGACACAAAAAAAATATCATCGTTAGCTACTTCAGTAATCCTAACAGAATCAATATCAATAGTATTAGCATGATCAGCACTCAAATCATTACTCATAGCATCATCATATAAGCATCTCCTTACGTTCTCTTCTCTCCCTTCCAAGTACATGACTCTTTGGCTCCATATATTAGACACCAGTACCAACAGGTTCACTAAACACATCTGCATCAGAATTATTCATTAAACTCACAATCATTCACATTATTATCAACATTAAGCACAACTTCATTACTGTTACTTTAGTCACCGAACAAATTTGTCAAAATATCACTACAAAGAACTGTTTGAATTTTTTTCGATGCTATTTCTTCTTTTTCCATATCTTCCCTGAATATCCTCCCAAAATTCTCTAGTAAATTCTATTCTATTCACTGCATGTGACCTTGTGTTTTTTCTGTTTTTTCCTATAATAATCACCTCTCCCTGTTCTAAAATTACTGTTTGATTGCTTTTCGTCTCTTATCATTCCTTGCCTCAAACTGACAGGCTGCCCAGGTGGCATGTGTTTTCTTGAATTCTCCATCCATTTTCGAAGTTTGTGTTACCATAATTCATATCATTACTGTTTCCCCATTGTCTATTTCTTTGTGCATTACCTCACTCTTCGTCCCTGTGCCTATCTTTTTTACACATTTGATTTTCAAGTTATCTGACATGTTGGTGGAAAAGTTATCTTTGCATTGATAAATGAAACCTACAGGATTGATTTTATTTTCAGAAAACTTTTGATATTAATATTACTTCAAATATTGCTGTTATTACTTTAAAAAACTCTAGTTACAATACTCTGCCTCTCCTACTTTTGAATTTACAGTTGAAATAGTACTAACACATGCATCAACATCACTTTTAATTTCAGAAAGATTGTCATTAAACTTTTAGTTGTTTCATTTATCTCCTTGTTTACAGTTTCTGTTTCAGTTTTGACTACTGAACATAATGTCTTGAAATTCTTATCATTAGTTTAGATTTCATGAACAAGGTTTGTTTTTAAGATTTTGGTCCTGATCTCTATTCCCTCAAGCCTGTAGTAGTGGTACTACTACTACTACTACTACTACTACTAGTAGTAGTAGTAGTAGTAATGATAATAATACTTTATTCAACATAGAATGATTCACTACATATGCATAGAAAGAGATAACAATTCTTGATACATAGCACAATAATACATTCATCTGAATGTCAATAATTAACAAAGTGATTAAATTGCAAATAAAATGGTTTGCTTACAACTGTTTACATATTTTTTCAAAGCACTTAGCATTTGGTGTGTAAGTATGGTATTCTTCTAATGTGTAAAAGGGATTTTGTAACAGGAATTTCTGTTGCTGAAAATTAAGCTTCAATGTGGATAGGTTCATTACTGTACTGGTCAGTGCATTGGCTAACTTTAAACCTGAATATTGTGGAACCTTTTCATACAGTGCTGTTGTGTGGCTGCTGATGTCAATTTTTTCTTTTTTTCCTACTATTGTACTGGTGCAAAATGCCCCCTGTGGGTCAGGTGGTTGCAATAGGGCCGAGTTACTCCTGCCTGTCGCAAGAGGCGACTAACAGGAGTCTCAAACATTTTGGTCTTTCTGTGATGGTCTCCTGTAGGGTTTGACCTCCATTCTTCAAAATTTTTCTGAAGAGCGAGCCAATTGGGGAAGGGGACCTTACGTGGTGCATTGTGTCCATCATACGCTAAGACCTTTAGCATAGTTTATCATCATGGATCTACCATCCGCTCATTCTCCAGCTGTTGGGGGAGGACACCTTTCCGAATGCATTTCCTCCATCCACTGTGCAGTGTCTTTTTCTGCACTGACGATGATAATGGGCTTGTTTGCACCCGATATCCAGCACAGTCGCCAGTCTGTTGTGGTGGGGTCACCATGTACCCTCTGGGTTGTAGCCCCCTGACTGCACAGGGATCGCCTGCTGATGCCTGCACCATTAACTCCTCTTGTATGCCCGTCTACATGGAGCATCGGGACTCCCAGCAATGACCATCCTGCTGGGTGGCCTGTGCTGAGGCTGGGTGGTGCCCATGGGGAGGGCCCCTGGTCAGAAAGGGTGGCATCAGGGTGGATGACACACAATGAAGTGGACAATGTCATCTGTTGCTGGTGGTCAAACACCACAATCCTCTAAGCGTTCCAGGTCTCAGTTTAATGCAAGGAAGTATAGCCCCAAATCATTCCCCTCCCTGGCCACACCATTGGAGGAATGCCAGGCTAAAGATGGAAGTGAACTTTATTCGCCCCAGTACCTAGTACATATGGGAGCTGATGGGGAATCCTTCATGTTGATGAAGCCTCAGTGTTTTGTGGAGCATTTAGAGGACAAGTTTGGGGATGTGGAGGGATTGTCCAAAATGCGATCTGGGTCAGTCCTGATAAAAAGAGCATCCCCTGCCCAGTCACAGGCATTATTCGCCTGTGATAAGCTGGGGGATGTTTCTGTTTCCATCATGCCCCATGAGAGCTTAAATATGGTCCAAGGTATCATATTCCACAGGGACCTTCTTTTGCTGTCAGATGATGAGCTGTGCACCAACTTAGAGCAACGAGGTGTCCATTTTGTCCAGCGCATCCGTAGGGGTCCAAAGGATAATCTGGTGGCCACCAGTGCCTTCACCTTGGCGTTTGAGTGTGATACAGTACCTGAGAAGGCCAAGGTGATGGTATACTGATGTGATGTAAAGCCATATATCCCTCCCCTGCTGTGGTGCTTTAAATTCTGGAAGTTTGGGCATATGTCTTCCCACCTGTACTTCCAACATCACGTCATGATCGTGGACGTCTATCACATCCCAATGCTCTATGTGCCACACCTCCCATCTGTGTCAACTGCAGCGAGCAACATTCCCCTTGCTCGACGGACTGCGGGATTCTACAGAAAGAAAGGAAAATCCTGGAATACAATGCCCTGAACCGACTGACCTACACTGAGGCTAAGAGGAAATTTGAAAGGCCATGTCCTGTGCACATGACAGCATCTTATGCTGCAGCTACGTTGTACAACTTTGATTCCATCCCCATCAGTTCCGCCATTTATAGTTAGGCCCTCAGGCCCGCAAGACTATGTCTATGCCCCGATGGTGTGGGGCACAGCTATCCCTGTTGCTCCCATACCACCTACTTCTGGAGCAACGCCTCCCAACCATCGGGGACATCAGTCCCCACTTATTAGCTGGAGAAGCATCAGTCTTCTTCGGCTGCTATCACTAGGAAGGGCTCCCTTCGGTCACTCGCTTCCCAGGTTCTTACCAGTGGGAAAGAGGACATCCACAAGTGGCTGAAGCACCCACAGGCAGCTGGTCATAGGGCTTAAAGATCATCCTCAGTCCCTAAGACTGAATCAGTGAAGCCCTCCAAGACAGAGAAACCTAAGGAGCAGCGAGAGAACTCTAAGAAGAAGAGACCCCCAAGAACAAAGAAATTGCGATGGCACCCACACCACCACTACCTACAAGTTCTGCGTCTGAGGATGAGGTGGAATGGATCTATGTGGGCATTTGTGCCTTGAGAATGGCAGGGTGTGCTCCTGTCGAAATATCGGCAGTGGTCGACGACATCACCTGGCAGCAAACCCGTAAGTTATTTGAACAATGGATCTAGATCGCACAGGTACTCAATTGGTGGCAGCTGGTGACCCTGAGGCATAAACAGCCTCTTTGATTGCTTCACGTCTTCCCAGTCTCAAGACAATGTTATCCTCCAGTGGAATTGTGGCAGTTTTTTCCACTAACTGAACTACGACAACTGTTAAGCTTTACACCTGCTTTCTGCATTGGCTTCCAGGAAACCTGGTTCCCAGAAATGTGGAACCCTGCCCTTCGTGGCTATAGGGGATATTACAGAAACTGTAGTGGCTACAGTAGTGTCAGGTGGAGTATGCAGTATGTAGTGAACCTGTGCCCCTTGAAACTCCTCTCGAATCTGTGGCTTCAGGGTAAGGACAATGCAAGAAATAACTGTCTGCAACGTATATCTTCCTCCAGATGGTGCAGTACCCCTGAACCCATTGGCTGCACTGATCAATCAACTCCCCAAACCTTTCCTACTTTTGGGAGATTTTAACACCCATAACCCCTTGTGGGGTTGCACCATGATTAATGGCTGAAATAGACATGTCAAGAACTTACTGTCTCATCTTGACATCTGCCTCTTACATCCTGGGGACCCCACACATTTCAGTGCAGCTCATGGTACTTATTCAACCATTGATTTATCATTTTTCTGCCCAGGACTTGTCCCATCTATTCACTGGAGAGCCCATGGCAACTTGTGTGGTAGTGAACACTTCTCCGTCTTCCTGTCACTCCCCCAGCATCATTCCCCAGGATTCCTACCCAGATGGGCAATAAACAAGGCAGACTGGGAAGCTTTCCCCTCTGCCATTACCACTGAATCTCCCCCACTCAATAACAATGATGTGGTGTAACCACAACGATCCTCAGGGCGTCCCCAGTGAAAGACAGTGCCTTGGTGGTTGCGAGAAATTGCTGAGGACATTACAGAGCATAGATAGGCCCTACAGTGACATAAGCCGTACCCATCACTAGAGCACCTAATAGCTTCTAAACTGCTCTGTGCTCGTGTTCACCAGCTCATAAAAAGACAGAAACAGGAGTGTTATAAAAGGTACATCTCAACCATTGGGTACCAAACATCACCTTCACAAGTCTGGATGAAGACCACATGCATCCTGGGTACCAGACCCCAAAAGGTGTCCTTGGCATTAATATCAATGGAGTGTTATCTACTGATGCAAACACAATGGCTGAGCACTATGCTCAGGCCTCTGCATCGAAGAATTACCCTCCACCCCCGCCCTTTCGTAGGGGGGGGGGGGGGGGGGGGGGGAAGGGAAACTCCTCTTGTTCACTACACACCACAGTGAACCATATAATACTCCATTTATTGCGTGGGAACTCGTCCTCGCCTTTGCACATTATCCTGATACAGCCCCTGTGCCAGATCGCATCCATGCTCAGATGATTAAACATCTCTCATCGTACTACCAGCGACATCTCCTCATAATCTTCAACCACATCTGGAGCGATGGTGTATTTACAGTGCAGTGGTGAGAGCACTATCATTCCAGTGCTCAAACCTGGCAAAAACCCGCTTGATGTGGTTAGCTATCAACCTCACCAGTGTTCTTCGCAAGCTGCTAGAATGCATTGTGAGTTGGCAGTTGTGTTGGCTCCTTGAGTCATGAGGCCTACTGGCTCTGCGCCAGTACGTTTTCCACCAGGGTTGCTCTACCACCAATAACCTAGTGTCCCTCGAGACTGCCATCTGGACAGCCTTTTCCCAATACCAACACCTGGTAGCCATATTTTTTTACTTAAGAAAAGCCTGTAACAAGACCCGGTGACACCATATCCTAGCTACATTACATGAGTCGGGTCTCAGGGGGGCTACTCCCCATTTTTATACAAAACTTCCTGTCACTCTTGACTTCCCATGTCCAAGTTGGTGC
Organism: Schistocerca nitens; assembly: GCF_023898315.1. Lineage (NCBI taxonomy): Eukaryota > Metazoa > Arthropoda > Insecta > Orthoptera > Acrididae > Schistocerca > Schistocerca nitens. The sequence goes on along the minus strand of NC_064619.1, from coordinate 45,338,327 downwards.
CTCCCATAGTTCACCCCATGTCCAGGAGAATGAAGACCTGCAGGGCTCCGTATTGAGAGTTCCTCTATTTTTAGTTGACATTAAAGGTCTAGCAGCAGGTAGCCCACCCCATTATGTTAAGATACTTACAGCGCCATCTATTAGCGAAATTTTTGTTAACTGTTATTATTATTATTATTATTATTATTATTTGTTTCATAATGTTCTCTCCTGCATCAATAATATGCTATTCCAATTTTACATCATTTTGAGCAGTGGTTCCCTTTCTACAGCATTTTGAAATTGGAGATTTAATTATGGACACATTGCATTTGAATTAGAATAATATAATGTAATCAATGCACTCCAGAGATGACTACTGGTTATGCATTATGCTCACAGCCCCAGCAGTCATCTTTAATTTGTTTAACCTTACAGCTGACACCAACCAAAGGTGTTGCTTACTTTATTCATCATGTAGTTCACAATCTCTCCTTTATGTTTAACTGACCATTTAATAAATAGTTAATAATGGCATAGAGCCTGAGGTAAACAATAAACATATATAAAATTGAAGAATTTCAGCATAAAGCTTAAAGTGTTATTTGTTTGAGGAAGAATATATTTTCGTTAATTTTGTCGAGAGCCAGTCTAGTATTCGTACATTTTTCCTTTAATAGTTTCTGCATAAGGAAGAAGAAAAATCCCACACAATGTTTAGTTGTTCATTGGAATGTAGTGCTAGTAGTAGTAATGATAGTAATAATAATATTTATTGTTGTATTCTGTAACACAATAGTGAAAATTTATCGATGGTTAACAATATTAAATGACCTGTTGCTGAAACAACAGAATAAGGAACAATTTTCTCTTGTTTTTGTGTTGAGAGTGTGAGCTCATTCACTCTTTTTTTTTTTTTTGGGTCTGGCAAAGTGAGCAGGAATTCTGTGTGAGATGTGTTTAGATTATAAAGATTATAATGTTTACTGGTTAAAGTGATTAAATGTGGTATCTGTTTAGGACTTTTGTAATCACATGATTGTTTGCTATTGTGTTATTTGTTACAGACAGGATGCAGCGATGTTGGGAGATCATTGAGAAGAGGCATAATGACCAAACACATATTGTATTCAGTCATTAATTTGACTTTCCTCAGAGCAATCAGCAACTCTGAGGTTAAAGTCTGACCAATTTAATATATTTATTTTTATTTATTTATTGTTCCGTGGGACCAAATTAAGGAGAAGTCTCCATGGTCATGGAACGAGTCAATACATGAAATTATAACACGATAGTAGAAACACATAAAATGAAATACAAGAAATGTATTCAGTTGACAATTTGTAAGTTTAAATAAAGAAAATTAACAATGTAACACTGGAATTTAATTAATTTTTCAGCTCTTTCAGGAGCTCCTCGGCAGAATAGAAGGAGTGAGCCATGAGGGAACTCTTCAGTTTCGACTTAAAAGCGTTTGGGCTACTGCTAAGATTTTTGAGTTCTTGTGGTAGCTTATTGAAAATGGATGCAGCAGAATAGTGCACTCCTTTCTGCACAAGAGTCAAGGAAGTGGATTCCACGTGCAGATTTGATTTCTGCCTAGTATTAACTGAGTGAAAGCTGCTAACTCTTGGGAATAAGCAAATATTGCTAACAACAAAGAAAACATATACTGTGAGGGCAATGTCAGAATTCCCAGACTATTGAATAGGGGTCGACAAGAGGTTCTCACACTTACACCACATATAGCTCGAACAGCCCGTTTTTGAGCCAAAAATACCCTTTTTGAATCAGAAGAATTACCCCAAAAAATAATACCATATGACATAAGCGTATGAAAATATGCGAAGTAGACTACTTTTTCGTGTTGAACTGTCACTTATTTCAGATACTGTTCTAATGGTAAATAAAGCAGCACTTAGTTTCTGAACAAGATCCTGAACGTGGGCTTTCCACAACAGCTTACTATCTATCGGAATGCCCAGGAATTTGAACTGTTCCATCTCGCTTATAATATGCCCATTCTGTCTGATCAAAATATCGGTTCGTGTTGAATTGTGAGTTAGAAACTGTAAAAACTGAGTCTTACTGTGATTTAGCATCAAATTATTTTCCACAAGCCACAAACTTATTTCATGAATTACATTATTTGATACTGTTTCAATATTAAATACAAGATCCTTCACTACCAAGCTGGTGTCATCAGCAAACAGGAATATTTTTGAATCATCTGTAATACTAGAAGGTATATCATTTATATAAATAAGAAACAGCAGTGGCCCCAGCACTGACCCTTGGAGAACGCCCCACTTAACAGTGCCCCTTTGGGACTGAACATCACTACCACTCTCAATATTGCAGAGAATTACCTTCTGCTTTCTGTTCTTAAAGTAAGAGGCGAACCAATTGTAAGCTACTCCCCTTACTCCATAATGGTCCCACTTCTGCAGTAATATTTTGTGGTCAACGCAGTCAAAAGCCTTTGTTAAATCATAGAAAACACCTATCATTCGCAACCTTTTATTTAATCCATCCAAAACCTCACAGAGAAAAGAGAATATAGCATTTTTAGTTGTTAAACCATTTGTAAAACCAAACTGTACATTTGACAGCAAATTATGTGAATTTAAATGCTCCAGTAACCATGTATATACAACCCTCTCGATAACTTTAGCAAACATCGATGGCATAGAAATAGGTCTATAATTGTCAACATTATCCCTGTCTCCCTTTTTACAAAGTGGCTTCACTACCAAGAACTTTAATCAGTCAGGAAACTGACCACCCCTAAAGGAAAAGTTACAGATATGGCTAAGTACTGGGCTAACATACATAGAACAATACTTCAGTATTCTGCTAGATACCCCATCATATCCATGAGAGTTCTTGGTCTTTAGTGATTTTTTTATTAACTCAATCTCCCTCTTGTCAGTATCATGGAGGAGCATTTCAGGTAACAGTCTCGGAACACTTTTTTCTATGAGCGCTATATGATTCCCTGTTGGGACTAGGTTTCTATTTAATTCACCTGCTATATTCAGAAAGTGATTATTAAATACTGTACATATATGCAACTTATCAGTAACACAGACATTCCCACTACACACTGATTCTATATCCTAGACCTGTCTCTGCATACCAGCCACTTCCTTTACGACTGACCATATGGTTTTAATTTTATCCTGAGACTTGGCTATTCTGTCTGCATACCACATACTTTTGGCCTTCCTAATAACTTTTTTAAGCACCTTACAATACTGTTTGTAAAGGGCTGCTGCATTTAGATTTTGACTGTTTCTAACGTTTTGATATAATTGCCACTTTGTTCTACAGGATATTCTTATCACTCTAGTCAGCCACCCAGGCTGCCTGTTTGTGCTAGTACCCTGTTTTGAACGTTCTAATGGAAAGCAACTTTCAAAGAGCACAAGAAAAGTCTTGAGGAAAGCATTATATTTATCGTCTACTGTATCAGCACTATAAACATCTTGCCACTCTTGTTCCCTGATAAGGTTTACAAAGGTCTCTACAGCAAATGGATCAGCTTCCCTAAAAAGTTGATAACTATATTTAACATGTGTTGCAGCACAAAAATCTTTTAGAGTTAAAATTTGTGCATCATGATCTGAAAGGCCATTCACCTTTTTCCTAACACAATGCCCTTCTAGTAATGAGGAATGAACAAAAATGTTGTCTATGGTTGTTCTACTGTTCCCTTGCACTCTCATTGGAAAAAATACGGTTTGCATAAGATTATATGAATTAAGGAGGTCTACCAGCATCCTTTTCCTTGCACAATCACATATACAATTAATATTGAAGTCACCACATATAACTAACTTTTTGTATTTCCTATAAAGTGAACCAAGAACCTCCTCTAGCTTTAGCAAAAATGTTGTGAAATCGGAGTCTGGCGATCTATAAATAACAACAGTTAGAAGTTTAGCTCCAATAAATTTAACCACACCTGCGCAACATTCAAACACCTTTTCAGGGCAGTACTTTGAAACATCAATTGACTCAAATGGGATACCATTTTTCACATACATGGCTACTCCCCCACACCAAAGAGCTCCTAGAAAAGCTGCCAGCCAACCTGTATCCTGGTAAAGGAAGCCTCTGAATTATCTCCTTATTTAAGCAGCGTTCAGATATACCAATAATTTCAGAGTCAACATCTATAAGCAGCTCACTAACTTCATCTCTAATACCTTGTATATTTTGATGAAATATACTAATTCCCTCCTTAATCGGATACCTAAGCTTTGTCAAAAGTGATTTCTTTGTTAGAGAAACTTCCCTTAAGCAGGATTACCTATCAGCTGACTTCAATCTAAAAAAGGTAGAGCTTTAACACCCACTACTACAGGAATTTTCCCATGAGTGATCCCACCACCCCCACCTATGCTGTCACCTATAACCAAGAACCTCCTCTAGCTTTAGCAAAAATGTTGTGAAATCGGAGTCTGGGGATCTATAAATAACAACAGTTAGAAGTTTAGCTCCACTAAATTTAACCACACCTGCACAACCTGTATCTTTCATTCATTTCATGCAAGAGACATGTGAATGATTTGGTCATTCATCCCCGAACAATGTTGCTGTCGGTCTTTGATCAAGTCAGACACTAGCCCCTGTTTAATGATAAAGTGGTCCACTATCTAACAATAATGTGTTGTCTTCCTGTGAAATTATAAGGATAAAGTAAAATGCAGTATGTCATTCTACCATCCAACGTGGGACATGGCAAAAAATAATTGTATGTTGATTACGTAACAGTCCTATTCAGCTTTATGTATTTTATCCACCCACCCATAGGAAATACTGATTTTGTAGATCAAAGGAAAAGGTCAACCAGTAGTAAAATCCGATGAAATTTTTGGACAAGGAAAATTTTTTTATGATGTGATGCAAAATCACAAGGAAATCTTTAGTGATGCCAGTGAAGCCAGCATGTGTTTGACAACTACCAGTGGTGGCTGCTGTGTAAGAGCATGTGAACACCCTAACTTTTGACACCTTACAGATGTGTTGGTTATTTTTCTTCAAATGCTTTTAAATGTAACATAGATGGGGTAATCTGAAATACACAGCACACTGTGCTGCTCCTCCTCTAGACTTCATAAAACTTGGCATCAGGGTTGTGACTACATCTTCAGTTGTGCACGTTTGGAGCTTTTGTGCATGCGCAACTGGTGTTCACATCATTGCCTACATACGGATTTGATAAACAACGTGCATGGTTCATGGCATGCTCAGCTAGCTATTACCACTCAACTACAAGTGTACGTCAATGTCACTAGGTGGTAGCATGCTGCAGCAGACCTTTATCCCTGTTTGCTTGGCATAAATCATGCTAGGTGGCAGCACACTCCTCAGATATACCAATTCACTCACTACATAGTAAAATTAGATCGGTCATCAGTATACGTTACAGTTATACTGATAGAAAACCCTATTTTGTGGGTTTGTGTATTTGTTACAGTATATTAAGTTTTGGATTTTATCATACAGTAATCCATTTGAGGCATTGAGACCCATAATGTACATCATAATCAACTGTGAGACTGTAGCATTTATTCACACTTCTGACATCTGTTGATCTTTTGGTGGGTCAGGTTTATCTGTCCTGTTGGCCCTTATTGCATATATGAAAATTCACAAAAAGGTGTCTCACTGGTTTGTTTGATATTCAGTTAAATGTGGGATCAACGGCAGTGTGCTTTCGGCCCTTATTGTTCTCAGTGCCTCATTTTTATTCTAGTCAAGAGACCTTGTTGATAGACATTACTACACGAATTTAACCAGGAATTGGCTTTTGTGTGCAGTGTCAACACGTAATCTGTTGAATCTGTTTTCAAGTGCTAGCAGAAAAGAAAATTATCAGGATAAGTTAGCCGCAAAGGAACTAGGGCCTCCCAGACCAGATCCCTTGATGGAGAAACTGATGAAATCAAATAAGCATCAGTACAAGGAATCATTTAACAAGGAAGTGTGCAATAGTGTAAGTTGGTGCAAGGTAAGAATGTCTGAATTTGTCTGGAAGTTAATTCATGGACTAATACATGAGTTATGGATCTAGTACATTTGTCTGAAAAAATAAAAAAGCACGAAAACTACCACTTACACAAAAATTTGAAATGGAGAATAGCAAACGCTTACATGTTATTTCATTCCTGCCCTGAACTGTACTTAACTATGTGACAAACAACAAAATTCCACAAAACAATCCTTTCTTTTGGTAGACAAGTTAAGCGTATCATTATTATTATTATTATTATTATTATTATTATTATTATAGGTAGTGGCTGTAGTTGTATAAATTTGTTGATAAGCATAACTGTTATACAACAGATGCTATTAATTTCACACTCTAATGTTTATCTGAATCCAAAGATTTGTTAACACTCAGAACATATACTCATGAGCAGCCACTGTATTGCACTATGCACCGGCAAGATGGAGTGCTGTATGTTCTTCTGTTAGTAAAATGAGTGTCATTCTTGTTTATCTGTATTAGTTGATAATTTTTGCAGCACATAGTTATTGAACATATGAACTCAAACTCTGTTTTTAAACATTATAAGATTCTGTGAGACTTAATTAGATAAAATTTGGGAAACCAGAAAAGATGGAATTAGAACATGATACAGAGAATCAAATCCATGTTGATGGTGGCAACATTGTCACTGGAAAAAGGATATTCAGATATTTACACTTCAGAATCCACAGTGGCTAATGTTAGTGGTTCGTTTGAGGATCCTGACTTACAACCATAAGTTTGTGCGGAAGTTCTATCTTCTCTCTCATATGGTTTGAGAGTTTATTTGAAAAACTGACTGAACTAATGTTAGTATAGTGGTTGAAAATTCTTCTCGCATCGCAAAAAAAACAGTACGTCAGGATGGGCAAAATGTTTGACAGTGCAGTTAAAATATATAAATAATCAGATTACCACCACTTTTGATTCAGTGAGAAATGAAACACCAGGTCTCAAAGACAGGTCACGCAGAAACTATACCATACAGTACCACGTTTAGTAGCTGCATTGTCTGAGGATGTTAAAGAATTAAAAAGCACTCAGACTATAATTGAAAATAATATATCAAAATGGATGCACCAAGTTAACAATCTGTCACTTGAACAAGACCATAGAATATACCCAAACTTTTAATCACTGGATTTCAGAGAAAAACACTGACATTCTTGAAAAAGCCAAAAAGGAAATTCGTGCTGCAGCATAGTCCACTGGTGTGGAAGTCCTGTCTGAACTGGGGACTTCAGGCAAGATGATACAAAATGAGCTTGGTGAGATAAGATTAATCCACGACTTACCTGACTGGCATGACACTGTTAATGCGTAGGTCTCTGACTTGAAATGGGAACTGGATATGATTAAGATGTCACCGCATAAAACAATGGCTACACTGACACATGCAAATGGAAGGTACGATCAGTTTGGACAGGCTTTCCTTGTAAAGTATTGGTCAGAGCATGTCTTGGATCACTTACAACATGAAATGTTCAATCCTGAAACATACAACCCGAAATAGGGCAGTCTTAGAAAATATTTTGAGAAGTATTTAAGAAAAATGTGCTACTGGGACAACGTGATTGCACACAAAGATGACATTTGAATTCTGAAGGCCAAACTGCTGATCAGCATTTGCAAAAAAATGATTCATGAACTGGAAGACACAGTAGAAAATTTTTGCAGATTCACTCGATTTAATTCACGAGGATGCCAAGCGTAATAACTGCAATGCTGATGCTATGACAGCATTTCCTAAACCACAGCAACAATGTCCAGAATCATGTTGCTGCTTGCAGCAGCGGTGTTCCACCTCCAACTGGCCCTAGAAATGAAAACAGTCATCATCAGATGCAAAACAAAAATAATCAACATCGTATCATTCTGGATATCAGCCAGGTACAAATATATGAAATAAGGGGCACTGGGCCTCTCCAAATAACAGAAACCATTGGAAACTGAGATTTTGCGGACCATAACATACACAGGATGAGAATGGTAACTGCAGTAGACCAGATGGTTACCTTACTGACTATCAATGTGATGAGCCTGTGTCTGAAACTTCCTTGTCCCCACTCAACAGTCTGCTATTAGCAGTATCGAAGACAGGAGAAGGGGTGAGCATAGAACTTGATACCCAGGCTATAAATAAAATCATTGTCTGTCTTAGGATCTGACTGAAGTGCTCAAGGAGCAGCTTCAGAGATATCATGGAGCAAAATATCTAACTACCACTGATTTGAACCATCTTACAGGAAAGTGGCCTTGTCGGAGGATCCTAAACCTTGAAAAATCAAAGTTTGTGGAGGAACGTATAAAATTCTTAGGCAATGTTTAAGTTCCCTCCTCCTGTAATGAAGAAACAGTTGAAGGCATTTTACAGTTTGGTATCATTCTTTCGAGAGTTTGTTCGCAAAGAGCTCCTGAACAGTCAAGAACTGTTAGGCCTATTGAAGAAGAATGCTCCTAGGATATGGATACCACAACGCCAGGGAGTTTTTAAGAACATCACATGAGCTTTGGTATGTTCAAATATACTTCACCATCCAGATATGGAAAGTGACTTTGTGTCACATGAGACGCATCCTGTTTTGGACTTGGTGCCTGTCTGTTTCAGATATTAAAAATGGATGGCAAAAGCGAAATTAACATCAACTTTGTAACTAGAGTGCTACCCGAGTGCAAAAGGATATGCTTGGCGACAGTGTTGGAGGCCCTGGCTATCATATAGTCTTTTATGAAATTTAATTAATACATTTACAGTCCTTATATTGAAGTTTATTGTGACCACGAAGTATTGCGCTTTATTCTCACTTGGTCTTCTTCCATGACTAAGTAAGTGATGTCTTTTCTTGCAAGAACACAATTTTGAAATTATGTACAATAAGGGCAATGAGGATGTGATTGCAGATGCGCTTTCCAGGTTGCCACAGGGGTTGCCTGAGTTCACCAGGCTTGTAGACCAGGTGATGGATTACAAGATTTCTTTGATGAACGATTTCACACATCAGTGCTACTATCTTGAGATGTATAAGAACATGTTGGCACTGCAAGATGCAGATCCCAGAAGGCAGAGAGTTAAACAAACTGTATAGCAACCTTCACATAACTTAAAAAAATTCTACAAATTGTATAATGATGTGCTGTTGCACCACATCAAACCCAAATCGAAATCTTGGTGTGTATGCGTATCTCATGCCCATAAGGATCACCTGATTTGGTATATGCATATGGCATCATAGCTATGATAGAGTCAAAGGCATGACCTAATTTATCTAATGACAAACGCTTGTAGCTCCAGGTAATTTAAAAATATCTTTAAAACAAGAAAACTTACAAAAAACACTCGGTCGGGTTGACAGAGGAGATAGAGAAGATCCAAAGAAGAGTGGCTTGTTTCGTCACAGGATTATTTGGTAAGTGTTATAGCATTACGGAGATGTTTAGCAAACTCAAGTGGCAGACTCTGCAAGAGAGGCGCTCTGCATCGCGGTGTAGCTTGCTGTCCAAGTTTCGAGAGGGTGCGTTTCTGGATGAGGTATCGAATATATTGCTTCCCCCCCCTTATACCTCCCGAAGAGATCACGAATGTAAAATTAGAGAGATTCGAGCGTGCACAGAGGCTTTTCCAGCAGTCGTTCTTCCCACGAACCATACGTGACTGGAACAGAAAAGGGAGGTAATGACTGGCATGTAAAGTGCCCTCCGCCACACACCGTTGCATGGCTTGCGGAGTATAAATGTAGATGTAGATAATTAAAAAATCTTTAAAACTAGAAACCTTAAAAAAACTCAGCGACAATTTAAGACTTGTGATCTTAACTGTAGACAATGACTTCTTTAGGAACATTTAAATAACACTGACCTACCAGAAAACTTCAACTTCATGAATTTGGACAAATAACTGATCACAGAATGAAAGACACACATTATCAACAAAACTATTTAGATGACAAGTTTTCTTAGTGTTGTCCCACAACATAAGGTAAAAAAAAATGTACTGGAGAAACCAAAGGTTTTGTCCATGATTACAGTGGCCTCCTTGTGGGTCTATTGATGAGGTATGACATTATGACGCAATATGATACTCATAAAACTTTTATGTCAAGTAACTCTGGCCATGGAAGCCAACACTGTTATAATACTATTTAGATCTGTATAACAACATGGCTAACTACAAGATGCAGTACCAAGATGGCATACAATAAACTCTCCTTACACAAAATGTATCTGAGAAATTTCACAGCATTACAAAACTCAGAACACCATTTTATTCAACAGGAGTTATGTTTCTGGTGACAACTTGCATGTGTGCATTCCAGATACTTAGTTTGGCTTACTCATATGTTTGGGATCGTTATGTTAACGCAAAATGTTTAAGGAAAATGCACTTTCCAAATATGCAAAGTATTTTGTACAGCTATTAATACTTGTCTACTGTGTCACAAAGCAAAGCCCACTAGTAAGTGTCGCTATACAGAATTACGCTCTATTTTACCAACACAGCCACTACAAATTCTCTCTCCTGAAGCCAGCAGGCTAAGGCCCTTTGGACAAGTTGGTGTTGAATATTTAGTAACTCTGTAGGAGCTTTTCTCAAAACATGTCAAGCTATATGCTACAAGATAGACAGCAGCATCTACTACTGTTAGGAGGATTCTCAAACATTACGTACCAACAGTTGACGAGGCTGTCACATTCCTCACAGACAGTTTGTCAAATCATATGTGCAAGAAATGAAAGTTTTTTTACAATACAATAGAATTAAGCACATTTTGATATCCTCGTAGCACCTTCAAAGTAACTCGGTTGAATGCGTTTTCAGACAATTCAATTGATTTATGAGAACTTCAGCTAGTGAACAACTCCCATGAGGGACAAAATTTATTGAACTGTTTGAAAATATAGTAAATACAATAAAGCGCCAACGAAACTGGTATAATAGGCATGCGTATTCAAATACAGAGATACGTAAACAGTCAGAATGCGGTGCTGCAGTCGGCAACACCTATGTAAGACAACAAGTGTCTGGCGCATTTGTTAGATAGCTACTGCCACTACAATGGCAGGTTATCAAGGTTTAAGTGAGTTTGGACATGGTGTTATAGTTGGCAGATGAGCAATAGGACATGGCACCTCCGAGGTAACGATGAAGTGGGGATTTTTCCCACATGATCATTCCATGAGTTTACCATGAATATCAGGAATCTGGTAAAACATCAAATCTTCGACACTGCTGCGGTCGGAAAAGATCCTCCAAGAACGGAAGCAAAAATGACTGAAGAGAATTGTTCAACATGACAGAAGTGCAACCTTTCCACATATTGCTGCAGATTTCTATGCTGGGTCATCAAGAAGTGTCAGCGTGTGAACTATTCAATGAAACAACATCGATATGGGCTTTTGAAGCCGAAGGTCCACTTGTGTTCCCTTGATGTCTGCATGACACAAAGTTTTACGCCTTGCTGCTGGGCCCATCTACTACGACATTGGAATGTTGATGACTGGAAACATGTTGCCCAGTCAGACAAGTCTCATTTCAAATTGTGTCGAGTGGATGGATGTGTACGGGTATGGAGACAACCTCATGAATCCATGGACCCTGCATGTCAGCTGTGGACTTTTCAAGTTGGTGGAGGTTCTGTAATGATGTGAGGCATCTGCAGTTGGAGTGATATGGGACCCCTGATACATCTAGATATGAATCTGACAGGTAACACACATGAAAGCAACCTGTCTGATCACCTGCATCCATTCATGTCCATTGTGCATTCTGATGGGCTTGGGCAATTCCACCAGGACAATGCAACACCCCACATGTCCAGAATTACTACAGAGTGGCTCCAGGAGCCCCCTTCTAAGTTTAAATACTTCCACTGGCCACCAAACTCCCCAGACATCAACATTATTGGGCATATCTGGGATGCCTTGCAATGTGCTGCTCAAAAGAGATCTCCACCCTCCTCATACTCTTACAGGTTTATGGACAGTCCTGCAGGATTCATGGTGTCAATTCTCTCAAGAACTACTTCAGACATTAGTCGAGTACACGCCACATTGTGTTGCAGCACTAATGCATGCCTGCAGGGGTTCTACAAGATATTAGGCAGGTGCATCAGTTTCTTTGGATCTTCAGTGTAATTTACCTTTTTTACACACCACCATACAGACCTCCAAAATTACTTCATAAACATAAGGAAACCAAATAGTGTAGAAGTTCATTGCCACACATGTCTAGAGAACAACCTGCTATGAAAGGAAACGTAAAGAACACATTTGTTGCACTCACTGATTAGAAAAAACACATACAACAGAAGGTTAGGTCATGTTCAAAAATAGTGACAGAAAAAAATTGCAGCACCAAAAAATAATTAATGTAGAGCAATGAAATTTCAGAAATACATTTGTCTAGGTAACATATTTAAGTGATTAATATTGCGAGATCACAAATTAATATAAACACGAGATATACCATTGCAAATGTGACATGCTGGTACATTAATAACTGGTGTAACTGCCAGAAAGTTGAATGCAAGCATGCAAATGTGCATGCACTGTGTTGTACAGGTGTCCGTTGTCTGTCTGTAGGATGGAGTTCCATGCCTGTTGCACTTGGTCAGCCAATGTTAATGCAGTTTGTGGATGATGCTGGAATTGTCATCTGATGCCCATACGTGCTCAATTGGAGACAGATATGATGATGAGCAATATGTTGACACTCCGCAGGGCATGTTGGGTTACAACAGTGGTATGTGGACGAGCCTTATCCTATTGGTAAACACTTCCTGAAATGCTGTTCACAAATGGCAGCACAACAGGTCAAATCACCAGACTGATGTACAAATTTGCAGTCAGGGTGTGTGGGATAACCACGGAGCGCTCCTGCTGTCATATGAAATTGCACTGCACATATAGGTCCAGTGTGTCTAGCATGCAGACAGGTTGTCACATGTCCTCAAATGCCTCCTTCTAACCAACACACGGAGGCAGAACCAGCTTTCATCATAAAACACAGAGACCTCCACCTTGCCCTCCAATGAACTCTTGCCCAACACAAATGTAATCACAAATGGTGGTGGTTTGGGGTCTTCTGGCACAGAGCTGTCCTTGAAGTAACAATTAGTTATCATTTGTTGTGTCACTGTGGTGCCAATTGCTGCTCAAATTTCTGCAGTTCAATGTGCCAGAGCCATACGCCAAATACAATGGTCTTCCCTCTCGGCAGTGCCACATGGCTGTCTGAAGCCAGATCATCTTGTGACCATACATTCTCCTAACCACTGCTGCCAGCAGTCATGTACAGTGGCTATATTCCTGCCAAGTCTTGCTGCAATATTACAGATGGAACATCCAGCTTCTTGTAGCTCTATTATGTGAGCCCACTTAAACTGAGTGATGTGTTGATAGTGGCATCTTCATCACCTTAAAGGCATTCATAACTAATATCAATTCACCACATCCAGTCCCACTCACAACTGTTACAGCATGTACTTAAAGCAAACCTGATTCCATCCTCATAGTGGTGCCACTCATAATGTGTTTGGTGCGAAACTTGAATAGACATCCTCTTTCAGATGCAGAAACACACCTACCAACTTTTGTTTATGTTGCACAACTCCTGCTTGGTGTTATGATTTTTTTTTCCACCAGTGTATTTACTTGAAAAAACAGTACTGCTTAAATCTCATCTGAGATCATATGCTTTACATAAAAGAAACAGCAAATGCCAATTACTCTATGCAGGATCCTATCGAATAGTCAGTGTACCACAACCAGGTAGTTATCTTTTGGCCTTTCCTAAATCTGGTAAAATTAAACACCTTTGCCTACAGGTTCTGAAAAGAAGTCTACACATGTAACAGCAGCAGTGATCTTGTTCTCTGATCTGAAAAAGCATTAGATATACTAACTCCTTTACAGATGACGTGTGTGAAAACTGAAATAACAAAGAGAATGAAACCTATACTTGTATACTGTGAATTCTAGATTAATTAAATATATTTAGGCAAAGTACAAAAAAATAGATCACTACTTACGATAATCCTGCTGTAATATATGCAAATTTTGTTGATGTAGCGAATATTGCTTTCATTTACTTAACAAATTATTATGTGATCCAGAGGTCCCGTGAATCATTACATGAAACACTATATTTGTAAAGAAACTATAATTTATTTTACTGTAGGTACAATGTGCTTAAATATCAAATTAACAGAAAACTCAGATGAAAAGTATTGAGGTATCAAGCTGGAGAGAGTATTTATGAAAGGACTCGTTTTCTTCAGATAAAGTCTAATAAAGTTCTATTATGAAAAGTAATTGTCACTTAACCATGACCTTGAACTGGAAAACTAGTATAAGCTCAAGAAGAGTACTGATACTGAAACATAAATTTTCCTGATGACTCAGTGTAGATGCACTATGTTCTAGCAATCTATATTTGCAAAATAAAATCCTCTAGTGTAGATTAGGCACTAATTCATTAGCTTTAAGTAGATAAGTACTTGTAAATAATGAGTGACTGGTGAATATTTCCATGAGATGTAATTACGCTAAGACACAATGCTCCCTAGTTTGATATATTGTCTCTTTATGGTTTGCTTTGTGCGTATTTTTGCATGTATGCATGTCTCTGGTCTGCTTTGTGGCCTAGGGGATGCCTGTTGCCCAAATCATAATATGACAAAACCATGTAGTAGAAAACTTCAAGCAAAGTCAGCCTAACCTGACATTTGTTCATTAATTTTAAAGTTCAATGAAAATATTTTTGTTCAGGACAAGGAGAATATTGAGAAATAAGTGTAAGATACTCACTTGTTTAAGCAAATATGTTTTGATTTCATGACTAACAGCAAGAGCAGCAAGGATGAGTTGCAACTTCTTAACTGTTTAGTGTAAGTGACAAAGTTCTGAATTAGAAACACTTGGCTTAAGTTACAGTGAAGTTATAACGTCTTAAAAAAAGGAACAATTAAGTGTGTGTGTGGCTGAGGTAAAGAACGTACTAAGGACATAAAGTGTAAGTGAAATCCCACGTCTGGCAAGTGTTACTAAGGGTAAAAACGTTTCACTGTATTATGTACAGATCTTGATGTAGTGAATATTTATTTCATTTACATAACAAATTACTATGTGACCTAGAGGTCCTGAGAATCATTACATGAAACACTATATTTGTAAAGAAAGAAGGTGAACATTTTGCTTACCGGGACTTGATCCTGCGAGTTCTGGCTGGCTATGGTTTAATTTGTGGAAGAGGGATGTCCTTGGAAGGTCTTTCAAGGCATTCCATACAAACATGACCATGTGAGCATGTTATCCACTTTACAGCTGTTCCAATGAACTGTTCGGCAAGTCCGTGTGGTGCAAACCTTATGATAATTCCAGTTATGTAATGCAGACTTAATTGTCGAGACAGGCTATTGGCTATGTGACAATGATATGAAAATTCAAAAACACCAAATGCAATCATAATATAGAGACGGCTGCGTCTAATGTAAATTTTTGTAACTGTTACTTTGTCCATTCATTTCTTATGCTGTCTGTTTAAAAGAAACTTGCAACCCTGAATAAAACTGAATCGATCTCCAAGGATGTTGTAGAATTTATTAAAATCGCATACGATTTATAAATATATACATAAATGTGTGTTGCTAAATATTTTCTTGTTGTTCTAGAAATAGAAATCTTGTACCCTTTGTATTTTAAAATGTTTATTTCAGTACAACTGTTTCGCATTGTGCAAAGTGTTACTGATTTAGTCACACAATTGCTTCATGATCCTAGCGTATGTGGAATGTTCGACAACTACCTTAATGATTTCCTTGTCGAATCTTGACATCCAGGAACAGTATAGACACGGAACTCATCTCCTGGATCCCATTCCCTAAGTGAAACTGTCTGCCCACCTGTCACCTGACTCCCTGAAATGTGGTCTACCTTTTCACTGATCAGTTGTCAAACAGATTGTGCAAGTTAATCTAATATGCTTAAATACTGAAACATAAAAAGAAATGAAAAACTATCCATTCAAATGAAAGAAAACATTTTCCTATGTATATGAACAATTTCCACCTACAGTGATGACATCAATATATTTGTTAGTTACTTATGTGGCGAAATGTACTATGAGTTATGCAAGTTCAGAAACAAAAGGAATGAATAGATGTTACGCAGCAACTTGTTGGATGGTGTTGTCAAATTCATAGTGAAAACTTGGACTCCTAATGGTGTGTGACTTGGTATGTGGCAGAGGTTCCGTATCCTTTGGAGATGATTTCTGAATGAGAATGAGATTTTCACTCTGCAGCGGAGTGTGCGCTGATATAAAACTTCCTGGCAGATTAAAACTGTGGGCCGACTGAGACTCAAACTCGAGACCTTTGCCTTTCGCGGGCAAGTGCTCTACCATCTGAGCTACCGATGCACGACTCACGCCGGGTCCTCACAGCTTTACTTCTGTGTTTGGAAGGTAGGAGACGAGATACTGGCAGAAGTAAAGCTGTGAGGACCAGGCGTGAGTCGTGTTTCGGTAGCTCAGATGGTAGAGCACTTGCCCGCGAAAGGCAAAGGTCCCGAGTTCGAGTCTCGATCGGGCACACAGTTTTAATCTGCCAGGAAGTTTCGATTTCTGAATGGTTTCAGAGTCATGTGCAGCTTTTCTCTAGTAGGTACACTGAAAAGTGTGTGTACTGTATTTACTCGAATCTAAGCCGCACTTTTTTTCCGGTTTTTGTAATTCAAAAAACCGCCTGCGGCTTAGAATTGAGTGCAACATAAGCGGAAGTTCTGAAAAAACGTTGGTAGCTGCCACAACTAACTTCTACCGTAGAATATATGTAGCGCTACACAGGCATGCTTTGCAGGCACAAAGATAAATACTGGAGCCAAAACCTCTGCATCAGTAAATAAATTTAAAAAAAAGGTAGAAGACGAGCTTTTTTCTCCGCTCCGAGTTTCGATCACTGCATTTTCATACATTATCCAACGAAGTAAATACAAATTCCGTATTGTTCATCTTCGAGTGTAGCAGCATTTCAATGAACTACGATGTTTGTCAATATGGCCAACTCTACGTGCTGAATTTTTTCCTACCTGTGAGAAGAGATGGTTGCTAATAGGAACTTTTATGAACTGTGAATCACATCCAGTATTCTCTTCACCATAAGAATAATACGAATATAAACATTTTCTCATGTATTCTTTCGTGTTTGCTGCTATCTCATTTAAATCCTGTCTGCCTAATAAACTACGAAACTAGAGTGAGACAACAGCAAACGCGGAAGAATATACATATCATGTCTTGTTTATATTCGTATTATTCTTATGCCTAATAGTGATACAGTCAGAAATGAAGCACAGCAATTGACTAGATTTTTAAATCTAAGATGACTAATTTCTGTGCGGAATGTAATGTAGGCCTACTAAAGAGCCATCTGCAAAGATTTTCAGCCTGAGAAAAATTTTCACTAAGCTCTCGTTCAGAACATCATCTATCATACGCAGTCTATTATTTGGTTCTTGTTGATCATTATCAAAGAAAGCGACAGTGTAAGTAACAACAAATAGCAATCTCTTGCGATTGTTTCGCTAATGCCATGCCGCGAGCGGCTACAGGCCGTAAACACTCACTCATTATCAGAATGCGACAAACAATGCACAACACGGTACAGTAATACATTTTCAGCTTAGAGTGACATAGACACCTATAACAATGAGAACGGCACTTATCAGATGAAAGAAAAATAAGCAATCAATTCAAACCAGACGAAGCACGTGAAAAAGGAAGGGTACACGTATAAATATGAACGGAGCGCCTGACGCATAGCAATGGCTACCTGGTAAAGGTTAACTGCTAAGCTTACGACTCGAACCAAACTACTGTAGCTGTATCGTCATTCATTTGACCTAAATTGTGTCTCATATTACAATGGACCAACTTTGTTTCGATTTGGAGGTGCATCCTAAAACTTTTCTCTCCCCTTGAATTTCGAGTCTAAAATTTCAGGTGCGGCTTAGATTCGGGAATTTTTTTTTTCCCTTGATTTCGAGTCTCATTTTTCAGGTGCGGCTTAGATTCAAGTAAATACGGTAGTCATACTTGAGTATGAGATCTGCGATTGTGTTTGGGGCACAACTTTTGGCTTCTTGAGGGCTGATGGAAAAGAAGCAATGAAACACTGTATGCTGCATTGCTTTAAAACCTTTCTTAGCTTCAACGCATGGGATGCATCCAGTAATTTTAAGTTCCTAAATTTTTCTTTCCTCACTATAAAAACTGCACTTTCTGCTCCACACCGGGTGATCAACAGAACAGTTTATATACTTCGGAGTAAGCGAACAAGAGTCACACCATTCATGAGCTAGGCTTCCTCAGTTCCCAAATGTTGCTCTAAAATTACATGCCAGAGTGGTACGACCAGCAGTTTGGCATTTGAATCATCGCATTAGGTTGGGGACAAACACTCAAACCTAAAGACGAATATAGGCCTCCAGGTAATTCTGGAGTGCTGAAGGTTCTCCAATTTTCCATTTACTTTCCTCATACAGTTCTGCACCTCTGTGACACCCCTGTTTTTCCATTTTTCACATAATTCTTTATGGTCCACCTCCACAATATCAATGTAGGTAACTACAATATTAATTTCAGCTACAACGGGATAGACATCTACTTTCTTGCATCCTGAAAGTTTAGTTACTGGTGTGATGAGGTTGTTTCAATGAGTAGTGTTTCATTATGAAGTAGTTACAAAACTTTTGAAAAAGTTGGTTTAACTTGTTTCACTATTAATTTTGAATAGATGACTCCCAAGTTTGTCTCTGTGGGTATAAATTTCTAGTTCCTCATACAGAGACATTCTGTGTCCTTTGATCAGTGTTTGCAGTATTTCAACTCTGCTTTCTTCAATGTCAGACAGCTGTCTTGTATCTTTTATATGTGAAATTATTGCAGATTTGTGTGGTGTGTTGCATTGGAAGGTGTTCTTCAAATCTGGTGTGGAAGTTATCGCCTGTTTGACTGATATACTGACCCGTGAATTTTCTACATTAGATTTTATGTATGCAAAAGGATGAAAATTTATATTGACTGCTTTTTATGTTATGAGATAGTCACTGGCAAATTTCATTTGTTGGAATGCAATTCTAATTTTATGTCACTAAGATTTTGGTAATTTTTTTGGGAGATATCATCGATGAAGGAGATACATGTTGTTAGTGTATTTTCCTGTTTCTTGAAGGTTATTTTGTTCATTTTCATTTTTATTTCTGTAACTAAATTGTCTATTATTGAAGATTTATACCCATTAGCTGCAGCTATTAGTTTCATGATTTTTTATTTCATTCTGGAGATTCTCATCACTCAGTGGTATTTTTAGAGCTCTATGAATCTTTGTGTGGTATGCTGCTTCCATGCATGTTGGGTGGCAGGAGGGAGCATGTATATTTATGTCTGTGGTGGTTGGTTTCCTGTAAATTTGGAGGACATATTTGTTATCTTGTTTGTAAATGGTTAAATCAAGGAAGTTAACGTATTATTTATTTCTTGCTCACAGGTAAATCTATTATTCTTGAGCATTTTGTTGAATGTTCGGAGAGCATCTTTATCATCATCATCATTTTCCCCATCAATGATAAGAAAAGTATCATCTACATATCTTCTGTAGAACTGAACTTTTTGAATGCATGTTAGCTTTTTTTGTGAAAATCTTGTGCTCTAGGTGGTTGAGGAATTTTTCTGCTATAGTTCTTGATATGCTAGCACATGTAGCTAGTCCATTCGTTTGTTCATAGATTTTTCTGTTGAAAGATAATTATGTTTCAATATCAATTCTAGAAGGTTAAATAACTCTGTGATTTCTGCCCAGGAGATCATCTTGTATTTTATTAGATTCTGTTTAATAACAGCTAAAGCATCACGAATGAAGATGTTAGTATACAAATTTGTTACATCTGAAAGGATCAGTTGACATTTGTTAGCCCTCTGTATGTCTTTCAGATCACTACCAAATGAGAGGCTATTCATTACTGCGTAGTTATATTCAAACACAAGGTTATAAATCTTCACTAATAGATAATTTAGTTTAAAAAAAATAAAAGAGAAAATGAGCAAAATAACCATCAAGAACCAGTACAATACACTAACAGCATGCACAGTCTTCTTCACTAATATATCCTAAAAAATTGCCACCATCTTAAAGTGGCACAAACTAATAAATGCATTCCAAACATAAAATTTGCCAAAGATTACTTCACAATCTAAAAAACAGTCAAGATAAATTTTCATCCTAGGCCATATACTAAATCACATGTAGTAAATGCTCAGGTCAGTGCATAGATCACACAGGCTGTAACTTCCACACCAGATTAAAAAGAACAAATCAACACCTCCCAATACAAACACCGCACAAATCCGCAATATTCTCCCAATGATATAACAGGACATCCATTTGAAAATGTAGAAAGTCAGCTTAAAATACTGCATACACTGAACAAATAACACATAATGTCACTTTATGAAGAACTAGGAATCAGTATCCATAGAAAGAAACTCAGGGAACATCTATTGAACAACAACAGTGATACAGGCACAATCAACTGTTTCAAAAGCCTTGACAACCACTCACATTCATTTCTCAGTATGTCCAATCTACAATATATCTGTGTGACCTGTTGTAACCTTTTTATAGATAAGAATTTATATAATAATTAATTTTGCACATGTGCACACTCTCATCCAGTCTATTCATATTTTTTACTATACAGGGAAAACATATTTATGTACATACCCATTCAATCTATTGTATCCAATACAGCTGCACCTTCCTATTTGTTAACAAAAATAGAAGAAAAGCAATTCTTGTACAGCCTTTCTGTTTTGGTTTGATCCACAGCTCTTAATATTGATTTTGAGTTCAAAACACACACACACACACACACCACTTGCCACAGTATAACCATTTTGCCCCAAAATGAGCCTTAAGATTTTTATTATAAAATAAAATATTTTAATAACAAAGTTTAGTAATTTTATTTTTATATACTGCGACATCTCTGTACATAACAGCACTATATTCACAATGTACATTAATTAGATACAGTTTTGGCACTTCAACAAAGATGGCACAAACAGTACACTAGCATCCTTGGCATGGGTAAAATTTGTACAAAGAGTTTCAGGAAATACTTAAATATTCATTCCTCTTTGAAAAAAGTAGTTTTTTTGGGTTTGTAGGTGAGCAAAAAAGTGAAAACATTACTTATGTATACATCTGTTAGTGTATAATTAGTATGGAGAAATAATTGTGAACACTCATGGTTTTTATACATAGATAAACATGGTACTATTACAAATCCAGTAAAGCCGCTGCATTTTTCCTCGGTTACCATGACCAGGAATATTAATCAGGAACATCATTAACACTCAGAGAAAACAGTTACTGAAAATTCACAGAAAGTGCCAAAGGTAATAACCGTAGAACACTACATCAAGACAGCACCAATAAAAGAAAATAAAAACTTATTTCTATAGTGCATATGAATTTTATCTTTAATATTTTGTTTCTTACTTTTCTGTCTAGATTTACAATGACTGAAATATCTGCAGTGGTTAAAGAATGAACAGAAATCAGTCAACAACAAGACTGGCATTAATATAATGGAGATTAAATTTGAAATGCTATACATTTTTGTGGATTAAAAAAGTGAAATGTACAGCAAGGGCATCATAAATGGCAAAACATAATAACTTTCATTGCGTACTGCAAAGTCATTATATAATGATGAAAGTTACTCTGATTTCTGCAGTTTTCTCCATGTGGCTGTAAACTTTATTTCTCATTGTGCATCAGAGTTGACATCTCCATTTTTTTGCATAATATTTTAATGAGTGACATTCATTTTATTAGGACCTATTAACAATTGTGTTAGATGAGTTAATACAAAAGACATATGCTTGCAGAATCAGAGAGTGAAGGCAGGCTCAGTCACTGAAATACTGTGGAAAAAAATGGAAGCATCAACTCTACTTGACACTTTGAAGTATATCGTCTGCAGTAACTGTTATTCACAGCTGGGAGCTTGGAAAAGCACTGTTGCTAGAGATTACACAGTAAATTTATACAATGCTAAATCAGATATGTCACAAAAAAGATGTGGAGCACAGAGTCTCTCCTCATGTCCTACGTGAAAGCCTCTGAGATTTTTGTGAAGACAGTGACTGAAATTACCAATAAACTCTAAAAAAGTGAAAATACTTCATCTTATTTTGTTACCAGTTAGTTTATTTCCTTATTTTCTTTGTTTGTCTCCCCAATTCTTACTGTCTTTTAATGAGCACAACACAATAGTTCCTCTTGTATATGCTATTTGTACTGCAGTCGTGCTGCATAAGAAACAGAATTTTAAAGCTAGACATGTCAGTGAATAATCATGTAAGTAACCTTTTTTCTGCAAAGCATCCATGAATGAATGAAGAAAAATACTTATACTCAGAATCCCACACAATATGCTGAACAGTGGTATACAGAATAATAAAGTTGTGTAAAAAATGGACAATACCGTAGAGAAATTATCCATGGTTAAGTTTTGTGGGTCTAAACAATAAATTAAATATGAACTACAGCAAGGCATATTCATTCATATATGAATAGGAAGAAAGTGCTGAATCCTACAATAAGGTCCAATAATTTTCAGCATGACATTTGATGATCATGAGACGAAGTGCTCCAAAATATTGTCCTACTCAGGATTGAACCTAGGACCTGAAAGAGATAGACACAAGTGCCCTACCCACTAGATCACCACAGCTTTTACCATTCAGAGCCATATTATTATAACATGAACAATTAAGTGTTTCATAGGGCCACTCATCATTTGTATTCAGGTCACTGATTGCCTGTTGGCAATTTTCATTTGTTGTTTGCACGCTCAGCTTTCTTAGCGTAATTTACTATTCCGTTAAACTAAACAGAATTATTCTTTATCAAAAATCAATTAAATAAAACTCAACAATAACATGACTCTGAGTTTACGTTTTTTGTGTGTGTGTGTGTGTGTGTGTGTGTGTGTGTGCGCCCGCACGCGCTCGTGCGCGCGCAGGGGGGGGGGGGGTGTTTATACTTGCAAATTTTGCAAATTAAATAAAACTGGACAATAAATGAATAAGGGGAAAGGCAACCACTTATCTACAGAGAATTGGTATGTGGCATACAGATGTGTGTAACAGAAAATGCTTAACACTAGCTTTCACACACTTGCTCTTATCTAGTATGAGTACACACATTAAAAGTTGGTGTGTGTGAATGTGTGTATTCCCACTAGAAGAAGAGCAAGAGCTTGAAAGCTAGTGTTCAATGTTTTCTATTACATTATTTCTCATGCATGGCGCACAATCCTCATAGGTAAATGGTTGCCTTTCCCCTATTTTATGTATTTTTCCATCCAGGAATTTCCATTATTGTTATTAATGATACAAGACGACAAATCAAATTCAAAAAGTGACTGGCTGCATATGACACCTACATAAACTCCAGTTTACCACATTCGTCACCTGGCGCAATTCAGTTGAGTTTTGTGCAGGGCCCAAAGCCAACTGTTGGAATGCTGGAAAGTAAACAAAGCGATAAGTGGGAATAGCAATGATGTAACTCAAACAGGGCAGTAAGTTGCCGGTGACTTAATGCCTCACAGCCCTTGACTCATTACAAAGAACGAAGTTCTCAGTTCCAAAATGTGGGAAGCAATAAACGCTTTGGCCAGAGGACTGTCTGTGATCTCACTGCAGTTATCACAGATTTGTCATCGAGTCAAGAAGCATACTGTGAGACACACACCAGTGACCTTTGTATCTTCAAGTACCCTGGACAGCATAAAAGACTGAGTCAAAGTGAGGAAAGTAGTGATGACATAGTAGTGCATTATAGATAAAAAGTGATGAACAGAATTTCATCGAGTTCAGATTCGTATTTGGAGCAATTATATGCTAGTGAAGATCTCGATGATATGTTGGAAGAACTTGCTGCAGATGAAGAAGAGGAACTGAACTCTATGGAACAAATTCACTAACAGGCAATAGTCATTTCCCTTCACTGGAAAAAGTGGACTTCTGATTGGATATGCTATATGACATTAGCTTAGGTGCAGTGCTTTTGCTATTCTTAGATGACAAAGTGATAAGCCTTTTAGTCAGAGAGACTAATAAATATGCAGAGCACAAACTAAAATGACTAAACATGCTCAACTGAACAGACTGAGGAAATTACAGATTTCATAGGACTGGTTATTTGGATGGATCTAGTACAGGCACCATTCGTAAATGTTGGTCAACGGACCCTATTTACAACTTTCCATTTCCTTGCAGCAGGATGTCCGGTAATCGTTTTGAATTACTGTTAGCAAACTTGCATTTAACAAATAATGAAACTAAAGATGAGAGTATCAGACTTAGAAAAGTTTTACCATTCCTAAACATGTTAACAGAGAAAGTCTTTTCACCAGTTGAAGATACTGTAGTTGACAAGACCATGGTTCCTTGGAGCGAATGAATGAAGTTCAGGCAGTACATACCAACAAAATTGTGTAAGTATGCTGAAAAACTTTTCAAACAGTGCCCCATGAAGGGTATACACAGTGTGTGAAAGTATATTCTTGATAAGACACCATTGGAAGAAAGCAAGATGGCACAGCTGAAAACACTTGCAGTGAACTCACAGATAAAATGAAGGAAGAATTTTGTTGGTAACTTTTACAAGAGTTACGAATTAGTAGCCAATGTCTAAAAGTCAAAATTCAAATCACTGGAACTGTACAGTACAACAAAAGGTTTATGCTACATTTTGTAATGTCATACCCATTGAAGAGAGATGAAATGATAGCAAAATATGATAATGGTATTGTGGTGCTAAAAGGGACAGATGTTGACAATTTTAGTATGTTATCAACAAAACATGCACCTATTACAATGTAACGCAAGAGGTCGTCCTCCGAAACAGCCTTTGGTGATACTAGCGTATACTAATGGAAAACCTAGCACTGACAGAAGTGACCAGATTGTCATATGTCACAGTGATAAGGAAGGTTATCAAGTAGTATCAGAAATTAGCACTGCATATGCTTTTAGGAACAAATACAGTAAATGCTCACTTTGTGTACCAAAGAGCCACAAATACAAAACTAGGCATAAGAAAATTTCAGGAAAATCGTTACCAAATAGTTGTTCACAGAAAATGCTATGCCCGACAGTAATAGAAATAAAACAAGGACTGTGGTGCACTAGTTAGAGATTCATAACAATCAGCAGGACAAGCCTATATGAAGGAAGTGCACCCTATGTTACCAGGAGAGGCAAACTACCGAACGGGGAGAAAAAAAAACTATTAATACGATAATCCAAAATCACCTAAAATCTGTTTAGCATGTTTTAATGAACACCATACAACATAGTATAATGTAATATGTTATCCTAAATATAAATGAACAAAATGTATAGTATTATGAGTAGGTATATTGTTTGTATGTTTATGTTGTATATCCTATAGTTACATTTCAGTGCTTACTACATTACATTACTTTGAAAATTCCAACTGCAAAAACTGTAACTTGAAAAAGAAGAGTGTCACCTACATGCGGGTGAAAGGGCCTCCACAGAAGCTTGCCAGTCATCCACATACAGACGTTGCAGCGACAAACGTTTGTACAATGAATGTAATGCACTGATGTACCTACCTCGCCTACTACCGTTCTGTCAAAAATTATAAAATATCTCAGTGGGGGCAACTGGCAATCAAATCTTCAAGACAGGCCTGAACTTAAAATATGAGCAGTTTGCAAAATAACAAAGTGACAAATTGCTTCTTGAGGAGTTAATTCTTCTTCTTCGAAATGTGTAACTTGCCTGTATTGTGCATACAATGGGAATTATTAGTGTTTTAAAACAGATTCTAACTATCAACTATCATCACACACAAAAACAAAAGAAAGAAAACAAAAGTAATGGAATCTGACATCTTAATTCTAGATGAGTAAAAGGGTGCAACAAACTTCAGTAGGAGATAACATTCCTCATTAAATACGGAGTTTCACATCTCTAAGAAAAACCACTATTCTCTCTTCAGTGTTTAAGTGTGTACGGAACACGACTGATAGCGATTTACTATATGAAATTACATTTTCACAAATGTTAATGTGGGTAACTTTCAAGGACCAATAAGGAACCAACATGTAAGACTATAATCTGTGGTCATCGTATTTTGTGGGCATCAGTGCTAATGTGAAAACATGTAAATAATACATATGTTCCTGTACAGTCAATCCATTTTAGTATATGCCAATGTACAGTTGCCAGTATATAAACAAAATGCCTACTTTCCTCTAATTTATGAACCAACTCGCCCAGGCAGGTATGGAGTGATCTCAAATTTAATTTAAGATCAAAACAAAACTGAGCAAAAAAGTTGAAACTACTGGATCCTTGAAACTTAGAAATAAGCACCCCATGTCAATTCTATGTGCTATAAAAATAGTAAATTACAAAGCAGTGAAGATTAAACTGAGAGAGGAGCTAAGGGTTGGGGGGTGGTTAGGAGCAAAAGTTTCAAAAAATAGATGACCCAACCCACTGCATCAACATTTGAAAGTAAAAGTACATATTAAAAAAAGACCTCTTTCATTCTAGATTCAAACCAATGGAGGAACTAGAGTATGGAATTCTACAAAAATTAAAATATCTGAAGTTTTGTCCCATGTAGCTTTCACAAAATAATTTAATTTTATACACTTTAGTGAATTTCTCTCATAACAAAATATAAAGTCAAATAGCTCGAGTAAGGGAATTGTATAAGGTAATATGATGTATAGTTTTAGCAGCTACTTAATTATCGACATTTAAAAATTCAAAGAATTAATACTGATGGAAAGGGTACTTGTTAACTTGTTACATACATAGTAGCTAACATTATTAAATATACATATAACAAACATTAACCTCCCTTCTCCTAAGTGAAGAGAAAAAGTAATACTGCAAGATTTTTATCACAGTTTGTTTCATACTGGAACAAAGACACTGCAACACACTTTCAGCAAAGGGCGTAGTCCTTTTACTTTAAGTATGAGCTTTTCCAGCTTTGTGCAAAATGTAGGACACATTGTTCTAATTATTAATACAGAACATATAATCTGGAAATGAATAGGAGCTTTCAGTCAGTTTTCTGGAACTGTTAAGTAATTTTGTTCTTCATTAAGTGAAAACTTTAGCCACTTTGGATCAGGGTATTCCGGGTTTTCCACAGCTCCTTTCCCAAATTTTAATTCTAGAAAATCCCTTATGTTATTTGGGGCAGACACCTTACACCCAATAAATTCAATTGTCGAAAGTGGCTTCAAGAAATGTTCAGGGAATTCTCTGTCTTGCTTGTGAGTGGGAAACCAAGTATCTTTCGTCATTGTTCCATTTTTTGAGTAGAAAGGGAAGATATCTACATGCAAATGATTGACAGGGCTATACTGTACTCTGAAGAAGTCTCCTTCACGTGCTTTCTCCCACACAAAGCCATCTTCATCAATAACTGGCTGCAAACGTGCACCTGAAAGCCATGGACTAAGGTGCAAGTCATCACGCAGCACTCCAATGTCAACATCATAATCCCATGGCAATATATCACCAGAACGCATAGCACCAAGCAAAGTTCCACCTTCTAACCAGTAACGTACACCGTCTTGTTCAAGACGTTTGAAAACATGGTGTGCAGTACGACGTAAGCCAGCCAGGCAGCAGGGGGGTGTCCAACGACCTTGCCACAAGTATTCTGGCATATCATTGACAACTGTGCCAAAGCAGCGAGGCGTTTCACGAGTACATCCATACCACTCCGTCACACCAGTTTCACGAATCACCTGCACATAGTAGAAGGGAAGAAAATAAATAACAACTGTTAAAGAAATGAAAACTGAGAGGATGACAGGAACCACGAACAGTAGAAGAGAGCTTTATTTTTATAGGCAGGCATTCCTAAATATATCTGTTTTATTCAACAGATGACCCAATTTGACAACCATATTAAACTGCAAACTGTCCATCTCTTTCCTTTATGTAATTCTGAGGTATAAAGGGAATCCTCCAACAAGAATAGATATCGTGAAATTTAAAGAAAATGTTAAATCTGAGGTTGCTAAAAATAATATCTGTAAAGTGAATATTGAATCAATTATAAATGTAACCTAATTATAGCAGATTTCAATTTAATATAATAACATGCTCAGTATATATTAAGTTCAAATCTGTTGAAATTAATGACATCTCAAATGCTAAAAGCAAGCTAATTAATCTATTTTTGATCAGTATTTGTGGCCTACAATGAAAATATGGGATACAGCAAAGTCATGCTATAGGTCAGTTTCTTCACATGCCTAAAACTAGTGGAACGAAGATGCGAAACATTGTGATAAACTGAAGACAGCTTAACCATAGAAAACAACTGAACTAAGCTTTCACACTATTAAAAGGACAATGGAAACCAGGTGCTTAAACACGAACACACCAGAAATGAAACCAGTGAGAATGCATCTCGGGCTTGGTCAATGAGCACTATAAAACAAAAGATTATATCACAATTAACAGGCAAGTAACCAGTATTATGAAAAGTTGTGTGTGTGTGTGTGTGTGTGTGTGGAGATGGGATTTTTTTACTGGGTGCATACGTGGACAAGGAAAAAAAAAAATTCCCGGATTTCCCAGTTACAAACACCCTTTCTCCCGGGTGAAAATACAGTTTTTCCATGTTAAGTGACAGTATACTTTCCCTCAGAAATGTAAAACTTATCAACCATTGAATTGTTACGGTTTTATACATCGGTGTTGAATTTCCCGGCAATTTACTAAACGAAACTTAGGGGGAAAAAACACATTTTCGAAAGATCTGTGGTGTGCAGCAACATGTAAGCTGCATATTTTCGTATGACAAAAGTATAAATTCGAATTCCATGAAACACAGCATGCTACTTTCCGAACCATTGAAATTGAGATTAAGATGTGTTGCCAGTCATAGCTCATGACACGTGATCTCGCCAACCAATGACGGCCGATATTCAGAGCACAGGACACATGATGTAGTCAGTCAATAGCAACATCTTTGATCAGTAGCGTGACCACACAAATTAGAAAAGTTAATGGTTTAAATCAATATAAATGGTGTTACAAGAAAAGCAAAGCTTTCACACATAGTATTGGTCTCTAAGATTAATAAGCTGCAAGAGAATCTAAGTTTTCACTTATAATGTTGATCTGTTTTGCGCGTGTTATACTTTAAGACATATCATACAAATGTGCCAGTAAATTTTTAAATAATGAAATAAATGTTTAATCATCTGGGCTCTAAATTCTTCACAGTGAGTTGATTTTTAAACGAGAGTCAAACTTTCTGTGATATAAGAAAGTCATCGTACATTCTCGCACATAGTTCATCTTGTGTAAAAGGAAATTTACTTTGAAAGTAAGGAAATTTACTTTGAAAGTAATGCTTTTCAAATCACTATTTGCAATATTTTCCCGCAACTGTTAGATATATGTTCATTTCAGCAGTTGCCACAGAGCACCAACAGGTGCCATTGCGCCTGTGCAGCTACAACGACGCGGGAAGACCATATGTTCGTACGTGTAAAACATTAAAATATCTTAGATCATAAAAGAAACATCAGAGGATACCCCACGAGCATCAGAATTCTGTGAAACATACTGAAATGCATAATTCAGCTTAAAGTGCACATTCGTATGTCCGGATTCGGATGTAAATTTTGTGGGAGTACCAGTACTGTGTTATCTGTTTGGTTCTTTACTATGGCATAATGCCGTACGTGCTAGAAAACGAAAACGTGCACTTGAAATGCTGTGAACAGTTGAAACCTGCCAATGGTGTGGAATTATAAACACATTGTTTCAAATTAATGGACTGCCTCAGCGGAAAAGATTAATAAAAGCCTTCTTCTTCTTCTTCTTCTTCTTCTTCTTCTTCTTTTTTAAGAAAACCAGCAAAAATAACAATTGTTCTGCTAGGTGATTAAGGCTTGTCTGTGAGAAAGGTGGAAATAAAAAAAAAACTGAAACTAATAAATTATTTTAGCCTTCCATAATTATGTGAATGTATTTTAATTCACTTGATAGCTCCCAGCCACAGAAATCTGTTTTGTTTTCATTTGACATGAGAGCAATAAACAATAAGGAAACAGCAAAATCACTAAACGTAAATACAAGGCAAGTGGAGACTACTCACCTCTCCACTACAACGCAGACTGCTCTACGTATCAGTCCCGGATCTACGATATTTCACACACAATCACTGGTTTAGTTATCCAGCGTTTATTCTCCGGTTATGCGTTATTACATGTTCGTACGAGGGGCATTTGAAAAGTTCGTGCAAAAATAAAAACTACTTACATGTTTGGGGTAAACCTTTTTTTATTTTTTGACATAGTCTCCATTTAGACTTATACACTTCATCCTATGCTGTTCTAATTTGTTGATCCCTTCCGAATAATAGAAATTGTCCAAATTCGCAAAATAGCTATTAGTAGCTGCAATCACCTCCTCGTTCGAATGATATCTTTGTCCCACCAACCATTTCTTCAAATTGGGGAACAAATAGTGGTCCGAGGAAGCCAAGTCTGGAGAACATGATGGATGTAAAATGAGTTGGACTCCTGTTTCCAATCATTTTGCGACCAAAACTGCTGAGGTGTGTGCTGGTGCATTGTCATGATGGAAAATTACTTTTTGTGATCCAATCACCGGCATTTTTCTTGCAGCTCGGTTTTCAAACAGTCCAGTAACAATGAATAATATGCACCTGTTGTACTAGTTTTATCCTTTTCCAGATAGTCTATGAGGATTATCCCTCACAAATCCCAAAATACAGTCGCCATAACCTTTCTGGCCAAAGGAATAGTTTTTGCCTTTTTTGGTGCAGATTCTGCCTTGGTAACCCATTGTTTAGATTGCTGTTTGGCTCCAGGAGTATAGTAATGTATCCATGTTTCATCCACAGTGACGAAACAACGCTTAAAGTCCTGCCGATTCTTCCTGAAGAGCTGCAAACCATCCTTGCAACACTTCACACCATTCCGTTTTTGGTCAAGTGTGAGCAATCGCAGAACTCATCTTACGGATAGCTTTCTCATGTTCTAATGCTTATGCAAAATATTATGTACCCATTCATTCGAGATGCCTGCAGTGCTAGCAATCTCACGCACCTTAACTCTTCTGTCATCCATCACCATATCATGGACTTTATCAATGATTTCTGGAGTCGTAACCTCCACAGGGCATCCAGAACGTTCAGCATCACTTGTGCCCATATGGCCACTCCGAAAATTTTGAAACCAATTATAAAATGTTCTAATAGAAGGTGCAGAGTCACCGTAATGTTTATTAAGCTTCTCTTTAGTCTCTTGAGGCATTCTGCCTTTCATAAAGTAATGTTTAATCACTACACGAAATTCTTTTTCGTCTATTTTTTGACAATTACTTGACTTCCTTGATTCACACGAATGCCAAATACAAAGAAATAGACCAATATGGCTGAAACTTGGTGAGCGTTCTTTCCAAAAATGCTACTAACTAAACATGGCCTCGATACACGCCGGTGGTGCTATCTCTTGGACTTTGCACAGACTTTTCAAACGCCCCTCGTACAACGCATTTTCTGCGCTATTCCCAGAATAGAACTTCAGCGCCTCCTAGCTGGGGACTGTACAACTGGTCCTTACTAGTGTAGTGGTCTGGCTAAAAACTTAGTCAAAATTTCAAATGGTTCAAATGGCTCTGAGCACTATGGGACTCAACATCGTAGGTCATAAGTCCCCTAGAACTTAGAACTACTTAAACCTAACTAACCTAAGGACATCACACACACCCATGCCCGAGGCAGGATTCGAACCTGCGACCGTAGCAGTCAAAATTTCATTTTCTTGGGTACACCGAGAAGACAACACATAACCTCTCTTACCTGTTATGCCTGTTAGTCGTTTATTTCTCCTCTGGTAGTTTGAATCTATGGCTTTCGCTAGTATTTATAACAACGATCATTCGCAGACTCAGTCAACCACATAAACAGCGATTGGCACCCATTCGGCTTTATTCCACTCCGCACGTATAGCCCTGTCGCCCTTTGTCTGCAGGAAAGTTTATTTCCAGATGCGACGGGGATTCCCCTGGTAAAGACATCATGTACACTGTGCACGCTTTCAAAAATCAACTTATGATTGATTCATAAATCAACTTAGAATGTGTTCAAAAACTAACAGGGATGCATTTCAAAATCATATGAATAAACAATAGAACAATGTGCGCGGGATGCTAGGCACTTTGTGAAACAAGGGTTGTTTTCCTCAAGAATATGAATTTGCTGCCCCCCCCCCCCCTCCCCCACACTTGAATTGCCATCCGGTTTGCCTCCGCCCCGTAGATCCAAGCCTGTTACGCATGCGTGAAGCTGGTAGCTTGGGCGCGCAAGTAAAATTTTTCCGGGTAGCATCTTGCCGCTTGCTGCTATTGCCTATACAGCTAACAGCCACATTTCTGTAGCCAGAAGTGGAAGGAGATACTACACATATGCGACTCAACTGCGCATGTACATGAGCCCGCTCGCAACTGCTCAAATTAATCTAATGTAAACAGTTGTGATGTCACGATCATCACAGGCAGTTTATTGTTCTGAAGCATTGCATAGTCTTCCTAAAGCCTTTGACACATTTTGCTGTTGGCAGATATTTGTATGAGCACTGTGTTTTGTTGTTGTATATAAAGCATTTCGTTTGCAACTTCAGTTTTATTTTCGTCTTTTTTCTCTCGTTCATGTTTTATTGCTGCAGTATTAGTCTGCAGTACCAGGATACAGTAATATCCTTTGTTAGAATATTGGTGCGTATCAGTCAACATTACAAAAATCTAACTGAAAACTACAACAATAAAAAATTTTCGGAATTCTAATAAATCCCAGGTTTTATCCGGTTTTTTCCTGCATGAAAATATTCCCGGGTTTTTCCCAGATCTGCCGGTTGTCCCAGGTTCTATACACCGTGTTTTACTATTTAGATACTACAGAAAACTTCTGCTATTGTCTTTCAATATAACCTATATTATCCTCATAGGTAAATAGTAAAAAATGTTCCACACATGGAAAATGCAAAAGAAAAAAATATATCTCACGGAATGAAGCAGTTATTCATAACTATCTTTGAGGGAACGTGAGAATATACAATGACAGTTTATCATGAGAAACATTGGAAAAACAAACTTATGTTGGTCAGACATTACATTTCGCCAATTAAGAAAGCAAAGGGCACATGGCAAAATTGCAGATGGCACACTAACAATGGTAAGAAAATTGTACAAGAAAATTGTACAAGCACCCAAAGAGCCCCTTAAATATCCATGTGGTTTAGGAGAAGAATCAAAAATTCAGAGAGTTAAAATGACATATCAATTTATAAGTATGACTGATGAGGTGTATAAAGCCATCTAATGAATGAATGAATGAATGATAGCTGGAGATGACAATGTTTCAATAGAAACTGTTAGAACTGGATGGATATTGATGCACTAGGAACTTTCAAATTTATTTACAGAGTGTCTGCAGAGAAGAAAGATTCACAAAGCTAGAACAATGTGGCAGTTATTCTACTTCACAAGATAGACAAGATCAAAAAAATCAGTTCTATGTATATTCACTAAAATGAAGACCAACCACACATCAAAAATATATTTGATTTTCATGAAAAAAGGAATAAGCTGGCTTTAGAAGTCGGTTCTTCACATGCACACTACAAATTTTGTGAAATATATTATAGTACAACAAGGATCTTGAATTGTCTCTGTCTGGGTCTCATAGATTTGTGAAAGCATCTGGCTCAATTTCAACAAAATCTATGCTAACAGACCTAGAGAGAAAAAGGCATTATACAACCTATGTAAACATACTGTAACACCAAAATAATTATCAGCAGAAAATCTAAAAGTAGTTCTTAGATCCTTGAACAGGGAAAAGAAAGGAAGAATTCTAATTAATGAAACATATGTGAACCACCAAAAATTTGCTGACAACACTGTCATGTTCACCTCTGGTGCAGATATACTCCAACAAAAAACAGATGAATTTAATATAACAAGTTTGAAAGTAGACTAGAAAATTAACCATAACAATTATGGAATAATACAAATGGACATACTGAAGTGAAGATTGCAAATGTGAATAATGAAATTGGAGAACCAGTTGGGGACGTATGAGCAGAAGAATAAAACGGTCTGGAAAATTTCCGGTAAACAAAACAGTCTTCATGATGAAGGCAACAATGTACTACATAGGAACCACATTCCATGGTTTCTGCAGAGGAGGACTTCTGAGATGTGAAAAAGAGTCAATGACCTGCATTTTATTTAAGTGTAATATAGTAAAATGACTACAATGAGAGAAGTGGTAATATTAATTTTCTTATAATGTGATATGTAATCAGTGTGTTGACCAGTCTTGGCATGTGGTAATGAAACATTAATGCAAAAACTGTTTAAAAACTGTTTTCAGTG
The DNA here is from genome assembly GCF_023898315.1 of Schistocerca nitens. Classification (NCBI taxonomy): domain Eukaryota; kingdom Metazoa; phylum Arthropoda; class Insecta; order Orthoptera; family Acrididae; genus Schistocerca; species Schistocerca nitens. Next base: position 45,303,750 of record NC_064619.1, on the reverse strand, counting down.
AGCAATGAACAGATGGATGTTGGGAATTACTGAAAGTGGAAGCAAAACAAATAAATATGTCAGGATGGCAATCTGAACTGGAAGATGCAGCTATCAAAGTAATGAAAATGAGATGGAAGTGTGTGGGACATGGAGCTTGGCAAACAAATAGTAGATGGATTGAGGAAGTTCTTTGCTGGATTCCAAAAGTGGAGAAAAGAATGAAATAACACCTCAATGGCATCACTGAAATCTCACTACGGTTGGAAAAGTCTAGAGATGGTTTTTACTTGAATCCATTTGTACACTGTCTGGTTGCACAAAATGCCTGAAGCCCAGTGGCGGGATTTTTCTACACACATCAATTACATTTCTGGATACAAAAATGTAATGAAAATACAAATTAGTTTACTTCTTACCAATTGCAGCCATTTCACTTTCTGTACTGTCTCCTCTCCTACTTTTCTGTATTTATTTATACACTGATATGCCAATCACAATGTTGGATGCCACTTGGTGGCATTTTGGGCACATAGCATGTTAACAGAAGTATGTAAGCAGAGCAGACATGGATGGGGAATCATCATAGCAATGATATGGGCTGCAAACAGGGAAATCCACTAAGATAAGTGACTCTGACAAAGGGTAGATTATTATTACACAGAGCCTGTGAACCAGTATCTAAAAACACCGAAGTTGGTCAAATGTTCATGTGCTACTGTCATAAGCATCTACAGAAAGAGGCAGAAGAACAGTGCTACTATCACGATTGGATGTCCACGACTTTCCACAGAACATGGGGATCAAACCTTTTCTGCTCTGTCAAGTAGGATAGATGATGATCTGTGGCATCTCTGCCAAAAGAGCGCAATGCTGGTGCATGCACAAGTGTTTTAGAGCACACTGTTCATCATACATTGTTCAACATGTAGCTCTGTAGCAGATCACCCCTACGTGTTCACACGTTGACCCAACAAAATTGTCAATTACAATTGCTGTGGGCACTGAAGCATCAAGATTCAACTGTCGATCAATGAAAACGTGTCAGCTCTTTGGGTGAATCACATTTTTGCTACAGTAGGTCAATGGTTGTCTCCACAAACTCCATCATCGAGGTGAAGGCCAGCTTGAAAAGTGCAGTCCACAACAAACGTTGGCTGGTGGGGGCAAGTATTATGCTATGGGAGACATTCTCTGGTGCTTGCGTGGGAACTGTGGTAGCAATTGAAGACACCACGACAGCTGAGAACCACCTGCAACCTTTCAAGCTTGATGTCTTCCCTGACAGCATATTTTCTGCAGTAAAACTGATTGTCTCTGAGCCAGAACCAAGCTGCATTGGTTTGAGGAGCATTAAAGTAAGCTCACGATGTCTCAGAGACCAAATTTGTCTGATGTAAATCCTATGGAATCCATCAGGGTTGCTATAGGGTGTCATCACCAGATACACAAACCAGCAGCTTGTTATTTACGCAAATTAAATGACCTGTATGTAGACATCTAATGTCACATACCTCCATCCCTGATATGCATAATGGGTAGCGTACTTTGTTCCAAAGACAGACAAACAAGCTATTAAGCAGGTGGTCATAATGTTTCTGGTCATCAGTGTAATCTGATATATTCTAGTAGCTCCTATTTTTCCTGTGGTCTGAATTTGTGTCTTACAGAAATACTAACTCCTTTTTTTCTCATTTGTTTTAATGCAGTTCCTTATATTAGATTATTGGCTCTTTTGTTATGACTGCCTTGCTTTAATTTTTTTCAAAAACAACAGTTTATTTCTTTTTATTTAAAAGTGGTCATTAAATTTTGAAACTAAACAGTCACGTAGCATAATCTATATTCCCATAACCTTTTTGTCTTTCTGTGTCCTGCACATTATCAGTGGTTCTCAAATACTCATTCTCATGCAGAAATTTTTTGCATATTGTTACAAGGTCCCCTAATCACTTTACATCTGCAAACAATAAACACACAACCTACAAAGCCTTTAGTACCTCCAGGTTATGTTGCTTCCTTTAATACCTTTCCCAACACCCAATGGATTCCAAACCTACAACCTCCTCCTAGTCGCCATGACCAACTACATGCTCACCCACAATTAACAATGACTTCTCCTTTCAAGGCATTACCTACAAACAAATCCAGGGTATGGCTGTGGGCACCCGCATGGCATCATCCTATGCCAACCTATTGCTTCTACCTTCTTAAAAATGCAAATCCTAAACCCTTCACCTGATTCAGATTCACCAATGACTTTTTCATGATCTGGACAAAGGGTAAGGACACCTTATCCACATTCCTCCAGAACCTTAACACCTTCTCTCCCAATTGTTTCACCTGGTCCTACTCAACCCAAAAAGCCACCTTCATTTATGTTGACCTCCACCTCAAAGATGGCTACATCAGTACCTCTGTCCATATGGAACCTACCAACCACCACCAATACCTCCACTTTGACAGCTGCCCCCCCTCCCCCCTCATGGTTCTGCTCAACCCAACAAGCCACCTTCCTTGATGTTGACCTCCACCACAAAGATGGCTACATCAGTACCTCCACCCATATCAATCCTACCAACCACCAGCAATACATCCACTTTGTCCCTCTTGAAATATACCGAGGGTCTCACTGAGGCCTTCACAGACTGTAATTACTTTCCAATCTTGTACAAAAACAGATCTCCTTTGTCTTATCCCTCCAGTCCACCAACACCGAAGTTCCACCATCCGGTCACAGTGCAATATTCCCCTTCTGACTCAATACCACCTATGACTGGAACAACTGAATCACATTCTCCACCAAGGTTTCAACTACCTCACACCATGCCCTGAAATGAATAATGTCCTGCCCACTATCCTTCCCATTCCTCCAACAGTGGTATTCCACCACCCATTGAACTTACACAACATCCTTGTCCCTCCCTACACAACCCCTACTCCCAAACCCCTCGTCTCAGGGCTCATATTTCTGTAAGAGACCTAGATGCAAGACCTATCCCACACGTCCTCCCATCACCACCACCACCACCACCACCACCACCTACTACTCCAGTCAAGTCATAAGCATCACCTATCCCATCTACATCTACATCTATACTTTGCAATCCACTGCAAGGTACATCCCATTGTACCAGTCATTAGGGTTTCTTCCTGTTCCATTCACGTGTGGAGCATGGGAAGAATGATTGACTGAATGCCTCTGAGCATGCAGTAATTACTCTAATCTTATCCCTATGATCCCTGTGTGAGTGATACATAGGGGTTTTTAATATATCCCTAGAGTAATCATTTAAAGCCGGTTCTTGAAACTTTGTTAATAGACTTTTGCAGGAGCTGCAATCGCTGTTTTGCATTTTACATGGACATGACAACCAACAAGCTGTTTGTCCGCATGAATGGCCATCAACAAACTGTGGCCAAGAAACAGCTGGACCACCCCGTTGCTGAGCACACCACCCAAAATGACGTTCTCCATTTCAATGACAGCCTCTCCCATCTGGATTTTTCCCCATCAACACCAGCTTTCTTGAACTGCACAGGTGACAACTCTCCCTGCAATATATCCCTTCCCGGTTCCCATTCCAGCACTACTTAGCTACCTATTCCACCAATGCATCCACAGTATTTTTACTTGTCTCCTTTTCCACTCCCCCCCCCCCCCCCACACCCTCTTAACTTCCCGATTGCACCTAGCTGCCCTACCCTCTCTCCACTTCATCCCTGTATGCTCCCACAAGCAGCACTTTACCGCCTCTACCCCTAACCTGCTATCCGTCCCCTCCCTGCCCATCCTCCTCCTTACCCCCACCACCCAGTTGCCTCTCCCACCATGTGCTCCTGCTCACAGTCTGGCCTCAGCAGCCAGTGACTGTGGTCAAGTGTGTGTGAGTTACATTTGTGTGATTCATAATACTGTTACAGTCCATCCTGGATTTTCCACTGTTTGACTTTCTTTAACACACTTCACTTATTTTGAGGACATAGTAACAGATGATATTGAGTGGTAGACAATACATTAGGTAGTTTAACTTTATATCTGGATGTATTAAGTCTTTTAGGAGAAATGTGTTGCCAGATCCAATCATCAGTCTTTTGTACTTAAATTGGCACAGCAAAGTTCAAATACAGTTAGGAAAGTAATTACGTTACTAAGTTAACAAATGGGAAACAAAGTAAAAAATGAGAGATTAATACGAGCAGAGCTTAAACATCCTATCAACTCTGTGTTCCATTTTCTTACAAAAAGTATGTTGATTTTTATTTTGCTTAGGGAATCAGATGGCCATTAACTAACTTATCTGCTGAAGCAACACAAACCTCTTTTCCTTGTCACATTTATCAATAACTACACACATAACAGCACTATGTCTAATGAAAGTAAAGCAATAAAAAATAAGTAACTGAAGGCTATATACTGCTTTTTACCAACTACGGTACCTGTTTTATACCAAACTGTCGAAACATCTGCTGGCGCCTTGCAGCTTCCAATTGTTCAACCTTCTGTAATAAATGCTGACTCCTAAAGAGTGGTTTGCCATCAGTGACAGTCTCTCCATGTATGAGTTTCACCTGCAAACACAGAAGTTTATCAGAAAATACATGTTTATGCCATGATAGAAGTGTTTCAACAGTCTAAAGGCTGATTAAATGTTTTCTCTCTTCAAGAGATTGCTAACCATTGCCAAGACACATGGGGTATGGGGTGGTTGGGGCGGGGGACTGGGGGAGGAGGTCTAGCAAGCTAATTATTCAAGTCCACAGGGAGGAGACAACTTTTAGGTCCTCATTACATTGTCTACATCTTGTAAATGCCTCCATTGCTGCTTGTTTTTTAGAATTATATTACACTACCATGTTCCATGGATCCCATAGTGTGTGCTCCCTGGGTTGTAGAAAGAAGTTAAAAGATGTATATTTGTGCAATGCACTGAAATGACAAAACATTACTGTATTAAAGTTTTAATTATAATTATACATTAAATTTAAGTACTTCTGTGAATATACTCATTAAAGTAGAAGTTGCCCAATAGAAAGTTCTTTAAATCAGTCTTAATCTCTACTATATTATCTACTTGCCACTTAATGTGCTCTGGTAGGTCGTTAAATACATATGCACCTATGTCTTCCAATCTTTTCTGTTCTAATGTTCACCCCTCATTGTCAATGCAGACGATGTTTTCAGTCCTAGTGTTATATTCATGCTTTCCACTATTTTTTGTGAAATGAGAAATATTGGAAATGACAAAGGACATTAATGAATATATTTATTGTGAAGCAATTGTCCAAATACCTAGTTTTTTAAAAGGTATCTGCAGGATGTTCTTGAATTAACAACAGATGTAATTATTATATCACACTTCTTTAGTCTGTAAATATTATCCTGTAATCTGAATCTCCCCAGAAAATGATTCCTTAGCTCATCAGTGGATGGAAATATGTAGAATAAACTAGTTTGTTAAATAGGCAGAAAAAACTAGTTTGATATATCACCTATAGTAGTAATCATGTGTCCACAAACATTTCTGAACCAAGGTGATTCATTAACTATAGGCACTTTTATAATGGTGCATGCTGTTGATCCACATTCTGCACCACTGGTATAAAATTATGTGCTAAAATTTCAATGCAAGTGCTGCAGCAGATCCTGTAATTGAGTCATACATGCATAACAACAATATGTTTATATTGATATATCTAAAAACAAAGATGATGTAACTTACCAAACGAAATCACTGGCAGGTTGATAGACACACAAACAAACACAAACATACACACAAAATTCAAGCTTTTGCAACCAACGGTTGCTTCATCATGTGCGGATGGATATGTGTGTGTGTGTGCGCGAGTGTATACCTGTCCTTTTTTCCCCCTAAGGTAAGTCTTTCCGCTCCCGGGATTGGAATGACTCCTTAGCCTCTCCCTTAAAACCCACATCCTTTCATCTTTCCCTCTCCTTCCCTCTTTCCTGATGAAGCAACCGTTGGTTGCGAAAGCTTGAATTTTGTGTGTATGTTTGTGTGTCTATCAACCTGCCAGCGCTTTCGTTTGGTAAGTCACATCATCTTTGTTTTTAGATATATTTTTCCCACGTGGAATGTTTCCCTCTATTATGTTTATATTAATAGGTATACAGAATGGTATTTATGAACTTGACACTCTTTTGGTGGGATTTCCCCCTCCATTTGGAGACTTCTGGACAAGGGAAAAGAACCACACGACCTGGAGAAATTGGCGGGTCAATGAACCAGAGAGCAGGTCACACTAGCGAGGTTTCCACAAGACTCTAAGACAGCCTCCATAAAAAAATATAAATTATTTATCAGTCTCTTGATGTCCATCTTGCTATGTAGAACTCATCACACTGCTGAAAGTTCAGTTGTGTGCATTAATATTTTTTGTTTTTGTTTTTTAAGGGAAGTATTGTCTGTACTCATGAATAAAAAGGACATTGTGTACAAAAGTTTTACCAGAAGATTTGCAGAAAGAAGATGAGGAGCTTCAGATCTACTTTAAAATTAAAAATCCACTGACATATTAGAAGTATTGTCTGTACTCATGAATAAAAAGGACATTGTGAACAAAAGCTTTACCAGAAGATTTGCAGAAAGAAGATGAGGAGCTTCAGATCTACTTTAAAATTAAAAATCCACTGACATATTCACCTCTATCAGGAGTAAAAAATTAAATAAAAATAATTCAAGACAGAAAAATCAAAAAAGCTTAGATCTTTTAAGGTGACAGCACACACCAGGTTGTTCCTCAAACAAGCAAATTTCCCGTTCTGTTTCTCTGTGGCTCACTTCTGTGACGTTCTTCATTTCACTACTTTTGCTCTATAACTCAAATCTTAACCTATTCATTAGTTGCAAGACAGTGAACAACTCATAGATGCAGAGCCTACATCATCGTATAATATGTCATCAAACATTAGAAGAGCAAAGTGAAACCTGATGAAATAATCTGCTGATCACAGCAGTGTGAATGTGATGGCTTTCCCTGCAAATCATGCAGTTCCAAGATTTTGTCTTGCCACTGAAGTGTGGTATAAAAGCTAGAAACTGGACAAATTAAGCTTCTGAACATTGTGATTGTGGTCCTTGGTGATCTACATTTTACAGGCATTGTGGTGTGATCTTTGTCTGTTCCTAACATTTTGCCTCCTAATGCTGGCAACATTAAGAGGCTGGATGGGGATTTGAAACTTTCTTTTAAGTGTGAACTCTGTGACACACCAAACTTTCTTACCCACTATCTCTTTGTGTAAAAGTGCTTAACTCAGTGTGTGCCCATTTTTTAAAGTTTATTGGCTTAAGATGTGTCTCGGGGATGGCCACACACTCGCCCTATCATCCTGTTACTATAATTTCATTAAACCGTATGCAAGTTTGTGGTTTGCAAAATGAATAAATGTTCTTAACACAAGCTGGATACTGTTCAATAATTAAAATGTTCTAATGAGCCCTTGATTAATACTGTGAATACAGATTGAGTCACAAGCTCGATCAAAAATGCACAAAGTCCTGTTCACCACATCACTGTTAAAAGTTCAGAAAAGTTGGTTGTGAATAACTTCTCAAAGTCCACAAACCTATGCTAAAATTTCAAACTCCTTTAAACGCAACATTGCAGTGCAGTGTTTAAGTCCCTGAATATGAATCTCGAAAAATTTTCAAAGTTCTCGAACTGCTGCAAGTATTCTGTAAGGCCTTAGAGTTGTCATCTGCAAAATTTTAAACACTTTAAACACAACTAACACACTGCTCTTCAGCATACATCTTGAATCACTGACTTCTCAAAGTGATGCTGACCCACGCCAATATGGCCACCGCTTTTATATAGCTTCCACATGTCACTGAAAAATCCATAAAATTACACATGCTGTACATATTACTATAAAAACTCTATATTTAAACATTTTGTATGACTTTTGCTTGCACGCTGATTCCCTTAAGCTATTAAAAGTACCAGTTTCACTGTCTTTTTATTGGGAAATCTAGCAAAATTGGAAAATCTAGTCTTCCGTTGGTTGCACGTGAACTTTGTAAGGAATAAAAATTTTTATTACATTTGTCACTAATGCAAGTATTACACATGAATCAGGGCAAGAATTTCACCAGCTTTTACATAGTGACATTACACTTCAGCTGGGCTCCTTTGTTTTTGGGTTATTTACATCTTACTCAGTGAAATGCTCAAAACTAGGAATATTTATTATTCCCTATTTTAAGAAATACGAGAGTCAAACTTTTACAGATACCTATTGTAGTCTGTTGTCCACTACCACCACTACACTTATTCTTATGCAATTTATTTTGCACTAGAATGTGTCATCTGCTATTTGAAAGATTACTTCACATGCAACCTCCTCGCTAGGTATGTTCATCTGTGCTGAGACATTTTCCCTGTGGCATCAACTGTCAAAACAGTGTGCATCTAGCATGCCATCTGTCAAAACAGTGTGCTTCTAGCATGCCATCTGTCAAATCAGTGCAAATTATTCCATATGATATAAAGGGAAGAAAGTATGCTAAAGCATGCTAACTTTCTGATGGTTCAGAACAGTTTCATTTAAGAGTAAATGTTGCTGGACTCTACCGTCTATAACAGGTTGGGTGGTTGGTTTGTGGGATTGAAGGGACCAGACTACTAGGGCCATTGGTCCCTTTTTCCATGAACTTGAAACTCCCACAAGGAATAAAAACAATGGGGATGACAAGAGATGACACAGGACAAGAAAGACACAGACAGAGACCAGACAAAAGGAATTAAAATCACACTGAGTGTGACAGTGGTTGGCCGACCATAGGAACAAAAAAGGAAAAGCCAACCACCAAGAAACGCACTAAAAACCCCAGTCTAAAATCGTAAGCCAAAGGCCAGACTCAACACAAAAAAGGACAAACACTTAGATCAAGCGATAGAAACCCCCTGCACGAATAAAACTCAAAACTAAAACTGCCATCGCAATGTCATCCTATAAAAGTGCGGGAAGCGTATCAGGCAGCGCAAACATCAGCCTGAGCGGAGTTAAAAGTGGGCAGTCCAACAAGATGTGGACCGCCATCAAAGCTGAGCCGCAGCGACATAAAGGTGGGTCCTCGCGGCGCAATAAATAGCTGTGTGTTATCCAGGTGTGGCTAATGCGTAGCCGGCAGAGGACAACAGAGTCCTGGTGAGAGACCCGTAAGGAGGAGCGCCACGCACCGGTAGCCTCCTTGATGGCGCGAAGTTTGTTGGGTGAAGGAAGGGTGCGCCATTCTTCACCCTAGGTGCGAAGTGCCTTCTGCCGCAAAACTGGCCCGAGGTCACTCTCTGAAAGGCCTATCTCCAAGGCTGGTGCACCGACAGCCTGTTTGGCCAGCGTGTCAACACATTCATTTCCCAGCATGCCGACATGACCCGGGGTCCACACAAAGACCACAGAACGGCCGCAACTGGCATGAGTATGGAGGGACTCCTGGATAGCCATCACCAGATGAGAACGAGGGAAACACTGGTCGATAGCTCATAAAGCTACAAAGAGTCACTACAGATAACGAAGGACTCACCCGAGCAGGAGCGGATATACTCTAGGGCACAAGAGATGGCGACCAGCTCGGCAGTGAAAACACTGCAGCCAGCCGGCAATGAGTGTTGTTCATAATGATCCCCTAGAGTAAGAGCATAACCGACATGAGCAGCCAATTGAACCATCAGTATAGACAACGTCAGAGCCTTGAAAGCGGCAAGGATTGAAAGCAAGCGCCGGCGGAGGACCTCAGGAGGGACAGAGTCCTTCGGGCCCCGTGCCAAATCGAGTCGAAGGCATGTGCAGGGCACACACCATGGGGGTATACGCAGAGGGGCCTGGAAAAGAGGTGGAAGGCAGACCACCAAGGCACAATCCTCCACAGCGGGGATCCAGAAGAACAGGGATTGGCAGATTCTGCGGCAGTAACGATGCCGGTGTTGACCGAGTGAACCACCACATCAATGGCGTCATTGGAAGGAGGCTCAATAGTGGCAATGGAGGTGAACAAGTCCCAGTCAGCCTTATTCATAGCTCATCTGCAGGGGCGGCCAGAGGAGTGATGCTGTGGCAGTGACAGAAAGATTGTGAAGTGGTCACTACCACACAAGTCGTCATGCACACTACATTGGACAGATGGTAACAGGCTAGGACTGCAGATCGATAGGTCGATGGCTGAGTACGTGCCATGAGCCACACAGAAATGTGTGAAGGCATCATTATTTGAAAGAGAAAGGTCGAGCTGTGCCAATACTTGCTCAACGATGCTGCCTCGGCCTGTTGCCACTGATCCATCGCACAGAGGGTTAAGGGTGTTGAAGTCGCCCAGTAACAGAAAAGGTGGTGGCAATTGGCCTATCAGTGCAGCCAGGACATGCTGTGGGACATCACCATTCGGTGGAAGATAAGAGACTGCAGACAGTAACAGCCTGAGGCATCTACACCCGAACAGCGACAGCCTCTAAAGGTGTTTGTAGAGGGACAGACTCGCTGTAAATGGAGTGAAGGATGTAGATGCAGACGCCACCAGATACTCGCTCATAAGCTGCCCGGTTCCTATAGTAACACCGATAGCCACGGAGGGCAGGGGTTCACATCGCTGGAAACTAAGTTTCCTGAAGAGCAATGCAGAGAAAAGGGTGAAGGCTGAGAAGTTGTCGGAGCTCAGCAAGATGGTGGAAAAAACCGCTGCAATTCCACTGGAGGATGACATTGTCCATTGCTGAGAAAGGCGTGAAGGGACCGAGGAGGCAGATTACGTCGCTGGGTCACCTGCTGCCACCAAGTGATTACCTGTGCGAGTGACATCCATTGTGTCTGAGAGTCCGGCGAGATCTAGGTCCTCAGCAGATGCCAGAATCTCTACCTCGCCCTCAGAAGCAGGGCTTATAGGTTGCGGTGGGGTGGGTACCACCGCAAGTTCCTTCAGCTTAGAGGTCTTCTTCTTGGGCTTTTCTCACTGCTCCTTGGGTTTCACTGGCTGGGAGGGCTTCACTGTTTCAGTCTCTGGGACGGAGGAGGATCGCGAAGCCCTACGACCAGCTGCTTGTGATCACTTATGCCACTGCTGGGCGTCATCCTTCCCAAGGGACCCCTTGCGAATGAGAGGAGCCGAAGAAGTTGGACGCTTCTCCGGCTTAGAAGTGGGGACAGCAGTAGGCCATCACCTTGACCTTCTCTGGTATTGTATTACCCTCGAAGGCCAAGATGAAGGCACCGGTAGCAATCTGATTATCCTTCAGACCCCGATGAACGCGCTGGATGAAATGAACACCTCGACACACTAAATTGGCGCACAGCTCGTCATCAGACTGCAAAAGAAGGTACCTATGGAAAGTAATACCCCGGACCATATTTAAACTCTTATGGGGTGTGATGGTAACTGAAACATCCCCCAACTTGTCTCAAGCAAGTAACCTTCGTGACTGGGCAGAGGATGCTGTTTTTATCAATACTGACCCAGGGCGCATTTTGGACAAGCCCTCCACCTCCCCAGACTTGTCCTCTAAATGCTCTACGAAGAATTGAAGCTTTGTTGACATGAAAGACTCCCCATCAGCTTTCGTACAAACTAGGAACCAGGGCGAATAAGTGTCACTGCCATCCTGAGCCTTATGCTCCTCCCATGGTGTGGCCAGGGAGGGGAACGATTTGGGATCATATTTCTGAGCATTGAATTGAGCCTGAGAACGCTTCGAGACTGCTGGCGACTGGCCACCAGCAAGAGATGATGTACCACACTTCATTGCGGGTCATCTGCCCTGATGCCACCCACTCCGACCAAGGGCCCTCCTCTCAGGCGCCACCCAGCCTCAGCAAGGGCCACCCGGCAGGATGGCCATTGCCAGGAGTCCTGATGCCCCAGGGAGATAGGCATCTACTCCTTGGCATACGTGGGGAGTTAACGGTGCAGGCATCAGCCGAGTGATCCCTGTGTTGGCAGGGGGCTACAACCAACAGGGTACATGGCGGCCCCACCACAACGGACTGGCTACCGTGCTGGACATTAGGTGCAAGGAAGTCCATGGTCTTCGTCTCCACAAAAAGCAACACTGCACAGTGCATGGTGGATATCACACCCAGGAACATATCCTCGCCCAAGAGAAGGAGAACGAGAGGGACGGCAATGTGACTACGTGAAAGCTGGCTTAAGGTCTCAATGCACAATGGACACAATGCACCATGTAAGGCGCCCTTCCCCAACTGGCTCGCTCTTTGGAAGAATTTGGAAATATGGAGGTCAAACCTGATGGGGGACCATCACCTATATGCCGAAACGTTTGAGACTCCTTTTAGTCGCCTCTTACGATAGGCAGGAATACCGCGGGCCTATTCTAACCCCCAAACCCGCAGGGGGATATAAGGGGTGTTTTCAGATTCAAATTCTGATCAATATGTACACAAAGGAATTTTGAACAATAAGCTTTTACATATTTTATATCCCCATGCTGTACTGTTATTTATAATGGTATGTATTGCCTTAAGCAGACATGAATGAAATTTATTTTTTGTAAGTTAAATGATAGACCATTTACTGAGAACCAGTCAACAACACTTCTGAGTGTTTTGTTTATCGTTCATTATGTTGTAACAGTTCTTTTGGGTTTCCTTATGCTGCTTGCATCATCAGCAAAAAGGACAATTTCTGCTTTATCACTGTAAAATAGAAAGTCATTATGAGGAGGTATGGTGCCAGAATTGAACCCTGTGGAATGTTAGTATCAATTTGCCCCTACTCTGAAGAAAAATCATGATGAGAGGTGCACGAGGTAACTAACATGACTCTTTGATCCTGTCAACAATGTAGGAAAAGACAGATTGAAATACAACATCATGTGGGATGCAACCAGAAATCTGGAGGGGAAGGGGGAGGAATAGCAGTGTACAGGTAGGGAGAGAGATGAACACTGTCTGGTGGAGTGCGCTGGGACTAGAGTGCCAACAGGTGCAGTGTCAGGAGGTTGTGGGGCAGGGAGGTGGGGAAAAAAAGGAGCAAAAAGGGCTCTCATCGCTCCATTCACACCTCTGTCCACATTAAACCCACCAACCACCAACAGTATCTGCATTTTGACAGCTGTAATCCCTTTCACACAAAAAAATCCCTTCCATGTAGCCTGGCTACGATGTATCTGCAGTGACAAAAACTCCCTTGCTCAGTATACAGAGGGCCTCAGCAAAGCCTACACAGACAGGCACTATCCCCCAGACCTAGTCCGCAAACAGATCTCCTATGCCATTGCCCCTCAGAACCTTAGTCCTCCCACCATCCCCAAAAACCAGCCATAAAGGAGTGTCCCCTCTGTCACCCTGTACCATCCCAGACTGGAAAAACTGAACCACATCCTTTGCCAGGGCTTTGATTACTTATCATCGTGCCCTGAAATGAGGGACATCCTACGAGAGATACTTCCCACCCCTCCTAAAGTGGTGTTCCTTCACCCGCTCTACTGCCACATCCTAGTCCATTCCTATACGATTCCCAGTCCCAACCCTTTGCCACAAGGATCACATCCTTTTGGAAGACACAGGTGCAAAATCTGCCCAATCTTGCCAAATTCACCCACCCAGTACTTCCTATTCGAGTCCTGTCACAGGTTTATCCTATCCCATCAGGGGCCAGGCCACCTGTGAAAGCAGCTACATAATTTACCAGCTCTGCTGCAATCACTGCACCGCTTTTTATGTTGGTATGACTACCAACAAGCTGTTCACCAGGATGAACGGCCACCCTGTAGCACAGCATGCTGCTGAACACAACACACTTGATTTCAATGGCTGCTTCACTCCCCAAGCCATCTGGATCCTTCCCTCTGCCACCAGTTTTTCTGAGCTGGGCAGATGATTGTTATCCTTACAACCCATAACTATCCCGGCCTCAACCTACGGTAACATACTGTCCCCACACCCTCCACCCAACAGTTTCTATCCCCTCTGTCCTACTATTACCACTTCCTCATTCTCATCTCCCACCCCATTTATTTGCAATCCTCTGCCAACGCACCCGCCCATCTTTCCCAGCTCCTCTCCGCTTTTGTTCCTTTTTCCCCACCTCCTTACCCCACAACCTCCCAACACTGCACCTGTTGGTAGTCTAGTCCCTTCACACTCCACTGGACAGTGACTGTCTCTCTCCCCACCCGTACAATACTATCCTACCCCTTTCCCCTCCCCTTGACATCACTGCATGCTCCCATGTGATTTTACATTCTGGCCGAAGATGCGGGAGTTGGCGTATTTTGTGTGTGTGTGTGTGTGTGTGTGTGTGTGTGTGTTTTTTATTGCGCGTTTACACTGAGCTCAGATACTAACTTGACACTGGGTGATTTCTTTCACAACCTCAGAGCTGAATTTGAGGTCACACGTCTGCATGACTATGCCCTTCATGGAGCAAGAGGTAACAAGACCAGAACTGTAAGTGCCAGATGGGAGAATGCTGGTTTTGCAATTAACCTATAACTTACAAGCGACTGGGTAAGGCACTTTTTCCTTTACCCAGATCTCTTGCACAGCCCGCTCATCAAGATACACTGGACAATTTCGAGAGGAGGCGGCATCACCCCTACTGCAGTTGATACAGTGGGGAGGAGGATCCTAGCAATCGCCCTCATGCACATCCCTACCACAGGTTACACATTTGGCTGGATGTCGACAAGACGTTCTACTGTGGCTGAAACAATGACACTGGTAGCAGTGCAGAGGGTTCGGGAAGTATGGTTGGACTGTGATAATTTCATTACCTGCATTGATCTTGGATGGAAGCACCACTCAAAGGTGAGAAAAAGAGTCCGGGTGGCCACTAAGGAGGAATCTACCTTTTTCATCACCCGATGGATGCCAGTGACACCCTGATCAGAGACGTAAGACTGGATTTCAGTCTCGTTAGACCATCGAGCAGCCTTGTGTAAATAACACCACATGAAGAC